>NW_027189202.1:0-694903 GCF_040958095.1 Procambarus clarkii
ATCGGTATAAAAAGTCGTAATTTGAACTGAAAATAGGTGCAGTGAGTCAGAATTCGGATAAAAAATCACGCTCAGGAGTCAAATTTCCGACATTTCAGACATTTTGAAAACTGCTGGGGATTTGGGCAAAATATGATCCATCGCCATTTACAGTAATTGTCATATTTTCGGTATGAAACGTCGTAATTTGAAACTGAAAATAGGTGCAGAGAGTCAGAATTCGGCTCAAAAATCACGCTCAGGAGTCAGATTTCCGACATTTCAGACATTTTGAAAACTTCAGGGGGGTTTGGGCAAAATATGACCCATCGCCGTTTTCAGTAATTGATATTTTCGGTATAAAAATTCGTAATTTGAAACTGAAAATAGGTGCAGAGAGTCAGAATTCGGCTCAAAAATCACGCTCAGGAGTCAAATTTCCGACATTTCAGACATTTTGAAAACTTCAGGGGGGGTTTGGGCAAAATATGACCCATCGCCGTTTTCAGTAATTGGCATATTTTCGGTATGAAACGTCGTAATTTGAAACTGAAAATAGGTGCAGAGAGTCAGAATTCGGATAAAAAATCACGCTCGGGAGTCAAATTTCCGACATTTCAGACATTTTGAAAACTGCAGGGGGGTTTGGGCAAAATATGACCCATCGCCGTTTTCAGTAATTGGCATATTTTCGGTATAAAAAGTCGTAATTTGAAACTGAAAATAGATGCAGAGAGTCAGAATTCGCCTCAAAAATCACGCTCAGGAGTCAAATTTCCGACATTTCAGACATTTTGAAAACTTCAGGGGGGTTTGGGCAAAATATGACCCATCGCCGTTTTCAGTAATTGGCATATTTTCGGTATGAAACGTCGTAATTTGAAACTGAAAATAGGTGCAGAGAGTCAGAATTCGGCTCAAAAATCACGCTCAGGAGTCAAATTTCCGACATTTCAGACATTTTGAAAACTGCAGGGGGGTTTGGGCAAAATATCACCCATCGCCGTTTTCAGTAATTGGCATATTTTCGGTATAAAAAGTCGTAATTTGAAACTGAAAATAGGTGCAGAGAGTCAGAATTCGGCTCAAAAATCACGCTCAGGAGTCAAATTTCCGACATTTCAGACATTTTAAAAACTGCAGGGGGGGTTTGGGCAAAATATGACCTATCGCCGTTTTCAGTAATTGGCATATTTTCGGTATGAAACGTCGTAATTTGAACCTCAAAATAGGTGCAGAGAGTCAGAATTCGGCTCAAAAATCACGCTCAGGAGTCAAATTTTCGACATTTCAGACATTTTGAAAACTGCAGGAGGGTTTGGGCAAAATATGACCCATCGCCGTTTACAGTAATTGGCATATTTTCGGTATGAAACGTCGTAATTTGAAACTGAAAATAGGTGCAGAGAGCCAGAATTCGGCTCAAAAATCACGCTCAGGAGTCAAATTTCCGACATTTCAGACATTTTGAAAACTGCAGGGGGGTTTGGGCAAAGTATGACCCATCGCTGTTTTCAGTAATTGGCATATTTTCGGTATGAAACGTCGAAATTTGAAACTGAAAATAGGTGCAGAGAGTCAGAATTCGGCTCAAAAATCACGCTCAGGAGTCAAATTTCCGACATTTCAGACATTTTGAAAACTGCAGGGGTGTTTGGGCAAAATATGACCCATCGCCGTTTTTAGTAATTGGCATATTTTCGGTATAAAAAGTCCTAATTTGAAACTGAAAACAGGTGAAGAGAGTCAGAATTCGGATAAAAAATCACGCTCAGGAGTCAAATTTCCGACATTTCAGACATTTTGAAAACTGCAGGGGGTTTAGGCAAAATATGATCCATCGCCATTTACATTAATTGGCATATTTTCGGTATGAAACGTCGTAATTTGAAACTGAAAATATGTGCAGAGAGTCAGAATTCGGATAAAAAATCACGCTCAGGAGTCAAATTTCCGACATTTCAGACATTTTGAAAACTTCAGGGGGGTTTGGTCAAAATATGACCCATCGCCGTTTTCAGTAATTGGCATATTTTCGGTATGAAACGTCGTAATTTGAAACTGAAAATAGGTGCAGAGAGTCAGAATTAGGATAAAAAATCACGCTCAGGAGTCAAATTTCCGACATTTCAGACATTTTGAAAACTGCAGGGGGGTTTGGGCAAAATATGACCCATCGCCGTTTTCAGTAATTGGCATATTTTCGGTATGAAACGTCGTAATTTGAAACTGAAAAAAGATGCAGAGAGTCAGAATTCGGATAGAAAATCACGCTCAGGAGTCAAATTTCCGACATTTCAGACATTTTCAAAACTGCAGGGAGGTTTGGGCAAAATATGGCCCATCGCCGTTTTCAGTAATTGGCATATTTTCGGTATAAAAAGTCGTAATTTGAAACTGTAAATAGGTGCAGAGAGTCAAAATTCGGCTCAAAAATCACGCTCAGGAGTCAAAATTCCGACATTTCAAACATTTTGAAAACTTCAGGGGGGTTTGTGCAAAATATGACCCATCGCCGTTTTCAGTAATTGGCATATTTTCGGTATAAAAAGTCGTAATTTGAAACTGAAAATAGGTGCAGAGAGTCAGAATTCGGCTCAAAAATCACGCTCAGGAGTCAAATTTCCGACATTTCAGACATTTTGAAAACTGCAGAGGGGTTTGGGCAAAATATGACCCATCGCCGTTTTCAGTAAATGGCATATTTTCGGTATAAAAAGTTGTAATTTGAAACTGAAAATAGGTGCAGAGAGTCAGAATTCGGATAAAAAATCACGCTCAAGAGTCAAATTTCCGACATTTCAGACATTTTGAAAACTGCAGGGGTGTTTGGGCAAAATATGACCCATCGCTGTTTTCAGTAATTGGCATATTATCGGTATAAAAAGTCGTAATTTGAAACTGAAAATAGGTGCTGTGAGTCAGAATTCGCATAAAAAATCACGCTCAGGAGTCAAATTTCCGACATTTCAGACATTTTGAAAACTGCTGGGGGTTTGGGCAAAATATGATCCATCACCATTTACAGTAATTGGCATATTTTCGGTATGAAACGTCGTAATTTGAAACTGAAAATAGGTGCAGAGAGTCAGAATTCGGCTCAAAAATCACGCTCAGGAGTCAAATTTCCGACATTTCAGACATTTTGAAAACTTCAGGGGGGTTTGCGCAAAATATGACCCATCGCCGTTTTCAGTAATTGGCATATTTTCGGTATGAAACGTCGTAATTTGAAACTGAAAATAGGTGCAGAGAGTCAGAATTTGGATAAAAAATCACGCTCAGGAGTCAAATTTCCGACATTTCAGACATTTTGAAAACTGCAGGGGGGTTTGGGCAAAATGTGACCCATCGCCGTTTTCAGTAATTGGCACATTTTCGGTATAAAAATTCGTAATATGAAACTGAAAATAGGTGCAGAGAGTCAGAATTCGGCTCAAAAATCACGCTCAGGAGTCAGATTTCCGACATTTCAGACATTTTGAAAACTGCAGGGATGGTTTGGGCAAAATATGACCCATCGCCGTTTTCAGTAATTGGCATATTTTCGGTATAAAAAGTCGTAATTTAAAACTGAAAATAGGTGCTGAGAGTCAGAATTCGGCTCAAAAATCCCGCTCAGGAGTCAAATTTCCGACATTTCAGACATTTTGAAAACTTCAGGGGGGGTTTGGGCAAAATATGACCTATCGCCGTTTTCAGTAATTGGCATATTTTCGGTATGAAACGTCGTAATTTGAAACTGAAAATAGGTGCAGAGAGTCAGAATTCGGATAAAAAATCACGCTCGGGAGTCAAATTTCCGACATTTCAGACATTTTGAAAACTGCAGGGGGGTTTGGGCAAAATATGACCCATCGCCGTTTTCAGTAATTGGCATATTTTCGGTATAAAAAGTCGTAATTTGAAACTGAAAATAGGTGCAGAGAGTCAGAATTCGGCTCAAAAATCACGCTCAGGAGTTAACTTTCCGACATTTCAGACATTTTGAAAACTTCAGGGGGGTTTGGGCAAAATATGACCCATCGCCGTTTTCAGTAATTGGCACATTTTCGGTATAAAAATTCGTAATATGAAACTGAAAATAGGTGCAGAGAGTCAGAATTCGGCTCAAAAATCACGCTCAGGAGTCAGATTTCCGACATTTCAGACATTTTGAAAACTGCAGGGATGGTTTGGGCAAAATATGACCCATCGCCGTTTTCAGTAATTGGCATATTTTCGGTATAAAAAGTCGTAATTTAAAACTGAAAATAGGTGCAGAGAGTCAGAATTCGGCTCAAAAATCCCGCTCAGGAGTCAAATTTCCGACATTTCAGACATTTTGAAAACTTCAGGGGGGGTTTGGGCAAAATATGACCTATCGCCGTTTTCAGTAATTGGCATATTTTCGGTATGAAACGTCGTAATTTGAAACTGAAAATAGGTGCAGAGAGTCAGAATTCGGATAAAAAATCACGCTCGGGAGTCAAATTTCCGACATTTCAGACATTTTGAAAACTGCAGGGGGGTTTGGGCAAAATATGACCCATCGCCGTTTTCAGTAATTGGCATATTTTCGGTATAAAAAGTCGTAATTTGAAACTGAAAATAGATGCAGAGAGTCAGAATTCGGCTCAAAAATCACGCTCAGGAGTCAAATTTCCGACATTTCAGACATTTTGAAAACTTCAGGGGGGTTTGGTCAAAATATGACCCATCGCCGTTTTCAGTAATTGGCATATTTTCGGTATGAAACGTCGTAATTTGAAACTGAAAATAGGTGCAGAGAGTCAGAATTAGGATAAAAAATCACGCTCAGGAGTCAAATTTCCGACATTTCAGACATTTTGAAAACTTCAGGGGGGTTTGGGCAAAATATGACCCATCGCCGTTTTCAGTAATTGGCACATTTTCGGTATAAAAATTCGTAATATGAAACTGAAAATAGGTGCAGAGAGTCAGAATTCGGCTCAAAAATCACGCTCAGGAGTCAGATTTCCGACATTTCAGACATTTTGAAAACTGCAGGGATGGTTTGGGCAAAATATGACCCATCGCCGTTTTCAGTAATTGGCATATTTTCGGTATAAAAAGTCGTAATTTAAAACTGAAAATAGGTGCAGAGAGTCAGAATTCGGCTCAAAAATCCCGCTCAGGAGTCAAATTTCCGACATTTCAGACATTTTGAAAACTTCAGGGGGGGTTTGGGCAAAATATGACCTATCGCCGTTTTCAGTAATTGGCATATTTTCGGTATGAAACGTCGTAATTTGAAACTGAAAATAGGTGCAGAGAGTCAGAATTCGGATAAAAAATCACGCTCGGGAGTCAAATTTCCGACATTTCAGACATTTTGAAAACTGCAGGGGGGTTTGGGCAAAATATGACCCATCGCCGTTTTCAGTAATTGGCATATTTTCGGTATAAAAAGTCGTAATTTGAAACTGAAAATAGATGCAGAGAGTCAGAATTCAGCTCAAAAATCACGCTCAGGAGTCAAATTTCCGACATTTCAGACATTTTGAAAACTTCAGGGGGGTTTGGTCAAAATATGACCCATCGCCGTTTTCAGTAATTGGCATATTTTCGGTATGAAACGTCGTAATTTGAAACTGAAAATAGGTGCAGAGAGTCAGAATTAGGATAAAAAATCACGCTCAGGAGTCAAATTTCCGACATTTCAGACATTTTGAAAACTGCAGGGGGGTTTGGGCAAAATATGACCCATCGCCGTTTTCAGTAATTGGCATATTTTCGGTATGAAACGTCGTAATTTGAAACTGAAAAAAGATGCAGAGAGTCAGAATTCGGATAGAAAATCACGCTCAGGAGTCAAATTTCCGACATTTCAGACATTTTCAAAACTGCAGGGAGGTTTGGGCAAAATATGGCCCATCGCCGTTTTCAGTAATTGGCATATTTTCGGTATAAAAAGTCGTAATTTGAAACTGTAAATAGGTGCAGAGAGTCAGAATTCGGCTCAAAAATCACGCTCAGGAGTCAAAATTCAGACATTTCAAACATTTTGAAAACTTCAGGGGGGTTTGTGCAAAATATGACCCATCGCCGTTTTCAGTAATTGGCATATTTTCGGTATAAAAAGTCGTAATTTGAAACTGAAAATAGGTGCAGAGAGTCAGAATTCGGCTCAAAAATCACGCTCAGGAGTCAAATTTCCGACATTTCAGACATTTTGAAAACTGCAGAGGGGTTTGGTCAAAATATGACCCATCGCCGTTTTCAGTAAATGGCATATTTTCGGTATAAAAAGTTGTAATTTGAAACTGAAAATAGGTGCAGAGAGTCAGAATTCGGATAAAAAATCACGCTCAAGAGTCAAATTTCCGACATTTCAGACATTTTGAAAACTGCAGGGGTGTTTGGGCAAAATATGACCCATCGCTGTTTTCAGTAATTGGCATATTATCGGTATAAAAAGTCGTAATTTGAAACTGAAAATAGGTGCTGTGAGTCAGAATTCGCATAAAAAATCACGCTCAGGAGTCAAATTTCCGACATTTCAGACATTTTGAAAACTGCTGGGGGTTTGGGCAAAATATGATCCATCACCATTTACAGTAATTGGCATATTTTCGGTATGAAACGTCGTAATTTGAAACTGAAAATAGGTGCAGAGAGTCAGAATTCGGCTCAAAAATCACGCTCAGGAGTCAAATTTCCGACATTTCAGACATTTTGAAAACTTCAGGGGGGTTTGCGCAAAATATGACCCATCGCCGTTTTCAGTAATTGGCATATTTTCGGTATGAAACGTCGTAATTTGAAACTGAAAATAGGTGCAGAGAGTCAGAATTTGGATAAAAAATCACGCTCAGGAGTCAAATTTCCGACATTTCAGACATTTTGAAAACTGCAGGGGGGTTTGGGCAAAATGTGACCCATCGCCGTTTTCAGTAATTGGCACATTTTCGGTATAAAAATTCGTAATATGAAACTGAAAATAGGTGCAGAGAGTCAGAATTCGGCTCAAAAATCACGCTCAGGAGTCAGATTTCCGACATTTCAGACATTTTGAAAACTGCAGGGATGGTTTGGGCAAAATATGACCCATCGCCGTTTTCAGTAATTGGCATATTTTCGGTATAAAAAGTCGTAATTTAAAACTGAAAATAGGTGCAGAGAGTCAGAATTCGGCTCAAAAATCCCGCTCAGGAGTCAAATTTCCGACATTTCAGACATTTTGAAAACTTCAGGGGGGGTTTGGGCAAAATATGACCTATCGCCGTTTTCAGTAATTGGCATATTTTCGGTATGAAACGTCGTAATTTGAAACTGAAAATAGGTGCAGAGAGTCAGAATTCGGATAAAAAATCACGCTCGGGAGTCAAATTTCCGACATTTCAGACATTTTGAAAACTGCAGGGGGGATTGGGCAAAATATGACCCATCGCCGTTTTCAGTAATTGGCATATTTTCGGTATAAAAAGTCGTAATTTGAAACTGAAAATAGGTGCAGAGAGTCAGAATTCGGCTCAAAAATCACGCTCAGGAGTTAACTTTCCGACATTTCAGACATTTTGAAAACTTCAGGGGGGTTTGGGCAAAATATGACCCATCGCCGTTTTCAGTAATTGGCACATTTTCGGTATAAAAATTCGTAATATGAAACTGAAAATAGGTGCAGAGAGTCAGAATTCGGCTCAAAAATCACGCTCAGGAGTCAGATTTCCGACATTTCAGACATTTTGAAAACTGCAGGGATGGTTTGGGCAAAATATGACCCATCGCCGTTTTCAGTAATTGGCATATTTTCGGTATAAAAAGTCGTAATTTAAAACTGAAAATAGGTGCAGAGAGTCAGAATTCGGCTCAAAAATCCCGCTCAGGAGTCAAATTTCCGACATTTCAGACATTTTGAAAACTTCAGGGGGGGTTTGGGCAAAATATGACCTATCGCCGTTTTCAGTAATTGGCATATTTTCGGTATGAAACGTCGTAATTTGAAACTGAAAATAGGTGCAGAGAGTCAGAATTCGGATAAAAAATCACGCTCGGGAGTCAAATTTCCGACATTTCAGACATTTTGAAAACTGCAGGGGGGTTTGGGCAAAATATGACCCATCGCCGTTTTCAGTAATTGGCATATTTTCGGTATAAAAAGTCGTAATTTGAAACTGAAAATAGATGCAGAGAGTCAGAATTCGGCTCAAAAATCACGCTCAGGAGTCAAATTTCCGACATTTCAGACATTTTGAAAACTTCAGGGGGGTTTGGGCAAAATATGACCCATCGCCGTTTACAGTAAATGGCATACTTTCGGTATAAAAAGTTGTAATTTGAAACTGAAAATAGGTGCAGAGAGTCAGAATTCGGATAAAAAATCACGCTCAAGAGTCAAATTTCCGACATTTCAGACATTTTGAAAACTGCAGGGGGGTTTGGGCAAAATATGACCCATCGCCGTTTTCAGTAATTGGCATATTTTCGGTAAAAAAAGTCGTAATTTGAAACTGAAAATAGATGCAGAGAGTCAGAATTCGGCTCAAAAATCACGCTCAGGAGTCAAATTTCCGACATTTCAGACATTTTGAAAGCTTCAGGGGGGATTGGGCAAAATATGACCCATCGCCGTTTTCAGTAATTGGCATATTTTCGGTATGAAACGTCGTAATTTGAAACTGAAAATAGGTGCAGAGAGTCAGAATTCGGATAAAAAATCACGCTCAGGAGTCAAATTTCCGACAATTCAGACATTTTGAAAACTGCAGGGGGTTTGGGCAAAATATGATCCATCGCCATTTACAGTAATTGGCATATTTTCGGTATGAAACGTCGTAAATTGAAACTGAAAATATGTGCAGAGAGTCAGAATTCGGCACAAAAATCACGCTCAAGAGTCAAATTTCCGACATTTCAGACATTTTGAAAACTTCAGTGGGGTTTGGGCAAAATATGACCCATCGCCGTTTTCAGTAATTGGCATATTTTCGGTATGAAACGTCGTAATTTGAAACTGAAAATAGGTGCAGAGAGTCGGAATTTAGATAAAAAATCACGCTCAGGAGTCAAATTTCCGACATTTCAGACATTTTGAAAACTGCAGGGGTGTTTGGGCAAAATATGACCCATCGCCGTTTTCAGTAATTGGCATATTTTCGGTATAAAAAGTCGTAATTTGAAACTGAAAACAGGTGCAGAGAGTCAAAATTCGGATAAAAAATCACGCTCAGGAGTCAAATTTCCGACATTTCAGACATTTTGAAAATTGCAGGGGGTTTGGGCAAAATATGATCCATCGGCGTTTACAGTAATTGGCATATTTTCGGTATGAAACGTCGTAAATTGAAACTGAAATAAGGTGCAGAGAGTCAGAATTCGGCTCAAAAATCACGCTCAGGAGTCAAATTTCCGACATTTCAGACATTTTGAAAACTGCAGGGGGGTTTGGGCAAAATATGACCCTTTGCCATTTACAGTAATTGGCATATTTTCGGTATGAAACGTCGTAATTTGAAACTGAAAATAGGTGCAGAGAGTCAGAATTAGGATAAAAAAAACACGCTCAAAAGTCAAATTTCCGACATTTCAGACATTTTGAAAACTGCAGGTTGGTTTGGGCAAAATATGACCCATCGCCGTTTTCAGTAATTGGCATATTTTCGGTATAAAAAGTCGTAATTTGAAACTGAAAATAGGTGCAGAGAGTCAGAATTCGGCTCAAAAATCACGCTCAGGAGTCAAATTTCCGACATTTCAGACATTTTTAAAGCTTCAGGGGGGATTGGGCAAAATATGACCCATCGCCGTTTTCAGTAATTGGCATATTTTCGGTATGAAACGTCGTAATTTGAAACTGAAAATAGGTGCAGAGAGTCAGAATTCGGATAAAAAATCACGCTCAGGAGTCAAATTTCCGACATTTCAGACATTTTGAAAACTGCAGGGGGGTTTGGGTAAAATATGACCCATCGCCGTTTACAGTAATTGGCATATTTTCGGTATGAAACGTCGTAATTTGAAACTGAAAATAGGTGCAGAGAGTCAGAATTCGGATAAAAAATCACGCTCAGGAGTCAAATTTCCGACATTTCAGACATTTTGAAAACTGCAGGGGGGTTTGGGCAAAATATGACCCATCGCCGTTTTCAGTAATTGGCATATTTTCGGTATAAAAAGTCGTAATTTGAAACTGAAAATAGGTGCAGAGAGTCAGAATTCGGCTCAAAAATCACGCTCAGGAGTCAAATTTCCGACATTTCAGACATTTTAAAAACTGCAGGGGGGGTTTGGGTAAAATATGACCCATCGCCGTTTTCAGTAATTGGCATATTTTTGGTATGAAACGTCGTAATTTGAACCTGAAAATAGGTGCAGAGAGTCAGAATTCAGCTCAAAAATCACGCTCAGGAGTCAAATTTCCGACATTTCAGACATTTTGAAAACTGCAGGAGGGTTTGGGCAAAATATGACCCATCGCCGTTTACAGTAATTGGCATATTTTCGGTATGAAACGTCGTAATTTGAAACTGAAAATAGGTGCAGAGAGTCAGAATTCGGCTCAAAAATCACGCTCAGGAGTCAAATTTCCGACATTTCAGACATTTTGAAAACTGCAGGGGGGTTTGGGCAAAGTATGACCCATTGCTGTTTTCAGTAATTTGCATATTTTCGGTATGAAACGTCGAAATTTGAAACTGAAAATTGGTGCAGAGAGTCAGAATTCGGATAAAAAATCACGCACAGGAGTCAAATTTCCGACATTTCAGACATTTTGAAAACTGCAGGGGGGTTTGGGCAAAATATGACCCATCGCCGTTTTCAGTAATTGGCATATTTTGTGTATAAAAAGTCGTAATTTGAACCTGAAAATAGGTGCAGAGAGTCAGAATTCGGATAAAAAATCACGCTCAGGAGTCAAATTTCCGACATTTCAGACATTTTGAAAACTGCAGGGGGGTTTGGGCAAAATATTACCCATCGTCGTTTACAGTAATTGGCATATTTTCGGTGTGAAACGACGTAATTTGAAACTGAAAATAGGTGCAGAGAGTCAGAATTCGGCTCAAAAATCACCCTCAGGAGTCAAATTTCCGACATTTCAGACATTTTGAAAACTGCAGGGGGGTTTGTGCAAAATATGACCCATCGCCGTTTTCAGTAATTGGCATATTTTCGGTATGAAATGTCGTAATTTGAAACTGGAAATAGGTGCAGAGAGTCGGAATTCGGATAAAAAATCACGCTCAGGAGTCAAATTTCCGACATTTCAGACATTTTGAAAACTGCAGGGGTGTTTGGGCAAAATATGACCCATCGCTGTTTTCAGTAATTGGCATATTATCGGTATAAAAAGTCGTAATTTGAAACTGAAAATAGGTGCAGTGAGTCAGAATTCGGATAAAAAATCACGCTCAGGAGTCAAATTTCCGACATTTCAGACATTTTGAAAACTGCTGGGGGTTTGGGCAAAATATGATCCATCGCCATTTACAGTAATTGTCATATTTTCGGTACGAAACGTCGTAATTTGAAACTGAAAATAGGTGCAGAGAGTCAGAATTCGGCTCAAAAATCACGCTCAGGAGTCAAATTTCCGACATTTCAGACATTTTGAAAACTTCAGAGGGGTTTGTGCAAAATATGACCCATCGCCGTTTTCAGTAATTGGCATATTTTCGGTATGAAACGTCGTAATTTGAAACTGAAAATAGGTGCAGAGAGTCAGAATTTGGATAAAAAATCATGCTCAGGAGTCAAATTTCCGACATTTCAGACATTTTGAAAACTGCAGGGGGGTTTGGGCAAAATGTGACCCATCGCCGTTTTCAGTAATTGGCATATTTTCGGTATAAAAAGTCGTAATTTGAAACTGAAAATAGGTGCAGAGAGTCAGAATTCGGCTCAAAAATCACGCTCAGGAGTTAACTTTCCGACATTTCAGACATTTTGAAAACTTCAGGGGGGTTTGGGCAAAATATGACCCATCGCCGTTTTCAGTAATTGGCACATTTTCGGTATAAAAAGTCGTAATTTGAAACTGAAAATAGGTGCAGAGAGTCAGAATTCGGCTCAAAAATCACGCTCAGGAGTCAGATTTCCGACATTTCAGACATTTTGAAAACTTCAGGGGGGTTTGGGCAAAATATGACCCATCGCCGTTTTCAGTAATTGGCATATTTTCGGTATAAAAAGTCGTAATTTGAAACTGAAAATAGGTGCAGAGAGTCAGAATTCGGCTCAAAAATCACGCTCAGGAGTCAAATTTCCGACATTTCAGACATTTTGAAAACTTCAGGGGGGGTTTGGGCAAAATATGACCCATCGCCGTTTTCAGTAATTGGCATATTTTCGGTATGAAACGTCGTAATTTGAAACTGAAAATAGGTGCAGAGAGTCAGAATTCGGATAAAAAATCACGCTCGGGAGTCAAATTTCCGACATTTCAGACATTTTGAAAACTGCAGGGGGGTTTGGGCAAAATATGACCCATCGCCGTTTTCAGTAATTGGCATATTTTCGGTATAAAAAGTCGTAATTTGAAACTGAAAATAGATGCAGAGAGTCAGAATTCGCCTCAAAAATCACGCTCAGGAGTCAAATTTCCGACATTTCAGGCATTTTGAAAACTTCAGGGGGGTTTGGGCAAAATATGACCCATCGCCGTTTTCAGTAATTGGCATATTTTCGGTATGAAACGTCGTAATTTGAAACTGAAAATAGGTGCAGAGAGTCAGAATTCGGCTCAAAAATCACGCTCTGGAGTCAAATTTCCGACATTTCAGACATTTTGAAAACTGCAGGGGGGTTTGGGCAAAATATCACCCATCGCCGTTTTCAGTAATTGGCATATTTTCGGTATAAAAAGTCGTAATTTGAAACTGAAAATAGGTGCAGAGAGTCAGAATTCGGCTCAAAAATCACGCTCAGGAGTCAAATTTCCGACATTTCAGACATTTTAAAAACTGCAGGGGGGGTTTGGGCAAAATATGACCCATCGCCGTTTTCAGTAATTGGCATATTTTCGGTATGAAACGTCGTAATTTGAACCTCAAAATAGGTGCAGAGAGTCAGAATTCGGCTCAAAAATCACGCTCAGGAGTCAAATTTTCGACATTTCAGACATTTTGAAAACTGCAGGAGGGTTTGGGCAAAATATGACCCATCGCCGTTTACAGTAATTGGCATATTTTCGGTATGAAACGTCGTAATTTGAAACTGAAAATAGGTGCAGAGAGCCAGAATTCGGCTCAAAAATCACGCTCAGGAGTCAAATTTCCGACATTTCAGACATTTTGAAAACTGCAGGGGTGTTTGGGCAAAATATGACCCATCGCCGTTTTTAGTAATTGGCATATTTTCGGTATAAAAAGTCCTAATTTGAAACTGAAAACAGGTGCAGAGAGTCAGAATTCGGATAAAAAATCACGCTCAGGAGTCAAATTTCCGACATTTCAGACATTTTGAAAACTGCAGGGGGTTTAGGCAAAATATGATCCATCGCCATTTACAGTAATTGGCATATTTTCGGTATGAAACGTCGTAATTTGAAACTGAAAATATGTGCAGAGAGTCAGAATTCGGATAAAAAATCACGCTCAGGAGTCAAATTTCCGACATTTCAGACATTTTGAAAACTTCAGGGGGGTTTGGTCAATATATGACCCATCGCCGTTTTCAGTAATTGGCATATTTTCGGTATGAAACGTCGTAATTTGAAACTGAAAATAGGTGCAGAGAGTCAGAATTAGGATAAAAAATCACGCTCAGGAGTCAAATTTCCGACATTTCAGACATTTTGAAAACTGCAGGGGGGTTTGGGCAAAATTTTGACCCATCGCCGTTTTCAGTAATTGGCATATTTTCGGTATGAAACGTCGTAATTTGAAACTGAAAAAAGATGCAGAGAGTCAGAATTCGGATAGAAAATCACGCTCAGGAGTCAAATTTCCGACATTTCAGACATTTTCAAAACTGCAGGGAGGTTTGGGCAAAATATGGCCCATCGCCGTTTTCAGTAATTGGCATATTTTCGGTATAAAAAGTCGTAATTTGAAACTGTAAATAGGTGCAGAGAGTCAGAATTCGGCTCAAAAATCACGCTCAGGAGTCAAAATTCCGACATTTCAAACATTTTGAAAACTTCAGGGGGGTTTGTGCAAAATATGACCCATCGCCGTTTTCAGTAATTGGCATATTTTCGGTATAAAAAGTCGTAATTTGAAACTGAAAATAGGTGCAGAGAGTCAGAATTCGGCTCAAAAATCACGCTCAGGAGTCAAATTTCCGACATTTCAGACATTTTGAAAACTGCAGGGGGGTTTGGGCAAAATATGACCCATCGCTGTTTTCAGTAATTGGCATATTATCGGTATAAAAAGTCGTAATTTGAAATTGAAAATAGGTGCTGTGAGTCAGAATTCGCATAAAAAATCACGCTCAGGAGTCAAATTTCCGACATTTCAGACATTTTGAAAACTGCTGGGGGTTTGGGCAAAATATGATCCATCGCCATTTACAGTAATTGGCATATTTTCGGTATGAAACGTCGTAATTTGAAACTGAAAATAGGTGCAGAGAGTCAGAATTCGGCTCAAAAATCACGCTCAGGAGTCAAATTTCCGACATTTCAGACATTTTGAAAACTTCAGGGGGGTTTGCGCAAAATATGACCCATCGCCGTTTTCAGTAATTGGCATATTTTAGGTATGAAACGTCGTAATTTGAAACTGAAAATAGGTGCAGAGAGTCAGAATTTGGATAAAAAATCACGCTCAGGAGTCAAATTTCCGACATTTCAGACATTTTGAAAACTGCAGGGGGGTTTGGGCAAAATGTGACCCATCGCCGTTTTCAGTAATTGGCATATTTTCGGTATAAAAAGTCGTAATTTGAAACTGAAAATAGGTGCAGAGAGTCAGAATTCGGCTCAAAAATCACGCTCAGGAGTTAACTTTCCGACATTTCAGACATTTTGAAAACTTCAGGGGGGTTTGGGCAAAATATGACACATCGCCGTTTTCAGTAATTGGCACATTTTCGGTATAAAAATTCGTAATATGAAACTGAAAATAGGTGCAGAGAGTCAGAATTCGGCTCAAAAATCACGCTCAGGAGTCAGATTTCCGACATTTCAGACATTTTGAAAACTGCAGGGGGGTTTGGGCAAAATATCACCCATCGCCGTTTTCAGTAATTGGCATATTTTCGGTATAAAAAGTCGTAATTTGAAACTGAAAATAGGTGCAGAGAGTCAGAATTCGGCTCAAAAATCACGCTCAGGAGTTAACTTTCCGACATTTCAGACATTTTGAAAACTTCAGGGGGGTTTGGGCAAAATATGACCCATCGCCGTTTTCAGTAATTGGCATATTTTCGGTATGAAACGTCGTAATTTGAAACTGAAAATAG
This sequence comes from Procambarus clarkii, assembly GCF_040958095.1. Taxonomy (NCBI): domain Eukaryota; kingdom Metazoa; phylum Arthropoda; class Malacostraca; order Decapoda; family Cambaridae; genus Procambarus; species Procambarus clarkii. The sequence goes on from NW_027189202.1 coordinate 15,331, forward strand.
GTGCAGAGAGTCAGAATTCGGCTCAAAAATCACGCTCAGGAGTCAAATTTCCGACATTTCAGACATTTTGAAAACTGCAGGGGGGTTTGGGCAAAATATCACCCATCGCCGTTTTCAGTAATTGGCATATTTTCGGTATAAAAAGTCGTAATTTGAAACTGAAAATAGGTGCAGAGAGTCAGAATTCGGCTCAAAAATCACGCTCAGGAGTCAAATTTCCGACATTTCAGACATTTTAAAAACTGCAGGGGGGGTTTGGGCAAAATATGACCCATCGCCGTTTTCAGTAATTGGCATATTTTCGGTATAAAAAGTCCTAATTTGAAACTGAAAACAGGTGCAGAGTGTCAGAATTCGGATAAAAAATCACGCTCAGGAGTCAAATTTCCGACATTTCAGACATTTTGAAAACTGCAGGGGGTTTAGGCAAAATATGATCCATCGCCATTTACAGTAATTGACATATTTTCGGTATGAAACGTCGTAATTTGAAACTGAAAATATGTGCAGAGAGTCAGAATTCGGATAAAAAATCACGCTCAGGAGTCAAATTTCCGACATTTCAGACATTTTGAAAACTTCAGGGGGGTTTGGTCAAAATATGACCCATCGCCGTTTTCAGTAATTGGCATATTTTCGGTATGAAACGTCGTAATTTGAAACTGAAAATAGGTGCAGAGAGTCAGAATTAGGATAAAAAATCACGCTCAGGAGTCAAATTTCCGACATTTCAGACATTTTGAAAACTGCAGGGGGGTTTGGGCAAAATTTTGACCCATCGCCGTTTTCAGTAATTGGCATATTTTCGGTATGAAACGTCGTAATTTGAAACTGAAAAAAGATGCAGAGAGTCAGAATTCGGATAGAAAATCACGCTCAGGAGTCAAATTTCCGACATTTCAGACATTTTCAAAACTGCAGGGAGGTTTGGGCAAAATATGGCCCATCGCCGTTTTCAGTAATTGGCATATTTTCGGTATAAAAAGTCGTAATTTGAAACTGTAAATAGGTGCAGAGAGTCAGAATTCGGCTCAAAAATCACGCTCAGGAGTCAAAATTCCGACATTTCAAACATTTTGAAAACTTCAGGGGGGTTTGTGCAAAATATGACCCATCGCCGTTTTCAGTAATTGGCATATTTTCGGTATAAAAAGTCGTAATTTGAAACTGAAAATAGGTGCAGAGAGTCAGAATTCGGCTCAAAAATCACGCTCAGGAGTCAAATTTCCGACATTTCAGACATTTTGAAAACTGCAGGGGGGTTTGGGCAAAATATGACCCATCGCTGTTTTCAGTAATTGGCATATTATCGGTATAAAAAGTCATAATTTGAAACTGAAAATAGGTGCTGTGAGTCAGAATTCGCATAAAAAATCACGCTCAGGAGTCAAATTTCCGACATTTCAGACATTTTGAAAACTGCTGGGGGTTTGGGCAAAATATGATCCATCGCCATTTACAGTAATTGGCATATTTTCGGTATGAAACGTCGTAATTTGAAACTGAAAATAGGTGCAGAGAGTCAGAATTCGGCTCAAAAATCACGCTCAGGAGTCAAATTTCCGACATTTCAGACATTTAGAAAACTTCAGGGGGGTTTGCGCAAAATATGACCCATCGCCGTTTTCAGTAATTGGCATATTTTAGGTATGAAACGTCGTAATTTGAAACTGAAAATAGGTGCAGAGAGTCAGAATTTGGATAAAAAATCACGCTCAGGAGTCAAATTTCCGACATTTCAGACATTTTGAAAACTGCAGGGGGGTTTGGGCAAAATGTGACCCATCGCCGTTTTCAGTAATTGGCATATTTTCGGTATAAAAAGTCGTAATTTGAAACTGAAAATAGGTGCAGAGAGTCAGAATTCGGCTCAAAAATCACGCTCAGGAGTTAACTTTCCGACATTTCAGACATTTTGAAAACTTCAGGGGGGTTTGGGCAAAATATGACCCATCGCCGTTTTCAGTAATTGGCACATTTTCGGTATAAAAATTCGTAATATGAAACTGAAAATAGGTGCAGAGAGTCAGAATTCGGCTCAAAAATCACGCTCAGGAGTCCGATTTCCGACATTTCAGACATTTTGAAAACTGCAGTGATGGTTTGGGCAAAATATGACTCATCGCCGTTTTCAGTAATTGGCATATTTTCGGTATAAAAAGTCGTAATTTAAAACTGAAAATAGGTGCAGAGAGTCAGAATTCGGCTCAAAAATCCCGCTCAGGAGTCAAATTTCCGACATTTCAGACATTTTGAAAACTTCAGGGGGGGTTTGGGCAAAATATGACCCATCGCCGTTTTCAGTAATTGGCATATTTTCGGTATGAAACGTCGTAATTTGAAACTGAAAATAGGTGCAGAGAGTCAGAATTCGGATAAAAAATCACGCTCGGGAGTCAAATTTCCGACATTTCAGACATTTTGAAAACTGCAGGGGGGTTTGGGCAAAATATCACCCATCGCCGTTTTCAGTAATTGGCATATTTTCGGTATAAAAAGTCGTAATTTGAAAATGAAAATAGGTGCAGAGAGTCAGAATTCGGCTCAAAAATCACGCTCAGGAGTCAAATTTCCGACATTTCAGACATTTTAAAAACTGCAGGGGGGGTTTGGGCAAAATATGACCCATCGCCGTTTTCAGTAACTGGCATATTTTCGGTATGAAACGTCGTAATTTGAACCTCAAAATAGGTGCAGAGAGTCAGAATTCGGCTCAAAAATCACGCTCAGGAGTCAAATTTCCGACATTTCAGACATTTTGAAAACTGCAGGAGGGTTTGAGCAAAATATGACCCATCGCCGTTTACAGTAATTGGCATATTTTCGGTATGAAACGTCGTAATTTGAAACTGAAAATAGGTGCAGAGAGTCAGAATTCGGCTCAAAAATCACGCTCAGGAGTCAAATTTCCGACATTTCAGACATTTTGAAAACTGCAGGGGTGTTTGGGCAAAATATGACCCATCGCCGTTTTTAGTAATTGGCATATTTTCGGTATAAAAAGTCCTAATTTGAAACTGAAAACAGGTGAAGAGAGTCAGAATTCGGATAAAAAATCACGCTCAGGAGTCAAATTTCCGACATTTCAGACATTTTGAAAACTACAGGGGGTTTGGGCAAAATATGATCCATCGCCATTTACAGTAATTGGCATTTTTTCGGTATGAAACGTCGTAATTTGAAACTGAAAATATGTGCAGAGAGTCAGAATTCGGATAAAAAATCACGCTCAGGAGTCAAATTTCCGACATTTCAGACATTTTGAAAACTTCAGGGGGTTTGGTCAAAATATGACCCATCGCCGTTTTCAGTAATTGGCATATTTTCGGTATGAAACGTCGTAATTTGAAACTGAAAATAGGTGCAGAGAGTCAGAATTCGGATAAAAAATCACGCTCGGGAGTCAAATTTCCGACATTTCAGACATTTTGAAAACTGCAGGGGGGTTTGGGCAAAATATGACCCATCGCCGTTTTCAGTAATTGGCATATTTTCGGTATAAAAAGTCGTAATTTGAAACTGAAAATAGATGCAGAGAGTCAGAATTCGCCTCAAAAATCACGCTCAGGAGTCAAATTTCCGACATTTCAGACATTTTGAAAACTTCAGGGGGGTTTGGGCAAAATATGACCCATCGCCGTTTTCAGTAATTGGCATATTTTCGGTATGAAACGTCGTAATTTGAAACTGAAAGTAGGTGCAGAGAGTCAGAATTCGGCTAAAAAATCACGCTCAGGAGTCAAATTTCCGACATTTCAGACATTTTGAAAACTACAGGGGGTTTGGGCAAAATATGATCCATCGCCATTTACAGTAATTGGCATATTTTCGGTATGAAACGTCGTAATTTGAAACTGAAAATATGTGCAGAGAGTCAGAATTCGGATAAAAAATCACGCTCAGGAGTCAAATTTCCGACATTTCAGACATTTTGAAAACTTCAGGGGGTTTGGTCAAAATATGACCCATCGCCGTTTTCAGTAATTGGCATATTTTCGGTATGAAACGTCGTAATTTGAAATTGAAAATAGGTGCAGAGAGTCAGAATTCGGATAAAAAATCACGCTCGGGAGTCAAATTTCCGACATTTCAGACATTTTGAAAACTGCAGGGGGGTTTGGGCAAAATATGACCCATCGCCGTTTTCAGTAATTGGCATATTTTCGGTATAAAAAGTCGTAATTTGAAACTGAAAATAGATGCAGAGAGTCAGAATTCGCCTCAAAAATCACGCTCAGGAGTCAAATTTCCGACATTTCAGACATTTTGAAAACTTCAGGGGGGTTTGGGCAAAATATGACCCATCGCCGTTTTCAGTAATTGGCATTTTTTCGGTATGAAACGTCGTAATTTGAAACTGAAAGTAGGTGCAGAGAGTCAGAATTCGGCTAAAAAATCACGCTCAGGAGTCAAATTTCCGACATTTCAGACATTTTGAAAACTGCAGGGGGGTTTGGGCAAAATATCACCCATCGCCGTTTTCAGTAATTGGCATATTTTCGGTATAAAAAGTCGTAATTTGAAACTGAAAATAGGTGCAGAGAGTCAGAATTCGGCTCAAAAATCACGCTCAGGAGTCAAATTTCCGACATTTCAGACATTTTAAAAACTGCAGGGGGGGTTTGGGCAAAATATGACCCATCGCCGTTTTCAGTAATTGGCATATTTTCGGTATGAAACGTCGTAATTTGAACCTCAAAATAGGTGCAGAGAGTCAGAATTCGGCTCAAAAATCACGCTCAGGAGTCAAATTTTCGACATTTCAGACATTTTGAAAACTGCAGGAGGGTTTGGGCAAAATATGACCCATCGCCGTTTACAGTAATTGGCATATTTTCGGTATGAAACGTCGTAATTTGAAACTGAAAATAGGTGCAGAGAGAGAGAATTCGGCTCAAAAATCACGCTCAGGAGTCAAATTTCCGACATTTCAGACATTTTGAAAACTGCAGGGGGGTTTGGGCAAAGTATGACCCATCGCTGTTTTCAGTAATTGGCATATTTTCGGTATGAAACGTCGAAATTTGAAACTGAAAATAGGTGCAGAGAGTCAGAATTCGGCTCAAAAATCACGCTCAGGAGTCAAATTTCCGACATTTCAGACATTTTGAAAACTGCAGGGGTGTTTGGGCAAAATATGACCCATCGCTGTTTTTAGTAATTGGCATATTTTCGGTATAAAAAGTCCTAATTTGAAACTGAAAACAGGTGCAGAGAGTCAGAATTCGGATAAAAAATCACGCTCAGGAGTCAAATTTCCGACATTTCAGACATTTTGAAAACTGCAGGGGGTTTAGGCAAAATATGATCCATCGCCATTTACAGTAATTGGCATATTTTCGGTATGAAACGTCGTAATTTGAAACTGAAAATATGTGCAGAGAGTCAGAATTCGGATAAAAAATCACGCTCAGGAGTCAAATTTCCGACATTTCAGACATTTTGAAAACTTCAGGGGGGTTTGGTCAAAATATGACCCATCGCCGTTTTCAGTAAATGGCATATTTTCCGTATAAAAAGTTGTAATTTGAAACTGAAAATAGGTGCAGAGAGTCAGAATTCGGATAAAAAATCACGCTCAAGAGTCAAATTTCCGACATTTCAGACATTTTGAAAACTGCAGGGGTGTTTGGGCAAAATATGACCCATCGCTGTTTTCAGTAATTGGCATATTATCGGTATAAAAAGTCGTAATTTGAAACTGAAAATAGGTGCTGTGAGTCAGAATTCGCATAAAAAATCACGCTCAGGAGTCAAATTTCCGACATTTCAGACATTTTGAAAACTGCTGGGGGTTTGGGCAAAATATGATCCATCGCCATTTACAGTAATTGGCATATTTTCGGTATGAAACGTCGTAATTTGAAACTGAAAATAGGTGCAGAGAGTCAGAATTCGGCTCAAAAATCACGCTCAGGAGTCAAATTTCCGACATTTCAGACATTTTGAAAACTTCAGGGGGGTTTGCGTAAAATATGACCTATCGCCGTTTTCAGTAATTGGCATATTTTAGGTATGAAACGTCGTAATTTGAAACTGAAAATAGGTGCAGAGAGTCAGAATTTGGATAAAAAATCACGCTCAGGAGTCAAATTTCCGACATTTCAGACATTTTGAAAACTGCAGGGGGGTTTGGGCAAAATGTGACCCATCGCCGTTTTCAGTAATTGGCATATTTTCGGTATAAAAAGTCGTAATTTGAAACTGAAAATAGGTGCAGAGAGTCAGAATTCGGCTCAAAAATCACGCTCAGGAGTTAACTTTCCGACATTTCAGACATTTTGAAAACTTCAGGGGGGTTTGGGCAAAATATGACCCATCGCCGTTTTCAGTAATTGGCACATTTTCGGTATAAAAATTCGTAATATGAAACTGAAAATAGGTGCAGAGAGTCAGAATTTGGCTCAAAAATCACGCTCAGGAGTCAGATTTCCGACATTTCAAAAATTTTGAAAACTGCAGGGATGGTTTGGGCAAAATATGACCCATCGCCGTTTTCAGTAATTGGCATATTTTCGGTATAAAAAGTCGTAATTTGAAACTGAAAATAGGTGCAGAGAGTCAGAATTCGGCTCAAAAATCACGCTCAGGAGTCAAATTTCCGACATTTCAGACATTTTGAAAACTTCAGGGGGGTTTGGGCAAAATATGACCCATCGCCGTTTTCAGTAATTGGCATATTTTCGGTATGAAACGTCGTAATTTGAAACTGAAAATAGGTGCAGAGAGTCAGAATTCGGATAAAAAATCACGTTCGGGAGTCAAATTTCCGACATTTCAGACATTTTGAAAACTGCAGGGGGGTTTGGGCAAAATATGACCCATCGCCGTTTTCAGTAATTGGCATATTTTCGGTATAAAAAGTCGTAATTTGAAACTGAAAATAGATGCAGAGAGTCAGAATTCGCCTCAAAAATCACGCTCAGGAGTCAAATTTCCGACATTTCAGACATTTTGAAAACTTCAGGGGGGTTTGGGCAAAATATGACCCATCGCCGTTTTCAGTAACTGGCATATTTTCGGTATGAAACGTCGTAATTTGAACCTCAAAATAGGTGCAGAGAGTCAGAATTCGGCTCAAAAATCACGCTCAGGAGTCAAATTTCCGACATTTCAGACATTTTGAAAACTGCAGGAGGGTTTGGGCAAAATATGACCCATCGCCGTTTACAGTAATTGGCATATTTTCGGTATGAAACGTCGTGATTTGAAACTGAAATTAGGTGCAGAGAGTCAGAATTCGGCTCAAAAATCACGGTCAGGAGTCAAATTTCCGACATTTCAGACATTTTGAAAACTGCAGGGGGTTTGGGCAAAAGTATGACCCATCGCCGTTTTCAGTAATTGGCATATTTTCGGTATGAAACGTCGTAATTTGAAACTGAAAATAGGTGCAGAGAGTCAGAATTCGGCTCAAAAATCACGCTCAGGAGTCAAATTTCCGACATTTCAGACATTTTGAAAACTGCAGGGGTGTTTGGGCAAAATATGACCCATCGCCGTTTTAGTAATTGGCATATTTTCGGTATAAAAAGTCCGTAATTTGAAACTGAAAACTAGGTGCAGAGAGTCAGAATTCGGATAAAAAATCACGCTCAGGAGTCAAATTTCCGACATTTCAGACATTTTGAAAACTACAGGGGGGTTTGGGCAAAATATGATCCATCGCCAGTTTACAGTAATTGGCATATTTTCGGTATGAAACGTCGTAATTTGAAACTGAAAATATGTGCAGAGAGTCAGAATTCGGATAAAAAATCACGCTCAGGAGTCAAATTTCCGACATTTCAGACATTTTGAAAACTTCAGGGGGTTTGGTCAAAATATGACCCATCGCCGTTTTCAGTAATTGGCATATTTTCGGTATGAAACGTCGTAATTTGAAACTGAAAATAGGTGCAGAGAGTCAGAATTAGGATAAAAAATCACGCTCAGGAGTCAAATTTCCGACATTTCAGACATTTTGAAAACTGCAGGGGGGTTTGGGCAAAATATGACCCATCGCCGTTTTCAGTAATTGGCATATTTTCGGTATAAAAAGTCGTAATTTGAAACTGAAAATAGGTGCAGAGAGTCAGAATTCGGATAAAAAATCACGCTCAGGAGTCAAATTTCCGACATTTCAGACATTTTGAAAACTGCAGGGGGGTTTGGGCAAAATATGACCCATCGCCGTTTTCAGTAATTGGCATATTTTCGGTATAAAAAGTCGTAATTTGAAACTGAAAATAGGTGCAGAGAGTCAGAATTCGGCTCAAAAATCACGCTCAGGAGTCAAATTTCCGACATTTCAGACATTTTGAAAACTTCAGGTGGGATTTGGGCAAAATATGACCCATCGCCGTTTTCAGTAATTGGCATATTTTCGGTATGAAACGTCGTAATTTGAAACTGAAAATAGGTGCAGAGAGTCAGAATTCGGATAAAAAATCACGCTCAGGAGTCAAATTTCCGACAATTCAGACATTTTGAAAACTGCAGGGGGTTTGGGCAAAATATGATCCCATCGCCGTTTACATAGTAATTGGCATATTTTCGGTATGAAACGTCGTAATTTGAAACTGAAAATATGTGCAGAGAGTCAGAATTCGGATACAAAAATCACGCTCAGGAGTCAAATTTCCGACATTTCAGACATTTTGAAAACTGCAGGGGGTTTGGGCAAAATATGACCCATCGCCGTTTTCAGTAATTGGCATATTTTCGGTATGAAACGTCGTAATTTGAAACTGAAAATAGGTGCAGAGAGTCAGAATTCGGATAAAAAATCACGCTCAGGAGTCAAATTTCCGACATTTCAGACATTTTGAAAACTGCAGGGGTGTTTGGGCAAAATATGACCCATCGCCGTTTTCAGTAATTGGCATATTTTTCGGTATAAAAAGTCGTAATTTGAAACTGAAAATAGGTGCAGAGAGTCAGAATTCGGCATCAAAAATCACGCTCAGGAGTCAAATTTCCGACATTTCAGACATTTTGAAAACTGCAGGGGGTTTGGGCAAAATATGACCCATCGCCGTTTTCAGTAATTGGCATATTTTCGGTATGAAAACGTCGTAATTTGAAACTGAAAATAGGTGCAGAGAGTCAGAATTCGGCTCAAAAATCACGCTCAGGAGTCAAATTTCCGACATTTCAGACATTTTGAAAACTGCAGGGGGGTTTGGGCAAAATATGACCCATCGCCGTTTTCAGTAATTGGCATATTTTCGGTATAAAAGTCGTAATTTGAAACTGAAAATAGGTGCAGAGAGTCAGAATTCGGATAAAAAATCACGCTCAGGAGTCAAATTTCCGACATTTCAGACATTTTGAAAACTGCAGGGGGTTTGGGCAAAATATGACCCATCGCCGTTTACAGTAATTGGCATATTTTCGGTATGAAACGTCGTAATTTGAAACTGAAAATAGGTGCAGAGAGTCAGAATTCGGATAAAAAATCACGCTCAGGAGTCAAATTTCCGACATTTCAGACATTTTGAAAACTGCAGGGGGTTTGGGCAAAATATGACCCATCGCCGTTTTCAGTAATTGGCATATTTTCGGTATGAAACGTCGTAATTTGAAACTGAAAATAGGTGCAGAGAGTCAGAATTCGGATAAAAAATCACGCTCAGGAGTCAAATTTCCGACATTTCAGACATTTTGAAAACTGCAGGGGGGTTTGGGCAAAATATGACCCATCGCCGTTTTCAGTAATTGGCATATTTTCGGTATGAAAACGTCGTAATTTGAAACTGAAAATAGGTGCAGAGAGTCAGAATTCGGATCAAAAATCACGCTCAGGAGTCAAATTTCCGACATTTCAGACATTTTGAAAACTGCAGGGGGGTTTGGGCAAAATATGACCCATCGCCGTTTTCAGTAATTGGCATATTTTCGGTATGAAACGTCGTAATTTGAAACTGAAAATAGGTGCAGAGAGTCAGAATTCGGCTAAAAAATCACGCTCAGGAGTCAAATTTCCGACATTTCAGACATTTTGAAAACTGCAGGGGGTTTGGGCAAAATATGATCCATCGCCAGTTTACAGTAATTGGCATATTTTCGGTATGAAAACGTCGTAATTTGAAACTGAAAATATGTGCAGAGAGTCAGAATTCGGATAAAAAATCACGCTCAGGAGTCAAATTTCCGACATTTCAGACATTTTGAAAACTTCAGGGGGTTTGGTCAAAATATGACCCATCGCCGTTTTCAGTAATTGGCATATTTTCGGTATGAAACGTCGTAATTTGAAACTGAAAATAGGTGCAGAGAGTCAGAATTCGGATAAAAAATCACGCTCAGGAGTCAAATTTCCGACATTTCAGACATTTTGAAAACTGCAGGGGGGTTTGGGCAAAATATGACCCATCGCCGTTTTCAGTAATTGGCATATTTTCGGTATAAAAAGTCGTAATTTGAAACTGAAAATAGATGCAGAGAGTCAGAATTCGCCTCAAAAATCACGCTCAGGAGTCAAATTTCCGACATTTCAGACATTTTGAAAACTTCAGGGGGGTTTGGGCAAAATATGACCCATCGCCGTTTTCAGTAATTGGCATATTTTCGGTATGAAACGTCGTAATTTGAAACTGAAAGTAGGTGCAGAGAGTCAGAATTCGGCTAAAAAATCACGCTCAGGAGTCAAATTTCCGACATTTCAGACATTTTGAAAACTGCAGGGGGGTTTGGGCAAAATATCACCCATCGCCGTTTTCAGTAATTGGCATATTTTCGGTATAAAAAGTCGTAATTTGAAACTGAAAATAGGTGCAGAGAGTCAGAATTCGGCTCAAAAATCACGCTCAGGAGTCAAATTTCCGACATTTCAGACATTTTAAAAACTGCAGGGGGGTTTGGGCAAAATATGACCCATCGCCGTTTTCAGTAATTGGCATATTTTCGGTATGAAACGTCGTAATTTGAACCTCAAAATAGGTGCAGAGAGTCAGAATTCGGTTCAAAAATCACGCTCAGGAGTCAAATTTTCGACATTTCAGACATTTTGAAAACTGCAGGAGGGTTTGGGCAAAATATGACCCATCGCCGTTTACAGTAATTGGCATATTTTCGGTATGAAACGTCGTAATTTGAAACTGAAAATAGGTGCAGAGAGAGAGAATTCGGCTCAAAAATCACGCTCAGGAGTCAAATTTCCGACATTTCAGACATTTTGAAAACTGCAGGGGGGTTTGGGCAAAGTATGACCCATCGCTGTTTTCAGTAATTGGCATATTTTCGGTATGAAACGTCGAAATTTGAAACTGAAAATAGGTGCAGAGAGTCAGAATTCGGCTCAAAAATCACGCTCAGGAGTCAAATTTCCGACATTTCAGACATTTTGAAAACTGCAGGGGTGTTTGGGCAAAATATGACCCATCGCTGTTTTAGTAATTGGCATATTTTCGGTATAAAAAGTCCTAATTTGAAACTGAAAACAGGTGCAGAGAGTCAGAATTCGGATAAAAAATCACGCTCAGGAGTCAAATTTCCGACATTTCAGACATTTTGAAAACTGCAGGGGGTTTAGGCAAAATATGATCCATCGCCATTTACAGTAATTGGCATATTTTCGGTATGAAACGTCGTAATTTGAAACTGAAAATATGTGCAGAGAGTCAGAATTCGGATAAAAAATCACGCTCAGGAGTCAAATTTCCGACATTTCAGACATTTTGAAAACTTCAGGGGGGTTTGGTCAAAATATGACCCATCGCCGTTTTCAGTAATTGGCATATTTTCGGTATGAAACGTCGTAATTTGAAACTGAAAATAGGTGCAGAGAGTCAGAATTAGGATAAAAAATCACGCTCAGGAGTCAAATTTCCGACATTTCAGACATTTTGAAAACTGCAGGGGGGTTTGGGCAAAATATGACCCATCGCCGTTTTCAGTAATTGGCATATTTTCGGTATGAAACGTCGTAATTTGAAACTGAAAAAAGATGCAGAGAGTCAGAATTCGGATAGAAAATCACGCTCAGGAGTCAAATTTCCGACATTTCAGACATTTTCAAAACTGCAGGGAGGTTTGGGCAAAATATGGCCCATCGCCGTTTTCAGTAATTGGCATATTTTCGGTATAAAAAGTCGTAATTTGAAACTGTAAATAGGTGCAGAGAGTCAGAATTCGGCTCAAAAATCACGCTCAGGAGTCAAAATTCCGACATTTCAAACATTTTGAAAACTTCAGGGGGGTTTGTGCAAAATATGACCCATCGCCGTTTTCAGTAATTGGCATATTTTCGGTATAAAAAGTCGTAATTTGAAACTGAAAATAGGTGCAGAGAGTCAGAATTCGGCTCAAAAATCACGCTCAGGAGTCAAATTTCCGACATTTCAGACATTTTGAAAACTGCAGGGGGGTTTGGGCAAAATATGACCCATCGCCGTTTTCAGTAAATGGCATATTTTCGGTATAAAAAGTTGTAATTTGAAACTGAAAATAGGTGCAGAGAGTCAGAATTCGGATAAAAAATCACGCTCAAGAGTCAAATTTCCGACATTTCAGACATTTTGAAAACTGCAGGGGTGTTTGGGCAAAATATGACCCATCGCTGTTTTCAGTAATTGGCATATTATCGGTATAAAAAGTCGTAATTTGAAACTGAAAATAGGTGCTGTGAGTCAGAATTCGCATAAAAAATCACGCTCAGGAGTCAAATTTCCGACATTTCAGACATTTTGAAAACTGCTGGGGGTTTGGGCAAAATATGATCCATCGCCATTTACAGTAATTGGCATATTTTCGGTATGGAACGTCGTAAATTGAAACTGAAAATATGTGCAGAGAGTCAGAATTCGGCTCAAAAATCACGCTCAAGAGTCAAATTTCCGACATTTCAGACATTTTGAAAACTTCAGGGGGGTTTGGGCAAAATATGACCCATCGCCGTTTTCAGTAATTGGCATATTTTCGGTATGAAACGTCGTAATTTGAAACTGAAAATAGGTGCAGAGAGTCGGAATTCGGATAAAAAATCACGCTCAGGAGTCAAATTTCCGACATTTCAGACATTTTGAAAACTGCAGGGGTGTTTGGGCAAAATATGACCCATCGCCGTTTTCAGTAATTGGCATATTTTCGGTATAAAAAGTCGTAATTTGAAACTGAAAACAGGTGCAGAGAGTCAAAATTCGGATAAAAAATCACGCTCAGGAGTCAAATTTCCGACATTTCAGACATTTTGAAAACTGCAGGGGGTTTGGGCAAAATATGATCCATCGGCGTTTACAGTAATTGGCATATTTTCGGAATGAAACGTCGTAAATTGAAACTGAAATAAGGTGCAGAGAGTCAGAATTCAGCGCAAAAATCACGCTCAGGAGTCAAATTTCCGACATTTCAGACATTTTGAAAACTGCAGGGGGGTTTGGGCAAAATATGACCCATGGCGGTTTCAGTAATTGGCATATTTTCGGTATGAAACGTCGTAATTTGAAACTGAAAATAGGTGCAAAGAGTCAGAATTCGGCTCAAAAATCACGCTCAGGAATCAAATTTCCGATATTTCAGACATTTTGAAAACTGCATAGGGGTTTGGGCACAATATGACCCATCGCCGTTTTCAGTAATTGGCATATTTTCGGTGTAAAAATTCGTAATTTGAAACTGAAAATAGGTGCAGAGAGTCAGAATTCGGCTCAAAAATCACGCTCAGAGGTCAAATTTCCGACATTTCAGACATTTTGAAAACTGCAGGGGGGTTTGGGCAAAATATGACCCTTTGCCGTTTACAGTAATTGGCATATTTTCGGTATGAAACGTCGTAATTTGAAACTAAAAATAGGTGCAGAGAGTCAGAATTAGGATAAAAAATCACGCTCAGGAGTCAAATATCCGACATTTCAGACATTTTGAAAACTGCAGGTTGGTTTGGGCAAAATATGACCCATCGCCGTTTTCAGTAATTGGCATATTTTCGGTATAAAAAGTCGTAATTTGAAACTGAAAATAGGTGCAGAGAGTCAGAATTCGGCTCAAAAATCACGCTCAGGAGTCAAATTTCCAACATTTCAGACATTTTGAAAACTGCAGGGGGGTTTGGGGAAAATATGACCCATCGCCGTTTTCAGTAATTGGCATATTTTCGGTATAAAAAGTCGTAATTTGAAACTGAAAACAGGTGCAGAGAGTCACAATTCGGATAAAAAATCACGCTCAGGAGTCAAATTTCCGACATTTCAGACATTTTGAAAACTGCAGGGGGTTTGGGCAAAATATGATCCATCGGCTTTTACAGTAATTGGCATATTTTCGGTATGAAACGTCGTAATTTGAAACTGAAAATAGGTGCAGAGAGTCAGAATTCGGCTCAAAAATCACGCTCAAGAGTCAAATTTCCGACATTTCAGACATTTTAAAAACTGCAGGGGGGGTTTGGGCAAAATATGACCCATCGCCGTTTTCAGTAATTGGCATATTTTCGGTATGAAACGTCGTAATTTGACACTGAAAATAGGTGCAGAGAGTCAGAATTCGGCTCAAAAATCACGCTCAGGAGTCAAATTTCCGACATTTCAGACATTTTGAAAACTGCAGGGGGTTTGGGCAAAATATGATCCATCGGCGTTTACAGTAATTGGCATATTTTCGGTATGAAACGTCGTAATTTGAAACTGAAAATAGGTGCAGAGAGTCAGAATTCGGATAAAAAATCACGCTCAGGAGTCAAATTTCCGATATTTCAGACATTTTGAAAACTGCTGGGGGTTTGGGCAAAATATGATCCATCGCCATTTACAGTAATTGGCATATTTTCGGTATGAAACGTCGTAATTTGAAACTGAAAATAGGTGCAGAGAGTCAGAATTCGGCTCAAAAATCACGCTCAGGAGTCAAATTTCCGACATTTCAGACATTTTGAAAACTTTAGGGGGGTTAGCGCAAAATATGACCCATCGCCGTTTTCAGTAATTGGCATATTTTCGGTATGAAACGTCGTAATTTGAAACTGAAAATATGTGCAGAGAGTCAGAATTTGGATAAAAAATTACGCTCAGGAGTCAAATTTCCGACATTTCAGACATTTTGAAAACTGCAGGGGGGTTTGGGCAAAATATGACCCATCGCCGTTTTCAGTAATTGGCATATTTTCGGTATAAAAAGTCGTAATTTGAAACTGAAAATAGGTGCAGAGAGTCAGAATTCGGCTCAAAAATCACGCTCAGGAGTCAAATTTCCGACATTTCAGACATTTTGAAAACTTCAGGGGGGGTTTGGGCAAAATATGACCCATCGCCGTTTTCAGTAATTGGCATATTTTCGGTATGAAACGTCGTAATTTGAAACTGAAAATAGGTGCAGAGAGTCAGAATTCGGATAAAAAATCACGCTCGGGAGTCAAATTTCCGACATTTCAGACATTTTGAAAACTGCAGGGGGGTTTGGGCAAAATATGACCCATCGCCGTTTTCAGTAATTGGCATATTTTCGGTATGAAACGTCGTAATTTGTAATTGAAAATAGGTGCAGAGAGTCAGAATTCGGCTCAAAAATCACGCTCAGGAGTCAAATTTCAGACATTTCAGACATATTGAAAATTGCAGGGGGGTTTGGGCAAAATATGACCCATCGCTGTTTTCAGTAATTGGCATATTTTCGGTATAAAAATTGGTAATTTGAAACTCAAAATAGGTGCAGAGAGTCAGAATTCGGCTCAAAAATCACGCTCAGGAGTCAAATTTCCGACGTTTCAGACATTTTGAAAACTTCAGGGGGGTTTGGGCAAAATATGACCCCATCGCCGTTTTCAGTAATTGGCATATTTTCGGTATGAAACGTCGTAATTTGAAACTGAAAATAGGTGCAGAGAGTCAGAATTCGGATAAAAAATCACACTCAAGAGTCAAATTTCCGACATTTCAGACATTTTGAAAACTGCAGGGGGGTCTGTGCAAAATATGACCCATCGCCGTTTTCAGTAATTGGCATATTTTCGGTATGAAACGTCGTAATTTGAAACTGAAAACAGGTGCAGAGAGTCAGAATTCGGATAAAAAATCACGCTCAGGAGTCAAATTTCCGACATTTCAGACATTTTGAAAACTGCAGGGGGTTTGGGCAAAATATGATCCATCGGCGTTTACAGTAATTGGCATATTTTCGGTATGAAACGTCGTAATTTGAAACTGAAAATAGGTGCAGAGAGTCAGAATTCGGCTCAAAAATCATGCTCAAGAGTCAAATTTCCGACATTTCAGACATTTTGAAAACTGCAGGGGGGTTTGAGCAAAATATGACCCATCGCTGTTTACAGTAATTGGCATATTTTCGGTATGAAACATCGTAATTTGAAACTGAAAATAGGTGCAGAGAGTCAGAATTCGGCTCAAAAATCAAGCTCAGGAGTCAAATTTCCGACATTTCAGACATTTTAAAAACTGCAGGGGGGGTTTGGGCAAAATATGACCCATCGCCGTTTTCAGTAATTGGCATATTTTCGGTATGAAACGTCGTAATTTGACACTGAAAATAGGTGCAGAGAGTCAGAATTCGGCTCAAAAATCACGCTCAGGAGTCAAATTTCCGACATTTCAGACATTTTGAAAACTGCAGGGGGGTTTGGGCAAAATATGACCCATCGCTGTTTTCAGTAATTGGCATATTATCGGTATAAAAAGTCGTAATTTGAAACTGAAAATAGGTGCAGTGAGTCAGAATTCGGATAAAAAATCACGCTCAGGAGTCAAATATCCGACATTTCAGACATTTTGAAAACTGCTGGGGGTTTGGGCAAAATATGATCCATCGCCATTTACAGTAATTGGCATATTTTCGGTATGAAACGTCGTAATTTGAAACTGAAAATAGGTGCAGAGAGTCAGAATTCGGATCAAAAATCACGCTCAGGAGTCAAATTTCCGACATTTCAGACATTTTGAAAACTTTAGGGGGGTTTGCGCAAAATATGACCCATCGCCGTTTTCAGTAATTGGCATATTTTCGGTATGAAACGTCGTAATTTGAAACTGAAAATATGTGCAGAGAGTCAGAATTTGGATAAAAAATTACGCTCAGGAGTCAAATTTCCGACATTTCAGACATTTTGAAAACTGCAGGGGGGTTTGGGCAAAATATGACCCATCGCCGTTTTCAGTAATTGGCATATTTTCGGTATAAAAAGTCGTAATTTGAAACTGAAAATAGGTGCAGAGAGTCAGAATTCGGCTCAAAAATCACGCTCAGGAGTCAAATTTCCGACATTTCAGACATTTTGAAAACTTCAGGGGGGGTTTGGGCAAAATATGACCCATCGCCGTTTTCAGTAATTGGCATATTTTCGGTATGAAACGTCGTAATTTGAAACTGAAAATAGGTGCAGAGAGTCAGAATTCGGATACAAAATCACGCTCGGGAGTCAAATTTCCGACATTTCAGACATTTTGAAAACTGCAGGGGGGTTTGGGCAAAATATGACCCATCGCCGTTTTCAGTAATTGGCATATTTTCGGTATGAAACGTCGTAATTTGTAATTGAAAATAGGTGCAGAGAGTCAGAATTCGGCTCAAAAATCACGCTCAGGAGTCAAATTTCAGACATTTCAGACATTTTGAAAATTGCAGGGGGGTTTGGGCAAAATATGACCCATCGCTGTTTTCAGTAATTGGCATATTTTCGGTATAAAAATTGGTAATTTGAAACTCAAAATAGGTGCAGAGAGTCAGAATTCGGCTCAAAAATCACGCTCAGGAGTCAAATTTCCGACGTTTCAGACATTTTGAAAACTTCAGGGGGGTTTGGGCAAAATATGACCCCATCGCCGTTTTCAGTAATTGGCATATTTTCGGTATGAAACGTCGTAATTTGAAACTGAAAATAGGTGCAGAGAGTCAGAATTCGGATAAAAAATCACACTCAAGAGTCAAATTTCCGACATTTCAGACATTTTGAAAACTGCAGGGGGGTCTGTGCAAAATATGACCCATCGCCGTTTTCAGTAATTGGCATATTTTCGGTATGAAACGTCGTAATTTGAAACTGAAAATAGGTGCAGAGAGTCAGAATTCGGATAAAAAATCACGCTCAGGAGTCATATTTCCGACATTTCAGACATTTTGAAAACTGCAGGGGGTTTGGGCAAAATATGATCCATCGCCGTTTACAGTAATTGGCATATTTTCGGTATGAAACGTCGTGATTTGTAACTGAAAATAGGTGCAGAGAGTCAGAATTCGGCCAAAAATCCCGCTCAGGAGTCAAATTTCCGATATTTCAGACATTTTGAAAACTGCAGGGGGGTTGGGCAGAATATGACCCATCGCCGTTTTCAGTAATTGGCATATTTTCGGTATAAAAAGTCGTAATTTGTAACTGAAAATAGGTGCAGAGAGTCAGAATTCGGCTCAAAAATCACGCTCAGGAGTCAAATTTCCGACATTTCAGACATTTTGAAAACTGCAGGGCGGTTTGGGCGAAATATGACCTATCGCCGTTTTCAGTAATTGGCATATTTTCGGTATAAAAATCGGAACTTGAAACTGAAAATAGGTGCAGAGAGTCAGAATTCGGCTCAAAAATCACGCTCAGGAGTCAAATTTCCGACATTTCAGACATTTTGAAAACTGCAGGGGGGTTTGGGCAAAATATGACCCATCGCCGATTTCAGTAATTGGCATATTTTCGGTATAAAAAGTCGTAATTTGAAACTGAAAACAGGTGCAGAGAGTCAGAATTCGGATAAAAAATCACGCGCAGGAATCAAATTTCCGACATTTCAGACATTTTGAAAACTGCAGGGGGTTTGGGCAAAATATGATCCATCGCCGTTTACAGTAATTGGCATATTTTCGGTATGAAACGTCGTAATTTGAAACTGAAAATAGGTGCAGAGAGTCAGAATTCACCTCAAAAATAATGCTCAGGAGTCAAATTTCCGATATTTCAGACATTTTGAAAACTGCATGGGGGTTTGGTCACAATATGACCCATCGCCGTTTTCAGTAATTGGCATATTTTCGGTATGAAACGTCGTAATTTCAAACTGAAAATAGGTGCAGAGTCAGAATTCGGATGAAAAATCACGCTCAGGAGTCAAATTTCCGACATTTGAGACATTTTGAAAACTGCAGGGGGGTTTGGGCAAAATATGACCCATCGCTGTTTACAGTAATTGGCATATTTTCGTTACGAAACGTCGTAATATGATACTGAAAATAGGTGCAGAGAGTCAGAATTCGGCTAAAAAATCACACTCAGGAGTCAAATTTCCGATATTTCTGACATTTTGAAAACTGCATGGGGGTTTGGGCAAAATATGACCCATCGCAGTTTTCAGTAATTGGCATATTTTCAGTGTAAAAAGTCGAATTTGAAACTGAAAATATGTGCAGAGAGCCAGAATTCGGCTCAAAAATCACGCTCAGGATTCAAATTTCCGATATTTCAGACATTTTGAAAACTGCATGGGGGTTTGGGCAAAATATGACCCATCGCCGTTTTCAGTAATTGGCATATTTTCGGTATAAAAATTCGTAATTTGAAACTGAAAAAAGGTGCAGAGAGTCAGAATTTGGCTCAAAAATCACGCTCAGGAGTCAAATTTCCGACATTTCAGACATTTTGAAAACTGCAGGGGGGTTTGGGCAAAATATGACCCATCGCTGTTTTCAGTAATTGGCATATTTTCGGTATAAAAAGTCGTAATTTGAAACTGAAAATAGGTGCAGAGAGTCAGAATTCGGCTCAAAAATCACGCTCAGGTGTCAAATTTCCGACATTTCAGACATTTTGAAAACTTCAGGGGGGGTTTGGGCAAAATATGACCCATCGCCGTTTTCAGTAATTGGCATATTTTCGGTATGAAACGTCGTAATTTGAAACTGAAAATAGGTGCAGAGAGTCAGAATTCGGATAAAAAATCACACTCAAGAGTCAAATTTCCGACATTTCAGACATTTTGAAAACTGCAGGGGGGTCTGTGCAAAATATGACCCATCGCCGTTTTCAGTAATTGGCATATTTTCGGTATGAAACGTCGTAATTTGAAACTGAAAATAGGTGCAGAGAGTCAGAATTCGGATAAAAAATCACGCTCAGGAGTCATATTTCCGACATTTCAGACATTTTGAAAACTGCAGGGGGTTTGGGCAAAATATGATCCATCGCCGTTTACAGTAATTGGCATATTTTCGGTATGAAACGTCGTGATTTGTAACTGAAAATAGGTGCAGAGAGTCAGAATTCGGCCAAAAATCCCGCTCAGGAGTCAAATTTCCGATATTTCAGACATTTTGAAAACTGCAGGGGGGTTGGGCAGAATATGACCCATCGCCGTTTTCAGTAATTGGCATATTTTCGGTATAAAAAGTCGTAATTTGTAACTGAAAATAGGTGCAGAGAGTCAGAATTCGGCTCAAAAATCACGCTCAGGAGTCAAATTTCCGACATTTCAGACATTTTGAAAACTGCAGGGCGGTTTGGGCGAAATATGACCTATCGCCGTTTTCAGTAATTGGCATATTTTCGGTATAAAAATCGGAACTTGAAACTGAAAATAGGTGCAGAGAGTCAGAATTCGGCTCAAAAATCACGCTCAGGAGTCAAATTTCCGACATTTCAGACATTTTGAAAACTGCAGGGGGGTTTGGGCAAAATATGACCCATCGCCGATTTCAGTAATTGGCATATTTTCGGTATAAAAAGTCGTAATTTGAAACTGAAAACAGGTGCAGAGAGTCAGAATTCGGATAAAAAATCACGCGCAGGAATCAAATTTCCGACATTTCAGACATTTTGAAAACTGCAGGGGGTTTGGGCAAAATATGATCCATCGCCGTTTACAGTAATTGGCATATTTTCGGTATGAAACGTCGTAATTTGAAACTGAAAATAGGTGCAGAGAGTCAGAATTCACCTCAAAAATAATGCTCAGGAGTCAAATTTCCGATATTTCAGACATTTTGAAAACTGCATGGGGGTTTGGTCACAATATGACCCATCGCCGTTTTCAGTAATTGGCATATTTTCGGTATGAAACGTCGTAATTTCAAACTGAAAATAGGTGCAGAGTCAGAATTCGGATGAAAAATCACGCTCAGGAGTCAAATTTCCGACATTTGAGACATTTTGAAAACTGCAGGGGGGTTTGGGCAAAATATGACCCATCGCTGTTTACAGTAATTGGCATATTTTCGTTACGAAACGTCGTAATATGATACTGAAAATAGGTGCAGAGAGTCAGAATTCGGCTAAAAAATCACACTCAGGAGTCAAATTTCCGATATTTCTGACATTTTGAAAACTGCATGGGGGTTTGGGCAAAATATGACCCATCGCCGTTTTCAGTAATTGGCATATTTTCAGTGTAAAAAGTCGAATTTGAAACTGAAAATATGTGCAGAGAGCCAGAATTCGGCTCAAAAATCACGCTCAGGATTCAAATTTCCGATATTTCAGACATTTTGAAAACTGCATGGGGGTTTGGGCAAAATATGACCCATCGCCGTTTTCAGTAATTGGCATATTTTCGGTATAAAAATTCGTAATTTGAAACTGAAAAAAGGTGCAGAGAGTCAGAATTTGGCTCAAAAATCACGCTCAGGAGTCAAATTTCCGACATTTCAGACATTTTGAAAACTGCAGGGGGGTTTGGGCAAAATATGACCCATCGCTGTTTTCAGTAATTGGCATATTTTCGGTATAAAAAGTCGTAATTTGAAACTGAAAATAGGTGCAGAGAGTCAGAATTCGGCTCAAAAATCACGCTCAGGTGTCAAATTTCCGACATTTCAGACATTTTGAAAACTTCAGGGGGGGTTTGGGCAAAATATGACCCATCGCCGTTTTCAGTAATTGGCATATTTTCGGTATGAAACGTCGTAATTTGAAACTGAAAATAGGTGCAGAGAGTCAGAATTCGGATAAAAAATCACGCTCGGGAATCAAATTTCCGACATTTCAGACATTTTGAAAACTGCAGGGGGGTTTGGGCAAAATATGACCCATCGCCGTTTTCAGTAATTGGCATATTTTCGGTATAAAAAGTCGTAATTTGAAACTGAAAATAGGTGCAGAGAGTCAGAATTCGGATAAAAAATCACGCTCAGGAGTCAAATTTCCGACATTTCAGACATTTTGAAAACTGCAGGGGGGTTTGGGCAAAATATGACCCATCGCCGTTTTCAGTAATTGGCATATTTTCGGTATAAAAAGTCGTAATTTGAAACTGAAAATAGATGCAGAGAGTCAGAATTCGCCTCAAAAATCACGCTCAGGAGTCAAATTTCCGACATTTCAGACATTTTGAAAACTTCAGGGGGGTTTGGGCAAAATATGATCCATCGCCGTTTTCAGTAATTGGCATATTTTCGGTATGAAACGTCGTAATTTGTAATTGAAAATAGGTGCAGAGAGTCAGAATTCGGCTCAAAAATCACGCTCAGGAGTCAAATTTCAGACATTTCAGACATTTTGTAAATTGCAGGGGGGTTTGGGCAAAATATGACCCATCGCTGTTTTCAGTAATTGGCATATTTTCGGTATAAAAATTGGTAATTTGAAACTCAAAATAGGTGCAGAGAGTCAGAATTCGGCTCAAAAATCACGCTCAGGAGTCAAATTTCCGACGTTTCAGACATTTTGAAAACTTCAGGGGGGTTTGGGCAAAATATGACCCCATCGCCGTTTTCAGTAATTGGCATATTTTCGGTATGAAACGTCGTAATTTGAAACTGAAAATAGGTGCAGAGAGTCAGAATTCGGATAAAAAATCACGCTCAGGAGTCAAATTTCCGACATTTCAGACATTTTGAAAACTGCATGGGGGTTTGGGCAAAATATGACCCATCGCCGTTTTCAGTAATTGGCATATTTTCAGTGTAAAAAGTCGAATTTGAAACTGAAAATATGTGCAGAGAGCCAGAATTCGGCTCAAAAATCACGCTCAGGATTCAAATTTCCGATATTTCAGACATTTTGAAAACTGCATGGGGGTTTGGGCAAAATATGACCCATCGCCGTTTTCAGTAATTGGCATATTTTCGGTATAAAAATTCGTAATTTGAAACTGAAAAAAGGTGCAGAGAGTCAGAATTTGGCTCAAAAATCACGCTCAGGAGTCAAATTTCCGACATTTCAGACATTTTGAAAACTGCAGGGGGGTTTGGGCAAAATATGACCCATCGCTGTTTTCAGTAATTGGCATATTTTCGTTATAAAAAGTCGTAATTTGAAACTGAAAATAGGTGCAGAGAGTCAGAATTCGGCTAAAAATCGCGCTCAGGTGTCAAATTTCCGACATTTCAGACATTTTGAAAACTTCAGGGGGGGTTTGGGCAAAATATGACCCATCGCCGTTTTCAGTAATTGGCATATTTTCGGTATGAAACGTCGTAATTTGAAACTGAAAATAGGTGCAGAGAGTCAGAATTCGGATAAAAAATCACGCTCGGGAATCAAATTTCCAACATTTCAGACATTTTGAAAACTGCAGGGGGGTTTGGGCAAAATATGACCCATTGCCGTTTTCAGTAATTGGCATATTTTCGGTATAAAAAGTCGTAATTTGAAACTGAAAATAGGTGCAGAGAGTCAGAATTCGGATAAAAAATCACGCTCAGGAGTCAAATTTCCGACATTTCAGACATTTTGAAAACTGCAGGGGGGTTTGGGCAAAATATGACCCATCGCCGTTTTCAGTAATTGGCATATTTTCGGTATAAAAAGTCGTAATTTGAAACTGAAAATAGATGCAGAGAGTCAGAATTCGCCTCAAAAATCACGCTCAGGAGTCAAATTTCCGACATTTCAGACATTTTGAAAACTTCAGGGGGGTTTGGGCAAAATATGATCCATCGCCGTTTTCAGTAATTGGCATATTTTCGGTATGAAACGTCGTAATTTGAAACTGAAAATAGGTGCAGAGAGTCAGAATTCGGCTCAAAAATCACGCTCAGGAGTCAAATTTCCGACATTTCAGACATTTTGAAAACTGCAGGGGGGTTTGGGCAAAATATCACCCATCGCCGTTTTCAGTAATTGGCATATTTTCGGTATAAAAAGTCGTAATTTGAAACTGAAAATAGGTGCAGAGAGTCAGAATTCGGCTCAAAAATCACGCTCAGGAGTCAAATTTCCGACATTTCAGACATTTTAAAAACTGCAGGGGGGGTTTGGGCAAAATATGACCCATCGCCGTTTTCAGTAATTGGCATATTTTCGGTATGCAACGTCGTAATTTGAACCTGAAAATAGGTGCAGAGAGTCAGAATTCGGCTCAAAAATCACGCTCAGGAGTCAAATTTCCGACATTTCAGACATTTTGAAAATTGCAGGAGGGTTTGGCAAAATATGTCCCATCGCCGTTTATTGTAATTGGCATATTTTCGGTATGAAACGTCGTAATTTGAAACTGAAAATAGGTGCAGAGAGTCAGAATTTGGCTCAAAAATCACGCTCAGGAGTCAAATTTCCGACATTTCAGACATTTTGAAAACTGCAGGGGGGTTTGGGCAAAGTATGACCCATCGCCGTTTTCAGTAATTGGCATATTTTCGGTATGAAACGTCGTAATTTGAAACTGAAAATAGGTGCAGAGAGTCAGAATTCGGCTCAAAAATCACGCTCGGGAGTCAAATTTCCGACATTTCAGACATTTTGAAAACTGCAGGGGTGTTTGGGCAAAATATGACCCATCGCCGTTTTTAGTAATTGGCATATTTTCGGTATAAAAAGTCCTAATTTGAAACTGAAAACAGGTGAAGAGAGTCAGAATTCGGATAAAAAATCACGCTCAGGAGTCAAATTTCCGACATTTCAGACATTTTGAAAACTTCAGGGGGGTTTGGTCAAAATATGACCCATCGCCGTTTTCAGTAATTGGCATATTTTCGGTATGAAACGTCGTAATTTGAAACTGAAAATAGGTGCAGAGAGTCAGAATTAGGATAAAAAATCACGCTCAGGAGTCAAATTTCCGACATTTCAGACATTTTGAAAACTGCAGGGGGGTTTGGGCAAAATATGACCCATCGCCGTTTTCAGTAATTGGCATATTTTCGGTGTGAAACGTCGTAATTTGAAACTGAAAATAGATGCAGAGAGTCAGAATTCGGATAGAAAATCACGCTCAGGAGTCAAATTTCCGACATTTCAGACATTTTCAAAACTGCAGGGGGGTTTGGGCAAAATATGAAACATCGCCGTTTTCAGTAATTGGCATATTTTCGGTATAAAAAGTCGTAATTTGAAACTGTAAATAGGTGCAGAGAGTCTGAATTCGGCTAAAAAATCACGCTCAGGAGTCAAATTTCCGACATTTCAAACATTTTGAAAACTTCAGGGGGGTTTGTGCAAAATATGACCCATCGCCGTTTTCAGTAATTGGCATATTTTCGGTATAAAAAGTCGTAATTTGAAACTGAAAATAGGTGCAGAGAGTCAGAATTCGGCTCAAAAATCACGCTCAGGAGTCAAATTTCCGACATTTCAGACATTTTGAAAACTGCAGGGGGGTTTGGGCAAAATATGACCCATCGCCGTTTTCAGTAAATGGCATATTTTCGGTATAAAAAGTTGTAATTTGAAACTGAAAATAGGTGCAGAGAGTCAGAATTCGGATAAAAAATCACGCTCAAGAGTCAAATTTCCGACATTTCAGACATTTTGAAAACTGCAGGGGGGTTTGGGCAAAATATGACCCATCGCCGTTTTCAGTAATTGGCATATTTTCGGTAAAAAAAAGTCGTAATTTGAAACTGAAAATAGGTGCAGAGAGTCAGAATTCGGCTCAAAAATCACGCTCAGGAGTCAAATTTCCGACATTTCAGACATTTTGAAAACTGCAGGGGGTTTGGGCAAAATATGATCCATCGCCATTTACAGTAATTGGCATATTTTCGGTATGAAACGTCGTAAATTGAAACTGAAAATATGTGCAGAGAGTCAGAATTCGGCTCAAAAATCACGCTCAGGAGTCAAATTTCCGATATTTCAGACATTATGAAAACTTCAGGGGGGTTTGGGCAAAATATGACCCATCGCCGTTTTCAGTAATTGGCATATTTTCGGTATGAAACGTCGTAATTTGAAACTGAAAATAGGTGCAGAGAGTCAAAATTCGGATAAAAAATCACGCTCAGGAGTCAAATTTCCGACATTTCAGACATTTTGAAAACTGCAGGGGGGTTTGAGCAAAATATGACCCATCGCCGTTTTCAGTAATTGGCATATTTTCGGTATAAAAAGTCGTAATTTGAAACTGAAAATAGGTGCAGAGAGTCAGAATTCGGCTCAAAAATCACGCTCAGGAGTCAAATTTCCGACATTTCAGACATTTTGAAAACTGCAGGGGGGTTTGCGCAAAATATGACCCATCGCCGTTTTCAGTAATTGGCATATTTTCGGTATAAAAAGTCGTAATTTGAAACTGAAAATAGGTGCAGAGAGTCAGAATTCGGCTCAAAAATCACGCTCAGGAGTCAGATTTCCGACATTTCAGACGTTTTAAAAACTGCAGGGGGGGTTTGGGCAAAATATGACCCATCGCCGTTTTCAGTAATTGGCATATTTTCGGTATGAAACGTCGTAATTTGAACCTGAAGATAAGTGCAGAGAGTCAGAATTCGGCTCAAAAATCACGCTCAGGAGTCAAATTTCCGACATTTCAGACATTTTGAAAACTGCAGGAGGGTTTGGGCAAAGTATGACCCATTGCTGTTTTCAGTAATTGGCATATTTTCGGTATGAAACGTCGAAATTTGAAACTGAAAATAGGTGCAGAGAGTCAGAATTCGGCTCAAAAATCACGCTCAGGAGTCAAATTTCCGACATTTCAGACATTTTGAAAACTGCAGGGGGGTTTGGGCAAAATATCACCCATCGCCGTTTTCAGTAATTGGCATATTTTCGGTATAAAAAGTCGTAATTTGAAACTGAAAATAGGTGCAGAGAGTCAGAATTCGGCTCAAAAATCACGCTCAGGAGTCAAATTTCCGACATTTCAGACATTTTAAAAACTGCAGGGGGGGGTTTGGGCAAAATATGACCCATCGCCGTTATCAGTAATTGGCATATTTTCGGTATGCAACGTCGTAATTTGAACCTGAAAATAGGTGCAGAGAGTCAGAATTCGGCTCAAAAATCACGCTCAGGAGTCAAATTTCCGACATTTCAGACATTTTGAAAATTGCAGGAGGGTTTGGCAAAATATGTCCCATCGCCGTTTATTGTAATTGGCATATTTTCGGTATGAAACGTCGTAATTTGAAACTGAAAATAGGTGCAGAGAGTCAGAATTTGGCTCAAAAATCACGCTCAGGAGTCAAATTTCCGACATTTCAGACATTTTGAAAACTGCAGGGGGGTTTGGGCAAAGTATGACCCATCGCCGTTTTCAGTAATTGGCATATTTTCGGTATGAAACGTCGTAATTTGAAACTGAAAATAGGTGCAGAGAGTCAGAATTCGGCTCAAAAATCACGCTCGGGAGTCAAATTTCCGACATTTCAGACATTTTGAAAACTGCAGGGGTGTTTGGGCAAAGTATGACCCATCGCCGTTTTCAGTAATTGGCATATTTTCGGTATGAAACGTCGTAATTTGAAACTGAAAATAGGTGCAGAGAGTCAGAATTCGGCTCAAAAATCACGCTCGGGAGTCAAATTTCCGACATTTCAGACATTTTGAAAACTGCAGGGGTGTTTGGGCAAAATATGACCCATCGCCGTTTTTAGTAATTGGCATATTTTCGGTATAAAAAGTCCTAATTTGAAACTGAAAACAGGTGAAGAGAGTCAGAATTCGGATAAAAAATCACGCTCAGGAGTCAAATTTCCGACATTTCAGACATTTTGAAAACTTCAGGGGGGTTTGGTCAAAATATGACCCATCGCCGTTTTCAGTAATTGGCATATTTTCGGTATGAAACGTCGTAATTTGAAACTGAAAATAGGTGCAGAGAGTCAGAATTAGGATAAAAAATCACGCTCAGGAGTCAAATTTCCGACATTTCAGACATTTTGAAAACTGCAGGGGGGTTTGGGCAAAATATGACCCATCGCCGTTTTCAGTAATTGGCATATTTTCGGTGTGAAACGTCGTAATTTGAAACTGAAAATAGATGCAGAGAGTCAGAATTCGGATAGAAAATCACGCTCAGGAGTCAAATTTCCGACATTTCAGACATTTTCAAAACTGCAGGGGGGTTTGGGCAAAATATGAAACATCGCCGTTTTCAGTAATTGGCATATTTTCGGTATAAAAAGTCGTAATTTGAAACTGTAAATAGGTGCAGAGAGTCTGAATTCGGCTAAAAAATCACGCTCAGGAGTCAAATTTCCGACATTTCAAACATTTTGAAAACTTCAGGGGGGTTTGTGCAAAATATGACCCATCGCCGTTTTCAGTAATTGGCATATTTTCGGTATAAAAAGTCGTAATTTGAAACTGAAAATAGGTGCAGAGAGTCAGAATTCGGCTCAAAAATCACGCTCAGGAGTCAAATTTCCGACATTTCAGACATTTTGAAAACTGCAGGGGGGTTTGGGCAAAATATGACCCATCGCCGTTTTCAGTAAATGGCATATTTTCGGTATAAAAAGTTGTAATTTGAAACTGAAAATAGGTGCAGAGAGTCAGAATTCGGATAAAAAATCACGCTCAAGAGTCAAATTTCCGACATTTCAGACATTTTGAAAACTGCAGGGGGGTTTGGGCAAAATATGACCCATCGCCGTTTTCAGTAATTGGCATATTTTCGGTAAAAAAAAGTCGTAATTTGAAACTGAAAATAGGTGCAGAGAGTCAGAATTCGGCTCAAAAATCACGCTCAGGAGTCAAATTTCCGACATTTCAGACATTTTGAAAACTGCAGGGGGTTTGGGCAAAATATGATCCATCGCCATTTACAGTAATTGGCATATTTTCGGTATGAAACGTCGTAAATTGAAACTGAAAATATGTGCAGAGAGTCAGAATTCGGCTCAAAAATCACGCTCAGGAGTCAAATTTCCGATATTTCAGACATTATGAAAACTTCAGGGGGGTTTGGGCAAAATATGACCCATCGCCGTTTTCAGTAATTGGCATATTTTCGGTATGAAACGTCGTAATTTGAAACTGAAAATAGGTGCAGAGAGTCAAAATTCGGATAAAAAATCACGCTCAGGAGTCAAATTTCCGACATTTCAGACATTTTGAAAACTGCAGGGGGGTTTGAGCAAAATATGACCCATCGCCGTTTTCAGTAATTGGCATATTTTCGGTATAAAAAGTCGTAATTTGAAACTGAAAATAGGTGCAGAGAGTCAGAATTCGGCTCAAAAATCACGCTCAGGAGTCAAATTTCCGACATTTCAGACATTTTGAAAACTGCAGGGGGGTTTGCGCAAAATATGACCCATCGCCGTTTTCAGTAATTGGCATATTTTCGGTATAAAAAGTCGTAATTTGAAACTGAAAATAGGTGCAGAGAGTCAGAATTCGGCTCAAAAATCACGCTCAGGAGTCAAATTTCCGACATTTCAGACGTTTTAAAAACTGCAGGGGGGGTTTGGGCAAAATATGACCCATCGCCGTTTTCAGTAATTGGCATATTTTCGGTATGAAACGTCGTAATTTGAACCTGAAGATAAGTGCAGAGAGTCAGAATTCGGCTCAAAAATCACGCTCAGGAGTCAAATTTCCGACATTTCAGACATTTTGAAAACTGCAGGAGGGTTTGGGCAAAGTATGACCCATTGCTGTTTTCAGTAATTGGCATATTTTCGGTATGAAACGTCGAAATTTGAAACTGAAAATAGGTGCAGAGAGTCAGAATTCGGCTCAAAAATCACGCTCAGGAGTCAAATTTCCGACATTTCAGACATTTTGAAAACTGCAGGGGGGTTTGGGCAAAATATCACCCATCGCCGTTTTCAGTAATTGGCATATTTTCGGTATAAAAAGTCGTAATTTGAAACTGAAAATAGGTGCAGAGAGTCAGAATTCGGCTCAAAAATCACGCTCAGGAGTCAAATTTCCGACATTTCAGACATTTTAAAAACTGCAGGGGGGGTTTGGGAAAAATATGACCCATCGCCGTTTTCAGTAATTGGCATATTTTCGGTATGCAACGTCGTAATTTGAACCTGAAAATAGGTGCAGAGAGTCAGAATTCGGCTCAAAAATCACGCTCAGGAGTCAAATTTCCGACATTTCAGACATTTTGAAAATTGCAGGAGGGTTTGGCAAAATATGTCCCATCGCCGTTTATTGTAATTGGCATATTTTCGGTATGAAACGTCGTAATTTGAAACTGAAAATAGGTGCAGAGAGTCAGAATTTGGCTCAAAAATCACGCTCAGGAGTCAAATTTCCGACATTTCAGACATTTTGAAAACTGCAGGGGGGTTTGGGCAAAGTATGACCCATCGCCGTTTTCAGTAATTGGCATATTTTCGGTATGAAACGTCGTAATTTGAAACTGAAAATAGGTGCAGAGAGTCAGAATTCGGCTCAAAAATCACGCTCGGGAGTCAAATTTCCGACATTTCAGACATTTTGAAAACTGCAGGGGTGTTTGGGCAAAATATGACCCATCGCCGTTTTTAGTAATTGGCATATTTTCGGTATAAAAAGTCCTAATTTGAAACTGAAAACAGGTGAAGAGAGTCAGAATTCGGATAAAAAATCACGCTCAGGAGTCAAATTTCCGACATTTCAGACATTTTGAAAACTTCAGGGGGGTTTGGTCAAAATATGACCCATCGCCGTTTTCAGTAATTGGCATATTTTCGGTATGAAACGTCGTAATTTGAAACTGAAAATAGGTGCAGAGAGTCAGAATTAGGATAAAAAATCACGCTCAGGAGTCAAATTTCCGACATTTCAGACATTTTGAAAACTGCAGGGGGGTTTGGGCAAAATATGACCCATCGCCGTTTTCAGTAATTGGCATATTTTCGGTGTGAAACGTCGTAATTTGAAACTGAAAATAGATGCAGAGAGTCAGAATTCGGATAGAAAATCACGCTCAGGAGTCAAATTTCCGACATTTCAGACATTTTCAAAACTGCAGGGGGGTTTGGGCAAAATATGAAACATCGCCGTTTTCAGTAATTGGCATATTTTCGGTATAAAAAGTCGTAATTTGAAACTGTAAATAGGTGCAGAGAGTCTGAATTCGGCTAAAAAATCACGCTCAGGAGTCAAATTTCCGACATTTCAAACATTTTGAAAACTTCAGGGGGGTTTGTGCAAAATATGACCCATCGCCGTTTTCAGTAATTGGCATATTTTCGGTATAAAAAGTCGTAATTTGAAACTGAAAATAGGTGCAGAGAGTCAGAATTCGGCTCAAAAATCACGCTCAGGAGTCAAATTTCCGACATTTCAGACATTTTGAAAACTGCAGGGGGGTTTGGGCAAAATATGACCCATCGCCGTTTTCAGTAAATGGCATATTTTCGGTATAAAAAGTTGTAATTTGAAACTGAAAATAGGTGCAGAGAGTCAGAATTCGGATAAAAAATCACGCTCAAGAGTCAAATTTCCGACATTTCAGACATTTTGAAAACTGCAGGGGGGTTTGGGCAAAATATGACCCATCGCCGTTTTCAGTAATTGGCATATTTTCGGTAAAAAAAAGTCGTAATTTGAAACTGAAAATAGGTGCAGAGAGTCAGAATTCGGCTCAAAAATCACGCTCAGGAGTCAAATTTCCGACATTTCAGACATTTTGAAAACTGCAGGGGGTTTGGGCAAAATATGATCCATCGCCATTTACAGTAATTGGCATATTTTCGGTATGAAACGTCGTAAATTGAAACTGAAAATATGTGCAGAGAGTCAGAATTCGGCTCAAAAATCACGCTCAGGAGTCAAATTTCCGATATTTCAGACATTATGAAAACTTCAGGGGGGTTTGGGCAAAATATGACCCATCGCCGTTTTCAGTAATTGGCATATTTTCGGTATGAAACGTCGTAATTTGAAACTGAAAATAGGTGCAGAGAGTCAAAATTCGGATAAAAAATCACGCTCAGGAGTCAAATTTCCGACATTTCAGACATTTTGAAAACTGCAGGGGGGTTTGAGCAAAATATGACCCATCGCCGTTTTCAGTAATTGGCATATTTTCGGTATAAAAAGTCGTAATTTGAAACTGAAAATAGGTGCAGAGAGTCAGAATTCGGCTCAAAAATCACGCTCAGGAGTCAAATTTCCGACATTTCAGACGTTTTAAAAACTGCAGGGGGGGTTTGGGCAAAATATGACCCATCGCCGTTTTCAGTAATTGGCATATTTTCGGTATGAAACGTCGTAATTTGAACCTGAAGATAAGTGCAGAGAGTCAGAATTCGGCTCAAAAATCACGCTCAGGAGTCAAATTTCCGACATTTCAGACATTTTGAAAACTGCAGGAGGGTTTGGGCAAAGTATGACCCATTGCTGTTTTCAGTAATTGGCATATTTTCGGAATGAAACGTCGAAATTTGAAACTGAAAATAGGTGCAGAGAGTCAGAATTCGGCTCAAAAATCACGCTCAGGAGTCAAATTTCCGACATTTCAGACATTTTGAAAACTGCAGGGGTGTTTGGGCAAAATATGACCCATCGCCGTTTTCAGTAATTGGCATATTTTCGGTATAAAAAGTCCTAATTTGAAACTGAAAACAGGTGCAGAGAGTCAGAATTTGGAAAAAAAATCACGCTCAGGAGTCAAATTTCCGACATTTTAGACATTTCGAAAACTGCAGGGGGTTTGGGCAAAATATGATCCATCGACATTTACAGTAATTGGCATATTTTCGGTATGAAACGTCGTAATTTGAAACTGAAAATATGTGCGGAGAGTCAGAATTCGGCTCAAAAATCACGCTCAGGAGTCAAATTTCCGACATTTCAGACATTTTGAAAACTTCAGGGGGGTTTGGTCAAAATATGACCCATCGCCGTTTTCAGTAATTGGCATATTTTCGGTATGAAACGTCGTAATTTGAAACTGAAAATAGGTGCAGAGAGTCAGAATTCGGCTCAAAAATCACGCTCAGGAGTCAAATTTCCGACATTTCAGACATTTTGAAAACTGCAGGGGGGTTTGGGCAAATTATGACCAATCGCCGTTTTCAGTAATTGGCATATTTTCGGTATGAAACGTCGTAATTTGAAACTGAAAATAGATGCAGAGAGTCAGAATTCGGATAGAAAATCACGCTCAGGAGTCAAATTTCCGACATTTCAGACATTTTGAAAACTGCAGGGGGGTTTGGGCAAAATATGACCATCGCCGTTTTCAGTAAATGGCATATTTTCGGTATAAAAAGTTGTAATTTGAAACTGAAAATAGGTGCAGAGAGTCAGAATTCAGATAAAAAATCACGCTCAAGAGTCAAATTTCCGACATTTCAGACATTTTGAAAACTGCAGGGGGGTTTGGGCAAAATATGACCCATCACCGTTTTCAGTAATTGGCATATTTTCGGTATAAAAAGTCGTAATTTGAAACTGAAAAAAGGTGCAGAGAGTCAGAATTCAGCTCAAAAATCACGCTCAGGAGTCAAATTTCCGACATTTCAGACATTTTGAAAGCTTCAGGGGGGATTGGGCAAAATATGACCCATCGCCGTTTTCAGTAAATGGCATATTTTCGGTATAAAAAGTTGTAATTTGAAACTGAAAATAGGTGCAGAGAGTCAGAATTCGGATAAAAAATCACGCTCAAGAGTCAAATTTCCGACATTTCAGACATTTTGAAAACTGCAGGGGGGTTTGGGCAAAATATGACCCATCGCCGTTTTCAGTAATTGGCATATTTTCGGTAAAAAAAAG
This sequence comes from Procambarus clarkii, assembly GCF_040958095.1. NCBI lineage: Eukaryota > Metazoa > Arthropoda > Malacostraca > Decapoda > Cambaridae > Procambarus > Procambarus clarkii. Next base: position 49,064 of record NW_027189202.1, read on the forward strand.
TCGTAATTTGAAACTGAAAATAGGTGCAGAGAGTCAGAATTCGGCTCAAAAATCACGCTCAGGAGTCAAATTTCCGACATTTCAGACATTTTGAAAACTGCAGGGGGTTTGGGCAAAATATGATCCATCGCCATTTACAGTAATTGGCATATTTTCGGTATGAAACGTCGTAAATTGAAACTGAAAATATGTGCAGAGAGTCAGAATTCGGCTCAAAAATCACGCTCAGGAGTCAAATTTCCGATATTTCAGACATTATGAAAACTTCAGGGGGGTTTGGGCAAAATATGACCCATCGCCGTTTTCAGTAATTGGCATATTTTCGGTATGAAACGTCGTAATTTGAAACTGAAAATAGGTGCAGAGAGTCAAAATTCGGATAAAAAATCACGCTCAGGAGTCAAATTTCCGACATTTCAGACATTTTGAAAACTGCAGGGGGGTTTGAGCAAAATATGACCCATCGCCGTTTTCAGTAATTGGCATATTTTCGGTATAAAAAGTCGTAATTTGAAACTGAAAATAGGTGCAGAGAGTCAGAATTCGACTCAAAAATCACGCTCAGGAGTCAAATTTCCGACATTTCAGACATTTTGAAAACTGCAGGGGGGTTTGCGCAAAATATGACCCATCGCCGTTTTCAGTAATTGGCATATTTTCGGTATAAAAAGTCGTAATTTGAAACTGAAAATAGGTGCAGAGAGTCAGAATTCGGCTCAAAAATCACGCTCAGGAGTCAAATTTCCGACATTTCAGACGTTTTAAAAACTGCAGGGGGGGTTTGGGCAAAATATGACCCATCGCCGTTTTCAGTAATTGGCATATTTTCGGTATGAAACGTCGTAATTTGAACCTGAAGATAGGTGCAGAGAGTCAGAATTCGGCTCAAAAATCACGCTCAGGAGTCAAATTTCCGACATTTCAGACATTTTGAAAACTGCAGGAGGGTTTGGGCAAAGTATGACCCATTGCTGTTTTCAGTAATTGGCATATTTTCGGTATGAAACGTCGAAATTTGAAACTGAAAATAGGTGCAGAGAGTCAGAATTCGGCTCAAAAATCACGCTCAGGAGTCAAATTTCCGACATTTCAGACATTTTGAAAACTGCAGGGGTGTTTGGGCAAAATATGACCCATCGCCGTTTTCAGTAATTGGCATATTTTCGGTATAAAAAGTCCTAATTTGAAACTGAAAACAGGTGCAGAGAGTCAGAATTTGGAAAAAAAATCACGCTCAGGAGTCAAATTTCCGACATTTTAGACATTTCGAAAACTGCAGGGGGTTTGGGCAAAATATGATCCATCGACATTTACAGTAATTGGCATATTTTCGGTATGAAACGTCGTAATTTGAAACTGAAAATAGATGCAGAGAGTCAGAATTCGGATAGAAAATCACGCTCAGGAGTCAAATTTCCGACATTTCAGACATTTTGAAAACTGCAGGGGGGGTTTGGGCAAAATATGACCCATCGCCGTTTTCAGTAATTGGCATATTTTCGGTATGAAACGTCGTAATTTGAAACTGAAAATAGGTGCAGAGAGTCAGAATTCGGCTCAAAAATCACGCTCAGGAGTCAAATTTCCGACATTTCAGACATTTTGAAAACTGCAGGGGGGTTTGGGCAAATTATGACCCATCGCCGTTTTCAGTAATTGGCATATTTTCGGTATGAAACGTCGTAATTTGAAACTGAAAATAGATGCAGAGAGTCAGAATTCGGATAGAAAATCACGCTCAGGAGTCAAATTTCCGACATTTCAGACATTTTGAAAACTGCAGGGGGGTTTGGGCAAAATATGACCCATCGCCGTTTTCAGTAATTGGCATATTTTCGGTATGAAACGTCGTAATTTGAAACTGAAAATAGGTGCAGAGAGTCAGAATTCGGCTCAAAAATCACGCTCAGGAGTCAAATTTCCGACATTTCAGACATTTTGAAAACTGCAGGGGGGTTTGGGCAAATTATGACCCATCGCCGTTTTCAGTAATTGGCATATTTTCGGTATGAAACGTCGTAATTTGAAACTGAAAATAGATGCAGAGAGTCAGAATTCGGATAGAAAATCACGCTCAGGAGTCAAATTTCCGACATTTCAGACATTTTGAAAACTGCAGGGGGGTTTGGGCAAAATATGACCCATCGCCGTTTTCAGTAAATGGCATATTTTCGGTATAAAAAGTTGTAATTTGAAACTGAAAATAGGTGCAGAGAGTCAGAATTCAGATAAAAAATCACGCTCAAGAGTCAAATTTCCGACATTTCAGACATTTTGAAAACTGCAGGGGGGTTTGGGCAAAATATGACCCATCACCGTTTTCAGTAATTGGCATATTTTCGGTATAAAAAGTCGTAATTTGAAACTGAAAAAAGGTGCAGAGAGTCAGAATTCAGCTCAAAAATCACGCTCAGGAGTCAAATTTCCGACATTTCAGACATTTTGAAAGCTTCAGGGGGGATTGGGCAAAATATGACCCATCGCAGTTTTCAGTAATTGGCATATTTTCGGTATGAAACGTCGTAATTTTAAACTGAAAATAGGTGCAGAGAGTCAGAATTCGGATAAAAAATCACGCTCAGGAGTCAAATTTCCGACATTTCAGACATTTTGAAAACTGCAGGGGGTTTTGGGCAAAATATGACCCATCGCCGTTTTCAGTAATTGGCATATTTTGTGTATAAAAAGTCGTAATTTGAACCTGAAAATAGGTGCAGAGAGTCAGAATTCGGAAAAAAAATCATGCTCAGGAGTCAAATTTCCGACATTTCAGACATTTTGAAAACTGCAGGGGGGTTTGGGCAAAATATGACCCATCGCCGTTTACAGTAATTGGCATATTTTCGGTATGAAACGTCGTAATTTGAAACTGAAAAAAGGTGCAGAGAGTCAGAATTCAGCTCAAAAATCACGCTCAGGAGTCAAATTTCCGACATTTCAGACATTTTGAAAACTGCAGGGGGGTTTGTGCAAAATATGACCCATCGCCGTTTTCAGTAATTGGCATATTTTCGGTATGAAACGTCGTAATTTGAAACTGGAAATAGGTGCAGAGAGTCGGAATTCGGCTCAAAAATCACGCTCAGGAGTCAAATTTCCGACATTTCAGACATTTTGAAAACTGCAGGGGTGTTTGGTCAAAATATGACCCATCGCCGTTTTCAGTAATTGTCATATTTTCGGTATAAAATTCGTAATTTGAAACTGAAAACAGGTGCAGAGAGTCAAAATTCGGATAAAAAATTACGCTCAGGAGTCAAATTTCCGACATTTCAGACATTTTGAAAACTGCAGGGGGTTTGGGCAAAATATGATCCATCGGCGTTTACAGTAATTGGCATATTTTCGGTATGAAACGTCGTAAATTGAAACTGAAATAAGGTGCAGAGAGTCAGTATTCGGCTCAAAAATCATGCTCAGGAGTCAAATTTCAGACATTTCAGACATTTTGAAAACTGCAGGGGGGTTTGGGCAAAATATGACCCATGGCGGTTTCAGTAATTGGCATATTTTCGGTATGAAACGTCGTTATTTGAAACTGATAATAGGTGCAAAGAGTCAGAATTCGGCTCAAAAATCACGCTCAGGAGTCAAATTTCCGATATTTCAGACATTTTGAAAACAGCATAGGGGTTTGGGCACAATATGACCCATCGCCGTTTTCAGTAATTGGCATATTTTCGGTGTAAAAATTCGTAATTTGAAACTGAAAATAGGTGCAGAGAGTCAGAATTCGGCTCAAAAATCACGCTCAGGAGTCAAATTACCGACATTTCAGACATTTTGAAAACTGCAGAAGGGTTTGGGCAAAATATGACCCATCGCCGTTTTCAGTAATTGGCATATTTTCGGTATGAAACGTCGTAATTTGAAACTGAAAATAGATGCAGAGAGTCAGAATTAGGATAAAAAGCACGCTCAGGAGTCAAATTTCCGACATTTCAGACATTTTGAAAACTGCAGGTTGGTTTGGGCAAAATATGACCCATCGCCGTTTTCAGTAATTGGCATATTTTCGGTATAAAAAGTCGTAATTTGAAACTGAAAATAGGTGCAGAGAGTCAGAATTCGGCTCAAAAATCACGCTCAGGAGTCAAATTTCCGCCATTTCAGACATTTTGAAAACTGCAGGGGGGTTTGGGGAAAATATGACCCATCGCCGTTTTCAGTAATTGGCATATTTTCGGTATAAAAAGTCGTAATTTGAAACTGAAAACAGGTGCAGAGAGTCAGAATTCGGATAAAAAATCACGCTCAGGAGTCAAATTTCCGACATTTCAGACATTTTGAAAACTGCAGGGGGTTTGGGCAAAATATGATCCATCGCCGTTTACAGTAATTGACATATTTTCGGTATGAAACGTCGTAATTTGAAACTGAAAATAGGTGCAAAGAGTCAGAATTCGGCTCAAAAATCACGCTCAGGAGTCAAATTTCCGACATTTCAGACATTTTGAAAACTGCAGGGGGGTTTGGGCAAAATATGACCCATCGCTGTTTACAGTAATTGGCATATTTTCGGTATGAAACATCGTAATTTGAAACTGAAAATAGGTGCAGAGAGTCAGAATTCGGCTCAAAAATCAAGCTCAGGAGTCAAATTTCCGACATTTCAGACATTTTAAAAACTGCAGGGGGGGTTTGGGCAAAATATGACCCATCGCCGTTTTCAGTAATTGGCATATTTTCGGTATGAAACGTCGTAATTTGAAACTGAAAATAGGTGCAGAGAGTCAGAATTCGGCTCAAAAATCACGCTCAGGAGTCAAATTTCCGACATTTCAGACATTTTGAAAACTGCTGGGGGGTTTGGGCGAAATATGACCCATCGCTGTTTTCAGTAATTGGCATATTATCGGTATAAAAAGTCGTAATTTGAAACTGAAAATAGGTGCAGTGAGTCAGAATTCGGATAAAAAATCACGCTCAGGAGTCAAATTTCCGACATTTCAGACATTTTGAAAACTGCTGGGGGTTTGGGCAAAATATGATCCATCGCCATTTACAGTAATTGGCATATTTTCGGTATGAAACGTCGTAATTTGAAACTGAAAATAGGTGCAGAGCGTCAGAATTCGGCTCAAAAATCACGCTCAGGAGTCAAATTTCCGACATTTCAGACATTTTGAAAACTTCAGGGGGGTTTGGGCAAAATATGACCCATCGCCGTTTTCAGTAATTGGCATATTTTCGGTATGAAACGTCGTAATTTGAAACTGAAAATAGGTGCAGAGAGTCAGAATTCGGATAAAAAATCACGCTCGGGATTCAAATTTCCGACATTTCAGACATTTTGAAAACTGCAGGGGGGTTTGGGCAAAATATGACCCATCGCCGTTTTCAGTAATTGGCATATTTTCGGTATGAAACGTCGTGATTTGTAATTGAAAATAGGTGCAGAGAGCCAGAATTCGGCTCAAAAATCACACTCAGGAGTCAAATTTCAGACATTTCAGATATTTTGAAAATTGCAGGGGGGTTTGGGCAAAATATGACCCATCGCCGTTTTCAGTAATTGGCATATTTTCGGTATAAAAAGTCGTAATTTGAAACTCAAAATAGGTGCAGAGAGTCAGAATTCGGCTCAAAAATCACGCTCAGGAGTCAAATTTCCGACGTTTTCAGACATTTTGAAAACTTCAGGGGGGTTTGGGCAAAATATGACCCCATCGCCGTTTTCAGTAATTGGCATATTTTCGGTATGAAACGTCGTAATTTGAAACTGAAAATAGGTGCAGAGAGTCAGCATTCGGATAAAAAATCACGCTCAGGAGTCAAATTTCCGACATTTCAGACATTTTGAAAACTGCAGAGGGGTTTGGGCAAAATATGACCCATCGCCGTTTTCAGTAATTGACATATTTTCGGTATAAAAAGTCGTAATTTGAAACTGAAAATAGGTGCAGAGAGTCAGAATTCGGCTCAAAAATCACACTCAAGGGTCAAATTTCCGACATTTCAGACATTTTGAAAACTTCAAGGGGGTTCGGGCAAAATATGACCCATCGCCGTTTTCAGTAATTGGCATATTTTCGGTATAAAAAGTCGTAATTTGAAACTGAAAATAGGTGCAGAGAGTCAGTATTCGGCTCAAAAATCACGCTCAGGAGTCAAATTTCCGACATTTCAGACATTTTGAAAACTGCAGGGGGTTTGGGCAAAATATGATCCATCGCCGTTTACAGTAATTGGCATATTTTCGGTATGAAACGTCGTGATTTGTAACTGAAAATAGGTGCAGAGAGTCAGAATTCGGCCAAAAATCACGCTCAGGAGTCAAATTTCCGATATTTCAGACATTTTGAAAACTGCAGGGGGGTTTGGGCAGAATATGACCCATCGCCGTTTTCAGTAATTGGCATATTTTCGGTATAAAAAGTCGTATTTTGTAACTGAAAATAGGTGCAGAGAGTCAGAATTCGGCTCAAAAATCACACTCAGGAGTCAAATTTCCGACATTTCAGACATTTTGAAAACTGCAGGGGGGTTTGGGCAAAATATGACCTATCGCCGTTTTCAGTAATTGGCATATTTTCGGTATAAAAAGTCGTAATTTGAAACTGAAAATAGGTGCAGAGAGTCAGAATTCGGATAAAAAGTCACGCTCAGGAATCAAATTTCCGACATTTCAGACATTTTGAAAACTGCAGGGGGTTTGGGCAAAATATGATCCATCGCCGTTTACAGTAATTGGCATATTTTCGGTATGAAACGTCGTAATTTGAAACTGAAAATAGGTGCAGAGAGTCAGAATTCACCTCAAAAATCACGCTCAGGAGTCAAATTTCCGATATTTCAGACATTTTGAAAACTGCATGGGGGTTTGGTCACAATATGACCCATCGCCGTTTTCAGTAATTGGCATATTTTCGGTATGAAACGTCGTAATTTCAAACTGAAAATAGGTGCAGAGAGTCAGAATTCGGATAAAAAATCACGCTCAGGAGTCAAATTTCCGACATTTGAGACATTTTGAAAACTGCAGGGGGGTTTGGGCAAAATATGACCCATCGCCGTTTACAGTAATTGGCATATTTTCGGTACGAAACGTCGTAATATGAAACTGAAAATAGGTGCAGAGAGTCAGAATTCGGATAAAAAATCACGCTCAGGAGTCAAATTTCCGACATTTGAGACATTTTGAAAACTGCAGGGGGGTTTGGGCACAATATGACCCATCGCCGTTTTCAGTAATTGGCATATTTTCGGTGTAAAAAGTCGTAATTTGAAACTGAAAATATGTGCAGAGAGCCAGAATTCGGCTCAAAAATCACGCTCAGGATTCAAATTTCCGATATTTCAGACATTTTGAAAACTGCAGGGGGGTTTGGGCAAAATATGACCCATCGCCGTTTTCAGTAATTGGCATATTTTCGGTATAAAAATTCGTAATTTGAAACTGAAAAAAGGTGCAGAGAGTCAGAATTTGGCTCAAAAATCACGCTCAGGAGTCAAATTTCCGACATTTCAGACATTTTGAAAACTGCAGGGGGGTTTGGTTAAAATATGACCTATCGCCGTTTTCAGTAATTGGCATATTTTCGGTATAAAAAGTCGTAATTTGAAACAGAAAATAGGTGCAGAGAGTCAGAATTCGACTCAAAAATCACGCTCAGGAGTCAAATTTCCGACGTTTTGGACATTTTGAAAACTGCAGGGGGGTTTGGGCAAAATATGACCCATCGTCGTTTACAGTAATATGCATATTTTCGGTATGAAACGTCGTAATTTGAGACTGAAAATAGGTGCAAAGAGTCAGAATTCAGATACAAAATCACGCTCAGGATTCAAATTTCCGACATTTCAGACATTTTGAAAACTGCAGGGGGGTTTGGGCAAAATATGACCCATCGCCGTTTACAGTAATTGGCATATTTTCGGTATGAAACGTAATTTGAAAATGAAAATAGGTGCAGAGAGTCAGAATTCCGCTCAAAAATCACGCTCAGGAGTCAAATTTCCGATATTTCAGACATTTTAAAATCTGCAGGGGGGATTGGGCAAAATATGACCCATCGCTGTTTTCAGTAATTGGCATATTTTCGGTATGAAACGTCGTAATTTGAAACTGAAAATAGGTGCACAGAGTCAGAATTCGGATAAAAAATCACGCTCAGGAATCAAATTTCCGACATTTCAGACATTTTGAAAACTGCAGGGGGGTTTGTGCAAAATATGACCCATCGGCGTTTTCAGTAATTGGCATATTTTTGGTATAATAAGTCGTAATTTGCAACTGAAAAAAGGTGCAGAGAGTCAGAATTTGGCTCAAAAATCACGCTCAGGAGTCAAATTTCCGACATTTCAGACATTTTAAAAACTGCTGGGGGGTTTGGGCAAAATATGACCCATCGACGTTTTCAGTAATTGGCATATTTTCGGTATGAAACGTCGTAATTTGAAACTGAAAATAGGTGCAGAGAGTCAGAATTCGGCTCAAAAATCACGCTCCGGAGTAAAATTTCCGACATTTCAGACATTTTGAAAACTGCAGGGGGGTTTGGGCAAAATGTGACCCATCGCCGGTTTCAGTAATTGTCATATTTTCGGTATAAAAAGTCGTAATTTGAAACTGAAAATAGGTGCAGAGAGTCAAAATTCGGCTCAAAAATCACGCTCAGGAGTCAAATTTTCGACATTTCAGACATTTTGAAAACTGCAGGGGGGTTTGTGCAAAATATGACCCATCGGCGTTTTCAGTAATTGGCATATTTTTGGTATAATAAGTCGTAATTTGCAACTGAAAAAAGGTGCAGAGAGTCAGAATTTGGCTCAAAAATCACGCTCAGGAGTCAAATTTCCGACATTTCAGACATTTTAAAAACTGCTGGGGGGTTTGGGCAAAATATGACCCATCGACGTTTTCAGTAATTGGCATATTTTCGGTATGAAACGTCGTAATTTGAAACTGAAAATAGGTGCAGAGAGTCAGAATTCGGCTCAAAAATCACGCTCCGGAGTCAAATTTCAGACATTTCAGACATTTTGAAAACTGCAGGGGGGTTTGGGCAAAATGTGACCCATCGCCGGTTTCAGTAATTGGCATATTTTCGGTATAAAAAGTCGTAATTTGAAACTGAAAATAGGTGCAGAGAGTCAGAATTCGGCTCAAAAATCACGCTCAGGAGTCAAATTTCCGACATTTCAGACATTTTGAAAACTGCAGGGGGGTTTGTGCAAAACATGACCCATCGCCGTTTACAGTAATTAGCATATTTTCGGTATGAAACGTCGTAATTTGAAACTGAAAATAGGTGCGGAGAGTCAGAATTCGGCTCAAAAATCACGCTCAGGAGTCAAATTTCCGATATTTCAGACATTTTGAAAACTGCATGGGGATTTCGGCACAATATGACCCATCGCCGTTTTCAGTAATTGGCATATTTTCGGTGTAAAAAGTCGTAATTTGAAACTGAAAATAGGTGCAGAGAGTCAGAATTCGGCTCAAAAATCACGCTCAGGAGTCAAATTTCCGACATTTCTGACATTTTGAAAACAGCAGGGGGGTTTGGGCAAAATATGACCCATCGCCGTTTTCAGTAATTGGCTTATTTTCGGTATGAAACGTCGTAATTTGAAACTGAAAATAGGTGCAGAGAGTAAGAATTCGGATAAAAAATCACGCTCAGGAGTCATATTTCCGACATTTCAGACATTTTGAAAACTGCAGGGGGTTTGGGCAAAATATGATCCATTGCCGTTTACAGTAATTGGCATATTTTCAGTATGAAACGTCGTGATTTGTAACTGAAAATAGGTGCAGAGAGTCAGAATTCGGCCAAAAATCACGCTCAGGAGTCAAATTTCCGACATTTCAGACATTTTAAAAACTGCAGGGGGGGTTTGTGCAAAATATGACCCATCGGCGTTTTCAGTAATTGGCATATTTTTGGTATAATAAGTCGTAATTTGCAACTGAAAAAAGGTGCAGAGAGTCAGAATTTGGCTCAAAAATCACGCTCAGGAGTCAAATTTCCGACATTTCAGACATTTTAAAAACTGCTGGGGGGTTTGGGCAAAATATGACCCATCGACGTTTTCAGTAATTGGCATATTTTCGGTATGAAACGTCGTAATTTGAAACTGAAAATAGGTGCAGAGAGTCAGAATTCGGCTCAAAAATCACGCTCCGGAGTCAAATTTCCGACAATTCAGACATTTTGAAAACTGCAGGGGGGTTTGGGCAAAATGTGACCCATCGCCGGTTTCAGTAATTGGCATATTTTCGGTATAAAAAGTCGTAATTTGAAACTGAAAATAGGTGCAGAGAGTCAGAATTCGGCTCAAAAATCACGCTCAGGAGTCAAATTTCCGACATTTCAGACATTTTGAAAACTGCAGGGGGGTTTGTGCAAAACATGACCCATCGCCGTTTACAGTAATTAGCATATTTTCGGTATGAAACGTCGTAATTTGAAACTGAAAATAGGTGCGGAGAGTCAGAATTCGGCTCAAAAATCACGCTCAGGAGTCAAATTTCCGATATTTAAGACATTTTGAAAACTGCATGGGGATTTCGGCACAATATGACTCATCGCCGTTTTCAGTAATTGGCATATTTTCGGTGTAAAAAGTCGTAATTTGAAACTGAAAATAGGTGCAGAGAGTCAGAATTCGGCTCAAAAATCACGCTCAGGAGTCAAATTTCCGACATTTCTGACATTTTGAAAACTGCAGGGGGGTTTGGGCAAAATATGACCCATCGCCGTTTTCAGTAATTGGCTTATTTTCGGTATGAAACGTCGTAATTTGAAACTGAAAATAGGTGCAGAGAGTCAGAATTCGGATAAAAAATCACGCTCAGGAGTCATATTTCCGACATTTCAGACATTTTGAAAACTGCAGGGGGTTTGGGCAAAATATGATCCATTGCCGTTTACAGTAATTGGCATATTTTCAGTATGAAACGTCGTGATTTGTAACTGAAAATAAGTGCAGAGAGTCAGAATTCGGCCAAAAATCACGCTCAGGAGTCAAATTTCCGACATTTCAGACATTTTGAAAACTGCAGGGGGGTTTGGGCCGAATATGACCCATCGCCGTTTTCAGTAATTGGCATATTTTCGGTATAAAAAGTCGTAATTTGTAACTGAAAATAGGTGCAGAGAGTCAGAATTCGGCTCAAAAATCACGCTCAGGAGTCAAATTTCCGACATTTCAGACATTTTGAAAACTGCAGGGGGGTTTGGGCAAAATATGACCTATCGCCGTTTTCAGTAATTGGCATATTTTCGGTATAAAAAGTCGTAATATGAAACTGAAAATAGGTGCAGAGAGTCAGAATTCGGCTCAAAAATCGCGCTCAGGAGTCAAATTTCCGACATTTCAGACATTTTGAAAACTGCAGGGGGGTTTGGGCAAAATATGACCCATCGCCGATTTCAGTAATTGGCATATTTTCGGTATAAAAAGTCGTAATTTGAAACTGAAAACAGGTGCACAGAGTCAGAATTCGGATAAAAAATCACGCTCAGGAATCAAATTTCCGACATTTCAGACATTTTGAAAACTCCAGGGGGTTTGGGCAAAATATGATCCATCGCCGTTTACAGTAATTGGCCTATTTTCGGTATGAAACGTCGTAATTTGAAACTAAAAATAGGTGCAGAGAGTCAGAATTCACCTCAAAAATCACGCTCAGGAGTCAAATTTCCGATATTTCTGACATTTTGAAAACTGCATGGGGGTTTGGGCACAATATGACCCATCGCCGTTTTCAGTAATTGGCATATTTTCGGTGTAAAAAGTCGTAATTTGAAACTGAAAATATGTGCAGAGTCAGAATTCGGCTCAAAAATCACGCTCAGGATTCAAATTCTCGATATTTCAGAAATATTGAAAACTGCAGGGGGGTTTGGGCAAAATATGACCCATCGCCGTTTTCAGTAATTGGCATATTTTCGGTGTAAAAAGTCGTAATTTGAAACTGAAAATAGGTGCAGAGAGTCAGAATTCGGCTCAAAAATCACGCTCAGGAGTCAAATTTCCGACATTTCAGACATTTTGAAAACTTCAGGGGGGTTTGGGCAAAATATGACCTTTTGCAGTTTACAGTAATTGGCATATTTTCGGAATGAAACGTCGTAATTTGAAACTGAAAATAGGTGCAGAGGGTCAGAATTCGGATAAAAAATCACGCTCAGGAGTCAAATTTCCAACATTTCAGACATTTTAAAAACTGCAGGGGGGTTTGGGCAAAATATGACCCATCGCCGTTTTCAGTAATTGGCATATTTTCGGTATAAAAAGTCGTAATTTGAAACTGTAATTGGCATATTTTCGGTATGAAACGTCGTAATTTGAAACTGAAAATAGGTGCAGAGAGTCAGAATTCGGCTCAAAAATCACGCTCCGGAGTCAAATTTCCGACATTTCAGACATTTTGAAAACTGCAGGGGGGTTTGGGCAAAATGTGACCCATCGCCGGTTTCAGTAATTGGCATATTTTCGGTATAAAAAGTCGTAATTTGAAACTGAAAATAGGTGCAGAGAGTCAGAATTCGGCTCAAAAATCACGCTCAGGAGTCAAATTTCCGACATTTCAGACATTTTGAAAACTGCAGGGGGGTTTGTGCAAAACATGACCCATCGCCGTTTACAGTAATTAGCATATTTTCGGTATGAAACGTCGGAATTTTAAACTGAAAATAGGTGCAGAGAGTCAGAATTCGGCTCAAAAATCACGCTCAGGAGTCAAATTTCCGATATTTCAGACATTTTGAAAACTGCATGGGGATTTCGGCACAATATGACCCATCGCCGTTTTCAGTAATTGGCATATTTTCGGTGTAAAAAGTCGTAATTTGAAACTGAAAATAGGTGCAGAGAGTCAGAATTCGGCTCAAAAATCACGCTCAGGAGTCAAATTTCCGACATTTCTGACATTTTGAAAACTGCAGGGGGGTTTGGGCAAAATATGACCCATCGCCGTTTACAGTAATTGGCATATTTTCGGTATGAAACGTCGTAATTTGAAAGTGAAAATAGGTGCAGAGAGTCAGAATTCCGCTCAAAAATCACGCTCAGGAGTCAAATTACCGACATTTCAGACATTTTGAAAACTGCAGGGGGGTTTGGGCAAAATGTGACCCATCGCCGTTTTCAGTAATTGGCATATTTTCGGTATAAAAAGTCGTAATTTGAAACTGAAAATAGGTGCAGAGAGTCAGAATTCGGATAAAAAATCACGCCTCAGGAGTCATATTTCCGACATTTCAGACATTTTGAAAACTGCAGGGGGTTTGAGCAAAATATGATCCATTGCCGTTTACAGTAATTGGCATATTTTCAGTATGAAACGTCGTGATTTGTAACTGAAAATAGGTGCAGAGAGTCAGAATTCGGCCAAAAATCACGCTCAGGAGTCAAATTTCCGACATTTCAGACATTTTGAAAACTGCAGGGGGGTTTGGGCAGAATATGACCCATCGCCGTTTTCAGTAATTGGCATATTTTCGGTATAAAAAGTCGTAATTTGTAACTGAAAATAGGTGCAGAGAGTCAGAATTCGGCTCAAAAATCACGCTCAGGAGTCAAATTTCCGACATTTCAGACATTTTGAAAACTGCAGGGGTTTTGGGCAAAATATGACCTATCGCCGTTTTCAGTAATTGGCATATTTTCGGTATAAAAAGTCGTAATTTGAAACTGAAAATAGGTGCAGAGAGTCAGAATTCGGCTCAAAAATCGCGCTCAGGAGTCAAATTTCCGACATTTCAGACATTTTGAAAACTGCAGGGGGGTTTGGGCAAAATATGACCCATCGCCGATTTCAGTAATTGGCATATTTTCGGTATAAAAAGTCGTAATTTGAAATTGAAAACAGGTGCACAGAGTCAGAATTCGGATAAAAAATCACGCTCAGGAATCAAATTTCCGACATTTCAGACATTTTGAAAACTCCAGGGGGTTTGGGCAAAATATGATCCATCGCCGTTTACAGTAATTGGCCTATTTTCGGTATGAAACGTCGTAATTTGAAACTAAAAATAGGTGCAGAGAGTCAGAATTCACTTCAAAAATCACGCTCAGGAGTCAAATTTCCGATATTTCTGACATTTTGAAAACTGCATGGGGGTTTGGGCACAATATGACCCATCGCCGTTTTCAGTAATTGGCATATTTTCGGTGTAAAAAGTCGTAATTTGAAACTGAAAATATGTGCAGAGAGTCAGAATTCGGCTCAAAAATCACGCTCAGGATTCAAATTCTCGATATTTCAGAAATATTGAAAACTGCAGGGGGGTTTGGGCAAAATATGACCCATCGCCGTTTTCAGTAATTGGCATATTTTCGGTGTAAAAAGTCGTAATTTGAAACTGAAAATAGGTGCAGAGAGTCAGAATTCGGCTCAAAAATCACGCTCAGGAGTCAAATTTCCGACATTTCAGACATTTTGAAAACTTCAGGGGGGTTTGGGCAAAATATGACCTTTTGCAGTTTACAGTAATTGGCATATTTTCGGAATGAAACGTCGTAATTTGAAACTGAAAATAGGTGCAGAGGGTCAGAATTCGGATAAAAAATCACGCTCAGGAGTCAAATTTCCAACATTTTAGACATTTTAAAAACTGCAGGGGGGTTTGGGCAAAATATGACCCATCGCCGTTTTCAGTAATTGGCATATTTTCGGTATAAAAAGTCGTAATTTGAAACTGTAATTGGCATATTTTCGGTATGAAACGTCGTAATTTCAAACTGAAAATAGGTACAGAGAGTCAGAATTCGGATCAAAAATCACGCTCAGGAGTCAAATTTCCGACATTTCAGACATTTTGAAAACTGCAGGGGGGTTTGTGCAAAATATGACCCATCGCCGTTTACAGTAATTGGCATATTTTCGGTACGAAACGTCGTAATTTGAAACTGAAAAAAGGTGCAGAGAGTCAGAATTCGCCTCAAAAATCACAGTCAGGAGTCAAATTTCCGATATTTCCGACATTTTGGAAACTGCATGGGGGTTTGGGCACAATATGACCCATCGCCGTTTTCAGTAATAGGCATATTTTCGGTGTAAAAAGTCATAATTTGAAACTGAAAATATGAGCAGAGTCAGAATTCGGCTCAAAAATCACGCTCAGGAGTCAAATTTCCGACATTTCAGACATTTTGAAAACTGCAGGGGGGTTTGGGCAAAATATGACCCATCGCCTTTTCAGTAATTGGCATATTTTCGGTATAAAAAGTCGTAATTTGAAACTGAAAATAGAGGCAGAGAGTCAGAATTCGGCTCAAAAATCACGCTCAGGAGTCAAATTTCCGACATTTAAGACATTTTAAAAACTGCATGAGGGTTTGGGCAAAATATGACCCATCGCCGTTTTCAGTAATTGGCATATTTTAGGTATGAAACGTCGTAATTTGAAACTGAAAATAGGTGCAGAGAGTCAGAATTCGGCTCAAAAATCACGCTCAGGAGTCAAATTTCCGACATTTAAGACATTTTAAAAACTGCAGGGGGGTTTGGGCAAAATATGACCCATCGCCGTTTACAGTAATTGGAATATTTTCGGTACGAAACGTCGTAATTTGAAACTGAAAATAGGTGCAGAGAGTTAGAATTTGGCTCAAAAATCACGCTCAGGAGTCAAATTTCTGACATTTAAGACATTTTGAAAACTGCAGGGGGGTTTGGGCCAAATATGACCCATCGCCGTTTTCAGTAATTGGCATATTTTCGGTATAAAAAGTCGTAATTTTAAACTGAAAATAGGTGCAGAGAGTCAGAATTCGGATAAAAAATCACGCTCAGGAGTCAAATTTCCGACATTTCAGACATTTTGAGAACTGAAGGTGGGTTTGGGCAAAATATGACCCATCGCCGTTTACAGTAATTGGCATATTTTCGGTATGAAACGTCGTAATTTGAAACTGAAAATAGGTGCAGAGAGTCAGAATTCGGCTCAAAAATCACGCTCAGGAGTCAAATTTCCGATATTTCAGACATTTTAAAAACTGCAGGGGGGTTTGGGCACAATATGAACCATCGCCGTTTTCAGTTATTGGAATATTTTCGGTATCAAACTTCGTAATTTGAAACTGAAAATAGGTGCAGATAGGCAGAATTCGGCTCAAAAATCACGCTCAGGAGTCAAATTTCCGATATATCAGACATTTTGAAAACTGCATGGGGGTTTGGTCACAATATGACCCATCGCCGTTTTCAGTAATTCGCATATTTTCGGTGTAAAAAGCCGTAATTTGAAACGGAAAATAGGTGCAGAGAGTCAGAATTCGGCTCAAAAATCACGCTCAGGAGTCAAATTTCCGACATTTCAGGCATTTTGAAAACTGCAGGTGGGTTTGGGCAAAATATGACCCTTTGCCGTTTACAGTAATTGGCATATTTTCGGTATGAAACGTCGTAATTTCAAACTGAAAATAGGTACAGAGAGTTAGAATTCGGATAAAAAATCACGCTCAGGAGTCAAATTTCCGACATTTCAGACATTTTGAAAACTGCAGGGGGGTTTGTGCAAAATATGACCCATCGCCGTTTACAGTAATTGGCATATTTTCGGTACGAAACGTCGTAATTTGAATCTGAAAATAGGTGCAGAGAGTCAGAATTCGGCTCAAAAATCACAGTCAGGAGTCAAATTTCCGATATTTTAGACATTTTGAAAACTGCATGGGGGTTTGGGCACAATATGACCCATCGCCGTTTTCAGTTATTGGCATATTTTCGGTGTAAAAAGTCATAATTTGAAACTGAAAATATGTGCAGAGTCAGAATTCGGCTCAAAAATCTCGCTCAGAAGTCAAATTTCCGACATTTCAGACATTTTGAAAACTGCAGGGGGGTTTGGGCAAAATATGACCCATCGCCGTTTACAGTAATTGGCATATTTTCGGTACGAAACGTCGTAATTTGAAACTAAAAATAGGTGCAGAGAGTCAGAATTCGGCTCAAAAATCACGCTCAGGAGTCAAATTTCCGACATTTAAGACATTTTAAAAACTGCATGGGGGTTTGGGCAAAATATGACCCATCGCCGTTTTCAGTAATTGGCATATTTTAGGTATGAAACGTCGTAATTTGAAACTGAAAATAGGTGCAGAGAGTCAGAATTCGGCTCAAAAATCACGCTCAGGAGTCAAATTTCCGACATTTCAGACATTTTGAAAACTGTAGGGGGGTTTGGGCCAAATATGACCCATCGCCGTTTTCAGTAATTGGCATATTTTCGGTATAAAAAGTCGTAATTTTAAACTGAAAATAGGTGCAGAGAGTCAGAATTCGGATAAAAAATCACGCTCAGGAGTCAAATTTCCGACATTTCAGACATTTTGAAAACTGCAGGTGGGTTTGGGCAAAATATGACCCATCGCCGTTTACAGTAATTGGCATATTTTCGGTATGAAACGTCGTAATTTGAAAGTGAAAATAGGTGCAGAGAGTCAGAATTCCGCTCAAAAATCACGCTCAGGAGTCAAATTACCGACATTTCAGACATTTTGAAAACTGCAGGGGGGTTTGGGCAAAATATGACCCATCGCCGTTTTCAGTAATTGGCATATTTTCGGTGTAAAAAGTCGTAATTTGAAACTGAAAATAGAGTCAGAGAGTCAGAATTCGGATAAAAAATCACACTCAGGAGTCAAATTTCCGACATTTCAGACATTTTAAAAACTGCAGGTGGGTTTGGGCAAAATATGACCCATCGCCGTTTTCAGTAATTGGCATATTTTCGGTACGAAACGTCGTAATTTGAAACTGAAAATAGGTGCAGAGAGTCAGAATTCGGCTCAAAAATTACGCTCAGGAGTCAAATTTCCGACATTTCAGACATTTTGAAAACTGCAAGGGGTTGTGGGCAAAATATGACCTATCTCCGTTTTCAGTAATTGGCATATTTTCGGTATAAAATTCGTAATTTGAAACTGGAAACAGGTGCAGAGAGTCAGAATTCGGCTCAAAAATCACGCTCAGGAGTCAAATTTCCGACATTTCAGACATTTTAAAAACTGCAGGGGGGTTTGGGCAAAATATGACCCATCGCCGTTTACAGTAATTGGCATATTTTCGGTACGAAACGTCGTAATTTGAAACTGAAAATAGGTGCAGAGAGTTAGAATTCGGCTCAAAAATCACGCTCAGGAGTCAAATTTCTGACATTTAAGACATTTTGAAAACTGCAGGGGGGTTTGGGCCAAATATGACCCATCGCCGTTTTCAGTAATTGGCATATTTTCGGTATAAAAAGTCGTAATTTTAAACTGAAAATAGGTGCAGAGAGTCAGAATTCGGATAAAAAATCACGCTCAGGAGTCAAATTTCCGACATTTCAGACATTTTGAAAACTGAAGGTGGGTTTGGGCAAAATATGACCCATCGCCGTTTACAGTAATTGGCATATTTTCGGTATGAAACGTCGTAATTTGAAACTGAAAATAGGTGCAGAGAGTCAGAATTCGGCTCAAAAATCACGCTCAGGAGTCAAATTTCCGATATTTCAGACATTTTAAAAACTGCAGGGGGGTTTGGGCACAATATGAACCATCGCCGTTTTCAGTAATTGGCATATTTTCGGTATCAAACTTCGTAATTTGAAACTGAAAATAGGTGCAGAGAGGCAGAATTCGGCTCAAAAATCACGCTCAGGAGTCAAATTTCCGATATATCAGACATTTTGAAAACTGCATGGGGGTTTGGTCACAATATGACCCATCGCCGTTTTCAGTAATTCGCATATTTTCGGTGTAAAAAGCCGTAATTTGAAACGGAAAATAGGTGCAGAGAGTCAGAATTCGGCTCAAAAATCACGCTCAGGAGTCAAATTCCCGACATTTCAGACATTTTGAAAACTGCAGGTGGGTTTGGGCAAAATATGACCCTTTGCCGTTTACAGTAATTGGCATATTTTCGGTATGAAACGTCGTAATTTCAAACTGAAAATAGGTACAGAGAGTTAGAATTCGGATAAAAAATCACGCTCAGGAGTCAAATTTCCGACATTTCAGACATTTTGAAAACTGCAGGGGGGTTTGTGCAAAATATGACCCATCGCCGTTTACAGTAATTGGCATATTTTCGGTACGAAACGTCGTAATTTGAAACTGAAAATAGGTGCAGAGAGTCAGAATTCGGCTCAAAAATCACAGTCAGGAGTCAAATTTCCGATATTTTAGACATTTTGAAAACTGCATGGGGGTTTGGGCACAATATGACCCATCGCCGTTTTCAGTTATTGGCATATTTTCGGTGTAAATGTCATAATTTGAAACTGAAAATATGTGCAGAGTCAGAATTCGGCTCAAAAATCTCGCTCAGAAGTCAAATTTCCGACATTTCAGACATTTTGAAAACTGCAGGGGGGTTTGGGCAAAATATGACCCATCGCCGTTTACAGTAATTGGCATATTTTCGGTACGAAACGTCGTAATTTGAAACTAAAAATAGGTGCAGAGAGTCAGAATTCGGCTCAAAAATCACGCTCAGGAGTCAAATTTCCGACATTTAAGACATTTTAAAAACTGCATGGGGGTTTGGGCAAAATATGACCCATCGCCGTTTTCAGTAATTGGCATATTTTCGGTATAAAAAGTCGTAATTTTAAACTGAAAATAGGTGCAGAGAGTCAGAATTCGGATAAAAAATCACGCTCAGGAGTCAAATTTCCGACATTTCAGACATTTTGAAAACTGCAGGTGGGTTTGGGCAAAATATGACCCATCGCCGTTTACAGTAATTGGCATATTTTCGGTATGAAACGTCGTAATTTGAAAGTGAAAATAGGTGCAGAGAGTCAGAATTCCGCTCAAAAATCACGCTCAGGAGTCAAATTACCGACATTTCAGACATTTTGAAAACTGCAGGGGGGTTTGGGCAAAATATGACCCATCGCCGTTTTCAGTAATTCGCATATTTTCGGTGTAAAAAGCCGTAATTTGAAACGGAAAATAGGTGCAGAGAGTCAGAATTCGGCTCAAAAATCACGCTCAGGAGTCAAATTTCCGACATTTCAGACATTTTGAAAACTGCAGGTGGGTTTGGGCAAAATATGACCCTTTGCCGTTTACAGTAATTGGCATATTTTCGGTATGAAACGTCGTAATTTCAAACTGAAAATAGGTACAGAGAGTTAGAATTCGGATAAAAAATCACGCTCAGGAGTCAAATTTCCGACATTTCAGACATTTTGAAAACTGCAGGGGGGTTTGTGTAAAATATGACCCATCGCCGTTTACAGTAATTGGCATATTTTCGGTACGAAACGTCGTAATTTGAAACTGAAAATAGGTGCAGAGAGTCAGAATTCGGCTCAAAAATCACAGTCAGGAGTCAAATTTCCGATATTTTAGACATTTTGAAAACTGCATGGGGGTTTGGGCACAATATGACCCATCGCCGTTTTCAGTTATTGGCATATTTTCGGTGTAAAAAGTCATAATTTGAAACTGAAAATATGTGCAGAGTCAGAATTCGGCTCAAAAATCTCGCTCAGAAGTCAAATTTCCGACATTTCAGACATTTTGAAAACTGCAGGGGGGTTTGGGCAAAATATGACCCATCGCCGTTTACAGTAATTGGCATATTTTCGGTACGAAACGTCGTAATTTGAAACTAAAAATAGGTGCAGAGAGTCAGAATTCGGCTCAAAAATCACGCTCAGGAGTCAAATTTCCGACATTTAAGACATTTTAAAAACTGCATGGGGGTTTGGGCAAAATATGACCCATCGCCGTTTTCAGTAATTGGCATATTTTAGGTATGAAACGTCGTAATTTGAAACTGAAAATAGGTGCAGAGAGTCAGAAATCGGCTCAAAAATCACGCTCAGGAGTCAAATTTCCGACATTTCAGACATTTTGAAAACTGTAGGGGGGTTTGGGCCAAATATGACCCATCGCCGTTTTCAGTAATTGGCATATTTTCGGTATAAAAAGTCGTAATTTTAAACTGAAAATAGGTGCAGAGAGTCAGAATTCGGATAAAAAATCACGCTCAGGAGTCAAATTTCCGACATTTCAGACATTTTGAAAACTGCAGGTGGGTTTGTGCAAAATATGGCCCATCGCCGTTTACAGTAATTGGCATATTTTCGGTATGAAACGTCGTAATTTGAAAGTGAAAATAGGTGCAGAGAGTCAGAATTCGGATAAAAAATCACGCTCAGGAGTCAAATTACCGACATTTCAGACATTTTGAAAACTGCAGGGGGGTTTGGGCAAAATATGACCCATCGCCGTTTTCAGTAATTGGCATATTTTCGGTGTAAAAAGTCGTAATTTGAAACTGAAAATAGAGGCAGAGAGTCAGAATTCGGATAAAAAATCACACTCAGGAGTCAAA
Source organism: Procambarus clarkii (assembly GCF_040958095.1). Taxonomy (NCBI): domain Eukaryota; kingdom Metazoa; phylum Arthropoda; class Malacostraca; order Decapoda; family Cambaridae; genus Procambarus; species Procambarus clarkii. The sequence goes on from NW_027189202.1 coordinate 70,359, forward strand.
TTTCCGACATTTCAGACATTTTAAAAACTGCAGGTGGGTTTGGGCAAAATATGACCCATCGCCGTTTTCAGTAATTGGCATATTTTCGGTACGAAACGTCGTAATTTGAAACTGAAAATAGGTGCAGAGAGTCAGAATTCGGCTCAAAAATTACGCTCAGGAGTCAATTTTCCGACATTTCAGACATTTTGAAAACTGCAAGGGGTTGTGGGCAAAATATGACCTCTCTCCGTTTTCAGTAATTGGCATATTTTCGGTATAAAATTCGTAATTTGAAACTGGAAACAGGTGCAGAGAGTCAGAATTCGGCTCAAAAATCACGCTCAGTTGTCAAATTTCCGACATTTCAGACATTTTAAAAACTGCAGGGGGGTTTGGGCAAAATATGACCCATCGCCGTTTACAGTAATTGGCATATTTTCGGTACGAAACGTCGTAATTTGAAACTGAAAATAGGTGCAGAGAGTTAGAATTCGGCTCAAAAATCACGCTCAGGAGTCAAATTTCCGACATTTAAGACATTTTGAAAACTGCAGGGGGGTTTGGGCCAAATATGACACATCGCCGTTTTCAGTAATTGGCATATTTTCGGTATAAAAAGTCGTAATTTTAAACTGAAAATAGGTGCAGAGAGTCAGAATTCGGATAAAAAATCACGCTCAGGAGTCAAATTTCCGACATTTCAGACATTTTGAAAACTTCAGGGGGGTTTGGGCAAAATATGACCCTTTGCGGTTTACAGTAATTGGCATATTTTCGGAATGAAACGTCGTAATTTGAAACTGAAAATAGGTGCAGAGGGTCAGAATTCGGATAAAAAATCACGCTCAGGAGTCAAATTTCCAACATTTCAGACATTTTAAAAACTGCAGGGGGGTTTGGGCAAAATATGACCCATCGCCGTTTTCAGTAATTGGCATATTTTCGGTATAAAAAGACGTAATTTGAAACTATAATTGGCATATTTTCGGTATGAAACGTCGTAATTTCAAACTGAAAATAGGTACAGAGAGTCAGAATTCGGATAAAAAATCATGCCCAGGAGTCAAATTTCCGAGATTTCAGACATTTTGAAAACTGCATGGGGGTTTGGGCACAATATGACCCATCGCCGTTTTCAGTAATTGGCATATTTTCGGTGTAAAAAGTCATAATTTGAAACTGAAAATATGAGCAGAGTCAGAATTCGGCTCAAAAATCATGCTCAGGAGTCAAATTTCCGACATTTCCGACATTTTGAAAACTGCAGGGGGGTTTGGGCAAAATATGACCCATCGCCGTTTACAGTAATTGGCATATTTTCGGTACGAAACGTCGTAATTTGAAACTAAAAATAGGTGCAGAGAGTCAGAATTCGGCTCAAAAATCACGCTCAGGAGTCAAATTTCCGACATTTAAGACATTTTAAAAACTGCATGGGGGTTTGGGCAAAATATGACCCATCGCCGTTTACAGTAATTGGCATATTTTAGGTATGAAACGTCGTAATTTGAAACTGAAAATAGGTGCAGAGAGTCAGAATTCGGCTCAAAAATCACGCTCAGGAGTCAAATTTCCGACATTTCAGACATTTTGAAAACTGCAGGGGGGTTTGGGCCAAATATGACCCATCGCCGTTTTCAGTAATTGGCATATTTTCGGTATAAAAAGTCGTAATTTTAAACTGAAAATAGGTGCAGAGAGTCAGAATTCGGATAAAAAATCACGCTCAGGAGTCAAATTTCCGACATTTCAGACATTTTGAAAACTGAAGGTGGGTTTGGGCAAAATATGACCCATCGCCGTTTACAGTAATTGGCATATTTTCAGTATGAAACGTCGTAATTTGAAACTGAAAATAGGTGCAGAGAGTCAGAATTCGGCTCAAAAATCACGCTCAGGAGTCAAATTTCCGATATATCAGACATTTTGAAAACTGCATGGGGGTTTGGTCACAATATGTCCCATCGCCGTTTTCAGTTATTGGCATATTTTCGGTGTAAAAAGTCATAATTTGAAACTGAAAATATGTGCAGAGTCAGAATTCGGCTCAAAAATCTCGCTCAGAAGTCAAATTTCCGACATTTCAGACATTTTGAAAACTGCAGGGGGGTTTGGGCAAAATATGACCCATCGCCGTTTACAGTAATTGGCATATTTTCGGTACGAAACGTCGTAATTTGAAACTAAAAATAGGTGCAGAGAGTCAGAATTCGGCTCAAAAATCACGCTCAGGAGTCAAATTTCCGACATTTAAGACATTTTAAAAACTGCATGGGGGTTTGGTCACAATATGTCCCATCGCCGTTTTCAGTTATTGGCATATTTTCGGTGTAAAAAGTCATAATTTGAAACTGAAAATATGTGCAGAGTCAGAATTCGGCTCAAAAATCTCGCTCAGAAGTCAAATTTCCGACATTTCAGACATTTTGAAAACTGCAGGGGGGTTTGGGCAAAATATGACCCATCGCCGTTTACAGTAATTGGCATATTTTCGGTACGAAACGTCGTAATTTGAAACTAAAAATAGGTGCAGAGAGTCAGAATTCGGCTCAAAAATCACGCTCAGGAGTCAAATTTCCGACATTTAAGACATTTTAAAAACTGCAAGGGGTTGTGGGCAAAATATGACCTATCTCCGTTTTCAGTAATTGGCATATTTTCGGTATAAAATTCGTAATTTGAAACTGGAAACAGGTGCAGAGAGTCAGAATTCGGCTCAAAAATCACGCTCAGGAGTCAAATTTCCGACATTTCAGACATTTTAAAAACTGCAGGGGGGTTTGGGCAAAATATGACCCATCGCCGTTTACAGTAATTGGCATATTTTCGGTACGAAACGTCGTAATTTGAAACTGAAAATAGGTGCAGAGAGTTAGAATTCGGCTCAAAAATCACGCTCAGGAGTCAAATTACCGACATTTAAGACATTTTGAAAACTGCAGGGGGGTTTGGGCCAAATATGACCCATCGCCGTTTTCAGTAATTGGCATATTTTCGGTATAAAAAGTCGTAATTTTAAACTGAAAATAGGTGCAGAGAGTCAGAATTCGGATAAAAAATCACGCTCAGGAGTCAAATTTCCGACATTTCAGACATTTTGAAAACTGCAGGGGGGTTTGGGCAAAATATGACCCATCGCTGTTTACAGTAATTGGCATATTTTCGGTATGAAACATCGTAATTTGAAACTGAAAATAGGTGCAGAGAGTCAGAATTCGGCTCAAAAATCACGCTCAGGAGTCAAATTTCCGACATTTCAGACATTTTGAAAACTTCAGGGGGGTTTGGGCAAAATATGACCTTTTGCAGTTTACAGTAATTGGCATATTTTCGGAATGAAACGTCGTAATTTGAAACTGAAAATAGGTGCAGAGGGTCAGAATTCGGATAAAAAATCACGCTCAGGAGTCAAATTTCCAACATTTCAGACATTTTAAAAACTGCAGGGGGGTTTGGGCAAAATATGACCCATCGCCGTTTTCAGTAATTGGCATATTTTAGGTATGAAACGTCGTAATTTGAAACTGAAAATAGGTGCAGAGAGTCAGAATTCGGCTCAAAAAACACGCTCAGGAGTCAAATTTCCGACATTTCAGACATTTTGAAAACTGCAGGGGGGTTTGGGCCAAATATGACCCATCGCCGTTTTCAGTAATTGGCATATTTTCGGTATAAAAAGTCGTAATTTTAAACTGAAAATAGGTGCAGAGACTCAGAATTCGGATAAAAAATCACGCTCAGGAGTCAAATTTCCGACATTTCAGACATTTTGAAAACTGCAGGTGGGTTTGGGCAAAATATGACCCATCGCCGTTTACAGTAATTGGCATATTTTCGGTATGAAACGTCGTAATTTGAAAGTGAAAATAGGTGCAGAGAGTCAGAATTCCGCTCAAAAATCACGCTCAGGAGTCAAATTACCGACATTTCAGACATTTTGAAAACTGCAGGGGGGTTTGGGCAAAATATGACCCATCGCCGTTTTCAGTAATTGGCATATTTTCGGTGTAAAAAGTCGTAATTTGAAACTGAAAATAGAGGCAGAGAGTCAGAATTCGGATAAAAAATCACACTCAGGAGTCAAATTTCCGACATTTCAGACATTTTAAAAACTGCAGGTGGGTTTGGGCAAAATATGACCCATCGCCGTTTTCAGTAATTGGCATATTTTCGGTACGAAACGTCGTAATTTGAAACTGAAAATAGGTGCAGAGAGTCAGAATTCGGCTCAAAAATTACGCTCAGGAGTCAAATTTCCGACATTTCAGACATTTTGAAAACTGCAAGGGGTTGTGGGCAAAATATGACCTATCTCCGTTTTCAGTAATTGGCATATTTTCGGAATAAAATTCGTAATTTGAAACTGGAAACAGGTGCAGAGAGTCAGAATTCGGCTCAAAAATCACGCTCAGGAGTCAAATTTCCGACATTTCAGACATTTTAAAAACTGCAGGGGGGTTTGGGCAAAATATGACCCATCGCCGTTTACAGTAATTGGCATATTTTCGGTACGAAACGTCGTAATTTGAAACTGAAAATAGGTGCAGAGAGTTAGAATTCGGCTCAAAAATCACGCTCAGGAGTCAAATTTCCGACATTTAAGACATTTTGAAAACTGCAGGGGGGTTTGGGCCAAATATGACACATCGCCGTTTTCAGTAATTGGCATATTTTCGGTATAAAAAGTCGTAATTTTAAACTGAAAATAGGTGCAGAGAGTCAGAATTCGGATAAAAAATCACGCTCAGGAGTCAAATTTCCGACATTTCAGACATTTTGAAAACTTCAGGGGGGTTTGGGCAAAATATGACCCTTTGCGGTTTACAGTAATTGGCATATTTTCGGAATGAAACGTCGTAATTTGAAACTGAAAATAAGTTCAGAGGTTCAGAATTCGGATAAAAAATCACGCTCAGGAGTCAAAGTTCCAACATTTCAGACATTTTAAAAACTGCAGGGGGGTTTGGGCAAAATATGACCCTTTGCCGTTTACAGTAATTGGCATATTTTCGGTATGAAACGTCGTAATTTCAAACTGAAAATAGGTACAGAGAGTTAGAATTCGGATAAAAAGTCACGCTCAGGAGTCAAATTTCCGACATTTCAGACATTTTGAAAACTGCAGGGGGGTTTGTGCAAAATATGACCCATCGCCGTTTACAGTAATTGGCATATTTTCGGTTCGAAACGTAGTAATTTGAAACTGAAAATAGGTGCAGAGAGTCAGAATTCGGCTCAAAAATCACAGTCAGGAGTCAAATTTCCGATATTTCAGACATTTTGAAAACTGCATGGGGGTTTGGGCACAATATGACCCATCGCCGTTTTCAGTTATTGGCATATTTTCGGTGTAAAAAGTCATAATTTGAAACTGAAAATATGTGCAGAGTCAGAATTCGGCTCAAAAATCTCACTCAGAAGTCAAATTTCCGACATTTCAGACATTTTGAAAACTGCAGGGGGGTTTGGGCAAAATATGACCCATCGCCGTTTACAGTAATTGGCATATTTTCGGTACGAAACGTCGTAATTTGAAACTAAAAATAGGTGCAGAGAGTCAGAATTCGGCTCAAAAATCACGCTCAGGAGTCAAATTTCCGACATTTAAGACATTTTAAAAACTGCATGGGGGTTTGGGCAAAATATGACCCATCGCCGTTTTCAGTAATTGGCATATTTTAGGTATGAAACGTCGTAATTTGAAACTGAAAATAGGTGCAGAGAGTCAGAATTCGGCTCAAAAATCACGCTCAGGAGTCAAATTTCCAACATTTCAGACATTTTGAAAACTGTAGGGGGGTTTGGGCCAAATATGACCCATCGCCGTTTTCAGTAATTGGCATATTTTCGGTATAAAAAGTCGTAATTTTAAACTGAAAATAGGTGCAGAGAGTCAGAATTCGGATAAAAAATCACGCTCAGGAGTCAAATTTCCGACATTTCAGACATTTTGAAAACTGCAGGTGGGTTTGGGCAAAATATGACCCATCGCCGTTTACAGTAATTGGCATATTTTCGGTATGAAACGTCGTAATTTGAAAGTGAAAATAGGTGCAGAGAGTCAGAATTCCGCTCAAAAATCACGCTCAGGAGTCAAATTACCGACATTTCAGACATTTTGAAAACTGCAGGGGGGTTTGGGCAAAATATGACCCATCGCCGTTTTCAGTAATTGGCATATTTTCGGTGTAAAAAGTCGTAATTTGAAACTGAAAATAGAGGCAGAGAGTCAGAATTCGGATAAAAAATCACACTCAGGAGTCAAATTTCCGACATTTCAGACATTTTAAAAACTGCAGGTGGGTTTGGGCAAAATATGACCCATCGCCGTTTTCAGTAATTGGCATATTTTCGGTACGAAACGTCGTAATTTGAAACTGAAAATAGGTGCAGAGAGTCAGAATTCGGCTCAAAAATTACGCTCAGGAGTCAAATTTCCGACATTTCAGACATTTTGAAAACTGCAAGGGGTTGTGGGCAAAATATGACCTATCTCCGTTTTCAGTAATTGGCATATTTTCGGTATAAAATTCGTAATTTGAAACTGGAAACAGGTGCAGAGAGTCAGAATTCGGCTCAAAAATCACGCTCAGGAGTCAAATTTCCGACATTTCAGACATTTTAAAAACTGCAGGGGGGTTTGGGCAGAATATGACCCATCGGCGTTTACAGTAATTGGCATATTTTCGGTACGAAACGTCGTAATTTGAAACTGAAAATAGGTGCAGAGAGTTAGAATTCGGCTCAAAAATCACGCTCAGGAGTCAAATTTCCGACATTTAAGACATTTTGAAAACTGCAGGGGGGTTTGGGCCAAATATGACACATCGCCGTTTTCAGTAATTGGCATATTTTCGGTATAAAAAGTCGTAATTTTAAACTGAAAATAGGTGCAGAGAGTCAGAATTCGGATAAAAAATCACGCTCAGGAGTCAAATTTCCGACATTTCAGACATATTGAAAACTTCAGGGGGGTTTGGGCAAAATATGACCCTTTGCGGTTTACAGTAATTGGCATATTTTCGGAATGAAACGTCGTAATTTGAAACTGAAAATAGGTGCAGAGGGTCAGAATTCGGATAAAAAATCACGCTCAGGAGTCAAATTTCCAACATTTCAGACATTTTAAAAACTGCAGGGGGGTTTGGGCAAAATATGACCCATCTCCGTTTTCAGTAATTGGCATATTTTCGGTATAAAATTCGTAATTTGAAACTGGAAACAGGTGCAGAGAGTCAGAATTCGGCTCAAAAATCACGCTCAGGAGTCAAATTTCCGACATTTCAGACATTTTAAAAACTGCAGGGGGGTTTGGGCAAAATATGACCCATCGCCGTTTACAGTAATTGGCATATTTTCGGTACGAAACGTCGTAATTTGAAACTGAAAATAGGTGCAGAGAGTTAGAATTCGGCTCAAAAATCACGCTCAGGAGTCAAATTTCCGACATTTAAGACATTTTGAAAACTGCAGGGGGGTTTGGGCCAAATATGACCCATCGCCGTTTTCAGTAATTGGCATATTTTCGGTATAAAAAGTCGTAATTTTAAACTGAAAATAGGTGCAGAGAGTCAGAATTCGGATAAAAAATCACGCTCAGGAGTCAAATTTCCGACATTTCAGACATTTTGAAAACTGCAGGGGGGTTTGGGCAAAATATGACCCATCGCTGTTTACAGTAATTGGCATATTTTCGGTATGAAACATCGTAATTTGAAACTGAAAATAGGTGCAGAGAGTCAGAATTCGGCTCAAAAATCACGCTCAGGAGTCAAATTTCCGACATTTCAGACATTTTGAAAACTTCAGGGGGGTTTGGGCAAAATATGACCTTTTGCAGTTTACAGTAATTGGCATATTTTCGGAATGAAACGTCGTAATTTGAAACTGAAAATAGGTGCAGAGGGTCAGAATTCGGATAAAAAATCACGCTCAGGAGTCAAATTTCCAACATTTCAGACATTTTAAAAACTGCAGGGGGGTTTGGGCAAAATATGACCCATCGCCGTTTTCAGTAATTGGCATATTTTAGGTATGAAACGTCGTAATTTGAAACTGAAAATAGGTGCAGAGAGTCAGAATTCGGCTCAAAAAACACGCTCAGGAGTCAAATTTCCGACATTTCAGACATTTTGAAAACTGCAGGGGGGTTTGGGCCAAATATGACCCATCGCCGTTTTCAGTAATTGGCATATTTTCGGTATAAAAAGTCGTAATTTTAAACTGAAAATAGGTGCAGAGCGTCAGAATTCGGATAAAAAATCACGCTCAGGAGTCAAATTTCCGACATTTCAGACATTTTGAAAACTGCAGGTGGGTTTGGGCAAAATATGACCCATCGCCGTTTACAGTAATTGGCATATTTTCGGTATGAAACGTCGTAATTTGAAAGTGAAAATAGGTGCAGAGAGTCAGAATTCCGCTCAAAAATCACGCTCAGGAGTCAAATTACCGACATTTCAGACATTTTGAAAACTGCAGGGGGGTTTGGGCAAAATATGACCCATCGCCGTTTTCAGTAATTGGCATATTTTCGGTGTAAAAAGTCGTAATTTGAAACTGAAAATAGAGGCAGAGAGTCAGAATTCGGATAAAAAATCACACTCAGGAGTCAAATTTCCGACATTTCAGACATTTTAAAAACTGCAGGTGGGTTTGGGCAAAATATGACCCATCGCCGTTTTCAGTAATTGGCATATTTTCGGTACGAAACGTCGTAATTTGAAACTGAAAATAGGTGCAGAGAGTCAGAATTCGGCTCAAAAATTACGCTCAGGAGTCAAATTTCCGACATTTCAGACATTTTGAAAACTGCAAGGGGTTGTGGGCAAAATATGACCTATCTCCGTTTTCAGTAATTAGCATATTTTCGGTATAAAATTCGTAATTTGAAACTGGAAACAGGTGCAGAGAGTCAGAATTCGGCTCAAAAATCACGCTCAGGAGTCAAATTTCCGACATTTCAGACATTTTAAAAACTGCAGGGGGGTTTGGGCAAAATATGACCCATCGCCGTTTACAGTAATTGGCATATTTTCGGTACGAAACGTCGTAATTTGAAACTGAAAATAGGTGCAGAGAGTTAGAATTCGGCTCAAAAATCACGCTCAGGAGTCAAATTTCCGACATTTAAGACATTTTGAAAACTGCAGGGGGGTTTGGGCCAAATATGACACATCGCCGTTTTCAGTAATTGGCATATTTTCGGTATAAAAAGTCGTAATTTTAAACTGAAAATAGGTGCAGAGAGTCAGAATTCGGATAAAAAATCACGCTCAGGAGTCAAATTTCCGACATTTCAGACATTTTGAAAACTTCAGGGGGGTTTGGGCAAAATATGACCCTTTGCGGTTTACAGTAATTGGCATATTTTCGGAATGAAACGTCGTAATTTGAAACTGAAAATAGGTTCAGAGGTTCAGAATTCGGATAAAAAATCACGCTCAGGAGTCAAAGTTCCAACATTTCAGACATTTTAAAAACTGCAGGGGGGTTTGGGCAAAATATGACCCTTTGCCGTTTACAGTAATTGGCATATTTTCGGTATGAAACGTCGTAATTTCAAACTGAAAATAGGTACAGAGAGTTAGAATTCGGATAAAAAGTCACGCTCAGGAGTCAAATTTCCGACATTTCAGACATTTTGAAAACTGCAGGGGGGTTTGTGCAAAATATGACCCATCGCCGTTTACAGTAATTGGCATATTTTCGGTTCGAAACGTAGTAATTTGAAACTGAAAATAGGTGCAGAGAGTCAGAATTCGGCTCAAAAATCACAGTCAGGAGTCAAATTTCCGATATTTCAGACATTTTGAAAACTGCATGGGGGTTTGGGCACAATATGACCCATCGCCGTTTTCAGTTATTGGCATATTTTCGGTGTAAAAAGTCATAATTTGAAACTGAAAATATGTGCAGAGTCAGAATTCGGCTCAAAAATCTCGCTCAGAAGTCAAATTTCCGACATTTCAGACATTTTGAAAACTGCAGGGGGGTTTGGGCAAAATATGGCCCATCGCCGTTTACAGTAATTGGCATATTTTCGGTACGAAACGTCGTAATTTGAAACTAAAAATAGGTGCAGAGAGTCAGAATTCGGCTCAAAAATCACGCTCAGGAGTCAAATTTCCGACATTTAAGACATTTTAAAAACTGCATGGGGGTTTGGGCAAAATATGACCCATCGCCGTTTTCAGTAATTGGCATATTTTAGGTATGAAACGTCGTAATTTGAAACTGAAAATAGGTGCAGAGAGTCAGAATTCGGCTCAAAAATCACGCTCAGGAGTCAAATTTCCGACATTTCAGACATTTTGAAAACTGTAGGGGGGTTTGGGCCAAATATGACCCATCGCCGTTTTCAGTAATTGGCATATTTTCGGTATAAAAAGTCGTAATTTTAAACTGAAAATAGGTGCAGAGAGTCAGAATTCGGATAAAAAATCACGCTCAGGAGTCAAATTTCCGACATTTCAGACATTTTGAAAACTGCAAGGGGTTGTGGGCAAAATATGACCTATCTCCGTTTTCAGTAATTGGCATATTTTCGGTATAAAATTCGTAATTTGAAACTGGAAACAGGTGCAGAGAGTCAGAATTCGGCTCAAAAATCACGCTCAGGAGTCAAATTTCCGACATTTCAGACATTTTAAAAACTGCAGGGGGGTTTGGGCAGAATATGACCCATCGGCGTTTACAGTAATTGGCATATTTTCGGTACGAAACGTCGTATTTTGAAACTGAAAATAGGTGCAGAGAGTTAGAATTCGGCTCAAAAATCACGCTCAGGAGTCAAATTTCCGACATTTAAGACATTTTGAAAACTGCAGGGGGGTTTGGGCCAAATATGACACATCGCCGTTTTCAGTAATTGGCATATTTTCGGTATAAAAAGTCGTAATTTTAAACTGAAAATAGGTGCAGAGAGTCAGAATTCGGATAAAAAATCACGCTCAGGAGTCAAATTTCCGACATTTCAGACATATTGAAAACTTCAGGGGGGTTTGGGCAAAATATGACCCTTTGCGGTTTACAGTAATTGGCATATTTTCGGAATGAACCGTCGTAATTTGAAACTGAAAATAGGTGCAGAGGGTCAGAATTCGGATAAAAAATCACGCTCAGGAGTCAAATTTCCAACATTTCAGACATTTTAAAAACTGCAGGGGGGTTTGGGCAAAATATGACCCATCGCCGTTTTCAGTAATTGGCATATTTTCGGTATAAAAAGACGTAATTTGAAACTGTAATTGGCATATTTTCGGTATGAAACGTCGTAATTTCAAACTGAAAATAGGTACAGAGAGTCAGAATTCGGATAAAAAATCATGCCCAGGAGTCAAATTTCCGAGATTTCAGACATTTTGAAAACTGCATGGGGGTTTGGGCACAATATGACCCATCGCCGTTTTCAGTAATTGGCATATTTTCGGTGTAAAAAGTCATAATTTGAAACTGAAAATATGAGCAGAGTCAGAATTCGGCTCAAAAATCATGCTCAGGAGTCAAATTTCCGACATTTCCGACATTTTGAAAACTGCAGGGGGGTTTGGGCAAAATATGACCCATCGCCGTTTACAGTAATTGGCATATTTTCGGTACGAAACGTCGTAATTCGAAACTAAAAATAGGTGCAGAGAGTCAGAATTCGGCTCAAAAATCACGCTCAGGAGTCAAATTTCCGACATTTCAGACATTTTGAAAACTGCAGGGGGGTTTGGGCCAAATATGACCCATCGCCGTTTTCAGTAATTGGCATATTTTCGGTATAAAAAGTCGTAATTTTAAACTGAAAATAGGTGCAGAGAGTCAGAATTCGGATAAAAAATCACGCTCAGGAGTCAAATTTCCGACATTTCAGACATTTTGAAAACTGAAGGTGGGTTTGGGCAAAATATGACCCATCGCCGTTTACAGTAATTGGCATATTTTCGGTATGAAACGTCGTAATTTGAAACTGAAAATAGGTGCAGAGAGTCAGAATTCGGCTCAAAAATCACGCTCAGGAGTCAAATTTCCGATATATCAGACATTTTGAAAACTGCATGGGGGTTTGGTCACAATATGTCCCATCGCCGTTTTCAGTTATTGGCATATTTTCGGTGTAAAAATTCATAATTTGAAACTGAAAATATGTGCAGAGTCAGAATTCGGCTCAAAAATCTCGCTCAGAAGTCAAATTTCCGACATTTCAGACATTTTGAAAACTGCAGGGGGGTTTGGGCAAAATATGACCCATCGCCGTTTACAGTAATTGGCATATTTTCGGTACGAAACGTCGTAATTTGAAACTAAAAATAGGTGCAGAGAGTCAGAATTCGGCTCAAAAATCACGCTCAGGAGTCAAATTTCCGACATTTAAGACATTTTAAAAACTGCATGGGGGTTTGGTTACAATATGTCCTATCGCCGTTTTCAGTTATTGGCATATTTTCGGTGTAAAAAGTCATAATTTGAAACTGAAAATATGTGCAGAGTCAGAATTCGGCTCAAAAATCTCGCTCAGAAGTCAAATTTCCGACATTTCAGACATTTTGAAAACTGCAGGGGGGTTTGGGCAAAATATGACCCATCGCCGTTTACAGTAATTGGCATATTTTCGGTACGAAACGTCGTAATTTGAAACTAAAAATAGGTGCAGAGAGTCAGAATTCGGCTCAAAAATCACGCTCAGGAGTCAAATTTCCGACATTTAAGACATTTTAAAAACTGCATGGGGGTTTGGGCAAAATATGACCCATCGCCGTTTTCAGTAATTGGCATATTTTAGGTATGAAACGTCGTAATTTGAAACTGAAAATAGGTGCAGAGAGTCAGAATTCGGCTCAAAAATCACGCTCAGGAGTCAAATTTCCGACATTTCAGACATTTTGAAAACTGCAGGGGGGTTTGGGCCAAATATGACCCATCGCCGTTTTCAGTAATTGGCATATTTTCGGTATAAAAAGTCGTAATTTTAAACTGAAAATAGGTGCAGAGAGTCAGAATTCGGATAAAAAATCACGCTCAGGAGTCAAATTTCCGACATTTCAGACATTTTGAAAACTGCAGGTGGGTTTGGGCAAAATATGACCCATCGCCGTTTACAGTAATTGGCATATTTTCGGTATGAAACGTCGTAATTTGAAAGTGAAAATAGGTGCAGAGAGTCAGAATTCCGCTCAAAAATCACGCTCAGGAGTCAAATTACCGACATTTCAGACATTTTGAAAACTGCAGGGGGGTTTGGGCAAAATATGACCCATCGCCGTTTTCAGTAATTGGCATATTTTCGGTGTAAAAAGTCGTAATTTGAAACTGAAAATAGAGGCAGAGAGTCAGAATTCGGATAAAAAATCACACTCAGGAGTCAAATTTCCGACATTTCAGACATTTTAAAAACTGCAGGTGGGTTTGGGCAAAATATGACCCATCGCCGTTTTCAGTAATTGGCATATTTTCGGTACGAAACGTCGTAATTTGAAACTGAAAATAGGTGCAGAGAGTCAGAATTCGGCTCAAAAATTACGCTCAGGAGTCAAATTTCCGACATTTCAGACATTTTGAAAACTGCAAGGGGTTGTGGGCAAAATATGACCTATCTCCGTTTTCAGTAATTGGCATATTTTCGGTATAAAATTCGTAATTTGAAACTGGAAACAGGTGCAGAGAGTCAGAATTCGGCTCAAAAATCACGCTCAGGAGTCAAATTTCCGACAATTCAGACATTTTAAAAACTGCAGGGGGGTTTGGGCAAAATATGACCCATCGCCGTTTACAGTAATTGGCATATTTTCGGTACGAAACGTCGTAATTTGAAACTGAAAATAGGTGCAGAGAGTTAGAATTCGGCTCAAAAATAACGCTCAGGAGTCAAATTTCCGACATTTAAGACATTTTGAAAACTGCAGGGGGGTTTGGGCCAAATATGACCCATCGCCGTTTTCAGTAATTGGCATATTTTCGGTATAAAAAGTCGTAATTTTAAACTGAAAATAGGTGCAGAGAGTCAGAATTCGGATAAAAAATCACGCTCAGGAGTCAAATTTCCGACATTTCAGACATTTTGAAAACTGCAGGGGGGTTTGGGCAAAATATGACCCATCGCTGTTTACAGTAATTGGCATATTTTCGGTATGAAACATCGTAATTTGAAACTGAAAATAGGTGCAGAGAGTCAGAATTCGGCTCAAAAATCACGCTCAGGAGTCAAATTTCCGACATTTCAGACATTTTGAAAACTTCAGGGGGGTTTGGGCAAAATATGACCTTTTGCAGTTTACAGTAATTGGCATATTTTCGGAATGAAACGTCGTAATTTGAAACTGAAAATAGGTGCAGAGGGTCAGAATTCGGATAAAAAATCACGCTCAGGAGTCAAATTTCCAACATTTCAGACATTTTAAAAACTGCAGGGGGGTTTGGGCAAAATATGACCCATCGCCGTTTTTAGTAATTGGCATATTTTAGGTATGAAACGTCGTAATTTGAAACTGAAAATAGGTGCAGAGAGTCAGAATTCGGCTCAAAAAACACGCTCAGGAGTCAAATTTCCGACATTTCAGACATTTTGAAAACTGCAGGGGGGTTTGGGCCAAATATGACCCATCGCCGTTTTCAGTAATTGGCATATTTTCGGTTTAAAAAGTCGTAATTTTAAACTGAAAATAGGTGCAGAGAGTCAGAATTCGGATAAAAAATCACGCTCAGGAGTCAAATTTCCGACATTTCAGACATTTTGAAAACTGCAGGTGGGTTTGGGCAAAATATGACCCATCGCCGTTTACAGTAATTGGCATATTTTCGGTATGAAACGTCGTAATTTGAAAGTGAAAATAGGTGCAGAGAGTCAGAATTCCGCTCAAAAATCACGCTCAGGAGTCAAATTACCGACATTTCAGACATTTTGAAAACTGCAGGGGGGTTTGGGCAAAATATGACCCATCGCCGTTTTCAGTAATTGGCATATTTTCGGTGTAAAAAGTCGTAATTTGAAACTGAAAATAGAGGCAGAGAGTCAGAATTCGGATAAAAAATCACACTCAGGAGTCAAATTTCCGACATTTCAGACATTTTAAAAACTGCAGGTGGGTTTGGGCAAAATATGACCCATCGCCGTTTTCAGTAATTGGCATATTTTCGGTACGAAACGTCGTAATTTGAAACTGAAAATAGGTGCAGAGAGTCAGAATTCGGCTCAAAAATTACGCTCAGGAGTCAAATTTCCGACATTTCAGACATTTTGAAAACTGCAAGGGGTTGTGGGCAAAATATGACCTATCTCCGTTTTCAGTAATTGGCATATTTTCGGTATAAAATTCGTAATTTGAAACTGGAAACAGGTGCAGAGAGTCAGAATTCGGCTCAAAAATCACGCTCAGGAGTCAAATTTCCGACATTTCAGACATTTTAAAAACTGCAGGGGGGTTTGGGCAAAATATGACCCATCGCCGTTTACAGTAATTGGCATATTTTCGGTACGAAACGTCGTAATTTGAAACTGAAAATAGGTGCAGAGAGTTAGAATTCGGCTCAAAAATCACGCTCAGGAGTCAAATTTCCGACATTTAAGACATTTTGAAAACTGCAGGGGGGTTTGGGCCAAATATGACACATCGCCGTTTTCAGTAATTGGCATATTTTCGGTATAAAAAGTCGTAATTTTAAACTGAAAATAGGTGCAGAGAGTCAGAATTCGGATAAAAAATCACGCTCAGGAGTCAAATTTCCGACATTTCAGACATTTTGAAAACTTCAGGGGGGTTTGGGCAAAATATGACCCTTTGCGGTTTACAGTAATTGGCATATTTTCGGAATGAAACGTCGTAATTTGAAACTGAAAATAGGTTCAGAGGGTCAGAATTCGGATAAAAAATCACGCTCAGGAGTCAAAGTTCCAACATTTCAGACATTTTAAAAACTGCAGGGGGGTTTGGGCAAAATATGACCCTTTGCCGTTTACAGTAATTGGCATATTTTCGGTATGAAACGTCGTAATTTCAAACTGAAAATAGGTACAGAGAGTTAGAATTCGGATAAAAAATCACGCTCAGGAGTCAAATTTCCGACATTTCAGACATTTTGAAAACTGCAGGGGGGTTTGTGCAAAATATGACCCATCGCCGTTTACAGTAATTGGCATATTTTCGGTACGAAACGTAGTAATTTGAAACTGAAAATAGGTGCAGAGAGTCAGAATTCGGCTCAAAAATCACAGTCAGGAGTCAAATTTCCGATATTTCAGACATTTTGAAAACTGCATGGGGGTTTGGGCACAATATGACCCATCGCCGTTTTCAGTTATTGGCATATTTTCGGTGTAAAAAGTCATAATTTGAAACTGAAAATATGTGCAGAGTCAGAATTCGGCTCAAAAATCTCGCTCAGAAGTCAAATTTCCGACATTTCAGACATTTTGAAAACTGCAGGGGGGTTTGGGCAAAATATGACCCATCGCCGTTTACAGTAATTGGCATATTTTCGGTACGAAACGTCGTAATTTGAAACTAAAAATAGGTGCAGAGAGTCAGAATTCGGCTCAAAAATCACGCTCAGGAGTCAAATTTCCGACATTTAAGACATTTTAAAAACTGCATGGGGGTTTGGGCAAAATATGACCCATCGCCGTTTTCAGTAATTGGCATATTTTAGGTATGAAACGTCGTAATTTGAAACTGAAAAATAGGTGCAGAGAGTCAGAATTCGGCTCAAAAATCACGCTCAGGAGTCAAATTTCCGACATTTCAGACATTTTGAAAACTGTAGGGGGGTTTGGGCCAAATATGACCCATCGCCGTTTTCAGTAATTGGCATATTTTCGGTATAAAAAGTCGTAATTTTAAACTGAAAATAGGTGCAGAGAGTCAGAATTCGGATAAAAAATCACGCTCAGGAGTCAAATTTCCGACATTTCAGACATTTTGAAAACTGCAGGTGGGTTTGGGCAAAATATGACCCATCGCCGTTTACAGTAATTGGCATATTTTCGGTATGAAACGTCGTAATTTGAAAGTGAAAATAGGTGCAGAGAGTCAGAATTCCGCTCAAAAATCACGCTCAGGAGTCAAATTACCGACATTTCAGACATTTTGAAAACTGCAGGGGGGTTTGGGCAAAATATGACCCATCGCCGTTTTCAGTAATTGGCATATTTTCGGTGTAAAAAGTCGTAATTTGAAACTGAAAATAGAGGCAGAGAGTCAGAATTCGGATAAAAAATCACACTCAGGAGTCAAATTTCCGACATTTCAGACATTTTAAAAACTGCAGGTGGGTTTGGGCAAAATATGACCCATCGCCGTTTTCAGTAATTGGCATATTTTCGGTACGAAACGTCGTAATTTGAAACTGAAAATAGGTGCAGAGAGTCAGAATTCGGCTCAAAAATTACGCTCAGGAGTCAAATTTCCGACATTTCAGACATTTTGAAAACTGCAAGGGGTTGTGGGCAAAATATGACCTATCTCCGTTTTCAGTAATTGGCATATTTTCGGTATAAAATTCGTAATTTGAAACTGGAAACAGGTGCAGAGAGTCAGAATTCGGCTCAAAAATCACGCTCAGGAGTCAAATTTCCGACATTTCAGACATTTTAAAAACTGCAGGGGGGTTTGGGCAGAATATGACCCATCGGCCGTTTACAGTAATTGGCATATTTTCGGTACGAAACGTCGTAATTTGAAACTGAAAATAGGTGCAGAGAGTTAGAATTCGGCTCAAAAATCACGCTCAGGAGTCAAATTTCCGACATTTAAGACATTTTGAAAACTGCAGGGGGGTTTGGGCCAAATATGACCCATCGCCGTTTTCAGTAATTGGCATATTTTCGGTATAAAAAGTCGTAATTTTAAACTGAAAATAGGTGCAGAGAGTCAGAATTCGGATAAAAAATCACGCTCAGGAGTCAAATTTCCGACATTTCAGACATTTTGAAAACTGCAGGGGGGTTTGGGCAAAATATGACCCATCGCTGTTTACAGTAATTGGCATATTTTCGGTATGAAACATCGTAATTTGAAACTGAAAATAGGTGCAGAGAGTCAGAATTCGGCTCAAAAATCACGCTCAGGAGTCAAATTTCCGACATTTCAGACATTTTGAAAACTTCAGGGGGGTTTGGGCAAAATATGACCTTTTGCAGTTTACAGTAATTGGCATATTTTCGGAATGAAACGTCGTAATTTGAAACTGAAAATAGGTGCAGAGGGTCAGAATTCGGATAAAAAATCACACTCAGGAGTCAAATTTCCAACATTTCAGACATTTTAAAAACTGCAGGGGGGTTTGGGCAAAATATGACCCATCGCCGTTTTCAGTAATTGGCATATTTTAGGTATGAAACGTCGTAATTTGAAACTGAAAATAGGTGCAGAGAGTCAGAATTCGGCTCAAAAAACACGCTCAGGAGTCAAATTTCCGACATTTCAGACATTTTGAAAACTGCAGGGGGGTTTGGGCCAAATATGACCCATCGCCGTTTTCAGTAATTGGCATATTTTCGGTATAAAAAGTCGTAATTTTAAACTGAAAATAGGTGCAGAGAGTCAGAATTCGGATAAAAAATCACGCTCAGGAGTCAAATTTCCGACATTTCAGACATTTTGAAAACTGCAGGTGGGTTTGGGCAAAATATGACCCATCGCCGTTTACAGTAATTGGCATATTTTCGGTATGAAACGTCGTAATTTGAAAGTGAAAATAGGTGCAGAGAGTCAGAATTCCGCTCAAAAATCACGCTCAGGAGTCAAATTACCGACATTTCAGACATTTTGAAAACTGCAGGGGGGTTTGGGCAAAATATGACCCATCGCCGTTTTCAGTAATTGGCATATTTTCGGTGTAAAAAGTCGTAATTTGAAACTGAAAATAGAGGCAGAGAGTCAGAATTCGGATAAAAAATCACACTCAGGAGTCAAATTTCCGACATTTCAGACATTTTAAAAACTGCAGGTGGGTTTGGGCAAAATATGACCCATCGCCGTTTTCAGTAATTGGCATATTTTCGGTACGAAACGTCGTAATTTGAAACTGAAAATAGGTGCAGAGAGTCAGAATTCGGCTCAAAAATTACGCTCAGGAGTCAAATTTCCGACATTTCAGACATTTTGAAAACTGCAAGGGGTTGTGGGCAAAATATGACCTATCTCCGTTTTCAGTAATTGGCATATTTTCGGTATAAAATTCGTAATTTGAAACTGGAAACAGGTGCAGAGAGTCAGAATTCGGCTCAAAAATCACGCTCAGGAGTCAAATTTCCGACATTTCAGACATTTTAAAAACTGCAGGGGGGTTTGGGCAAAATATGACCCATCGCCGTTTACAGTAATTGGCATATTTTCGGTACGAAACGTCGTAATTTGAAACTGAAAATAGGTGCAGAGAGTTAGAATTCGGCTCAAAAATCACGCTCAGGAGTCAAATTTCCGACATTTAAGACATTTTGAAAACTGCAGGGGGGTTTGGGCCAAATATGACACATCGCCGTTTTCAGTAATTGGCATATTTTCGGTATAAAAAGTCGTAATTTTAAACTGAAAATAGGTGCAGAGAGTCAGAATTCGGATAAAAAATCACGCTCAGGAGTCAAATTTCCGACATTTCAGACATTTTGAAAATCTTCAGGGGGGTTTGGGCAAAATATGACCCTTTGCGGTTTACAGTAATTGGCATATTTTCGGAATGAAACGTCGTAATTTGAAACTGAAAATAGGTTCAGAGGGTCAGAATTCGGATAAAAAATCACGCTCAGGAGTCAAAGTTCCAACATTTCAGACATTTTAAAAACTGCAGGGGGGTTTGGGCAAAATATGACCCTTTGCCGTTTACAGTAATTGGCATATTTTCGGTATGAAACGTCGTAATTTCAAACTGAAAATAGGTACAGAGAGTTAGAATTCGGATAAAAAATCACGCTCAGGAGTCAAATTTCCGACATTTCAGACATTTTGAAAACTGCAGGGGGGTTTGTGCAAAATATGACCCATCGCCGTTTACAGTAATTGGCATATTTTCGGTACGAAACGTAGTAATTTGAAACTGAAAATAGGTGCAGAGAGTCAGAATTCGGCTCAAAAATCACAGTCAGGAGTCAAATTTCCGATATTTCAGACATTTTGAAAACTGCATGGGGGTTTGGGCACAATATGACCCATCGCCGTTTTCAGTTATTGGCATATTTTCGGTGTAAAAAGTCATAATTTGAAACTGAAAATATGTGCAGAGTCAGAATTCGGCTCAAAAATCTCGCTCAGAAGTCAAATTTCCGACATTTCAGACATTTTGAAAACTGCAGGGGGGTTTGGGCAAAATATGACCCATCGCCGTTTACAGTAATTGGCATATTTTCGGTACGAAACGTCGTAATTTGAAACTAAAAATAGGTGCAGAGAGTCAGAATTCGGCTCAAAAATCACGCTCAGGAGTCAAATTTCCGACATTTAAGACATTTTAAAAACTGCATGGGGGTTTGGGCAAAATATGACCCATCGCCGTTTTCAGTAATTGGCATATTTTAGGTATGAAACGTCGTAATTTGAAACTGAAAATAGGTGCAGAGAGTCAGAATTCGGCTCAAAAATCACGCTCAGGAGTCAAATTTCCGACATTTCAGACATTTTGAAAACTGTAGGGGGGTTTGGGCCAAATATGACCCATCGCCGTTTTCAGTAATTGGCATATTTTCGGTATAAAAAGTCGTAATTTTAAACTGAAAATAGGTGCAGAGAGTCAGAATTCGGATAAAAAATCACGCTCAGGAGTCAAATTTCCGACATTTCAGACATTTTGAAAACTGCAGGTGGGTTTGGGCAAAATATGACCCATCGCCGTTTACAGTAATTGGCATATTTTCGGTATGAAACGTCGTAATTTGAAAGTGAAAATAGGTGCAGAGAGTCAGAATTCCGCTCAAAAATCACGCTCAGGAGTCAAATTACCGACATTTCAGACATTTTGAAAACTGCAGGGGGGTTTGGGCAAAATATGACCCATCGCCGTTTTCAGTAATTGGCATATTTTCGGTGTAAAAAGTCGTAATTTGAAACTGAAAATAGAGGCAGAGAGTCAGAATTCGGATAAAAAATCACACTCAGGAAGTCAAATTTCCGACATTTCAGACATTTTAAAAACTGCAGGTGGGTTTGGGCAAAATATGACCCATCGCCGTTTTCAGTAATTGGCATATTTTCGGTACGAAACGTCGTAATTTGAAACTGAAAATAGGTGCAGAGAGTCAGAATTCGGCTCAAAAATTACGCTCAGGAGTCAAATTTCCGACATTTCAGACATTTTGAAAACTGCAAGGGGTTGTGGGCAAAATATGACCTATCTCCGTTTTCAGTAATTGGCATATTTTCGGTATAAAATTCGTAATTTGAAACTGGAAACAGGTGCAGAGAGTCAGAATTCGGCTCAAAAATCACGCTCAGGAGTCAAATTTCCGACATTTCAGACATTTTAAAAACTGCAGGGGGGTTTGGGCAGAATATGACCCATCGGCGTTTACAGTAATTGGCATATTTTCGGTACGAAACGTCGTAATTTGAAACTGAAAATAGGTGCAGAGAGTTAGAATTCGGCTCAAAAATCACGCTCAGGAGTCAAATTTCCGACATTTAAGACATTTTGAAAACTGCAGGGGGGTTTGGGCCAAATATGACACATCGCCGTTTTCAGTAATTGGCATATTTTCGGTATAAAAAGTCGTAATTTTAAACTGAAAATAGGTGCAGAGAGTCAGAATTCGGATAAAAAATCACGCTCAGGAGTCAAATTTCCTACATTTCAGACATTTTGAAAACTTCAGGGGGGTTTGGGCAAAATATGACCCTTTGCGGTTTACAGTAATTGGCATATTTTCGGAATGAAACGTCGTAATTTGAAACTGAAAATAGGTGCAGAGGGTCAGAATTCGGATAAAAAATCACGCTTCAGGAGTCAAATTTCCAACATTTCAGACATTTTAAAAACTGCAGGGGGGTTTGGGCAAAATATGACCCATCGCCGTTTTCAGTAATTGGCATATTTTCGGTATAAAAAGACGTAATTTGAAACTGTAATTGGCATATTTTCGGTATGAAACGTCGTAATTTCAAACTGAAAATAGGTACAGAGAGTCAGAATTCGGATAAAAAATCATGCCCAGGAGTCAAATTTCCGAGATTTCAGACATTTTGAAAACTGCATGGGGGTTTGGGCACAATATGACCCATCGCCGTTTTCAGTAATTGGCATATTTTCGGTGTAAAAAGTCATAATTTGAAACTGAAAATATGAGCAGAGTCAGAATTCGGCTCAAAAATCATGCTCAGGAGTCAAATTTCCGACATTTCCGACATTTTGAAAACTGCAGGGGGGTTTGGGCAAAATATGACCCATCGCCGTTTACAGTAATTGGCATATTTTCGGTACGAAACGTCGTAATTTGAAACTAAAAATAGGTGCAGAGAGTCAGAATTCGGCTCAGAAATCACGCTCAGGAGTCAAATTTCCGACATTTCAGACATTTTGAAAACTGCAGGGGGGTTTGGGCCAAATATGACCCATCGCCGTTTTCAGTAATTGGCATATTTTCGGTATAAAAAGTCGTAATTTTAAACTGAAAATAGGTGCAGAGAGTCAGAATTCGGATAAAAAATCACGCTCAGGAGTCAAATTTCCGACATTTCAGACATTTTGAAAACTGCAGGTGGGTTTGGGCAAAATATGACCAATCGCCGTTTACAGTAATTGGCATATTTTCGGTATGAAACGTCGTAATTTGAAACTGAAAATAGGTGCAGAGAGTCAGAATTCGGCTCAAAAATCACGCTCAGGAGTCAAATTACCGACATTTCAGACATTTTGAAAACTGCAGAAGGGTTTGGGCAAAATATGACCCATCGCCGTTTTCAGTAATTGGCATATTTTCGGTATAAAAAGTCGTAATTTCAAACTGAAAATAGAGGCAGAGAGTCAGAATTCGGCTCAAAAATCACGCTCAGGAGTCAAATTTCCGACATTTCAGACATTTTAAAAACTGCAGGGGGGTTTGGGCAAAATATGACCAATCTCCGTTTACAGTAATTGGCATATTTTCGGTACGAAACGTCGTAATTTGAAACTGAAAATAGGTGCAGAGAGTTAGAATTCGGCTCAAAAATCACGCTCAGGAGTCAAATTTCCGACATTTAAGACATTTTGAAAACTGCAGGGGGGTTTGGTCCAAATATGACCCATCGCCGTTTTCAGTAATTGGCATATTTTCGGTACGAAACGTCGTAATTTGAAACTAAAAATAGGTGCAGAGAGTCAGAATTCGGCTCAAAAATCACGCTCAGGAGTCAAATTTCCGACATTTAAGACATTTTAAAAACTGCATGGGGGTTTGGGCAAAATATGACCCATCGCCGTTTACAGTAATTGGCATATTTTAGGTATGAAACGTCGTAATTTGAAACTGAAAATAGGTGCAGAGAGTCAGAATTCGGCTCAAAAATCACGCTCAGGAGTCAAATTTCCGACATTTCAGACATTTTGAAAACTGCAGGGGGGTTTGGGCCAAATATGACCCATCGCCGTTTTCAGTAATTGGCATATTTTCGGTATAAAAAGTCGTAATTTTAAACTGAAAATAGGTGCAGAGAGTCAGAATTCGGATAAAAAATCACGCTCAGGAGTCAAATTTCCGACATTTCAGACATTTTGAAAACTGCAGGTGGGTTTGGGCAAAATATGACCAATCGCCGTTTACAGTAATTGGCATATTTTCGGTATGAAACGTCGTAATTTGAAACTGAAAATAGGTGCAGAGAGTCAGAATTCGGCTCAAAAATCACGCTCAGGAGTCAAATTACCGACATTTCAGACATTTTGAAAACTGCAGAAGGGTTTGGGCAAAATATGACCCATCGCCGTTTTCAGTAATTGGCATATTTTCGGTATAAAAAGTCGTAATTTCAAACTGAAAATAGAGGCAGAGAGTCAGAATTCGGCTCAAAAATCACGCTCAGGAGTCAAATTTCCGACATTTCAGACATTTTAAAAACTGCAGGGGGGTTTGGGCAAAATATGACCAATCTCCGTTTACAGTAATTGGCATATTTTCGGTACGAAACGTCGTAATTTGAAACTGAAAATAGGTGCAGAGAGTTAGAATTCGGCTCAAAAATCACGCTCAGGAGTCAAATTTCCGACATTTAAGACATTTTGAAAACTGCAGGGGGATTTGGGCCAAATATGACCCATCGCCGTTTTCAGTAATTGGCATATTTTCGGTATAAAAAGTCGTAATTTTAAACTGAAAATAGGTGCAGAGAGTCAGAATTCGGATAAAAAATCACGCTCAGGAGTCAAATTTCCGACATTTCAGACATTTTGAAAACTGAAGGTGGGTTTGGGCAAAATATGACCCATCGCCGTTTACAGTAATTGGCATATTTTCGGTATGAAACGTCGTAATTTGAAACTGAAAATAGGTGCAGAGAGTCAGAATTCGGCTCAAAAATCACGCTCAGGAGTCAAATTTCCGATATTTCAGACATTTTAAAAACTGCAGGGGGGTTTGGGCACAATATGAACCATCGCCGTTTTCAGTAATTGGCATATTTTCGGTATGAAACTTCGTAATTTGAAACTGAAAATAGGTGCAGAGAGGCAGAATTCGGCTCAAAAATCACGCTCAGGAGTCAAATTTCCGATATATCAGACATTTTGAAAACTGCATGGGGGTTTGGTCACAATATGTCCCATCGCCGTTTTCAGTTATTGGCATATTTTCGGTGTAAAAAGTCATAATTTGAAACTGAAAATATGTGCAGAGTCAGAATTCGGCTCAAAAATCTCGCTCAGAAGTCAAATTTCCGACATTTCAGACATTTTGAAAACTGCAGGGGGGTTTGGGCAAAATATGACCCATCGCCGTTTACAGTAATTGGCATATTTTCGGTACGAAACGTCGTAATTTGAAACTAAAAATAGGTGCAGAGAGTCAGAATTCGGCTCAAAAATCACGCTCAGGAGTCAAATTTCCGACATTTAAGACATTTTAAAAACTGCATGGGGGTTTGGGCAAAATATGACCCATCGCCGTTTTCAGTAATTGGCATATTTTAGGTATGAAACGTCGTAATTTGAAACTGAAAATAGGTGCAGAGAGTCAGAATTCGGCTCAAAAATCACGCTCAGGAGTCAAATTTCCGACATTTCAGACATTTTGAAAACTGCAGGGGGGTTTGGGCCAAATATGACCCATCGCCGTTTTCAGTAATTGGCATATTTTCGGTATAAAAAGTCGTAATTTTAAACTGAAAATAGGTGCAGAGAGTCAGAATTCGGATAAAAAATCACGCTCAGGAGTCAAATTTCCGACATTTCAGACATTTTGAAAACTGCAGGTGGGTTTGGGCAAAATATGACCCATCGCCGTTTACAGTAATTGGCATATTTTCGGTATGAAACGTCGTAATTTGAAAGTGAAAATAGGTGCAGAGAGTCAGAATTCCGCTCAAAAATCACGCTCAGGAGTCAAATTACCGACATTTCAGACATTTTGAAAACTGCAGGGGGGTTTGGGCAAAATATGACCCATCGCCGTTTTCAGTAATTGGCATATTTTCGGTGTAAAAAGTCGTAATTTGAAACTGAAAATAGAGGCAGAGAGTCAGAATTCGGATAAAAAATCACACTCAGGAGTCAAATTTCCGACATTTCAGACATTTTAAAAACTGCAGGTGGGTTTGGGCAAAATATGACCCATCGCCGTTTTCAGTAATTGGCATATTTTCGGTACGAAACGTCGTAATTTGAAACTGAAAATAGGTGCAGAGAGTCAGAATTCGGCTCAAAAATTACGCTCAGGAGTCAAATTTCCGACATTTCAGACATTTTGAAAACTGCAAGGGGTTGTGGGCAAAATATGACCTATCTCCGTTTTCAGTAATTGGCATATTTTCGGTATAAAATTCGTAATTTGAAATTTTAAACAGGTGCAGAGAGTCAGAATTCGGCTCAAAAATCACGCTCAGGAGTCAAATTTCCGACATTTCAGACGTTTTAAAAACTGCAGGGGGGTTTGGGCAAAATATGACCCATCGCCGTTTACAGTAATTGGCATATTTTCGGTACGAAACGTCGTAATTTGAAACTGAAAATAGGTGCAGAGAGTTAGAATTCGGCTCAAAAATCACGCTCAGGAGTCAAATTTCCGACATTTAAGACATTTTGAAAACTGCAGGGGGGTTTGGGCCAAATATGACCCATCGCCGTTTTCAGTAATTGGCATATTTTCGGTATAAAAAGTCGTAATTTTAAACTGAAAATAGGTGCAGAGAGTCAGAATTCGGATAAAAAATCACGCTCAGGAGTCAAATTTCCGACATTTCAGACATTTTGAAAACTTCAGGGGGGTTTGGGCAAAATATGACCCTTTGCGGTTTACAGTAATTGGCATATTTTCGGAATGAAACGTCGTAATTTGAAACTGAAAATAGGTGCAGAGGGTCAGAATTCGGATAAAAAATCACGCTCAGGAGTCAAATTTCCAACATTTCAGACATTTTAAAAACTGCAGGGGGGTTTGGGCAAAATATGACCCATCGCCGTTTTCAGTAATTGGCATATTTTAGGTATGAAACGTCGTAATTTGAAACTGAAAATAGGTGCAGAGAGTCAGAATTCGGCTCAAAAATCACGCTCAGGAGTCAAATTTCCGACATTTCAGACATTTTTAAAACTGCAGGGGGTTGTGGGCCAAATATGACCCATCGCCGTTTTCAGTAATTGGCATATTTTCGGTATAAAAAGTCGTAATTTTAAACTGAAAATAGGTGCAGAGAGTCAGAATTCGGATAAAAAATCACGCTCAGGAGTCAAATTTCCGACATTTCAGACATTTTGAAAACTGCAGGTGGGTTTGGGCAAAATATGACCCATCGCCGTTTACAGTAATTGGCATATTTTCGGTATGAAACGTCGTAATTTGAAAGTGAAAATAGGTGCAGAGAGTCAGAATTCCGCTCAAAAATCACGCTCAGGAGTCAAATTACCGACATCTCAGACATTTTGAAAACTGCAGGGGGGTTTGGGCAAAATATGACCCATCGCCGTTTTCAGTAATTGGCATATTTTCGGTGTAAAAATTCGTAATTTGAAACTGAAAATAGAGGCAGAGAGTCAGAATTCGGATAAAAAATCACACTCAGGAGTCAAATTTCCGACATTTCAGACATTTTAAAAACTGCAGGTGGGTTTGGGCAAAATATGACCCATCGCCGTTTTCAGTAATTGGCATATTTTCGGTACGAAACGTCGTAATTTGAAACTGAAAATAGGTGCAGAGAGTCAGAATTCGGCTCAAAAATTACGCTCAGGAGTCAAATTTCCGACATTTCAGACATTTTGAAAACTGCAAGGGGTTGTGGGCAAAATATGACCTATCTCCGTTTTCAGTAATTGGCATATTTTCGGTATAAAATTCGTAATTTGAAACTGGAAACAGGTGCAGAGAGTCAGAATTCGGCTCAAAAATCACGCTCAGGAGTCAAATTTCCGACATTTCAGACATTTTAAAAACTGCAGGGGGGTTTGGGCAAAATATGACCCATCGCCGTTTACAGTAATTGGCATATTTTCGGTACGAAACGTCGTAATTTGAAACTGAAAATAGGTGCAGAGAGTTAGAATTCGGCTCAAAAATCACGCTCAGGAGTCAAATTTCCGACATTTAAGACATTTTGAAAACTGCAGGGGGGTTTGGGCCAAATATGACACATCGCCGTTTTCAGTAATTGGCATATTTTCGGTATAAAAAGTCGTAATTTTAAACTGAAAATAGGTGCAGAGAGTCAGAATTCGGATAAAAAATCACGCTCAGGAGTCAAATTTCCGACATTTCAGACATTTTGAAAACTTCAGGGGGGTTTGGGCAAAATATGACCCTTTGCGGTTTAGCAGTAATTGGCATATTTTCGGAATGAAACGTCGTAATTTGAAACTGAAAATAGGTGCAGAGGGTCAGAATTCGGATAAAAAATCACGCTCAGGAGTCAAAAGTTCCAACATTTCAGACATTTTAAAAACTGCAGGGGGGTTTGGGCAAAATATGACCCATCGCCGTTTTCAGTAATTGGCATATTTTCGGTATAAAAAGACGTAATTTGAAACTGTAATTGGCATATTTTCGGTATGAAACGTCGTAATTTCAAACTGAAAATAGGTACAGAGAGTCAGAATTCGGATAAAAAATCACGCTCAGGAGTCAAATTTCCGAGATTTCAGACATTTTGAAAACTGCATGGGGGTTTGGGCACAATATGACCCATCGCCGTTTTCAGTAATTGGCATATTTTCGGTGTAAAAAGTCATAATTTGAAACTGAAAATATGAGCAGAGTCAGAATTCGGCTCAAAAATCATGCTCAGGAGTCAAATTTCCGACATTTCCGACATTTTGAAAACTGCATGGGGGGTTTGGGCAAAATATGACCCATCGCCGTTTACAGTAATTGGCATATTTTCGGTACGAAACGTCGTAATTTGAAACTAAAAATAGGTGCAGAGAGTCAGAATTCGGCTCAAAAATCACGCTCAGGAGTCAAATTTCCGACATTTAAGACATTTTAAAAACTGCATGGGGGTTTGGGCAAAATATGACCCATCGCCGTTTACAGTAATTGGCATATTTTAGGTATGAAACGTCGTAATTTGAAACTGAAAATAGGTGCAGAGAGTCAGAATTCGGCTCAAAAATCACGCTCAGGAGTCAAATTTCCGACATTTCAGACATTTTGAAAACTGCAGGGGGGTTTGGGCCAAATATGACCCATCGCCGTTTTCAGTAATTGGCATATTTTCGGTATAAAAATTCGTAATTTTAAACTGAAAATAGGTGCAGAGAGTCAGAATTCGGATAAAAAATCACGCTCAGGAGTCAAATTTCCGACATTTCAGACATTTTGAAAACTGCAGGTGGGTTTGGGCAAAATATGACCAATCGCTGTTTACAGTAATTGGCATATTTTCGGTATGAAACGTCGTAATTTGAAACTGAAAATAGGTGCAGAGAGTCAGAATTCGGCTCAAAAATCACGCTCAGGAGTCAAATTACCGACATTTCAGACATTTTGAAAACTGCAGAAGGGTTTGGGCAAAATATGACCCATCGCCCGTTTTCAGTAATTGGCATATTTTCGGTATAAAAAGTCGTAATTTCAAACTGAAAATAGAGGCAGAGAGTCAGAATTCGGCTCAAAAATCACGCTCAGGAGTCAAATTTCCGACATTTCAGACATTTTAAAAACTGCAGGGGGGTTTGGGCAAAATATGACCAATCTCCGTTTACAGTAATTGGCATATTTTCGTTACGAAACGTCGTAATTTGAAACTGAAAATAGGTGCAGAGAGTTAGAATTCGGCTCAAAAATCACGCTCAGGAGTCAAATTTCCGACATTTAAGACATTTTGAAAACTGCAGGGGGGTTTGGACCAAATATGACCCATCGCTGTTTTCAGTAATTGGCATATTTTCGGTATAAAAAGTCGTAATTTGAAACTGAAAATAGGTGCAGAGAGTCAGAATTCGGAAAAAAAATCACGCTCAGGAGTAAAAATTTCCGACATTTCAGACATTTTGAAAACTGAAGGTGGGTTTGCACAAAATATGACCCATCGCCGTTTACAGTAATTGGCATATTTTCGGTATGAAACGTCGTAATTTGAAACTGAAAATAGGTGCAGAGAGTCAGAATTCGGCTCAAAAATCACGCTCAGGAGTCAAATTTCCGATATTTCAGACATTTTAAAAACTGCAGGGGGGTTTGGGCACAATATGAACCATCGCCGTTTTCAGTAATTGGCATATTTTCGGTATGAAACTTCGAAATTTGAAACTGAAAATAGGTGCAGAGAGTCAGAATTCGGCTCAAAAATCACGCTCAGGAGTCAAATTTCCGATATATCAGACATTTTGAAAACTGCATGGGGGTTTGGTCACAATATGACCCATCGCCGTTTTAAGTAATTCGCATATTTTCGGTGTAAAAAGCCGTAATTTGAAAGTGAAAAAAGGTGCAGAGAGTCAGAATTCGGCTCAAAAATCACGCTCAGGAGTCATATTTCCGACATTTCAGACATTTTGAAAACTGCAGGTGGGTTTGGGCAAAATATGACCCTTTGCCGTTTACAGTAATTGGCATATTTTCGGTATGAAACGTCGTAATTTCAAACTGAAAATAGGTATAGAGAGTTAGAATTCGGATAAAAAATCACGCTCAGGAGTCAAATTTCCGATATTTCAGACATTTTGAAAACTGCAGGGGGGTTTGTGCAAAATATGACCCATCGCCGTTTACAGTAATTGGCATATTTTCGGTACGAAACGTCGTAATTTGAAACTGAAAATAGGTGCAGAGAGTCAGAATTCGGCTCAAAAATCACAGTCAGGAGTCAAATTTCCGATATTTCAGACATTTTGAAAACTGCATGGGGGTTTGGGCACAATATGACCCATCGCCGTTTTCAGTTATTGGCATATTTTCGGTGTAAAAAGTCATAATTTGAAACTGAAAATATGTGCAGAGTCAGAATTCGGCTCAAAAATCACGCTCAGGAGTCAAATTTCTGACATTTCAGACATTTTGAAAACTGCATGGGGGTTTGGGCAAAATATGACCCATCGCCGTTTTCAGTAATTGGCATATTTTAGGTATGAAACGTCGTAATTTGAAACTGAAAATAGGTGCAGAGAGTCAGAATTCGGCTCAAAACTCACGCTCAGGGGTCAAATTTCCGACATTTCAGACATTTTGAAAACTGCAGGGGGGTTTGGGCCAAATATGACCCATCGCCGTTTTCAGTAATTGGCATATTTTCGGTATGAAACGTCGTAATTTGAAAGTGAAAATTAGGTGCAGAGAGTCAGAATTCCGCTCAAAAATCACGCTCAGGAGTCAAATTACCGACATTTCAGACATTTTGAAAACTGCAGGGGGGTTTGGGAAAAATATGACCCATCGCCGTTTTCAGTAATTGGCATATTTTCGGTGTAAAACGTCGTACTTTGAAACTGAAAATAGAGGCAGAGAGTCAGAATTCAGATAAAAAATCACACTCAGGAGTCAAATTTCCGACATTTCAGACATTTTAAAAACTGCAGGTGGGTTTGGGCAAAATATGACCCATCGCCGTTTTCAGTAATTGGCATATTTTCGGTACGAAACGTCGTAATTTGAAACTGAAAATAGGTGCAGAGAGTCAGAATTCGGCTCAAAAATTACGCTCAGGAGTCAAATTTCCGACATTTCAGACATTTTGAAAACTGCAGGGGGTTGTGGGCAAAATATGACCTATCTCCGTTTTCAGTAATTGGCATATTTTCGGTATAAAAAGTCGTAATTTGAAACTGGAAACAGGTGCAGAGAGTCAGAATTCGGCTCAAAAATCACGCTCAGGAGTTAAATTTCCGACATTTCAGACATTTTAAAAACTGCAGGGGGGTTTGCGCAAAATATGACCCATCGCCGTTTACAGTAATTGGCATACTTTCGGTACGAAACGTCGTAATTTGAAACTGAAAATAGGTGCAGAGAGTTAGAATTCGGCTCAAAAATCACGCTCAGGAGTCAAATTTCCGACATTTAAGACGTTTTGAAAACTGCAGGGGGGTTTGGGCCAAATATGACCCATCGCCGTTTTCAGTAATTGGCATATTTTCGGTATAAAAAGTCGTAATTTTAAACTGAAAATAGGTGCAGAGAGTCAGAATCGGATAAAAAATCACGCTCAGGAGTCAAATTTCCGACATTTCAGACATTTTGAAAACTGAAGGTGGGTTTGGGCAAAATATGACCCATCGCCGTTTACAGTAATTGGCATATTTTCGGTATGAAACGTCGTAATTTGAAACTGAAAATAGGTGCAGAGAGTCAGAATTCGGCTCAAAAATCACGCTCAGGAGTCAAATTTCTGATATTTCAGACATTTTAAAAACTGCAGGGGGGTTTGGGAACAATATGAACCATCGCCGTTTTCAGTAATTGGCATATTTTCGGTATGAAACTTCGTAATTTGAAACTGAAAATAGGTGCAGAGAGTTAGAATTCGGCTCAAAAATCACGCTCAGGAGTCAAATTTCCGATATATCAGACATTTTGAAAACTGCATGGGGGTTTGGTCACAATATGACCCATCGCCGTTTTCAGTAATTCGCATATTTTCGGTGTAAAAAGCCGTAATTTGAAACGGAAAATAGGTGCAGAGAGTCAGAATTCGGCTCAAAAATCACGCTCAGGAGTCAAATTTCCGACATTTCAGACATTTTGAAAACTGCAGGTGGGTTTGGGCAAAATATGACCCTTTGCCGTTTACAGTAATTGGCATATTTTCGGTATGAAACGTCGTAATTTCAAACTGAAAATAGGTACAGAGAGTTAGAATTCGGATAAAAAATCACGCTCAGGAGTCAAATTTCCGACATTTCAGACATTTTGAAAACTGCATGGGGGTTTGTGCAAAATATGACCCATCGCCGTTTACTGTAATTGGCATATTTTCGGTACGAAACGTCGTAATTTGAAACTGAAAATAGGTGCAGAGAGTCAGAATTCGGCTCAAAAATCACAGTCAGGAGTCAAATTTCCGATATTTCAGACATTTTGAAAACTGCATGGGGGTTTGGGCACAATATGACCCATCGCCGTTTTCAGTTATTGGCATATTTTCGGTGTAAAAAGTCATAATTTGAAACTGAAAATATGTGCAGAGTCAGAATTCGGCTCAAAAATCACGCTCAGGAGTCAAATTTCCGACATTTCAGACATTTTGAAAACTGCAGGGGGGTTTGGGCAAAATATGACCCATCGCCGTTTACAGTAATTGGCATATTTTCGGTACGAAACGTCGTAATTTGAAACTAAAAATAGGTGCAGAGAGTCAGAATTCGGCTCAAAAATCACGCTCAGGAGTCAAATTTCCGACATTTAAGACATTTTAAAAACTGCATGGGGGTTTGGGCAAAATATGACCCATCGCCGTTTTCAGTAATTGGCATATTTTAGGTATAAAAAGTCGTAATTTGAAACTGAAAATATGTGCAGAGAGTCAGAATTCGGATAAAAAATCACGCTCAGGAGTCAAATTTCCGACATTTCAGACATTTTGAAAACTGCAGGGGAGTTTGGACAAAATATGACCCATCGCCGTTTTCAGTAATTGGCATATTTTCGGTACGAAACTTCGTAATTTGAAACTGAAAATAGGTGCAGAGAGTCAGAATTAGGCTCAAAAATTACGCTCAGGAGTCAAATTTCCGACATTTCAGACATTTTTAAAACTGCAGGGGGTTGTGGGCAAAATATGACCTATCTCCGTTTTCAGTAATTGGCATATTTTCGGTATAAAAAGTCATATTTTGACACTGGAAACAGGTGCAGAGAGTCAGAATTCGGCTCAAAAATCACGCTCAGGAAGTCAAATTTCCGACATTTCAGACATTTTAAAAACTGCAGGGGGGTTTGGGCAAAATATGACCCATCGCCGTTTTCAGTAAATGGCCTATTTTCGGTATGAAACTTCGTAATTTGAAACTGAAAATAGGTGCAGAGAGTCAGAATTTGGCTCAAAAATCACGCTCAGGAGTCAAATTTCCGATATTTCAGACATTTTGACAACTGCAGGGGGGTTTGGGCAAAATATGACCCATCGCCGTTTTCAGTAATTGGCCTATTTTCGGTATGAAACTTCGTAATTTGAAACTTAAAATAGGTGCACAGAGTCAGAATTCGGCTCAAAAATCACGCTCAGGAGTCAAATTTCCGACATTTCAGGCATTTTGAAAACTGCAGGGGGGTTTGGGCAAAATATGACCCATCGCCGTTTTCAGTAATTGGCATATTTTCGGTATAAAAAGTCGTAATTTGGAACTGAAAATAGGTGCAGAGAGTCAGAATTCGGATAAAAAATCACGCTCAGGAGTCAAATTTCCGACATTTCAGACATTTTGAAAACTACAGGGGGGTTTGGGCAAAATATGACCCATCGCCGTTTACAGTAATTGGCATATTTTCGGTATGAAACGTCGTAATCTGAAACTGAAAATAGGTGCAGAGAGTCAGAATTCGGTTAAAAAATCACGCTCAGGAGTCAAATTTCCGACATTTCAGACATTTTAAAACCTGCAGGTGGGTTAGGGCAAAATATGACCCATCGCCGTTTTCAGTAAATGGCATATTTTCGGTATAAAAAGTCGTAATTTGAAACTGAAAATAGGTGCAGAGAGTCAGAACTCGGCTCAAAAATCACGCTCAGGAGTCAAATTTCCGACATTTTAGACATTTTGAAAACTGCTGGGGTGTTTGGGCAAAATATGACCCATCGCCGTTTACAGTAATTTCCATATTTTCGGTATGACACGTCGTAATTTGAAACTGAAAATAGGTGCAGAGAGTCAGAATTCGGCTCAAAAATCACTCTCAGGAGTCAAATTTACGACATTTTAGACATTTTGAAAACTGCAGGGGGGGGGTTTGGGCAAAATATGAACCATCGCCGTTTTCAGTAATTGGCATATTTTCGGTATAAAAATTCGTAATTTGAAACTGAAAATAGGTGCAGAGAGTCAGAATTCGGATAAATAATCACGCTCAGGAGTCAAATTTTCGACATTTCAGACATTTTAAAAACCGCAGGGGGGTTTGGGCAAAATATGACCCATCGCCGTTTTCAGTAATTGGCATATTTTCGGTATGAAACGTCGTAATTTGAAACTGAAAATAGGTGCAGAGAGTCAGAATTTGGCTCAAAAATCACGCTCAGGAGTCAACTTCCAAAATTTCAGACATTTTGAAAACTGCAGGGGGGTTTGGGCAAAATATGACCCATCGCCGTTTTTAGTAATTGGCATATTTTTGGTATAAAATGTCGCAATTTGAAACTGAAAATAGGTGCAGAGAGTCAGAATTCGGATAAAAAAATCACGCTCAGGAGTCAAATTTCCGACATTTCAGACATTTTGAAAACTGCAGGGGGGTTTGGGCAAAATATGACCCATCGCCGTTTACAGTAATTGGCATATTTTCGGTATGAAACGTCGTAATTTGAAACTGAAAATATGTGCAGAGATTCAGAATTCGGCTCAAAAATCACGCTCAGGAGTCAAATTTCCGACATTTCAGACATTTTAAAAACTGCAGGGGGGTTTGTGCAAAATATGACCCATCGCTGTTTACAGTAATTGGCATATTTTCGGTAGGAAACATCGTAATTTGAAACTGAAAATAGGTGCAGAGAGTCAGAATTCGGCTCAAAAATCACGTTCAGGAGTCAAATTTCCGACATTTCAGACATTTTAAAAACAGCAGGGGGGTTTGGGCAAAATATGACCCATCGCCGTTTTCAGTAATTGGCCTATTTTCGGTATGAAACATCGTAATTTGAAACTGAAAATAGGTGCAGAGAGTCAGAATTCGGCTCAAAAATCACGCTCAGGAGTCAAATTTCTGACATTTCAGACATTTTGAAAACTGCATGGGGGTTTGGGCAAAATATGACCCATCGCCGTTTTCAGTAATTGGCATATTTTAGGTATGAAACGTCGTAATTTGAAACTGAAAATAGGTGCAGAGAGTCAGAATTCGGCTCAAAACTCACGCTCAGGGGTCAAATTTCCGACATTTCAGACATTTTGAAAACTGCAGGGGGGTTTGGGCCAAATATGACCCATCGCCGTTTTCAGTAATTGGCATATTTTCGGTATGAAACGTCGTAATTTGAAAGTGAAAATTGGTGCAGAGAGTCAGAATTCCGCTCAAAAATCACGCTCAGGAGTCAAATTACCGACATTTCAGACATTTTGAAAACTGCAGGGGGGTTTGGGAAAAATATGACCCATCGCCGTTTTCAGTAATTGGCATATTTTCGGTGTAAAACGTCGTACTTTGAAACTGAAAATAGAGGCAGAGAGTCAGAATTCAGATAAAAAATCACACTCAGGAGTCAAATTTCCGACATTTCAGACATTTTAAAAACTGCAGGTGGGTTTGGGCAAAATATGACCCATCGCCGTTTTCAGTTATTGGCATATTTTCGGTACGAAACGTCGTAATTTGAAACTGAAAATAGGTGCAGAGAGTCAGAATTCGGCTCAAAAATTACGCTCAGGAGTCAAATTTCCGACATTTCAGACATTTTGAAAACTGCAGGGGGTTGTGGGCAAAATATGACCTATCTCCGTTTTCAGTAATTGGCATATTTTCGGTATAAAAAGTCGTAATTTGAAACTGGAAACAGGTGCAGAGAGTCAGAATTCGGCTCAAAAATCACGCTCAGGAGTTAAATTTCCGACATTTCAGACATTTTAAAAACTGCAGGGGGGTTTGCGCAAAATATGACCCATCGCCGTTTACAGTAATTGGCATATTTTCGGTACGAAACGTCGTAATTTGAAACTGAAAATAGGTGCAGAGAGTTAGAATTCGGCTCAAAAATCACGCTCAGGAGTCAAATTTCCGACATTTAAGACGTTTTGAAAACTGCAGGGGGGTTTGGGCCAAATATGACCCATCGCCGTTTTCAGTAATTGGCATATTTTCGGTATAAAAAGTCGTAATTTTAAACTGAAAATAGGTGCAGAGAGTCAGAAATCGGATAAAAAATCACGCTCAGGAGTCAAATTTCCGACATTTCAGACATTTTGAAAACTGAAGGTGGGTTTGGGCAAAATATGACCCATCGCCTTTTACAGTAATTGGCATATTTTCGGTATGAAACGTCGTAATTTGAAACTGAAAATAGGTGCAGAGAGTCAGAATTCGGCTCAAAAATCACGCTCAGGAGTCAAATTTCTGATATTTCAGACATTTTAAAAACTGCAGGGGGGTTTGGGAACAATATGAACCATCGCCGTTTTCAGTAATTGGCATATTTTCGGTATGAAACTTCGTAATTTGAAACTGAAAATAGGTGCAGAGAGTTAGAATTCGGCTCAAAAATCACGCTCAGGAGTCAAATTTCCGATATATCAGACATTTTGAAAACTGCATGGGGGTTTGGTCACAATATGACCCATCGCCGTTTTCAGTAATTCGCATATTTTCGGTGTAAAAAGCCGTAATTTGAAACGGAAAATAGGTGCAGAGAGTCAGAATTCGGCTCAAAAATCACGCTCAGGAGTCAAATTTCCGACATTTCAGACATTTTGAAAACTGCAGGTGGGTTTGGGCAAAATATGACCCTTTGCCGTTTACAGTAATTGGCATATTTTCGGTATGAAACGTCGTAATTTCAAACTGAAAATAGGTACAGAGAGTTAGAATTCGGATAAAAAATCACGCTCAGGAGTCAAATTTCCGACATTTCAGACATTTTGAAAACTGCATGGGGGTTTGTGCAAAATATGACCCATCGCCGTTTACTGTAATTGGCATATTTTCGGTACGAAACGTCGTAATTTGAAACTGAAAATAGGTGCAGAGAGTCAGAATTCGGCTCAAAAATCACAGTCAGGAGTCAAATTTCCGATATTTCAGACATTTTGAAAACTGCATGGGGGTTTGGGCACAATATGACCCATCGCCGTTTTCAGTTATTGGCATATTTTCGGTGTAAAAAGTCATAATTTGAAACTGAAAATATGTGCAGAGTCAGAATTCGGCTCAAAAATCACGCTCAGGAGTCAAATTTCCGACATTTCAGACATTTTGAAAACTGCAGGGGGGTTTGGGCAAAATATGACCCATCGCCGTTTACAGTAATTGGCATATTTTCGGTACGAAACGTCGTAATTTGAAACTAAAAATAGGTGCAGAGAGTCAGAATTCGGCTCAAAAATCACGCTCAGGAGTCAAATTTCCGACATTTAAGACATTTTAAAAACTGCATGGGGGTTTGGGCAAAATATGACCCATCGCCGTTTTCAGTAATTGGCATATTTTAGGTATAAAAAGTCGTAATTTGAAACTGAAAATATGTGCAGAGAGTCAGAATTCGGATAAAAAATCACGCTCAGGAGTCAAATTTCCGACATTTCAGACATTTTGAAAACTGCAGGGGAGTTTGGACAAAATATGACCCATCGCCGTTTTCAGTAATTGGCATATTTTCGGTACGAAACTTCGTAATTTGAAACTGAAAATAGGTGCAGAGAGTCAGAATTAGGCTCAAAAATTACGCTCAGGAGTCAAATTTCCGACATTTCAGACATTTTTAAAACTGCAGGGGGTTGTGGGCAAAATATGACCTATCTCCGTTTTCAGTAATTGGCATATTTTCGGTATAAAAAGTCATATTTTGACACTGGAAACAGGTGCAGAGAGTCAGAATTCGGCTCAAAAATCACGCTCAGGAATCAAATTTCCGACATTTCAGACATTTTAAAAACTGCAGGGGGGTTTGGGCAAAATATGACCCATCGCCGTTTTCAGTAAATGGCCTATTTTCGGTATGAAACTTCGTAATTTGAAACTGAAAATAGGTGCAGAGAGTCAGAATTTGGCTCAAAAATCACGCTCAGGAGTCAAATTTCCGATATTTCAGACATTTTGACAACTGCAGGGGGGTTTGGGCAAAATATGACCCATCGCCGTTTTCAGTAATTGGCCTATTTTCGGTATGAAACTTCGTAATTTGAAACTTAAAATAGGTGCACAGAGTCAGAATTCGGCTCAAAAATCACGCTCAGGAGTCAAATTTCCGACATTTCAGGCATTTTGAAAACTGCAGGGGGGTTTGGGCAAAATATGACCCATCGCCGTTTTCAGTAATTGGCATATTTTCGGTATAAAAAGTCGTAATTTGGAACTGAAAATAGGTGCAGAGAGTCAGAATTCGGATAAAAAATCACGCTCAGGAGTCAAATTTCCGACATTTCAGACATTTTGAAAACTACAGGGGGGTTTGGGCAAAATATGACCCATCGCCGTTTACAGTAATTGGCATATTTTCGGTATGAAACGTCGTAATCTGAAACTGAAAATAGGTGCAGAGAGTCAGAATTCGGTTAAAAAATCACGCTCAGGAGTCAAATTTCCGACATTTCAGACATTTTAAAACCTGCAGGTGGGTTAGGGCAAAATATGACCCATCGCCGTTTTCAGTAAATGGCATATTTTCGGTATAAAAAGTCGTAATTTGAAACTGAAAATAGGTGCAGAGAGTCAGAACTCGGCTCAAAAATCACGCTCAGGAGTCAAATTTCCGACATTTTAGACATTTTGAAAACTGCTGGGGTGTTTGGGCAAAATATGACCCATCGCCGTTTACAGTAATTTCCATATTTTCGGTATGACACGTCGTAATTTGAAACTGAAAATAGGTGCAGAGAGTCAGAATTCGGCTCAAAAATCACTCTCAGGAGTCAAATTTACGACATTTTAGACATTTTGAAAACTGCAGGGGGGGGGTTTGGGCAAAATATGAACCATCGCCGTTTTCAGTAATTGGCATATTTTCGGTATAAAAATTCGTAATTTGAAACTGAAAATAGGTGCAGAGAGTCAGAATTCGGATAAATAATCACGCTCAGGAGTCAAATTTTCGACATTTCAGACATTTTAAAAACCGCAGGGGGGTTTGGGCAAAATATGACCCATCGCCGTTTTCAGTAATTGGCATATTTTCGGTATGAAACGTCGTAATTTGAAACTGAAAATAGGTGCAGAGAGTCAGAATTTGGCTCAAAAATCACGCTCAGGAGTCAACTTCCAAAATTTCAGACATTTTGAAAACTGCAGGGGGGTTTGGGCAAAATATGACCCATCGCCGTTTTTAGTAATTGGCATATTTTTGGTATAAAATGTCGCAATTTGAAACTGAAAATAGGTGCAGAGAGTCAGAATTCGGATAAAAAAATCACGCTCAGGAGTCAAATTTCCGACATTTCAGACATTTTGAAAACTGCAGGGGGGTTTGGGCAAAATATGACCCATCGCCGTTTACAGTAATTGGCATATTTTCGGTATGAAACGTCGTAATTTGAAACTGAAAATATGTGCAGAGATTCAGAATTCGGCTCAAAAATCACGCTCAGGAGTCAAATTTCCGACATTTCAGACATTTTAAAAACTGCAGGGGGGTTTGTGCAAAATATGACCCATCGCTGTTTACAGTAATTGGCATATTTTCGGTAGGAAACATCGTAATTTGAAACTGAAAATAGGTGCAGAGAGTCAGAATTCGGCTCAAAAATCACGTTCAGGAGTCAAATTTCCGACATTTCAGACATTTTAAAAACAGCAGGGGGGTTTGGGCAAAATATGACCCATCGCCGTTTTCAGTAATTGGCCTATTTTCGGTATGAAACATCGTAATTTGAAACTGAAAATAGGTGCAGAGAGTCAGAATTCGGCTCAAAAATCACGCTCAGGAGTCAAATTTCCGACATTTCAGACATTTTGAAAACTGCAGGGGGGTTTGGGCAAAATATGACCCATCGCCGTTTCAGTAATTGGCATATTTTCGGTATAAAAAGTCGTAATATGAAACTGAAAATAGGTGCAGAGAGTCAGAATTCGGATACAAAATCACGCTCAGGAGTCAAATTTCCGACATTTCAAACATTTTGAAAACTGCGGGTGGTTTGGGCAAAATATGTCCCATTGCCATTTTCAGTAATTGGCATATTTTCGGTATAAAAAGTCGTAATTTGAAACTGAAAATAAGTGCAGAGAGTCAGAATTAGGATAAAAAATCACGCTCAGGAGTCAAATTTCCGACATTTCAGACATTTTAAAAACTGCAGGTGGGTTTGGGCAAAATATGACCCATCGCCGTTTTCAGTAATTGGCATATTTTCGGTATACAAATTCGTAATTTGAAACTGAAAATAGGTGCAGAGAATCAGAATTCGGATAAAAAATCACGCTCAGGAGTCAACTTCCGACAATTCAGACATTTTGAAAACTGCAGGGGGGTTTGGGCAAAATATGACCCATCGCCGTTTTCAGTAATTGGCATATTTTTGGTATAAAAAGTCGTAATTTGAAACTGAAAATAGGTGCAGAGTCAGAATTCGGATAAAAAATCACGCTCCAGGAGTCAAATTTCCGACATTTCAAACATTTTAAAAACTGCAGGTGGGTTTGGGCAAAATATGACCAATCGCCGTTTTCAGTAATTGGCATGTTTTCGGTATAAAAAGCCGTAATTTGAAACTGAAAATAGGTGCAGAGAGTCAGAATTCGGATAAAAAATCACGCTCAGGAGTCAAATTTCCTACATTTCAGACATTTTAAAAACTGCAGGTGGGTTTGGGCAAAATATGACCAATCGCCGTTTTCAGTAATTGGCATTTTTCGGTATAAAAAGTCGTAATTTGAAACTGAAAATGGGTGCAGAGAGTCAGAATTCGTCTCAAAAATCACGCTCAGGAGTCAAATTTCCGACATTTCAGACGTTTTAAAAAGTGCAGGGGGGTTTGGGCAAAATATGACTCATCGCTGTTTTCAGTAATTGGCATATTTTCGGTATAAAAATTCGTAATTTGAAACTAAAAATAGGTGCAGAGAGTCAGAATTCGGCTCAAAAATCACGCTCAGGAGTCAAATTTCCGACATTTCAGACATTTTGAAAACTGCAGGGGGGTTTGGGCAAAATATGACCCATCGCCATTTTCAGTAATTGGCATGTTTTCGG
Source organism: Procambarus clarkii (assembly GCF_040958095.1). Classification (NCBI taxonomy): domain Eukaryota; kingdom Metazoa; phylum Arthropoda; class Malacostraca; order Decapoda; family Cambaridae; genus Procambarus; species Procambarus clarkii. Next base: position 111,914 of record NW_027189202.1, read on the forward strand.
TATAAAAAGCCGTAATTTGAAACTGAAAATAGGTGCAGAGAGTCAGAATTCGGATAAAAAATCACGCTCAGGAGTCAAATTTCCAACATTTCAGACATTTTAAAAACTGCAGGTGGGTTTGGGCAAAATATGACCAATCGCCGTTTTCAGTAATTGGCATTTTTCGGTATAAAAAGTCGTAATTTGAAACTGAAAATGGGTGCAGAGAGTCAGAATTCGTCTCAAAAATCACGCTCAGGAGTCAAATTTCCGACATTTCAGACGTTTTAAAAAGTGCAGGGGGGGTTTGGGCAAAATATGACTCATCGCTGTTTTCAGTAATTGGCATATTTTCGGTATAAAAATTCGTAATTTGAAACTAAAAATAGGTGCAGAGAGTCAGAATTCGGCTCAAAAATCACGCTCAGGAGTCAAATTTCCGACATTTCAGATATTTTGAAAACTGCAGGGGGGTTTGGGCAAAATTTTACCCATCGCCGTTTTCAGTAATTGGCATATTTTCGGTATGAACCGTCGTAATTTGAAACTGAAAATAGGTGCAGAGAGTCAGAATTCAGATAAAAAATCACGCTCAGGAGTCAAATTTCCGACATTTCAGACATTTTAAAAACTGCAGGGGGGTTTATGCAAAATATGACCCATCGCCGTTTTCAGTAATTGGCATATTTTCGGTATGAAACGTCGTAATTTGAAACTGAAAGTAGGTGCAGAGAGTCAGAATTCGGATAAAAAAATCACGCTCAGGAGTCAAATTTCTGACATTTCAGACATTTTGAAAACTGCAGGGGGGTTTGGGCAAAATATGACCCATCGCCGTTTACAGTACTTGGCATATTTTCGGTATGAAACGTCGTAATTTGAAACTAAAAATAGGTGCAGAGATTCAGAATTCGGCTCAAAAATCACGCTCAGGAGTCAAATTTCCGACATTTCAGACATTTTTAAAACTGCAGGGGGGTTTGGGCAAAATATGACCCATCGCTGTTTTCAGTTATTGGCATATTTTCGGTATGAAACGTCGTAATTTGAAACTGAAAATAGGTGCAGAGAGTCAGAATACGGATAAAAAATCATGCTCAGGAGTCAAATTTCCGACATTTCAGACATTTTAAAAACTGCAGGGGGGTTTGGGCAAAATATGACCAATCGCCGTTTTCAGTAATTGGCATATTTTCGGTATGAAACGTCGTAATTTGAAACTGAAAATAGGTGCAGAGAGTCAGAATTCGGATAAAAAATCACGCTCAGGAGTCAAATTTCCGACATTTCAGACATTTTGAAAACTGCAGGGGGGTTTGGGCAAAATATGACCCTTCGCCGTTTTCAGTAATTGGCATATTTTCGGTATAAAAATTCGTAATTTTAAACTAAAAATAGGTGCAGAGAGTCAGAATTCGGATAAAAAATCACGCTCAGGAGTCAAATTTCCGACATTTCAGACATTTTGAAAACTTCAGGGGGGTTTGGGCAAAATATGACCCTTTGCGGTTTACAGTAATTGGCATATTTTCGGAATGAAACGTCGTAATTTGAAACAGAAAATAGGTGCAGAGAGTCAGAATTCGGCTCAAAAATCACGCTCAGGAGTCAACTTCCAAAATTTCAGACATTTTGAAAACTGCAGGGGGGTTTGGGCAAAATATGACCCATCGCCGTTTTTAGTAATTGGCATATTTTTGGTATAAAATGTCGCAATTTGAAACTGAAAATAGGTGCAGAGAGTCAGAATTCGGATAAAAAAATCACGCTCAGGAGTCAAATTTCCGACATTTCAGACATTTTGAAAACTGCAGGGGGGTTTGGGCAAAATATGACCCATCGCCGTTTACAGTAATTGGCATATTTTCGGTATGAAACGTCGTAATTTGAAACTGAAAATATGTGCAGAGATTCAGAATTCGGCTCAAAAATCACGCTCAGGAGTCAAATTTCCGACATTTCAGACATTTTAAAAACTGCAGGGGGGTTTGTGCAAAATATGACCCATCGCTGTTTACAGTAATTGGCATATTTTCGGTAGGAAACATCGTAATTTGAAACTGAAAATAGGTGCAGAGAGTCAGAATTCGGCTCAAAAATCACGTTCAGGAGTCAAATTTCCGACATTTCAGACATTTTAAAAACAGCAGGGGGGTTTGGGCAAAATATGACCCATCGCCGTTTTCAGTAATTGGCATATTTTCGGTATGAAACGTCGTAATTTGAAACTGAAAATAGGTGCAGAGAGTCAGAATTTGGCTCAAAAATCACGCTCAGGAGTCAACTTCCAAAATTTCAGACATTTTGAAAACTGCAGGGGGGTTTGGGCAAAATATGACCCATCGCCGTTTTTAGTAATTGGCATATTTTTGGTATAAAATGTCGCAATTTGAAACTGAAAATAGGTGCAGAGAGTCAGAATTCGGATAAAAAAATCACGCTCAGGAGTCAAATTTCCGACATTTCAGACATTTTGAAAACTGCAGGGGGGTTTGGGCAAAATATGACCCATCGCCGTTTACAGTAATTGGCATATTTTCGGTATGAAACGTCGTAATTTGAAACTGAAAATATGTGCAGAGATTCAGAATTCGGCTCAAAAATCACGCTCAGGAGTCAAATTTCCGACATTTCAGACATTTTAAAAACTGCAGGGGGGTTTGTGCAAAATATGACCCATCGCTGTTTACAGTAATTGGCATATTTTCGGTAGGAAACATCGTAATTTGAAACTGAAAATAGGTGCAGAGAGTCAGAATTCGGCTCAAAAATCACGTTCAGGAGTCAAATTTCCGACATTTCAGACATTTTAAAAACAGCAGGGGGGTTTGGGCAAAATATGACCCATCGCCGTTTTCAGTAATTGGCCTATTTTCGGTATGAAACATCGTAATTTGAAACTGAAAATAGGTGCAGAGAGTCAGAATTCGGCTCAAAAATCACGCTCAGGAGTCAAATTTCCGACATTTCAGACATTTTGAAAACTGCAGGGGGGTTTGGGCAAAATATGACCCATCGCCGTTTCAGTAATTGGCATATTTTCGGTATAAAAAGTCGTAATATGAAACTGAAAATAGGTGCAGAGAGTCAGAATTCGGATACAAAATCACGCTCAGGAGTCAAATTTCCGACATTTCAAACATTTTGAAAACTGCGGGTGGTTTGGGCAAAATATGTCCCATTGCCATTTTCAGTAATTGGCATATTTTCGGTATAAAAAGTCGTAATTTGAAACTGAAAATAAGTGCAGAGAGTCAGAATTAGGATAAAAAATCACGCTCAGGAGTCAAATTTCCGACATTTCAGACATTTTAAAAACTGCAGGTGGGTTTGGGCAAAATATGACCCATCGCCGTTTTCAGTAATTGGCATATTTTCGGTATACAAATTCGTAATTTGAAACTGAAAATAGGTGCAGAGAATCAGAATTCGGATAAAAAATCACGCTCAGGAGTCAACTTCCGACAATTCAGACATTTTGAAAACTGCAGGGGGGTTTGGGCAAAATATGACCCATCGCTGTTTTCAGTTATTGGCATATTTTCGGTATGAAACGTCGTAATTTGAAACTGAAAATAGGTGCAGAGAGTCAGAATACGGATAAAAAATCATGCTCAGGAGTCAAATTTCCGACATTTCAGACATTTTAAAAACTGCAGGGGGGTTTGGGCAAAATATGACCAATCGCCGTTTTCAGTAATTGGCATATTTTCGGTATGAAACGTCGTAATTTGAAACTGAAAATAGGTGCAGAGAGTCAGAATTCGGATAAAAAATCACGCTCAGGAGTCAAATTTCCGACATTTCAGACATTTTGAAAACTGCAGGGGGGTTTGGGCAAAATATGACCCTTCGCCGTTTTCAGTAATTGGCATATTTTCGGTATAAAAATTCGTAATTTTAAACTAAAAATAGGTGCAGAGAGTCAGAATTCGGATAAAAAATCACGCTCAGGAGTCAAATTTCCGACATTTCAGACATTTTGAAAACTTCAGGGGGGTTTGGGCAAAATATGACCCTTTGCGGTTTACAGTAATTGGCATATTTTCGGAATGAAACGTCGTAATTTGAAACAGAAAATAGGTGCAGAGAGTCAGAATTCGGCTCAAAAATCACGCTCAGGAGTCAACTTCCAAAATTTCAGACATTTTGAAAACTGCAGGGGGGTTTGGGCAAAATATGACCCATCGCCGTTTTTAGTAATTGGCATATTTTTGGTATAAAATGTCGCAATTTGAAACTGAAAATAGGTGCAGAGAGTCAGAATTCGGATAAAAAAATCACGCTCAGGAGTCAAATTTCCGACATTTCAGACATTTTGAAAACTGCAGGGGGGTTTGGGCAAAATATGACCCATCGCCGTTTACAGTAATTGGCATATTTTCGGTATGAAACGTCGTAATTTGAAACTGAAAATATGTGCAGAGATTCAGAATTCGGCTCAAAAATCACGCTCAGGAGTCAAATTTCCGACATTTCAGACATTTTAAAAACTGCAGGGGGGTTTGTGCAAAATATGACCCATCGCTGTTTACAGTAATTGGCATATTTTCGGTAGGAAACATCGTAATTTGAAACTGAAAATAGGTGCAGAGAGTCAGAATTCGGCTCAAAAATCACGTTCAGGAGTCAAATTTCCGACATTTCAGACATTTTAAAAACAGCAGGGGGGTTTGGGCAAAATATGACCCATCGCCGTTTTCAGTAATTGGCATATTTTCGGTATGAAACGTCGTAATTTGAAACTGAAAATAGGTGCAGAGAGTCAGAATTTGGCTCAAAAATCACGCTCAGGAGTCAACTTCCAAAATTTCAGACATTTTGAAAACTGCAGGGGGGTTTGGGCAAAATATGACCCATCGCCGTTTTTAGTAATTGGCATATTTTTGGTATAAAATGTCGCAATTTGAAACTGAAAATAGGTGCAGAGAGTCAGAATTCGGATAAAAAAATCACGCTCAGGAGTCAAATTTCCGACATTTCAGACATTTTGAAAACTGCAGGGGGGTTTGGGCAAAATATGACCCATCGCCGTTTACAGTAATTGGCATATTTTCGGTATGAAACGTCGTAATTTGAAACTGAAAATATGTGCAGAGATTCAGAATTCGGCTCAAAAATCACGCTCAGGAGTCAAATTTCCGACATTTCAGACATTTTAAAAACTGCAGGGGGGTTTGTGCAAAATATGACCCATCGCTGTTTACAGTAATTGGCATATTTTCGGTAGGAAACATCGTAATTTGAAACTGAAAATAGGTGCAGAGAGTCAGAATTCGGCTCAAAAATCACGTTCAGGAGTCAAATTTCCGACATTTCAGACATTTTAAAAACAGCAGGGGGGTTTGGGCAAAATATGACCCATCGCCGTTTTCAGTAATTGGCCTATTTTCGGTATGAAACATCGTAATTTGAAACTGAAAATAGGTGCAGAGAGTCAGAATTCGGCTCAAAAATCACGCTCAGGAGTCAAATTTCCGACATTTCAGACATTTTGAAAACTGCAGGGGGGTTTGGGCAAAATATGACCCATCGCCGTTTCAGTAATTGGCATATTTTCGGTATAAAAAGTCGTAATATGAAACTGAAAATAGGTGCAGAGAGTCAGAATTCGGATACAAAATCACGCTCAGGAGTCAAATTTCCGACATTTCAAACATTTTGAAAACTGCGGGTGGTTTGGGCAAAATATGTCCCATTGCCATTTTCAGTAATTGGCATATTTTCGGTATAAAAAGTCGTAATTTGAAACTGAAAATAAGTGCAGAGAGTCAGAATTAGGATAAAAAATCACGCTCAGGAGTCAAATTTCCGACATTTCAGACATTTTAAAAACTGCAGGTGGGTTTGGGCAAAATATGACCCATCGCCGTTTTCAGTAATTGGCATATTTTCGGTATACAAATTCGTAATTTGAAACTGAAAATAGGTGCAGAGAATCAGAATTCGGATAAAAAATCACGCTCAGGAGTCAACTTCCGACAATTCAGACATTTTGAAAACTGCAGGGGGGTTTGGGCAAAATATGACCCATCGCCGTTTTCAGTAATTGGCATATTTTTGGTATAAAAAGTCGTAATTTGAAACTGAAAATAGGTGCAGAGTCAGAATTCGGATAAAAAATCACGCTCCAGGAGTCAAATTTCCGACATTTCAAACATTTTAAAAACTGCAGGTGGGTTTGGGCAAAATATGACCAATCGCCGTTTTCAGTAATTGGCATGTTTTCGGTATAAAAAGCCGTAATTTGAAACTGAAAATAGGTGCAGAGAGTCAGAATTCGGATAAAAAATCACGCTCAGGAGTCAAATTTCCTACATTTCAGACATTTTAAAAACTGCAGGTGGGTTTGGGCAAAATATGACCAATCGCCGTTTTCAGTAATTGGCATTTTTCGGTATAAAAAGTCGTAATTTGAAACTGAAAATGGGTGCAGAGAGTCAGAATTCGTCTCAAAAATCACGCTCAGGAGTCAAATTTCCGACATTTCAGACGTTTTAAAAAGTGCAGGGGGGTTTGGGCAAAATATGACTCATCGCTGTTTTCAGTAATTGGCATATTTTCGGTATAAAAATTCGTAATTTGAAACTAAAAATAGGTGCAGAGAGTCAGAATTCGGCTCAAAAATCACGCTCAGGAGTCAAATTTCCGACATTTCAGACATTTTGAAAACTGCAGGGGGGTTTGGGCAAAATATGACCCATCGCCATTTTCAGTAATTGGCATGTTTTCGGTATAAAAAGCCGTAATTTGAAACTGAAAATAGGTGCAGAGAGTCAGAATTCGGATAAAAAATCACGCTCAGGAGTCAAATTTCCAACATTTCAGACATTTTAAAAACTGCAGGTGGGTTTGGGCAAAATATGACCAATCGCCGTTTTCAGTAATTGGCATTTTTCGGTATAAAAAGTCGTAATTTGAAACTGAAAATGGGTGCAGAGAGTCAGAATTCGTCTCAAAAATCACGCTCAGGAGTCAAATTTCCGACATTTCAGACGTTTTAAAAAGTGCAGGGGGGGTTTGGGCAAAATATGACTCATCGCTGTTTTCAGTAATTGGCATATTTTCGGTATAAAAATTCGTAATTTGAAACTAAAAATAGGTGCAGAGAGTCAGAATTCGGCTCAAAAATCACGCTCAGGAGTCAAATTTCCGACATTTCAGATATTTTGAAAACTGCAGGGGGGTTTGGGCAAAATTTTACCCATCGCCGTTTTCAGTAATTGGCATATTTTCGGTATGAACCGTCGTAATTTGAAACTGAAAATAGGTGCAGAGAGTCAGAATTCAGATAAAAAATCACGCTCAGGAGTCAAATTTCCGACATTTCAGACATTTTAAAAACTGCAGGGGGGTTTATGCAAAATATGACCCATCGCCGTTTTCAGTAATTGGCATATTTTCGGTATGAAACGTCGTAATTTGAAACTGAAAGTAGGTGCAGAGAGTCAGAATTCGGATAAAAAAATCACGCTCAGGAGTCAAATTTCTGACATTTCAGACATTTTGAAAACTGCAGGGGGGTTTGGGCAAAATATGACCCATCGCCGTTTACAGTACTTGGCATATTTTCGGTATGAAACGTCGTAATTTGAAACTAAAAATAGGTGCAGAGATTCAGAATTCGGCTCAAAAATCACGCTCAGGAGTCAAATTTCCGACATTTCAGACATTTTTAAAACTGCAGGGGGGTTTGGGCAAAATATGACCCATCGCTGTTTTCAGTTATTGGCATATTTTCGGTATGAAACGTCGTAATTTGAAACTGAAAATAGGTGCAGAGAGTCAGAATACGGATAAAAAATCATGCTCAGGAGTCAAATTTCCGACATTTCAGACATTTTAAAAACTGCAGGGGGGTTTGGGCAAAATATGACCAATCGCCGTTTTCAGTAATTGGCATATTTTCGGTATGAAACGTCGTAATTTGAAACTGAAAATAGGTGCAGAGAGTCAGAATTCGGATAAAAAATCACGCTCAGGAGTCAAATTTCCGACATTTCAGACATTTTGAAAACTGCAGGGGGGTTTGGGCAAAATATGACCCTTCGCCGTTTTCAGTAATTGGCATATTTTCGGTATAAAAATTCGTAATTTTAAACTAAAAATAGGTGCAGAGAGTCAGAATTCGGATAAAAAATCACGCTCAGGAGTCAAATTTCCGACATTTCAGACATTTTGAAAACTTCAGGGGGGTTTGGGCAAAATATGACCCTTTGCGGTTTACAGTAATTGGCATATTTTCGGAATGAAACGTCGTAATTTGAAACAGAAAATAGGTGCAGAGAGTCAGAATTCGGCTCAAAAATCACGCTCAGGAGTCAAATTACCGACATTTCAGACATTTTGAAAACTGCAGGGGGGTTTGGGCAAAATATGACCCATCGCCGTTTTCAGTAATTGGCATATTTTCGGTATAAAAAGACGTAATTTGAAACTGTAATTGGCATATTTTCGGTATGAAACGTCGTAATTTCAAATTGAAAATAGGTACAGAGAGTCAGAATTCGGATAAAAAATCACGCTCAGGAGTCAAATTTCCGACATTTAGGACATTTTGAAAACTGCAGGTGGGTTTGGGCAAAATATGACCCATCGCCGTTTACAGTAATTGGCATATTTTCGGTATGAAACGTCGTAATTTGAAACTGAAAATAGGTGCAGAGAGTCAGAATTCGGCTCAAAAATCACGCTCAGGAGTCAAATTACCGACATTTCAGACATTTTGAAAACTGCAGGGGGGTTTGGGCAAAATATGACCCATCGCCGTTTTCAGTAATTGGCATATTTTCGGTATAAAAAGTCGTAATTTGAAACTGAAAATAGGTGCAGAGAGTCAGAATTCGGCTCAAAAATCACGCTCAGGAGTCAAATTTCCGACATTTCAGACATTTTGAAAACTGCAGTGGGGTTTGGGCAAAATATGACCCATCGCCGTTTACAGTAATTGGCATATTTTCGGTATGAAACGTCGTAATTTGAAACTGAAAATAGGTGCAGAGAGTCAGGATTCGGCTCAAAAATCACGCTCAGGAGTCAAATTTCCGATATTTCAGACATTTTAAAAACTGCAGGGGGGTTTGGGCACAATATGAACCATCGCCGTTTTCAGTAATTGGCATATTTTCGGTATGAAACTTCGTAATTTGAAACTTAAAATAGGTGCAGAGAGTCAGAATTCGGCTCAAAAATTACGCTCAGGAGTCAAATTTCCGACATTTCAGACATTTTGAAAACTGCAGGGGGTTTTGGGCAAAATATGACCTATCTCCGTTTTCAGTAATTGGCATATTTTCGGTATAAAAAGTCGTAATTTGAAACTGGAAACAGGTGCAGAGAGTCAGAATTCGGCTCAAAAATCACGCTCAGGAGTCAAATTTCCGACATTTCAGACATTTTAAAAACTGCAGGGGGGTTTGGGCAAAATATGACCCATCGCCGTTTACAGTAATTGGCATATTTTCGGTACGAAACGTCGTAATTTGAAACTTAAAATAGGTGCAGAGAGTCAGAATTCGGCTCAAAAATCATGCTCAGGAGTCAAATTTCCGACATTTAAGACATTTTGAAAACTGCAGGGGGGTTTGGGCCAAATATGACACATCGCCGTTTTCAGTAATTGGCATATTTTCGGTATAAAAAGTCGTAATTTGAAACTTAAAATAGGTGCAGAGAGTCAGAATTCGGCTCAAAAATCACGCTCAGGAGTCAAATTACCGACATTTCAGACATTTTGAAAACTGCAGGGGGGTTTGGGCAAAATATGACCCATCGCCGTTTTCAGTAATTGGCATATTTTCGGTATAAAAAGTTGTAATTTCAAACTGAAAATAGAGGCAGAGAGTCAGAATTCGGCTCAAAAATCACGCTCAGGAGTCAAATTTCCGATATTTCAGACATTTTAAAAACTGCAGGGGGGTTTGGGCACAATATGAACCATCGCCGTTTTCAGTAATTGGCATATTTTCGGTATGAAACTTCGAAATTTGAAACTGAAAATAGGTGCAGAGAGTCAGAATTCGGCTCAAAAATCACGCTCAGGAGTCAAATTTCCGATATATCAGACATTTTGAAAACTGCATGGGGGTTTGGTCACAATATGACCCATCGCCGTTTTCAGTAATTCGCATATTTTCGGTGTAAAAAGCCGTAATTTGAAACGGAAAATAGGTGCAGAGTCAGAATTCGGCTCAAAAATCACGCTCAGGAGTCAAATTTCCGACATTTCAGACATTTTGAAAACTGCAGGTGGGTTTGGGCAAAATATGACCCTTTGCCGTTTACAGTAATTGGCATATTTTCGGTATGAAACGTCGTAATTTCAAACTGAAAATAGGTATAGAGAGTTAGAATTCGGATAAAAAATCACGCTCAGGAGTCAAATTTTCGACATTTCAGACATTTTGAAAACTGCATGGGGGTTTGGTCACAATATGACCCATCGCCGTTTTCAGTAATTCGCATATTTTCGGTGTAAAAAGCCGTAATTTGAAACGGAAAATAGGTGCAGAGTCAGAATTCGGCTCAAAAATCACGCTCAGGAGTCAAATTTCCGACATTTCAGACATTTTGAAAACTGCAGGTGGGTTTGGCCAAAATATGACCCTTTGCCGTTTACAGTAATTGGCATATTTTCGGTATGAAACGTCGTAATTTCAAACTGAAAATAGGTATAGAGAGTTAGAATTCGGATAAAAAATCACGCTCAGGAGTCAAATTTTCGACATTTCAGACATTTTGAAAACTGCAGGGGGGTTTGTGCAAAATATGACCCATCGCCGTTTACAGTAATTGGCATATTTTCGGTACGAAACGTCGTAATTTGAAACTGAAAATAGGTGCAGAGAGTCAGAATTCGGCTCAAAAATCACGCTCAGGAGTCAAATTTCCGACATTTCAGACATTTTGAAAACTGCAGGGGGGTTTGGGCCAAATATGACCCATCGCCGTTTTCAGTAATTGGCATATTTTCGGTATAAAAAGTCGTAATTTTAAACTGAAAATAGGTGCAGAGAGTCAGAATTCGGATAAAAAATCACGCTCAGGAGTCAAATTTCCGACATTTCAGACATTTTGAAAACTGCAGGGGGGTTTCGGCAAAATATGACCCATCGCCGTTTTCAGTAATTGGCATATTTTCGGTATAAAAAGACGTAATTTGAAACTGTAATTGGCATATTTTCGGTATGAAACGTCGTAATTTCAAACTGAAAATAGGTACAGAGAGTCAGAATTCGGATAAAAAATCACGCTCAGGAGTCAAATTTCCGACATTTCAGACATTTTGAAAACTGCAGGGGGGTTTGTGCAAAATATGACCCATCGCCGTTTACAGTAATTGGCATATTTTCGGTACGAAACGTCGTAATTTGAAACTGAAAAAAGGTGCAGAGAGTCAGAATTCGGCTCAAAAATCACAGTCAGGAGTCAAATTTCCGATATTTCAGACATTTTGAAAACTGCATGGGGGTTTGGGCACAATATGACCCATCGCCGTTTTCAGTAATTGGCATATTTTCGGTGTAAAAAGTCATAATTTGAAACTGAAAATATGAGCAGAGTCAGAATTCGGCTCAAAAATCACGCTCAGGAGTCAAATTTCCGACATTTAAGACATTTTAAAAACTGCATGGGGGTTGTTACGGCCCTCTCGGGACGCAACGGGGTTCTTACTCTGCTGTCGTTAGAGGAAGATATATATATCCGACCCCAAGCCAGTAGAGGCTTTCAAGGGATGCGATCCGTGACGCAAGTAACTTAAAGGGAGTATGGAAAGAAAGCTACGAACTTAATATAATATAATGTTCACCATCACCTATTAAATATGTAAAATAAAAGAGTACACAAGGGGGAGGGGTATTAACACTTTACAAGGGGATCGTGCACAAGCTAGTCTTCAGCTGAAGACTCTTGATCAAGAAGCTAGGTGCTGAGTCCGCGGTGCTTTCTTCGTGGCCTCAAGACGTGTCCTCTGAGAACGCCGAGCCTACCCTGGCCACAGGTCAGCCACAACACAGGTCCACTGGGGGCACCGTCGTGGAGGCCGTCAACCACACGTCCAGCAGGTCTGCTGGCAGGTACTGAGCCACCAAGGCTGGTACGGCCACTCCACGAACGATAAAAGGGGTACGCCCTAGACAGGAGTCTCATGTGATATCACCAATCACCCTCCTGTCCTCAATACCCCAGTGGATTATCGTCTCCAACCGTCGGTCCCGGGTAAATCCTTTCACTGCCACTCCACTGGCAGGCTTAACACACCACAGTGTCTTCCGGGGGGGGGGCGACGTCACAATAGCTGCAGCAAACTTCACAGTATGGAGACTGGCTGCCTCGGGTAGACTGACTCCACCTTCAACACAGTGGTCCCAGGTCGGCTCTGTAAGCAGACACGTCATTAATAACCGGGACACTAATACTCCTCACTTACGGTGGCGGGCGCAAACACCTGACGTATCCAGTCCATAGATGGCGCTGTCGTCGGAGCACCACCTCACCAGAGGTCAGGAGCGGCGGTGTTGAGCGCTGAACCAGACTGGAAACTGGTCCTTGAGGCCAGTACACGCTGTCCTCACTAGGTGTCGTCGCTCGTTTGGCGGGGGTTTCGGGAGCTGACCCACAGATGGCGTGTTTGTCACTGCTCCAGGTTCGGACGCTGGATCCGGGTTCGTAACAGGGGTTTGGGCAAAATATGACCCATCGCCGTTTTCAGTAATTGGCATATTTTCGGTATAAAAAAGTCGTAATTTTAAACTGAAAATAGGTGCAGAGAGTCAGAATTCGGATAAAAAATCACGCTCAGGAGTCAAATTTCCGACATTTCAGACATTTTGAAAACTGCAGGTGGGTTTGGGCAAAATATGACCCATCGCCGTTTACAGTAATTGGCATATTTTCGGTATGAAACGTCGTAATTTGAAACTGAAAATAGGTGCAGAGAGTCAGAATTCGGCTCAAAAATCACGCTCAGGAATCAAATTACCGACATTTCAGACATTTTGAAAACTGCAGGGGGGTTTGGGCAAAATATGACCCATCGCCGTTTTCAGTAATTGGCATATTTTCGGTATAAAAAGTCGTAATTTCAAACTAAAAAATAGAGGCAGAGAGTCAGAATTCGGCTCAAAAATCACGCTCAGGAGTCAAATTTCCGATATTTCAGACATTTTAAAAACTGCAGGGGGGTTTGGGCACAATATGAACCATCGCCGTTTTCAGTAATTGGCATATTTTCGGTATGAAACTTCGAAATTTGAAACTGAAAATAGGTGCAGAGAGTCAGAATTCGGCTCAAAAATCACGCTCAGGAGTCAAATTTCCGATATATCAGACATTTTGAAAACTGCATGGGGGTTTGATCACAATATGACCCATCGCCGTTTTCAGTAATTCGCATATTTTCGGTGTAAAAAGCCGTAATTTGAAACGGAAAATAGGTGCAGAGTCAGAATTCGGCTCAAAAATCATGCTCAGGAGTCAAATTTCCGACATTTCAGACATTTTGAAAACTGCAGGTGGGTTTGGGCAAAATATGACCCTTTGCCGTTTACAGTAATTGGCATATTTTCGGTATGAAACGTCGTAACTTCAAACTGAAAATAGGTATAGAGAGTTAGAATTCGGATAAAAAATCACGCTCAGGAGTCAAATTTTCGACATTTCAGACATTTTGAAAACTGCAGGGGGGTTTGTGCAAAATATGACCCATCGCCGTTTACAGTAATTGGCATATTTTCGGTACGAAACGTCGTAATTTGAAACTGAAAATAGGTGCAGAGAGTCAGAATTCGGCTCAAAAATCACAGTCAGGAGTCAAATTTCCGGTATTTCAGACATTTTGAAAACTGCATGGGGGTTTGGGCACAATATGACCCATCGCCGTTTTCAGTTATTGGCATATTTTCGGTGTAAAAAGTCATAATTTGAAACTGAAAATATGTGCAGAGTCAGAATTCGGCTCAAAAATCACGCTCAGGAGTCAAATTTCCGACATTTCAGACATTTTGAAAACTGCAGGGGGGGGTTTGGGCAAAATATGACCCATCGCCGTTTACAGTAATTGGCATATTTTCGGTACGAAACGTCGTAATTTGAAACTAAAAATAGGTGCAGAGAGTCAGAATTCGGCTCAAAAATCATGCTCAGGAGTCAAATTTCCGACATTTAAGACATTTTAAAAACTGCATGGGGGTTTGGGCAAAATATGACCCATCGCCGTTTTCAGTAATTGGCATATTTTAGGTATGAAAAGTCGTAATTTGAAACTGAAAATAGGTGCAGAGAGTCAGAATTCGGCTCAAAAATCACGCTCAGGAGTCAAATTTCCGACATTTCAGACATTTTGAAAACTGCAGGGGGGTTTGGGCCAAATATGACCCATCGCCGTTTTCAGTAATTGGCATATTTTCGGTATAAAAAGTCGTAATTTTAAACTGAAAATAGGTGCAGAGAGTCAGAATTCGGATAAAAAATCACGCTCAGGAGTCAAATTTCCGACATTTCAGACATTTTGAAAACTGCAGGTGGGTTTGGGCAAAATATGACCCATCGCCGTTTACAGTAATTGGCATATTTTCGGTATGAAACGTCGTAATTTGAAAGTGAAAATAGGTGCAGAGAGTCAGAATTCGGCTCAAAAATCACGCTCAGGAGTCAAATTACCGACATTTCAGACATTTTGAAAACTGCAGGGGGGTTTGGGCAAAATATTACCCATAGCCGTTTTCAGTAATTGGCATATTTTCGGTATAAAAATTCGTAATTTGAAACTAAAAATAGGTGCAGAGAGTCAGAATTCGGATAAAAAATCACGCTCAGGAGTCAAATTTCTGACATTTCAGACATTTTGAAAACTGCAGGGGGGATTGGGCAAAATATGACCCATCGCCGTTTTCAGTAATTGGCCTATTTTCGGTGTGAAACGTCGTAATTTGAAACTGAAAATAGGTGCAGAGAGTCAGAATTCGGCTCAAAAATCACGCTCTGGAGGCAACTTCCGACATTTCAGACATTTTGAAAACTGCAGGGGGGTTTGGGCAAAATATGACCCATCGCCGTTTTCAGTAATTGGCATATTTTCGGTATGAAAAGTCGTAATTTGAAACTGAAAATAGGTGCAGAGAGTCAGAATTCGGCTCAAAAATCACGCTCAGGAGTCAAATTTCCGACATTTCAGACATTTTGAAAACTGCAGTGGGGTTTGGGCAAAATATGACCCATCGCCGTTTACAGAAATTGGCATATTTTCGGTATGAAACGTCGTAATTTGAAACTGAAAATAGGTGCAGAGAGTCAGAATTCGGCTCAAAAATCTCGCTCAGGAGTCAAATTTCCGATATTTCAGACATTTTAAAAACTGCAGGGGGGTTTGGGCACAATATGAACCATCGCCGTTTTCAGTAATTGGCATATTTTCGGTATGAAACTTCGTAATTTGAAACTTAAAATAGGTGCAGAGAGTCAGAATTCGGCTCAAAAATCACGCTCAGGAGTCAAATTTTCAATATATCAGACATTTTGAAAACTGCATGGGGGTTTGGTCACAATATGACCCATCGCCGTTTTCAGTAATTCGCATATTTTCGGTGTAAAAAGCCGTAATTTGAAACGGAAAATAGGTGCAGAGAGTCAGAATTCGGCTCAAAAATTACGCTCAGGAGTCAAATTTCCGACATTTCAGACATTTTGAAAACTGCAGGTGGGTTTGGGCAAAATATGACCCTTTGCCGTTTACAGTAATTGGCATATTTTCGGTATGAAACGTCGTAATTTCAAACTGAAAATAGGTACAGAGAGTTAGAATTCGGATAAAAAATCACGCTCAGGAGTCAAACTTCCGACATTTCAGACATTTTGAAAACTGCAGGGGGGTTTGTGCAAAATATGACCCATCGCCGTTTACAGTAATTGGCATATTTTCGGTACGAAACGTCGTAATTTGAAACTGAAAATAGGTGCAGAGAGTCAGAATTCGGCTCAAAAATCACAGTCAGGAGTCAAATTTCCGATATTTCAGACATTTTGAAAACTGCATGGGGGTTTGGGCACAATATGACCCATCGCCGTTTTCAGTTATTGGCATATTTTCGCTGTAAAAAGTCATAATTTGAAACTGAAAATATGTGCAGAGTCAGAATTCGGCTCAAAAATCACGCTCAGAAGTCAAATTTCCGACATTTCAGACATTTTGAAAACTGCAGGGGGGTTTGGGCAAAATATGACCCATCGCCGTTTACAGTAATTGGCATATTTTCGGTACGAAACGTCGTAATTTGAAACTAAAAATAGGTGCAGAGAGTCAGAATTCGGCTCAAAAATCACGCTCAGGAGTCAAATTCCCGACATTTAAGACATTTTAAAAACTGCATGGGGGTTTGGGCAAAATATGACCCATCGCCGTTTTCAGTAATTGGCATATTTTAGGTATGAAACGTCGTAATTTGAAACTGAAAATAGGTGCAGAGAGTCAGAATTCGTCTCAAAAATCACGCTCAGGAGTCAAATTTCCGACATTTCAGACATATTGAAAACTGCAGGGGGGTTTGGGCCAAATATGACCCATCGCCGTTTTCAGTAATTGGCATATTTTCGGTATAAAAAGTCGTAATTTTAAACTGAAAATCGGTGCAGAGAGTCAGAATTCGGATAAAAAATCACGCTCAGGAGTCAAATTTAAGACATTTCAGACATTTTGAAAACTGCAGGTGGGTTTGGGCAAAATATGACCCATCGCCGTTTACAGTAATTGGCATATTTTCGGTATGAAACGTCGTAATTTGAAAGTGAAAATAGGTGCAGAGAGTCAGAATTCCGCTCAAAAATCACGCTCAGGAGTCAAATTACCGACATTTCAGACATTTTAAAAACTGCAGGGGGGTTTGGGCAAAATATGACCCATCGCCGTCTTCAGTAATTGGCATATTTTCGGTGTAAAAAGTCGTAATTTGAAACTGAAAATAGAGGCAGAGAGTCAGAATTCGGATAAAAAATCACACTCAGGAGTCAAATTTCCGACATTTCAGACATTTTGAAAACTGCAGGGGGTTGTGGGCAAAATATGACCTATCTCCGTTTTCAGTAATTGGCATATTTTCGGTATAAAAAGTCGTAATTTGAAACTGGAAACAGGTGCAGAGAGTCAGAATTCGGCTCAAAAATCACGCTCAGGAGTCAAATTTCCGACATTTCAGACATTTTAAAAACTGCAGGGGGGTTTGGGCAAAATATGACCCATCGCCGTTTACAGTAATTGGCATATTTTCGGTACGAAACGTCGTAATTTGAAACTGAAAATAGGGGCAGAGAGTTAGAATTCGGCTCAAAAATCACGCTCAGGAGTCAAATTTCCGACATTTAAGACATTTTGAAAACTGCAGGGGGGTTTGGGCCAAATATGACACATCGCCGTTTTCAGTAATTGGCATATTTTCGGTATAAAAAGTCGTAATTTTAAACTGAAAATAGGTGCAGAGAGTCAGAATTCGGATAAAAAATCACTCTCAGGAGTAAAATTTCCGACATTTCAGACATTTTGAAAACTTCAGGGGGGTTTGGGCAAAATATGACCCTTTGCGGTTTACAGTAATTGGCATATTTTCGGAATGAAACGTCGTAATTTGAAACTGAAAATAGGTGCAGAGGGTCAGAATTCGGATAAAAAATCACGCTCAGGAGTCAAATTTCCAACATTTCAGACATTTTAAAAACTGCAGGGGGGTTTGGGCAAAATATGACCCATCGCCGTTTTCAGTAATTGGCATATTTTCGGTATAAAAAGACGTAATTTGAAACTGTAATTGGCATATTTTCGGTATGAAACGTCGTAATTTCAAACTGAAAATAGGTACAGAGAGGCAGAATTCGGATAAAAAATCACGCTCAGGAGTCAAATTTCCGACATTTCAGACATTTTGAAAACTGCAGGGGGGTTTGTGCAAAATATGACCCATCGCCGTTTACAGTAATTGGCATATTTTCGGTACGAAACGTCGTAATTTGAAACTGAAAAAAGGTGCAGAGAGTCAGAATTCGGCTTAAAAATCACAGTCAGGAGTCAAATTTCCGATATTTCAGACATTTTGAAAACTGCATGGGGGTTTGGGCACAATATGACCCATCGCCGTTTTCAGTAATTGGCATATTTTCGGTATAAAAAGTCGTAATTTTAAACTGAAAATAGGTGCAGAGAGTCAGAATTCGGATAGAAAATCACGCTCAGGAGTAAAATTTCCGACATTTCAGACATTTTGAAAACTTCAGGGGGGTTTGGGCAAAATATGACCCTTTGCGGTTTACAGTAATTGGCATATTTTCGGAATGAAACGTCGTAATTTGAAACTGAAAATAGGTGCAGAGGGTCAGAATTCGGATAAAAAATCACGCTCAGGAGTCAAATTTCCGACATTTCAGACATTTTGAAAACTGCAGGGGGGTTTGGGCAAAATATGACCCATCGCCGTTTACAGTAATTGGCATATTTTCGGTACGAAACGTCGTAATTTGAAACTGAAAATAGGTGCAGAGAGTTAGAATTCGGCTCAAAAATCACGCTCAGGAGTCAAATTTCCGACATTTAAGACATTTTGAAAACTGCAGGGGGGTTTGGGCCAAATATGACCCATCGCCGTTTTCAGTAATTGGCATATTTTCGGTATAAAAAGTCGTAATTTTAAACTGAAAATAGGTGCAGAGAGTCAGAATTCGGATAAAAAATCACGCTCAGGAGTCAAATTTCCGACATTTCAGACATTTTGAAAACTGAAGGTGGGTTTGGGCAAAATATGACCCATCGCCGTTTACAGTAATTGGCATATTTTCGGTATGAAACGTCGTAATTTGAAACTGAAAATAGGTGCAGAGAGTCAGAATTCGGCTCAAAAATCACGCTCAGGAGTCAAATTTCCGATATTTCAGACATTTTAAAAACTGCAGGGGGGTTTGGGCACAATATGAACCATCGCCGTTTTCAGTAATTGGCATATTTTCGGTATGAAACTTCGTAATTTGAAACTGAAAATA
Organism: Procambarus clarkii; assembly: GCF_040958095.1. Lineage (NCBI taxonomy): Eukaryota > Metazoa > Arthropoda > Malacostraca > Decapoda > Cambaridae > Procambarus > Procambarus clarkii. The sequence goes on from NW_027189202.1 coordinate 130,910, forward strand.
GGTGCAGAGAGTCAGAATTCGGCTCAAAAATCACGCTCAGGAGTCAAATTTCCGATATATCAGACATTTTGAAAACTGCATGGGGGTTTGGTCACAATATGACCCATCGCCGTTTTCAGTAATTCGCATATTTTCGGTGTAAAAAGCCGTAATTTGAAACGGAAAATAGGTGCAGAGAGTCAGAATTCGGCTCAAAAATCACGCTCAGGAGTCAAATTTCCGACATTTCAGACATTTTGAAAACTGCAGGTGGGTTTGGGCAAAATATGACCCTTTGCCGTTTACAGTAATTGGCATATTTTCGGTATGAAACGTCGTAATTTCAAACTGAAAATAGGTACAGAGAGTTAGAATTCGGATAAAAAATCACGCTCAGGAGTCAAATTTCCGACATTTCAGACATTTTGAAAACTGCAGGGGGGTTTGTGCAAAATATGACCCATCGCCGTTTACAGTAATTGGCATATTTTCGGTACGAAACGTCGTAATTTGAAACTGAAAATAGGTGCAGAGAGTCAGAATTCGGCTCAAAAATCACAGTCAGGAGTCAAATTTCCGATATTTCAGAAATTTTGAAAACTGCATGGGGGTTTGGGCACAATATGACCCATCGCCGTTTTCAGTTATTGGCATATTTTCGGTGTAAAAAGTCAAAATTTGAAACTGAAAATATGTGCAGAGTCAGAATTCGGCTCAAAAATCACGCTCAGGAGTCAAATTTCCGACATTTCAGACATTTTGAAAACTGCAGGGGGGTTTGGGCAAAATATGACCCATCGCCGTTTACAGTAATTGGCATATTTTCGGTACGAAACGTCGTAATTTGAAACTGAAAATAGGTGCAGAGAGTCAGGATTCGGCTCAAAAATCACGCTCAGGAGTCAAATTTCCGACATTTCAGACATTTTAAAAACTGCAGGGGGGTTTGGGCAAAATATGAACCATCGCCGTTTTCAGTAATTGGCATATTTTCGGTATGAAACGTCGTAATTTGAAACTGAAAATAGGGGCAGAGAGTCAGAATTCGGCTCAAAAATCACGCTCAGGAGTCAAATTACCGACATTTCAGACATTTTGAAAACTGCAGGGGAGTTTGGGCAAAATATGACCCATCGCCGTTTTCAGTAATTGGCGTATTTTCGGTATAAAAAGTCGTAATTTGAAACTGAAAATATGTGCAGAGAGTCAGAATTCGGATAAAAAATAACGCTCAGGAGTCAAATTTCCGACATTTCAGACATTTTGAAAACTGCAGGTGGGTTTGGGCAAAATATGACCCATCGCCGTTTAAGGTAATTGGCATATTTTCGGTATGAAACGTCGTAATTTGAAACTGAAAATAGGTGCAGAGAGTCAGAATTCGGCTCAAAAATCACGCTCAGGAGTCAAATTTTAGACATTTCAGACATTTTAAAAACTGCAGGGGGGTTTGGGCAAAATATGAACCATCGCCGTTTTCAGTAATTGGCATATTTTCGGAATGAAACGTCGTAATTTGAAACTGAAAATAGGTGCAGAGAGTCAGAATTTGGCTCAAAAATCACGCTCAGGAGTCAAATTTCCGATATTTCAGACATTTTGAAAACTGCAGGGGGGTTTGGGCAAAATATGACCCATCGCCGTTTTCAGTAATTGGCCTATTTTCGGTATGAAACTTCGTAATTTGAAACTGAAAATAGGTGCACAGAGTCAGAATTCGGCTCAAAAATCACGCTCAGGAGTCAAATTTCCGACATTTTAGGCATTTTGAAAACTGCAGGGGGGTTTGGGCAAAATATGACCCATCGCCGTTTTCAGTAATTGGCATATTTTCGGTATAAAAAGTCGTAATTTGGAACTGAAAATAGGTGCAGAGAGTCAGAATTCGGATAAAAAATCACGATCAGGAGTCAAATTTCCGACATTTCAGACATTTTGAAAACTGCAGGGGGGGTTTGGGCCAAATATGACCCATCGCCGTTTACAGTAATTGGCATATTTTCGGTATGAAACGTCGTAATCTGAAACTGAAAATAGGTGCAGAGAGTCAGAATTCGGTTAAAAAATCACGCTCAGGAGTCAAATTTCCGACATTTCCGACATTTTAATAACTGCAGGTGGGTTAGGGCAAAATATGACCCATCGCCGTTTTCAGTAAATGGCATATTTTCGGTATAAAAAGTCGTAATTTGAAACTGAAAATAGGTGCAGAGAGTCAGAACTCGGCTCAAAAATCACGCTCAGGAGTCAAATTTCCGACATTTTAGACATTTTGAAAACTGCTGGGGTGTTTGGGCAAAATATGACCCATCGCCGTTTACAGTAATTTCCATATTTTCGGTATGAAACGTCGTAATTTGAAACTGAAAATAGGTGCAGAGAGTCAGAATTCGGCTCAAAAATCACTCTCAGGAGTCAAATTTACGACATTTTAGACATTTTGAAAACTGCAGGGGGGGGAGTGGGCAAAATATGAACCATCGCCGTTTTCAGTAATTGGCATATTTTCGGTATAAAAATTCGTAATTTGAAACTGAAAATAGGTGCAGAGAGTCAGAATTCGGATAAATAATCACGCTCAGGAGTCAAATTTTCGACATTTCAGACATTTTAAAAACCGCAGGGGGGTTTGCGCAAAATATGACCCATCGCCGTTTTCAGTAATTGGCATATTTTCGGTATGAAACGTCGTAATTTGAAACTGAAAATAGGTGCAGAGAGTCAGAATTTGGCTCAAAAATCAAGCTCAGGAGTCAACTTCCAAAATTTCAGACATTTTGAAAACTGCAGGGGGATTTGGGCAAAATATGACCCATCGCCGTTTTTAGTAATTGGCATATTTTTGGTATAAAATGTCGCAATTTGAAACTGAAAATAGGTGCAGAGAGTCAGAATTCGGATAAAAAAATCACGCTCAGTAGTAAAATTTCCGACATTTCAGACATTTTGAAAACTGCAGGGGGGTTTGGGCGAAATATGACCCATCGCCGTTTACAGTAATTGGCATATTTTCGGTATGAAACGTCGTAATTTGAAACTGAAAATATGTGCAGAGATTCAGAATTCGGCTCAAAAATCACGCTCAGGAGTCAAATTTCCGACATTTCAGACATTTTAAAAACTGCAGGGGGGTTTGTGCAAAATATGACCCATCGCTGTTTACAGTAATTGGCATATTTTCGGTAGGAAACATCGTAATTTGAAACTGAAAATAGGTGCAGAGAGTCAGAATTCGGCTCAAAAATCACGTTCAGGAGTCAAATTTCCGACATTTCAGGCATTTTAAAAACAGCAGGGGGGTTTGGGCAAAATATGACCCATCGCCGTTTTCAGTAATTGGCCTATTTTCGGTATGAAACATCGTAATTTGAAACTGAAAATAGGTGCAGAGAGTCAGAATTCGGCTAAAAAATCACGCTCAGGAGTCAAATTTCCGACATTTCAGACATTTTGAAAACTGCAGGGGGGTTTGGGCAAAATATGACCCATCGCCGTTTTCAGTAATTGCCATATTTTCGGTATAAAAAGTCGTAATATGAAACTGAAAATAGGTGCAGAGAGTCAGAATTCGGATACAAAATCACGCTCAGGTGTCAAATTTCCGACATTTCAGACATTTTGAAAACTGCGGGGGGGTTTGGGCAAAATATGTCCCATTGCCATTTTCAGTAATTGGCATATTTTCTGTATAAAAAGTCGTAATTTGAAACTGAAAATAAGTGCAGAGAGTCAGAATTAGGATAAAAAATCACGCTCAGGAGTCAAATTTCCGACATTTCAGACATTTTAAAAACTGCAGGTGGGTTTGGGCAAAATATGACCCATCGCCGTTTTCAGTAATTGGCATATTTTCGGTATACAAATTCGTAATTTGAAACTGAAAATAGGTGCAGAGAATCAGAATTCGGATAAAAAATCACGCTCAGGAGTCAACTTCCGACAATTCAGACATTTTGAAAACTGCAGGGGGGTTTGGGCTAAAATATGACCCATCGCCGTTTTCAGTAATTGGCATATTTTTGGTATAAAAAGTCGTAATTTGAAACTGAAAATAGGTGCAGAGAGTCAGAATTCGGATAAAAAATCACGCTCCAGGAGTCAAATTTCCGACATTTCAAACATTTTGAAAACTGCAGGGTGGGTTTGGGCAAAATATGACCCATCGCCATTTTCAATAATTGGCATATTTTCGGTATAAAAAGCCGTAATTTGAAACTGAAAATAGGTGCAGAGAGTCAGAATTCGGATAAAAAATCACGCTCAGGAGTCAAATTTCCGACATTTCAGACATTTTAAAAACTGCAGGTGGGTTTGGGCAAAATATGACCTTTCGCCGTTTTCAGTAATTGGCATTTTTCGGTATAAAAAGTCGTAATTTGAAACTGAAAATAGGTGCAGAGAGTCAGAACTCGGCTCAAAAATCACGCTCAGGAGTCAAATTTCCGACATTTCAGACATTTTGAAAACTGCTGGGGTGTTTGGGCAAAATATGACCCATCGCCGTTTACAGTAATTTCCATATTTTCGATATGGAACGTCGTAATTTGAAACTGAAAATAGGTGCAGAGAGTCAGAATTCGTCTCAAAAATCACGCTCAGGAGTCAAATTTCCGACATTTCAGACGTTTTAAAAAGTGCAGGGGGGTTTGGGCAAAATATGACCCATCACCGTTTTCAGTAATTGGCATATTTTCGGTATGAATCGTCGTAATTTGAAACTGAAAATAGGTGCAGAGAGTCAGAATTCGGATAAAAAATCACGCTCAGGAGTCAAATTTCCGACATTTCAGACATTTTAAAAACTGCAGGTGGGTTTGGGCAAAATATGACCCATCGTCGTTTTCAGTAATTGGCATATTTTCGGTATAAAAAGTCGTAATTTGAAACTGAAAATAGGTGCAGTGGGTTAGAATTCGGCTCAAAAATCACGCTCAGGAGTCAAATTTCCGACATTTCAGACATTTTAAAAACTGCAGGGGGGTTTGGGCAAAATATGACTCATCGCTGTTTTCAGTAATTGGCATATTTTCGGTATGAACCGTCGTAATTTGAAACTGAAAATAGGTGCAGAGAGTCAGAATTCGGATAAAAAATCACGCTCAGGAGTCAAATTTCCGACATTTCAGACATTTTAAAAACTGCAGGGGGGTTTATGCAAAATATGACCCATCGCCGTTTTCAGTAATTGGCATATTTTCGGTATGAAACGTCGTAATTTGAAACTGAAAGTAGGTGCAGAGAGTCAGAATTCGGATAAAAAATCACGCTCAGGAGTCAAATTTCTGACATTTCAGACATTTTGAAAACTGCAGGGGGGTTTGGGCAAAATATGACCCATCGCCGTTTACAGTACTTGGCATATTTTCGGTATGAAACGTCGTAATTTGAAACTGAAAATAGGTGCAGAGATTCAGAATTCGGCTCAAAAATCACGGTCAGGAGTCAAATTTCCGACATTTCAGACATTTTAAAAACTGCAGGGGGGTTTGGGCAAAATATGACCCATCGCTGTTTTCAGTTATTGGCATATTTTCGGTATGAAACGTCGTAATTTGAAACTGAAAATAGGTGCAGAGAGTCAGAATACGGATAAAAAATCATGCTCAGGAGTCAAATTTCCGACATTTCAGACATTTTAAAAACTGCAGGGGGGTTTGGGCAAAATATGACCCATCGCTGTTTTCAGTTATTGGCATATTTTCGGTATGAAACGTCGTAATTTGAAACTGAAAATAGGTGCAGAGAGTCAGAATACGGATAAAAAATCATGCTCATCAGTCAAATTTCCGACATTTCAGACATTTTGAAAACTGCAGGGGGGTTTGGGCAAAATATGACCAATCGCCGTTTTCAGTAATTGGCATATTTTCGGTATGAAACGTCGTAATTTGAAACTGAAAATAGGTGCAGAGAGTCAGAATTCGGATAAAAAATCACGCTCAGGATTCAAATTTCCGACATTTCAGACATTTTGAAAACTGCAGGGGGGTTTGGGCAAAATATGACCCTTCGCCGTTTTCAGTAATTGGCATATTTTCGGTATAAAACTTCGTAATTTGAAACTAAAAATAGGTGCAGAGAGTCAGAATTCGGATAAAAAATCACGCTCAGGAGTCAAATTTCCGACATTTTAGACATTTTGAAAACTGCAGGGGGGTTTGGGCAAAATATGACCCATCGCCGTTTTCAGTAATTGGCCTATTTTCGGTGTGAAACGTCGTAATTTGAAACTGAAAATAGGTGCAGAGAGTCAGAATTCGGCTCAAAAATCACGCTCTGGAGTCAACTTCCGACATTTCAGACATTTTGAAAACTGCAGGGGGGTTTGGGCAAAATATGACCCATCGCCGTTTTTAGTAATTGGCATATTTTCGGTATAAAAAGTCGTAATTTTAAACTGAAAATAGGTGCAGAGAGTCAGAATTCGGCTCAAAAATCACGCTCAGGAGTCAAATTTCCGACATTTCAGACATTTTGAAAACTGCAGTGGGGTTTGGGCCAAATATGACCCATCGCCGTTTACAGTAATTGGCATATTTTCGGTATGAAACGTCGTAATTTGAAACTGAAAATAGGTGCAGAGATTCAGAATTCGGCTCAAAAATCACGCTCAGGAGTCAAATTTCCGACATTTCAGACATTTTGAAAACTGCAGGGGGGTTTGGGCAAAATATGACCAATCGTCGTTTTCAGTAATTGGCATATTTTCGGTATAAAAAGTCGTAATTTGAAACTGAAAATAGGTGCAGAGAGTCAGAATTCGGATAAAAAATCACGCTCAGGAGTCAAATTTCCGACATTTCAGACATTTTGAAAACTGCAGGGGGGTTTTGGCAAAATATGACCCATCGCCGTTTACAGTAATTGGCATATTTTTGGTATGAAACGTCGTAATTTGAAACTGAAAATAGGTGCAGAGAGTCAGAATTCGGCTCAAAAATCACGCTCAGGAGTCAAATTTCCAACATTTCAGACATTTTGAAAACTGCAGGGGGGTTTGGGCAAAATATGACCCATCGCCGTTTTCAGTAATTGGCATATTTTCGGTATGAAACATCATAATTTGAAACTGAAAATAGGAGCAGAGAGTCAGAATTCGGCTCAAAAATCACGCTCAGGAGTCAAATTTCCGACATTTCAGACATTTTGAAAACTGCAGGGGGGTTTGAGCAAAATATGTCCCATCGCCATTTTCAGTAATTTGCATATTTTCGGTATAAAAAGTTGTAATTTGAAAATGAAAATAGGTGCAGAGAGTCAGAATTCGGATAAAAAATCACGCTCAGGAGTCAAATTTCCGACATTTCAGACATTTTAAAAACTGCAGGTGGGTTTGGGCAAAATATGACCCATCGCCGTTTTTAGTAATTGGCATATTTTCGGTATAAAAAGTCGTAATTTGAAACTGAAAATAGGTGCAGAGAGTCAGAACTCGGCTCAAAAATCATGCTCAGGAGTAAAATTTCCGACATTTCAGACATTTTGAAAACTGCTGCGGTGTTTGGGCAAAATATGACCCATCGCCGTTTACAGCAATTTCCATATTTTCGGTATGAAACGTCGTAATTTGAAACTGAAAATAGGTGCAGAGAGTCAGAATTCGGCTCAAAAATCACTCTTAGGAGTCAAATTTACGACATTTCAGACATTTTGAAAACTGCAGGAGGGTTTGGGCAAAATATGACCCATCGCCGTTTTCAGTAATTGGCATATTTTCGGTATAAAAATTCGTAATTTGAAACTGAAAATAGGTGCAGAGAGTCAGAATTCGGATAAAAAAATCACGCTCTGGAGTCAAATTTCCGACATTTTAGACATTTTAAAAACTGCAGGGGGGTTTGGGCAAAATGTGACCCATCGCCGTTTTCAGTAATTGGCATATTTTCGGTATAAAAAGTCGTAATTTGAAACTGAAAGTAGGTGCAGAGAGTCAGAATTCGGATAAAAAATCACTCTCAGGAGTCAAATTTCTGACATTTCAGACATTTTGAAAACTGCAGGGGGGTTTGGACAAAATATGACCCATCGCCGTTAACAGTACTTGGCATATTTTCGGTATGAAACGTCGTAATTTGAAACTGAAAATAGGTGCAGAGAGTCAGAATTCGGATAAAAAATCATGCTCAGGAGTCAAATTTCCGACATTTCAGACATTTTATAAACTGCAGGGGGGTTTGGGCAAAATATGACCAATCGCCGTTTTCAGTAATTGGCATATTTTCGGTATGAAACGTCGTAATTTGAAACTGAAAATAGGTGCAGAGAGTCAGGATTCGGCTCAAAAATCACGCTCAGGAGTCAACTTCCGACATTTAAGACATTTTGAAAACTGCAGGGGGGTTTGGGCAAAAAATGTCCCATTGCCATTTTCAGTAATTGGCATATTTTCGGTATAAAAAGTCGTAATTTGAAACTGAAAATAAGTGCAGAGAGTCAGAATTAGGATAAAAAATCACGCTCAGGAGTCAAATTTCCGACATTTCAGTCATTTTAAAAACTGCAGGTGGGTTTGGGCAAAATATGACCCATCGCCGTTTTCAGTAATTGGCATATTTTCGGTATACAAATTCGTAATTTGAAACTGAAAATAGGTGCAGAGAGTCAGAATTCGGATAAAAAATCACGCTCCAGGAGTCAAATTTCCGACATTTCAAACATTTTGAAAACTGCAGGGTGGGTTTGGGCAAAATATGACCCATCGCCATTTTCAGTAATTGGCATATTTTCGGTATAAAAAGCCGTAATTTGAAACTGAAAATAGGTGCAGAGAGTCAGAATTCGGATAAAAAATCACGCTCAGGAGTCAAATTTCCGACATTTCAGACATTTTAAAAACTGCAGGTGGGTTTGGGCAAAATATGACCTTTCGCCGTTTTCAGTAATTGGCATTTTTCGGTATAAAAAGTCGTAATTTGAAACTGAAAATAGGTGCAGAGAGTCAGAACTCGGCTCAAAAATCACGCTCAGGAGTCAAATTTCCGACATTTCAGACATTTTGAAAACTGCTGGGGTGTTTGGGCAAAATATGACCCATCGCCGTTTACAGTAATTTCCATATTTTCGATATGGAAACGTCGTAATTTGAAACTGAAAATAGGTGCAGAGAGTCAGAATTCGTCTCAAAAATCACGCTCAGGAGTCAAATTTCCGACATTTCAGACGTTTTAAAAAGTGCAGGGGGGTTTGGGCAAAATATGACCCATCACCGTTTTCAGTAATTGGCATATTTTCGGTATGAAACGTCGTAATTTGAAACTGAAAATAGGTGCAGAGAGTCAGAATTCGGATAAAAAATCACGCTCAGGAGTCAAATTTCCGACATTTCAGACATTTTAAAAACTGCAGGTGGGTTTGGGCAAAATATGACCCATCGTCGTTTTCAGTAATTGGCATATTTTCGGTATAAAAAGTCGTAATTTGAAACTGAAAATAGGTGCAGTGGGTTAGAATTCGGCTCAAAAATCACGCTCAGGAGTCAAATTTCCGACATTTCAGACATTTTAAAAACTGCAGGGGGGTTTGGGCAAAATATGACTCGTCGCTGTTTTCAGTAATTGGCATATTTTCGGTATAAAAATTCGTAATTTGAAACTAAAAATAGGTGCAGAGAGTCAGAATTCGGCTCAAAAATCACGCTCAGGAGTCAAATTTCCGACATTTCAGACATTTTGAAAACTGCAGGGGGGTTTGGGCAAAATTTTACCCATCGCCGTTTTCAGTAATTGGCATATTTTCGGTATGAAACGTCGTAATTTGAAACTGAAAGTAGGTGCAGAGAGTCAGAATTCGGATAAAAAATCACGCTCAGGAGTCAAATTTCTGACATTACAGACATTTTGAAAACTGCAGGGGGGTTTGGGCAAAATATGACCCATCGCCGTTTACAGTACTTGGCATATTTTCGGTATGAAACGTCGTAATTTGAAACTGAAAATAGGTGCAGAGATTCAGAATTCGGCTCAAAAATCACGCTCAGGAGTCAAATTTCCGACATTTCAGACATTTTAAAAACTGCAGGGGGGTTTGGGCAAAATATGACCCATCGCTGTTTTCAGTTATTGGCATATTTTCGGTATGAAACGTCGTAATTTGAAACTGAAAATAGGTGCAGAGAGTCAGAATACGGATAAAAAATCATGCTCAGGAGTCAAATTTCCGACATTTCAGACATTTTAAAAACTGCAGGGGGGTTTGGGCAAAATATGACCCATCGCTGTTTTCAGTTATTGGCATATTTTCGGTATGAAACGTCGTAATTTGAAACTGAAAATAGGTGCAGAGAGTCAGAATACGGATAAAAAATCATGCTCATGAGTCAAATTTCCGACATTTCAGACATTTTAAAAACTGCAGGGGGGTTTGGGCAAAATATGACCAATCGCCGTTTTCAGTAATTGGCATATTTTCTGTATGAAACGTCGTAATTTGAAACTGAAAATAGGTGCAGAGAGTCAGAATTCGGATAAAAAATCACGCTCAGGAGTCAAATTTCCGACATTTCAGACATTTTGAAAACTGCAGGGGGGTTTGGGCAAAATATGACCCTTCGCCGTTTTCAGTAATTGGCATATTTTCGGTATAAAAATTCGTAATTTGAAACTAAAAATAGGTGCAGAGAGTCAGAATTCGGATAAAAAATCACGCTCAGGAGTCAAATTTCCGACATTTTAGACATTTTGAAAACTGCAGGGGGGTTTGGGCAAAATATGACCCATCGCCGTTTTCAGTAATTGGCCTATTTTCGGTGTGAAACGTCGTAATTTGAAACTGAAAATAGGTGCAGAGAGTCAGAATTCGGCTCAAAAATCACGCTCTGGAGTCAACTTCCGACATTTCAGACATTTTGAAAACTGCAGGGGGGTTTGGGCAAAATATGACCCATCGCCGTTTTTAGTAATTGGCATATTTTCGGTATAAAAAGTCGTAATTTGAAACTGAAAATAGGTGCAGAGAGTCAGAATTCGGCTCAAAAATCACGCTCAGGAGTCAAATTTCCGACATTTCAGACATTTTGAAAACTGCAGTGGGGTTTGGGCCAAATATGACCCATCGCTGTTTACAGTAATTGGCATATTTTCGGTATGAAACGTCGTAATTTGAAACTGAAAATAGGTGCAGAGATTCAGAATTCGGCTCAAAAATCACGCTCAGGAGTCAAATTTCCGACATTTCAGACATTTTGAAAACTGCAGGGGGGTTTGGGCAAAATATGACCAATCGTCGTTTTCAGTAATTGGCATATTTTCGGTATAAAAAGTCGTAATTTGAAACTGAAAATAGGTGCAGAGAGTCAGAATTCGGATAAAAAATCACGCTCAGGAGTCAAATTTCCGACATTTCAGACATTTTGAAAACTGCAGGGGGGTTTTGGCAAAATATGACCCATCGCCGTTTACAGTAATTGGCATATTTTTGGTATGAAACGTCGTAATTTGAAACTGAAAATAGGTGCAGAGAGTCAGAATTCGGCTCAAAAATCACGCTCAGGAGTCAAATTTCCAACATTTCAGACATTTTGAAAACTGCAGGGGGGTTTGGGCAAAATATGACCCATCGCCGTTTTCAGTAATTGGCATATTTTCGGTATGAAACATCATAATTTGAAACTGAAAATAGGAGCAGAGAGTCAGAATTCGGCTCAAAAATCACGCTCAGGAGTCAAATTTCCGACATTTCAGACATTTTGAAAACTGCAGGGGGGTTTGAGCAAAATATGTCCCATCGCTATTTTCAGTAATTGGCATATTTTCGGTATAAAAAGTTGTAATTTGAAAATGAAAATAGGTGCAGAGAGTCAGAATTCAGATAAAAAATCACGCTCAGGAGTCAAATTTCCGACATGTCAGACATTTTAAAAACTGCAGGTGGGTTTGGGCAAAATATGACCCATCGCCGTTTTTAGTAATTGGCATATTTTCGGTATAAAAAGTCGTAATTTGAAACTGAAAATAGGTGCAGAGAGTCAGAACTCGGCTCAAAAATCATGCTCAGGACTAAAATTTCCGACATTTCAGACATTTTGAAAACTGCTGCGGTGTTTGGGCAAAATATGACCCATCGCCGTTTACAGCAATTTCCATATTTTCGGTATGAAACGTCGTAATTTGAAACTGAAAATAGGTGCAGAGAGTCAGAATTCGGCTCAAAAATCACTCTCAGGAGTCAAATTTACGACATTTCAGACATTTTGAAAACTGCAGGAGGGTTTGGGCAAAATATGACCCATCGCCGTTTTCAGTAATTGGCATATTTTCGGTATAAAAATTCGTAATTTGAAACTGAAAATAGGTGCAGAGAGTCAGAATTCGGATAAAAAAATCACGCTCTGGAGTCAAATTTCCGACATTTTAGACATTTTAAAAACTGCAGGGGGGTTTGGGCAAAATGTGACCCATCGCCGTTTTCAGTAATTGGCATATTTTCGGTATAAAAAGTCGTAATTTGAAACTGAAAATAGGTGCAGAGAGTCAGAATTCGGCTCAAAAATCACGCTCAGGAGTCAAATTTCCGACATTTCAGACATTTTGAAAACTGCAGTGGGGTTTGGGCAAAATATGACCCATCGCCGTTTACAGTAATTGGCATATTTTCGGTATGAAACGTCGTAATTTGAAACTGAAAATAGGTGCAGACATTCAGAATTCGGCTCAAAAATCACGCTCAGGAGTCAAATTTCCGACATTTGAGAAATTTTAAAAACTGCAGGGGGGTTTGGGCAAAATATGACCCATCGCTGTTTTCAGTAATTGGCCTATTTTCGGTATGAAACGTCGTAATTTGAGACCGAAAATAGGTGCAGAGAGTCAGAATTCGGCTCAAAAATCACGCTCAGGAGTCAAATTTCCGACATTTCAGACATTTTGAAAACTGCAGGGGGGTTTGGGCAAAATATGACCCATCGCCGTTTTCAGTAATTGGCATATTTTCGGTATAAAAATTCGTAATTTGAAACTATAAATAGGTGCAGAGAGTCAGAACTCGGATAAAAAATCACGCTCAGGAGTCAAATTTTCGACATTTCAGACATTTTAAAAATTGCAGGTGGGTTTGGGCAAAATATGACCCATCGCCGTTTTCAGTAATTGGCATATTTTCGTTATAAAAAGTCGTAATTTAAAACTGAAAAGAGGTGCAGAGAGTCAGAACTCGGCTCAAAAATCACGCCCAGGAGTCAAATTTCCGACATTTCAGACATTTTGAAAACTGCTGGGGTGTTTGCGCAAAATATGACCCATCGCCGTTTACAGTAATTTCCATATTTTCGGTATGAAACGTCGTAATTTGAAACTGAAAATAGGTGCAGAGAGTCAGAATTCGGCTCAAAAATCACTCTCAGGAATCAAATTTACGACATTTCAGACATTTTGAAAACTGCAGGGGGGTTTGGGCAAAATTTTACCCATAGCCGTTTTCAGTAATTGGCATATTTTCGGTATAAAAATTAGTAATTTGAAACTGAAAATAGGTGCAGAGAGTCAGAATTCGGATTAAAAATCACGCTCAGGAGTCAAATTTCCGACATTTCAGACATTTTAAAAACTGCAGGGGGGTTTGGGCAAAATATGAACCCATCGCCGTTTTCAGTAATTGGCATATTTTCGGTATAAAAAGTCGTAATTTGAAACTGAAAGTAGGTGCAGAGAGTCAGAATTCGGATAAAAAATCACGCTCAGGAGTCAAATTTCTGACATTTCAGACATTTTGAAAACTGCAGGGGGGTTTGGACAAAATATGACCCATCGCCGTTTACAGTACTTGGCATATTTTCGGTATGAAACGTCGTAATTTGAAACTGAAAATAGGTGCAGAGATTCAGAATTCGGCTCAAAAATCACGCTCAGGAGTCAAATTTCCGACATTTCAGACATTTTAAAAACTGCAGGGGGGTTTGGGCATAATATGACCCATCGCTGTTTTCAGTTATTGGCATATTTTCGGTATGAAACATCGTTATTTGAAACTGAAAATAGGTGCAGAGAGTCAGAATTCGGATAAAAAATCACGCTCAGGAGTCAAATTTCCGACATTTCAGACATTTTGAAAACTGCAGGGGGGTTTGGGCAAAATATGACCCTTCGCCGTTTTCAGTAATTGTCATATTTTCGGTATAAAAATTCGTAATTTGAAACTAAAAATAGGTGCAGAGAGTCAGAATTCGGATAAAAAATCACGCTCAGGAGTCAAATTTCCGACATTTTAGACATTTTGAAAACTGCAGGGGGGTTTGGGCAAAATATGACCCATCGCCGTTTTCAGTAATTGGCCTATTTTCGGTGTGAAACGTCGTAATTTGAAACTGAAATGAAACTGAAACTGAATAGGTGCAGAGAGTCAGAATTCGGCTAAAAAATCACGCTCTGGAGTCAACTTCCGACATTTCAGACATTATGAAAACTGCAGGGGGGTTTGGGCAAAATATGACCCATCGCCGTTTTTAGTAATTGGCATATTTTCGGTATAAAAAGTCGTAATTTGAAACTGAAAATAGGTGCAGAGAGTCAGAATTCGGCTCAAAAATCACGCTCAGGAGTCAAATTTCCGACATTTCAGACATTTTGAAAACTGCAGTGGGGTTTGGGCCAAATATGACCCATCGCTGTTTACAGTAATTGGCATATTTTCGGTATGAAACGTCGTAATTTGAAACTGAAAATAGGTGCAGAGATTCAGAATTCGGCTCAAAAATCACGCTCAGGAGTCAAATTTCCGACATTTCAGACATTTTGAAAACTGCAGGGGGGTTTGGGCAAAATATGACCAATCGTCGTTTTCAGTAATTGGCATATTTTCGGTATAAAAAGTCGTAATTTGAAACTGAAAATAGGTGCAGAGAGTCAGAATTCGGATAAAAAATCACGCTCAGGAGTCAAATTTCCGACATTTCAGACATTTTGAAAACTGCAGGGGGGTTTTGGCAAAATATGACCCATCGCCGTTTACAGTAATTGGCATATTTTTGGTATGAAACGTCGTAATTTGAAACTGAAAATAGGTGCAGAGAGTCAGAATTCGGCTCAAAAATCACGCTCAGGAGTCAAATTTCCAACATTTCAGACATTTTGAAAACTGCAGGGGGGTTTGGGCAAAATATGACCCATCGCCGTTTTCAGTAATTGGCATATTTTCGGTATGAAACATCATAATTTGAAACTGAAAATAGGAGCAGAGAGTCAGAATTCGGCTCAAAAATCACGCTCAGGAGTCAAATTTCCGACATTTCAGACATTTTGAAAACTGCAGGGGGGTTTGAGCAAAATATGTCCCATCGCCATTTTCAGTAATTGGCATATTTTCGGTATAAAAAGTTGTAATTTGAAAATGAAAATAGGTGCAGAGAGTCAGAATTCGGATAAAAAATCACGCTCAGGAGTCAAATTTCCGACATTTCAGACATTTTAAAAACTGCAGGTGGGTTTGGGCAAAATATGACCCATCGCCGTTTTTAGTAATTGGCATATTTTCGGTATAAAAAGTCGTAATTTGAAACTGAAAATAGGTGCAGAGAGTCAGAACTCGGCTCAAAAATCATGCTCAGGAGTAAAATTTCCGACATTTCAGACATTTTGAAAACTGCTGCGGTGTTTGGGCAAAATATGACCCATCGCCGTTTACAGCAATTTCCATATTTTCGGTATGAAACGTCGTAATTTGAAACTGAAAATAGGTGCAGAGAGTCAGAATTCGGCTCAAAAATCACTCTCAGGAGTCAAATTTACGACATTTCAGACATTTTGAAAACTGCAGGAGGGTTTGGGCAAAATATGACCCATCGCCGTTTTCAGTAATTGGCATATTTTCGGTATAAAAATTCGTAATTTGAAACTGAAAATAGGTGCAGAGAGTCAGAATTCGGATAAAAAAATCACGCTCTGGAGTCAAATTTCCGACATTTTAGACATTTTAAAAACTGCAGGGGGGTTTGGGCAAAATGTGACCCATCGCCGTTTTCAGTAATTGGCATATTTTCGGTATAAAAAGTCGTAATTTGAAACTGAAAATAGGTGCAGAGAGTCAGAATTCGGCTCAAAAATCACGCTCAGGAGTCAAATTTCCGACATTTCAGACATTTTGAAAACTGCAGTGGGGTTTGGGCAAAATATGACCCATCGCCGTTTACAGTAATTGGCATATTTTCGGTATGAAACGTCGTAATTTGAAACTGAAAATAGGTGCAGACATTCAGAATTCGGCTCAAAAATCACGCTCAGGAGTCAAATTTCCGACATTTGAGACATTTTAAAAACTGCAGGGGGGTTTGGGCAAAATATGACCCATCGCTGTTTTCAGTAATTGGCCTATTTTCGGTATGAAACGTCGTAATTTGAGACTGAAAATAGGTGCAGAGAGTCAGAATTCGGCTCAAAAATCACGCTCAGGAGTCAAATTTCCGACATTTCAGACATTTTGAAAACTGCAGGGGGGTTTGGGCAAAATATGACCCATCGCCGTTTTCAGTAATTGGCATATTTTCGGTATAAAAATTCGTAATTTGAAACTATAAATAGGTGCAGAGAGTCAGAATTCGGATAAAAAATCACGCTCAGGAGTCAAATTTCCGACATTTCTAGACATTTTAAAAATTGCAGGTGGGTTTGGGCAAAATATGACCCATCGCCGTTTTCAGTAATTGGCATATTTTCGGTATAAAAAGTTGTAATTTGAGACTGAAAATAGGTGCAGAGAGTCAGAATTCGGCTCAAAAATCACGCTCAGGAGTCAAATTTCCGACATTTCAGACATTTTGAAAACTGCAGGGGGGTTTGGGCAAAATATGACCCATCGCCGTTTTCAGTAATTGGCATATTTTCGGTATGAAACGTCGTAATTTGAAACTGAAAATAGGTGCAGAGAGTCAGAATTCGGCTCAAAAATCACTCTCAGGAATCAAATTTACGACATTTCAGACATTTTGAAAACTGTAGGGGGGTTTGGGCAAAATTTTACCCATAGCCGTTTTCAGTAATTGGCATATTTTCGGTATAAAAATTAGTAATTTGAAACTGAAAATAGGTGCAGAGAGTCAGAATTCGGATTAAAAATCACGCTCAGGAGTCAAATTTCCGACATTTCAGACATTTTAAAAACTGCAGGGGGGTTTGGGCAAAATATGACCCATCGCCGTTTTCAGTAATTGGCATATTTTCGGTATAAAAAGTCGTAATTTGAAACTGAAAGTAGGTGCAGAGAGTCAGAATTCGGATATAAAATCACGCTCAGGAGTCAAATTTCTGACATTTCAGACATTTTGAAAACTGCAGGGGGGTTTGGACAAAATATGACCCATCGCCGTTTACAGTACTTGGCATATTTTCGGTATGAAACGTCGTAATTTGAAACTGAAAATAGGTGCAGAGATTCAGAATTCGGCTCAAAAATCTCGCTCAGGAGTCAAATTTCCGAAATTTCAGACATTTTAAAAACTGCAGGGGGGTTTGGGCATAATATGACCCATCGCTGTTTTCAGTTATTGGCATATTTTCGGTATGAAACATCGTAATTTGAAACTGAAAATAGGTGCAGAGAGTCAGAATTCGGATAAAAAATCATGCTCAGGAGTCAAATTTCCGACATTTCAGACATTTTAAAAACTGCAGGGGGGTTTGGGCAAAATATGACCAATCGCCGTTTTCAGTAATTGGCATATTTTCGGTATGAAACGTCGTAATTTGAAACTGAAAATAGGTGCAGAGAGTCAGGATTCGACTCAAAAATCACGCTCAGGAGTCAACTTCCGACATTTAAGACATTTTGAAAACTGCAGGGGGGTTTGGGCAAAATGTGACCCATCGCCGTTTTCAGTAATTGGCATATTTTCGGTATAAAAAGTCGTAATTTGAAACTGAAAATAGGTGCAGAGAGTCAGAATTCGGATAAAAAATCACGCTCAGGAGTCAAATTTCCGACATTTCAGACATTTTGAAAACTGCAGGGGGGTTTGGGTAAAATTTGACCCATCGCCGTTTTCAGTAATTGGCATATTTTCGGTATAAAAATTCGTAATTTGAAACTAAAAATAGGTGCAGAGAGTCAGAATTCGGATAAAAAATCACGCTCAGGAGTCAAATTTCCGACATTTCAGACATTTTGAAAACTGCAGGGGGGTTTGGGCAAAATATGACCCATCGCCGTTTTCAGTAATTGGCCTATTTTCGGTATGAAACGTCGTAATTTGAAACTGAAAATAGGTGCAGAGAGTCAGAATTCGGCTCAAAAATCACGCTCTGGAGTCAACTTCCGACATTTCAGACATTTTGAAAACTGCAGGGGGGTTTGGGCAAAATATGACCCATCGCCGTTTTTAGTAATTGGCATATTTTCGGTATAAAAAGTCGTAATTTGAAACTGAAAATAGGTGCAGAGTCAGAATACGGCTCAAAAATCACGCTCAGGAGTCAAATTTCCGACATTTCAGACATTTTGAATACTGCAGTGGGGTTTGGGCAAAATATGACCCATCGCCGTTTACAGTAATTGGCATATTTTCGGTATGAAACGTCGTAATTTGAAACTGAAAATAGGTGCAGAGATTCAGAATTCAGCTCAAAAATCACGCTCAGGAGTCAAATTTCAGACATTTCAGACATTTTGAAAACTGCAGGGGGGTTTGGGCAAAATATGACCCATCGCCGTTTTCAGTAATTGGTATATTTTCGGTATAAAAATTCGTAATTTGAAACTATAAATAGGTGCAGAGAGTGAGAATTCGGTTAAAAAATCACGCTCAGGAGTCAAATTTCCGACATTTCAGACATTTTAAAAACTGCAGGTGGGTTTGGGCAAAATATGACCCATCGCCGTTTTCAGTAATTGGCATATTTTCGGTATAAAAAGTCGTAATTTAAAACTGAAAAGAGGTGCAGAGAGTCAGAACTCGGCTCAAAAATCACGCCCAGGAGTCAAATATCTGACATTTCAGACATTTTGAAAACTGCTGGGGTGTTTGCGCAAAATATGACCCATCGCCGTTTTCAGTAATTTCCATATTTTCGGTATGAAACGTCGTAATTTGAAACTGAAAATAGGTGCAGAGAGTCAGAATTCGGCTCAAAAATCACTCTCAGGAGTCAAATTTACGACATTTCAGACATTTTGAAAACTGCAGGGGGGTTTGGGCAAAATTTTACCCATCGCCGTTTTCAGTAATTGGCATATTTTCGGTATAAAAATTAGTAATTTGAAACTGAAAATAGGTGCAGAGAGTCAGAATTCGGATTAAAAATCACG
The DNA here is from genome assembly GCF_040958095.1 of Procambarus clarkii. Classification (NCBI taxonomy): domain Eukaryota; kingdom Metazoa; phylum Arthropoda; class Malacostraca; order Decapoda; family Cambaridae; genus Procambarus; species Procambarus clarkii. The sequence continues at coordinate 150,113 of NW_027189202.1, forward strand.
CTCAGGAGTCAAATTTCCGACATTTCAGACATTTTAAAAACTGCAGGGGGGTTTGGGCAAAATATGACCCATCGCCGTTTTCAGTAATTGGCATATTTTCGGTATAAAAAGTCGTAATTTGAAACTGAAAGTAGGTGCAGAGAGTCAGAATTCGGATAAAAAATCACGCTCAGGAGTCAAATTTCTGACATTTCAGACATTTTGAAAACTGCAGGGGGGTTTGGGCAAAATATGACCCATCGCCGTTTACAGTACTTGGCATATTTTCGGTATGAAACGTCGTAATTTGAAACTGAAAATAGGTGCAGAGATTCAGAATTCGGCTCAAAAATCACGCTCAGGAGTCAAATTTCCGACATTTCAGACATTTTAAAAACTGCAGGGGGGTTTGGGCATAATATGACCCATCGCTGTTTTCAGTTATTGGCATATTTTCGGTATGAAACGTCGTAATTTGAAACTGAAAATAGGTGCAGAGAGTCAGAATTCGGATAAAATATCATGCTCAGGAGTCAAATTTCCGACATTTCAGACATTTTAAAAACTGCAGGGGGGTTTGGGCAAAATATGACCAATCGCCGTTTTCAGTAATTGGCATATTTTCGGTATGAAACGTCGTAATTTGAAACTGAAAATAGGTGCAGAGAGTCAGAATTCGGCTCAAAAATCACGCTCAGGAGTCAACTTCCGACATTTAAGACATTTTGAAAACTGCAGGGGGGTTTGGGCAAAATGTGACCCATCGCCGTTTTCAGTAATTGGCATATTTTCGGTATAAAAAGTCGTAATTTGAAACTGAAAATAGGTGCAGAGAGTCAGATTTCGGATAAAAAAGCACGCTCAGGAGTCAAATTTCCGACATTTCAGACATTTTGAAAACTGCAGGGGGGTTTGGGTAAAATATGACCCATCGCCGTTTTCAGAAATTGGCATATTTTCGGTATAAAAATTCGTAATTTGAAACTGAAAATAGGTGCAGAGAGTCAGAATTCGGATAAAAAAATCACGCTCTGGAGTCAAATTTCCGACGTTTTAGACATTTTAAAAACTGCAGGGGGGTTTGGGCAAAATGTGACCCATCGCCGTTTTCAGTAATTGGCATATTTTCGGTATGAAACGTCGTAATTTGAAACTGAAAATAGGTGCAGAGAGTCAGAATTCGGCTCAAAAATCACGATCAGGAGTCAACTTCCGACATTTCAGACATTTTGAAAACTGCAGGGAGGTTTGGGCAAAATGTGACCCATCGCCGTTTTCAGTAATTGGCATATTTTCGGTATAAAAAGTCGTAATTTGAAACTGAAAATAGGTGCAGAGAGTCAGAATTCGGCTCAAAAATCACGCTCAGGAGTCAAATTTCCGACATTTCAGACATTTTGAAAACTGCAGTGGGGTTTGGGCAAAATATGACCCATCGCCGTTTACAGTAATTGGCATATTTTCGGTATGAAACGTCGTAATTTGAAACTGAAAATAGGTGCAGACATTCAGAATTCGGCTCAAAAATCACGCTCAGGAGTCAAATTTCCGACATTTGAGACATTTTAAAAACTGCAGGGGGGTTTGGGCAAAATATGACCCATCGCCGTTTTCAGTAATTGGCCTATTTTCGGTATGAAACGTCGTAATTTGAGACTGAAAATAGGTGCAGAGAGTCAGAATTCGGCTCAAAAATCACGCTCAGGAGTCAAATTTCCGACATTTCAGACATTTTGAAAACTGCAGGGGGGTTTGGGCAAAATATGACCCATCGCCGTTTTCAGTAATTGGCATATTTTCGGAATAAAAATTCGTAATTTGAAACTATAAATAGGTGCAGAGAGTCAGAATTCAGATAAAAAATCACGCTCAGGAGTCAAATTTCCGACATTTCAGACATTTTAAAAACTGCAGGTGGGTTTGGGCAAAATATGACCCATCGCCGTTTTCAGTAATTGGCATATTTTCGGTATAAAAAGTCGTAATTTAAAACTGAAAAGAGGTGCAGAGAGTCAGAACTCGGCTCAAAAATCACGCCCAGGAGTCAAATTTCCGACATTTCAGACATTTTGAAAACTGCTGGGGTGTTTGCGCAAAATATGACCCATCGCCGTTTACAGTAATTTCCATATTTTCGGTATGAAACGTCGTAATTTGAAACTGAAAATAGGTGCAGAGAGTCAGAATTCGGCTCAAAAATCACTCTCAGGAATCAAATTTACGACATTTCAGACATTTTGAAAACTGCAGGGGGGTTTGGGCAAAATTTTACCAATCGCCGTTTTCAGTAATTGGCATATTTTCGGTATAAAAATTAGTAATTTGAAACTGAAAATAGGTGCAGAGAGTCAGAAATCGGATTAAAAATCACGCTCAGGAGTCAAATTTCCGACATTTGAGACATTTTAAAAACTGCAGGGGGGTTTGGGAAAAATATGACCCATCGCCGTTTTCAGTAATTGGCCTATTTTCGGTATGAAACGTCGTAATTTGAAACTGAAAATAGGTGCAGAGAGTCAGAATTCGGCTCAAAAATCACGCTCAGGAGTCAAATTTCCGATATTTCAGACATTTTGAAAACTGCAGGGGGGTTTGGGCAAAATATGACCCATCGCCGTTTTCAGTAATTGGCATATTTTCGGTATAAAAAGTCGTAATTTAAAGCTGAAAAGAGGTGCAGAGAGTCAGAACTCGGCTCAAAAATCACGCCCAGGAGTCAAATATCTGACATTTCAGACATTTTGAAAACTGCTGGGGTGTTTGCGCAAAATATGACCCATCGCCGTTTTCAGTAATTTCCATATTTTCGGTATGAAACGTCGTAATTTGAAACTGAAAATAGGTGCAGAGAGTCAGAATTCGGCTCAAAAATCACTCTCAGGAGTCAAATTTACGACATTTCAGACATTTTGAAAACTGCAGGGGGGTTTTGGCAAAATTTTACCCATCGCCGTTTTCAGTAATTGGCATATTTTCGTTATAAAAATTAGTAATTTGATACTGAAAATAGGTGCAGAGAGTCAGAATTCGGATTAAAAATCACGCTCAGGAGTCAAATTTCCGACATTTCAGACATTTTAAAAACTGCAGGGGGGTTTGGGCAAAATATGACCCATCGCCTTTTTCAGTAATTGGCATATTTTCGGTATAAAAAGTCGTAATTTGAAACTGAAAGTAGGTGCAGAGCGTCAGAATTCGGATAAAAAATCACGCTCAGGAGTCAAATTTCTGACATTTCAGACATTTTGAAAACTGCAGGGAGGTTTGGGCATAATATGACCCATCGCTGTTTTCAGTTATTGGCATATTTTCGGTATGAAACGTCGTAATTTGAAACTGAAAATAGGTGCAGAGAGTCAGAATTCGGATAAAAAATCATGCTCAGGAGTCAAATTTCCGACATTTCAGACATTTTAAACACTGCAGGGGGGTTTGGGCAAAATATGACCAATCGCCGTTTTCAGTAATTGGCATATTTTCGGTATGAAACGTCGTAATTTGAAACTGAAAATAGGTGCAGAGAGTCAGAATTCGGCTCAAAAATCACGCTCAGGAGTCAACTTCCGACATTTAAGACATTTTGAAAACTGCAGGGGGGTTTGGGCAAAATGTGACCCATCGCCGTTTTCAGTAATTGGCATATTTTCGGTATAAAAAGTCGTAATTTGAAACTGAAAATAGGTGCAGAGAGTCTGAATTCGGATAAAAAATCACGCTCAGGAGTCAAATTTCTGACATTTCAGACATTTTGAAAACTGCAGGGGGGTTTGGGTAAAATATGACCCATCGCCGTTTTCAGTAATTGGCATATTTTCGGTATAAAAATTCGTAACTTGAAACTAAAAATAGGTGCAGAGAGTCAGAATTCGGATAAAAAATCACGCTCAGGAGTCAAATTTCCGACATTTCAGACATTTTGAAAACTGCAGGGGGGTTTGGGCAAAATATGACCCATCGCCGTTTTCAGTAATTGGCCTATTTTCGGTACGAAATGTAATTTGAAACTGAAAATAGGTGCAGAGAGTCAGAATTCGGCTCAAAAATCACGCTCTGGAGTCAACTTCCGACATTTCAGACATTTTGAAAACTGCAGGGGGGTTTGGGCAAAATATGACCCATCGCCGTTTTTAGTAATTGGCATATTTTCGGTATAAAAAGTCGTAATTTGAAACTGAAAATAGGTGCAGAGAGTCAGAATTCGGCTCAAAAATCACGCTCAGGATTCAAATTTCCGACATTTGAGACATTTTAAAAACTGCAGGGGGGTTTGGGCAAAATATGACCCATCGCCGTTTTCAGTAATTGGCATATTTTCGGTATGAACCGTCGTAATTTGAAACTGAAAATAGGTGCAGAGAGTCAGAATTCGGCTCAAAAATCACGCTCAGGAGTCAACTTCCGACATTTAAGACATTTTGACAACTGCAGGGGGGGTTTGGGCAAAATGTGACCCATCGCCGTTTTCAGTAATTGGCATATTTTCGGTATAAAAAGTCGTAATTTCAAACTGAAAATAGGTGTAGAGAGTCAGAATTCGGATAAAAAATCACGCTCAGGAGTCAAATTTCCGACATTTCAGACATTTTGAAAACTGCAGGGGGGTTTGGGCAAAATATGACCCATCGCCGTTTTCAGTAATTGGCATATTTTCGGTATAAAAATTCGAAATTTGAAACTAAAAATAGGTGCAGAGAGTCAGAATTCGGATAAAAAATCACGCTCAGGAGTCAAATTTCCGACATTTCAGACATTTTGAAAACTGCAGGGGGGTTTGGGCAAAATATGACCCATCGCCGTTTTCAGTAATTGGCCTATTTTCGGTATGAAACGTCGTAATTTGAAACTGAAAATAGGTGCAGAGAGTCAGAGTACGGCTCAAAAATCACGCTCTGGAGTCAACTTCCGACATTTCAGACATTTTGAAAACTGCAGGGGGGTTTGGGCAAAATATGACCCATCGCCGTTTTTAGTAATTGGCATATTTTCGGTATAAAAAGTCGTAATTTGAAACTGAAAATAGGTGCAGAGAGTCAGAATTCGGCTCAAAAATCACGCTCAGGAGTCAAATTTCCGACATTTCAGACATTTTGAATACTGCAGTGGGGTTTGGGCAAAACATGACCCATCGCCGTTTACGGTAATTGGCAAATTTTCGGTATGTAACGTCGTAATTTGAAACTGAAAATAGGTGCAGAGATTCAGAATTCGGCTCAAAAATCACGCTCAGGAGTCAAATTTCCGACATTTCAGACATTTTGAAAACTGCAGGGGGGTTTGGGCAAAATATGACCAATCGTCGTTTTCAGTTATTGGCATATTTTCGGTATAAAAAGTCGTAATTTGAAACTGAAAATAGGTGCAGAGTGTCAGAATTCGGATAAAAAATCACGCTCAGGAGTCAAATTTCCGACATTTCAGACATTTTGAAAACTGCAGGGGGGTTTTGGCAAAATATGACCCATCGCCGTTTACAGTAATTGGCATATTTTCGGTATGAAACGTCGTAATTTGAAACTGAAAATAGGTGCAGACATTCAGAATTCGGCTCAAAAATCACGCTCAGGAGTCAAATTGACGACATTTGAGACATTTTAAAAACTGCAGGGGGGTTTGGGCAAAATATGACCCATCGCCGTTTTCAGTAATTGACCTATTTTCGGTATGAAACGTCGTAATTTGAAACTGAAAATAGGTGCAGAGAGTCAGAATTCGGCTCAAAAATCACGCTGAGGAGTCAAATTTCCGATATTTCAGACATTTTGAAAACTGCAGGGGGGTTTGGGCAAAATATGACCCATCGCCGTTTTCAGTAATTGGCATATTTTCGGTATAAAAAGTCGTAATTTAAAACTGAAAAGAGGTGCAGAGAGTCAGAACTCGGCTCAAAAATCACGCCCAGGAGTCAAATATCTGACATTTCAGACATTTTGAAAACTGCTGGGGTGTTTGCGCAAAATATGACCCATCGCCGTTTTCAGTAATTTCCATATTTTCGGTATGAAACGTCGTAATTTGAAACTGAAAATAGGTGCAGAGAGTCAGAATTCGGCTCAAAAATCACTCTCAGGAGTCAAATTTACGACATTTCAGACATTTTGAAAACTGCAGGGGGGTTTGGGCAAAATTTTACCCATCGCCGTTTTCAGTAATTGGCATATTTTCGGTATAAAAATTAGTAATTTGAAACTGAAAATAGGTGCAGAAAGTCAGAATTCGGTTAAAAAATCATGCTCAGGAGTCAAATTTCCGACATTTCAGACATTTTAAAAACTGCAGGGGGGTTTGGGCAAAATATGACCAATCGCCGTTTTCAGTAATTGGCATATTTTCGGTACGAACCGTCGTAATTTGAAACTGAAAATAGGTGCAGAGAGTCAGAATTCGGCTCAAAAATCACGCTCAGGAGTCAACTTCCGACATTTAAGACATTTTGAAAACTGCAGAGGGGTTTGGGCAAAATGTGACCCATCGCCGTTTTCAGTAATTGGCATATTTTCGGTATAAAAAGTCGTAATTTCAAACTGAAAATAGGTGTAGAGAGTCAGAATTCGGATAAAAAATCACGCTCAGGAGTCAAATTTCCGACATTTCAGACATTTTGAAAACTGCAGGGGGGTTTGGGCAAAATATGACCCATCGCCGTTTTCAGTAATTGGCATATTTTCGGTATAAAAATTCGTAATTTGAAACAAAAAATAGGTGCAGAGAGTCAGAATTCGGATAAAAAATCACGCTCAGGAGTCAAATTTCCGACATTTCAGACATTTTGAAAACTGCAGGGGGGTTTGGGCAAAATATGACCCATCGCCGTTTTCAGTAATTGGCCTATTTTCGGTATGAAACGTCGTAATTTGAAACTGAAAATAGGTGCAGAGAGTCAGAGTACGGCTCAAAAACCACGCTCTGGAGTCAACTTCCGACATTTCAGACATTTTGAAAACTGCAGGGGGGTTTGGGCAAAATATGACCCATCGCCGTTTTTAGTAATTGGCATATTTTCGGTATAAAAAGTCGTAATTTGAAACTGAAAATAGGTGCAGAGAGTCAGAATTCGGCTCAAAAATCACGCTCAGGAGTCAAATTTCCGACATTTCAGACATTTTGAATACTGCAGTGGGGTTTGGGCAAAACATGACCCATCGCCGTTTACAGTAATTGGCATATTTTCGGTATGAAACGTCGTAATTTGAAACTGAAAATAGGTGCAGAGATTCAGAATTCGGCTCAAAAATCACGCTCAGGAGTCAAATTTCCGACAATTCAGACATTTTGAAAACTGCAGGGGGGTGTGGGCAAAATATGACCAATCGTCGTTTTCAGTTATTGGCATATTTTCGGTATAAAAAGTCGTAATTTGAAACTGAAAATAGGTGCAGAGAGTCAGAATTCAGCTCAAAAATCACGCTCAGGAGTCAAATTTCCGACATTTCAGACATTTTGAATACTGCAGTGGGGTTTGGGCAAAACATGACCCATCGCCGTTTACAGTAATTGGCATATTTTCGGTATGAAACGTCGTAATTTGAAACTGAAAATAGGTGCAGACATTCAGAATTCGGCTCAAAAATCACGCTCAGGAGTCAAATTTCCGACATTTAAGACATTTTAAAAACTGCAGGAGGGTTTGGGCAAAATATGACCCATCGCCGTTTTCAGTAATTGGCCTATTTTCGGTATGAAACGTCGTAATTTGAAACTGAAAATAGGTGCAGAGAGTCAGAATTCGGCTCAAAAATCACGCTCAGGAGTCAAATTTCCGATATTTCAGACATTTTGAAAACTGCAGGGGGGTTTGGGCAAAATATGACCCATCGCCGTTTTCAGTAATTGGCATATTTTCGGTATAAAAATTCGTAATTTGAAACTATAAATAGGTGCAGAGAGTCAGAATTCGGATAAAAAATCACGCTCAGGAGTCAAATTTCCGACATTTCAGACATTTGAAAAACTGCAGGTGGGTTTGGGCAAAATATGACCCATCGCCGTTTTCAGTAATTGGCATATTTTCGGTATAAAAAGTCGTAATTTAAAACTGAAAAGAGGTGCAGAGAGTCAGAACTCGGCTCAAAAATCACGCCCAGGAGTCAAATATCTGACATTTCAGACATTTTGAAAACTGCTGGGGTGTTTGCGCAAAATATGACCCATCGCCGTTTTCAGTAATTTCCATATTTTCGGTATGAAACGTCGTAATTTGAAACTGAAAATAGGTGCAGAGAGTCAGAATTCGGCTCAAAAATCACTCTCAGGAGTCAAATTTACGACATTTCAGACATTTTGATAACTGCAGGGGGGTTTGGGCAAAATTTTACCCATCGCCGTTTTCAGTAATTGGCATATTTTCGGTATAAAAATTAGTAATTTGAAACTGAAAATAGGTGCAGAGAGTCAGAATTCGGATAAAAAATCACGCTCAGGAGTCAAATTTCCGACATTTCAGACATTTTAAAAACTGCAGGGGGGTTTGGGCAAAATATGACCCATCGCCGTTTTCAGTAATTGGCATATTTTCGGTATGAACCGTCGTAATTTGAAACTGAAAATAGGTGCAGAGAGTCAGAATTCGGCTCAAAAATCACGCTCAGGAGTCAACTTCCGACATTTAAGACATTTTGAAAACTGCAGGGGGGTTTGGGCAAAATGTGACCCATCGCCGTTTTCAGTAATTGGCATATTTTCGGTATAAAAAGTCGTAATTTCAAACTGAAAATAGGTGTAGAGAGTCAGAATTCGGATAAAAAATCACGCTCAGGAGTCAAATTTCCGACATTTCAGACATTTTGAAAACTGCAGGGGGGTTTGGGCAAAATATGACCCATCGCCGTTTTCAGTAATTGGCATATTTTCGGTATAAAAATTCGTAATTTGAAACTAAAAATAAGTGCAGAGAGTCAGAATTCGGATAAAAAATCACGCTCAGGAGTCAAATTTCCGACATTTCAGACATTTTGAAAACTGCAGGGGGGTTTGGGCTAAATATGACCCATCGCCGTTTTCAGTAATTGGCCTATTTTCGGTATGAAACGTCGTAATTTGAAACTGAAAATAGGTGCAGAGAGTCAGAGTACGGCTCAAAAATCACTCTCTGGAGTCAACTTCCGACATTTCAGACATTTTGAAAACTGCAGGGGGGTTTGGGCAAAATATGACCCATCGCCGTTTTTAGTAATTGGCATATTTTCGGTATAAAAAGTCGTAATTTGAAACTGAAAATAGGTGCAGAGAGTCAGAATTCGGCTCAAAAATCACGCTCAGGAGTCAAATTTCCGACATTTCAGACATTTTGAATACTGCAGTGGGGTTTGGGCAAAACATGACCCATCGCCGTTTACAGTAATTGGCATATTTTCGGTATGAAACGTCGTAATTTGAAACTGAAAATAGGTGCAGAGATTCAGAATTCGGCTCAAAAATCACGCTCAGGAGTCAAATTTCCGACATTTCAGACATTTTGAAAACTGCAGGGGGGTTTGGGCAAAATATGACCAATCGTCGTTTTCAGTTATTGGCATATTTTCGGTATAAAAAGTCGTAATTTGAAACTGAAAATAGGTGCAGAGAGTCAGAATTCGGATAAAAAATCACGCTCAGGAGTCAAATTTCCGACATTTCAGACATTTTGAAAACTGCAGGGGGGTTTTGGCAAAATATGACCCATCGCCGTTTACAGTAATTGGCATATTTTCGGTATGAAACGTCGTAATTTGAAACTGAAAATAGGTGCAGACATTCAGAATTCGGCTCAAAAATTACGCTCAGGAGTCAAATTTCCGACATTTGAGACATTTTAAAAACTGCAGGGGGGTTTGGGCAAAATATGACCCATCGCCGTTTTCAGTAATTGGCCTATTTTCGGTATGAAACGTCGTAATTTGAAACTGAAAATAGGTGCAGAGAGTCAGAATTCGGCTCAAAAATCACGCTCAGGAGTCAAATTTCCGATATTTCAGACATTTTGAAAACTGCAGGGGGGTTTGGGCAAAATATGACCCATCGCCGTTTTCAGTAATTGGCATATTTTCGGTATAAAAATTCGTAATTTGAAACTATAAATAGGTGCAGAGAGTCAGAATTCGGATAAAAAATCACGCTCAGGAGTCAAATTTCCGACATTTCAGACATTTGAAAAACTACAGGTGGGTTTGGGCAAAATATGACCCATCGCCGTTTTCAGTAATTGGCATATTTTCGGTATAAAAAGTCGTAATTTAAAACTGTAAAGAGGTGCAGAAAGTCAGAACTCGGCTCAAAAATCACGCCCAGGAGTCAAATATCTGACATTTCAGACATTTTAAAAACTGCTGGGGTGTTTGCACAAAATATGACCCATCGCTGTTTTCAGAAATTTCCATATTTTCGGTATGAAACGTCGTAATTTGAAACAGAAAATAGGTGCAGAGAGTCAGAATTCGGCTCAAAAATCACTCTCAGGAGTCAAATTTACGACATTTCAGACATTTTGAAAACTGCAGGGGGGTTTGGGCAAAATTTTACCCATCGCCGTTTTCAGTAATTGGCATATTTTCGGTATAAAAATTAGTAATTTGAAACTGAAAATAGGTGCAGAGAGTCAGAATTCGGATAAAAAATCACGCTCAGGAGTCAAATTTCCGACATTTCAGACATTTTAAAAACTGCAGGGGGGTTTGGGCAAAATATGACCCATCGCCGTTTTCAGTAATTGGCATATTTTCGGTATAAAAATTCGTAATTTGAAACTGAAAGTAGGTGCAGAGAGTCATAATTCGGGTAAAAAATCACGCTCAGGAGTCAAATTTCTGACATTTCAGACATTTTGAAAACTGCAGGGGGGTTTGGGCAAAATATGACCAATCGCCGTTTTCAGTAATTGGCATATTTTCGGTATGAACCGTCGTAATTTGAAACTGAAAATAGGTGCAGAGAGTCAGAATTCGGCTCAAAAATCACGCTCAGGAGTCAACTTCCGACATTTAAGACATTTTGAAAACTGCAGGGGGGTTTGGGCAAAATGTGACCCATCGCCGTTTTCAGTAATTGGCATATTTTCGGTATAAAAAGTCGTAATTTCAAACTGAAAATAGGTGTAGAGAGTCAGAATTCGGATAAAAAATCACGCTCAGGAGTCAAATTTCCGACATTTCAGACATTTTGAAAACTGCAGGGGGGTTTGGGCAAAATATGACCCATCGCCGTTTTCAGTAATTGGCATATTTTCGGTATAAAAATTCGTAATTTGAAACTAAAAATAGGTGCAGAGAGTCAGAATTCGGATAAAAAATCACGCTCAGGAGTCAAATTTCCGACATTTCAGACATTTTGAAAACTGCAGGGGGGTTTGGGCAAAATATGACCCATCGCCGTTTTCAGTAATTGGCCTATTTTCGGTATGAAACGTCGTAATTTGAAACTGAAAATAGGTGCAGAGAGTCAGAGTACGGCTCAAAAATCACTCTCTGGAGTCAACTTCCGACATTTCAGACATTTTGAAAACTGCAGGGGGGTTTGGGCAAAATATGACCCATCGCCGTTTTTAGTAATTGGCATATTTTCGGTATAAAAAGTCGTAATTTGAAACTGAAAATAGGTGCAGAGAGTCAGAATTCGGCTCAAAAATCACGCTCAGGAGTCAAATTTCCGACATTTCAGACATTTTGAATACTGCAGTGGGGTTTGGGCAAAACATGACCCATCGCCGTTTACAGTAATTGGCATATTTTCGGTATGAAACGTCGTAATTTGAAACTGAAAATAGGTGCAGAGATTCAGAATTCGGCTCAAAAATCACGCTCAGGAGTCAAATTTCCGACATTTCAGACATTTTGAAAACTGCAGGGGGGTTTGGGCAAAATATGACCAATCGTCGTTTTCAGTTATTGGCATATTTTCGGTATAAAAAGTCGTAATTTGAAACTGAAAATAGGTGCAGAGAGTCAGAATTCGGATAAAAAATCACGCTCAGGAGTCAAATTTCCGACATTTCAGACATTTTGAAAACTGCAGGGGGGTTTTGGCAAAATATGACCCATCGCCGTTTACAGTAATTGGCATATTTTCGGTATGAAACGTCGTAATTTGAAACTGAAAATAGGTGCAGACATTCAGAATTCGGCTCAAAAATTACGCTCAGGAGTCAAATTTCCGACATTTGAGACATTTTAAAAACTGCAGGGGGGTTTGGGCAAAATATGACCCATCGCCGTTTTCAGTAATTGGCCTATTTTCGGTATGAAACGTCGTAATTTGAAACTGAAAATAGGTGCAGAGAGTCAGAATTCGGCTCAAAAATCACGCTCAGGAGTCAAATTTCCGATATTTCAGACATTTTGAAAACTGCAGGGGGGTTTGGGCAAAATATGACCCATCGCCGTTTTCAGTAATTGGCATATTTTCGGTATAAAAATTCGTAATTTGAAACTATAAATAGGTGCAGAGAGTCAGAATTCGGATAAAAAATCACGCTCAGGAGTCAAATTTCCGACATTTCAGACATTTGAAAAACTGCAGGTGGGTTTGGGCAAAATATGACCCATCGCCGTTTTCAGTAATTGGCATATTTTCGGTATAAAAAGTCGTAATTTAAAACTGTAAAGAGGTGCAGAAAGTCAGAACTCGGCTCAAAAATCACGCCCAGGAGTCAAATATCTGACATTTCAGACATTTTAAAAACTGCTGGGGTGTTTGCACAAAATATGACCCATCGCTGTTTTCAGAAATTTCCATATTTTCGGTATGAAACGTCGTAATTTGAAACAGAAAATAGGTGCAGAGAGTCAGAATTCGGCTCAAAAATCACTCTCAGGAGTCAAATTTACGACATTTCAGACATTTTGAAAACTGCAGGGGGGTTTGGGCAAAATTTTACCCATCGCCGTTTTCAGTAATTGGCATATTTTCGGTATAAAAATTAGTAATTTGAAACTGAAAATAGGTGCAGAGAGTCAGAATTCGGATAAAAAATCACGCTCAGGAGTCAAATTTCCGACATTTCAGACATTTTAAAAACTGCAGGGGGGTTTGGGCAAAATATGACCCATCGCCGTTTTCAGTAATTGGCATATTTTCGGTATAAAAATTCGTAATTTGAAACTGAAAGTAGGTGCAGAGAGTCATAATTCGGGTAAAAAATCACGCTCAGGAGTCAAATTTCTGACATTTCAGACATTTTGAAAACTGCAGGGGGGTTTGGGCAAAATATGACCAATCGCCGTTTTCAGTAATTGGCATATTTTCGGTATGAACCGTCGTAATTTGAAACTGAAAATAGGTGCAGAGAGTCAGAATTCGGCTCAAAAATCACGCTCAGGAGTCAACTTCCGACATTTAAGACATTTTGAAAACTGCAGGGGGGTTTGGGCAAAATGTGACCCATCGCCGTTTTCAGTAATTGGCATATTTTCGGTATAAAAAGTCGTAATTTCAAACTGAAAATAGGTGTAGAGAGTCAGAATTCGGATAAAAAATCACGCTCAGGAGTCAAATTTCCGACATTTCAGACATTTTGAAAACTGCAGGGGGGTTTGGGCAAAATATGACCCATCGCCGTTTTCAGTAATTGGCATATTTTCGGTATAAAAATTCGTAATTTGAAACTAAAAATAGGTGCAGAGAGTCAGAATTCGGATAAAAAATCACGCTCAGGAGTCAAATTTCCGACATTTCAGACATTTTGAAAACTGCAGGGGGGTTTGGGCAAAATATGACCCATCGCCGTTTTCAGTAATTGGCCTATTTTCGGTATGAAACGTCGTAATTTGAAACTGAAAATAGGTGCAGAGAGTCAGAGTACGGCTCAAAAATCACTCTCTGGAGTCAACTTCCGACATTTCAGACATTTTGAAAACTGCAGGGGGGTTTGGGCAAAATATGACCCATCGCCGTTTTTAGTAATTGGCATATTTTCGGTATAAAAAGTCGTAATTTGAAACTGAAAATAGGTGCAGAGAGTCAGAATTCGGCTCAAAAATCACGCTCAGGAGTCAAATTTCCGACATTTCAGACATTTTGAATACTGCAGTGGGGTTTGGGCAAAACATGACCCATCGCCGTTTACAGTAATTGGCATATTTTCGGTATGAGACGTCGTAATTTGAAACTGAAAATAGGTGCAGAGATTCAGAATTCGGCTCAAAAATCACGCTCAGGAGTCAAATTTCCGACATTTCAGACATTTTGAAAACTGCAGGGGGGTTTGGGCAAAATATGACCAATCGTCGTTTTCAGTTATTGGCATATTTTCGGTATAAAAAGTCGTAATTTCAAACTGAAAATAGGTGTAGAGAGTCAGAATTCGGATAAAAAATCACGCTCAGGAGTCAAATTTCCGACATTTCAGACATTTTGAAAACTGCAGGGGGGTTTGGGCAAAATATGACCCATCGCCGTTTTCAGTAATTGGCATATTTTCGGTATAAAAATTCGTAATTTGAAACTAAAAATAAGTGCAGAGAGTCAGAATTCGGATAAAAAATCACGCTCAGGAGTCAAATTTCCGACATTTCAGACATTTTGAAAACTGCAGGGGGGTTTGGGCAAAATATGACCCATCGCCGTTTTCAGTAATTGGCCTATTTTCGGTATGAAAACGTCGTAATTTGAAACTGAAAATAGGTGCAGAGAGTCAGAGTACGGCTCAAAAATCACTCTCTGGAGTCAACTTCCGACATTTCAGACATTTTGAAAACTGCAGGGGGGTTTGGGCAAAATATGACCCATCGCCGTTTTTAGTAATTGGCATATTTTCGGTATAAAAAGTCGTAATTTGAAACTGAAAATAGGTGCAGAGAGTCAGAATTCGGCTCAAAAATCACGCTCAGGAGTCAAATTTCCGACATTTCAGACATTTTGAATACTGCAGTGGGGTTTGGGCAAAACATGACCCATCGCCGTTTACAGTAATTGGCATATTTTCGGTATGAAACGTCGTAATTTGAAACTGAAAATAGGTGCAGAGATTCAGAATTCGGCTCAAAAATCACGCTCAGGAGTCAAATTTCCGACATTTCAGACATTTTGAAAACTGCAGGGGGGTTTGGGCAAAATATGACCAATCGTCGTTTTCAGTTATTGGCATATTTTCGGTATAAAAAGTCGTAATTTGAAACTGAAAATAGGTGCAGAGAGTCAGAATTCGGATAAAAAATCACGCTCAGGAGTCAAATTTCCGACATTTCAGACATTTTGAAAACTGCAGGGGGGTTTTGGCAAAATATGACCCATCGCCGTTTACAGTAATTGGCATATTTTCGGTATGAAACGTCGTAATTTGAAACTGAAAATAGGTGCAGACATTCAGAATTCGGCTTAAAAATCACGCTCAGGAGTCAAATTTCCAACATTTGAGACATTTTAAAAACTGCAGGGGGGTTTGGACAAAATATGACCCATCGCTGTTTTCAGTAATTGGCCTATTTTCGGTATGAAACGTCGTAATTTGAAACTGAAAATAGGTGCAGAGAGTCAGAATTCGGCTCAAAAATCACGCTCAGGAGTCAAATATCCGATATTTCAGACATTTTGAAAACTGCAGGGGGGTTTGGGCAAAATATGACCCATCGCCGTTTTCAGTAATTGGCATATTTTCGGTATAAAAATTCGTAATTTGAAACTATAAATAGGTGCAGAGAGTCAGAATTCGGATAAAAAATCACGCTCAGGAGTCAAATTTCCGACATTTCAGACATTTGAAAAACTGCAGGTGGGTTTGGGCAAAATATGACCCATCGCCGTTTTCAGTAATTGGCATATTTTCGGTATAAAAAGTCGTAATTTAAAACTGAAAAGAGGTGCAGAGAGTCAGAACTTGGCTCAAAAATCACGCCCAGGAGTCAAATATCTGACATTTTAGACATTTTTTAAAACTGCTGGGGTGTTTGCGCAAAATATGACCCATCGCCGTTTTCAGTAATTTCCATATTTTCGGTATGAAACGTCGTAATTTGAAACTGAAAATAGGTGCAGAGAGTCAGAATTCGGCTCAAAAATCACTCTCAGGAGTCAAATTTACGACATTTCAGACATTTTGAAAACTGCAGGGGGGTTTGGGCAAAATATGACCAATCGTCGTTTTCAGTTATTGGCATATTTTCGGTATAAAAAGTCGTAATTTGAAACTGAAAATAGGTGCAGAGAGTCAGAATTCGGATAAAAAATCACGCTCAGGAGTCAAATTTCCGACATTTCAGACATTTTGAAAACTGCAGGGGGGTTTTGGCAAAATATGACCCATCGCCGTTTACAGTAATTGGCATATTTTCGGTATGAAACGTCGTAATTTGAAACTGAAAATAGGTGCAGACATTCAGAATTCGGCTCAAAAATTACGCTCAGGAGTCAAATTTCCGACATTTGAGACATTTTAAAAACTGCAGGGGGGTTTGGGCAAAATATGACCCATCGCCGTTTTCAGTAATTGGCCTATTTTCGGTATGAAACGTCGTAATTTGAAACTGAAAATAGGTGCAGAGAGTCAGAATTCGGCTCAAAAATCACGCTCAGGAGTCAAATTTCCGATATTTCAGACATTTTGAAAACTGCAGGGGGGTTTGGTCAAAATATGACCCATCGCCGTTTTCAGTAATTGGCATATTTTCGGTATAAAAATTCGTAATTTGAAACTATAAATAGGTGCAGAGAGTCAGAATTCGGATAAAAAATCACGCTCAGGAGTCAAATTTCCGACATTTCAGACATTTGAAAAACTGCAGGTGGGTTTGGGCAAAATATGACCCATCGCCGTTTTCAGTAATTGGCATATTTTCGGTATAAAAAGTCGTAATTTAAAACTGTAAAGAGGTGCAGAAAGTCAGAACTCGGCTCAAAAATCACGCCCAGGAGTCAAATATCTGACATTTCAGACATTTTAAAAACTGCTGGGGTGTTTGCACAAAATATGACCCATCGCTGTTTTCAGAAATTTCCATATTTTCGGTATGAAACGTCGTAATTTGAAACAGAAAATAGGTGCAGAGAGTCAGAATTCGGCTCAAAAATCACTCTCAGGAGTCAAATTTACGACATTTCAGACATTTTGAAAACTGCAGGGGGGTTTGGGCAAAATTTTACCCATCGCCGTTTTCAGTAATTGGCATATTTTCGGTATAAAAATTAGTAATTTGAAACTGAAAATAGGTGCAGAGAGTCAGAATTCGGATAAAAAATCACGCTCAGGAGTCAAATTTCCGACATTTCAGACATTTTAAAAACTGCAGGGGGGTTTGGGCAAAATATGACCCATCGCCGTTTTCAGTAATTGGCATATTTTCGGTATAAAAATTCGTAATTTGAAACTGAAAGTAGGTGCAGAGAGTCATAATTCGGGTAAAAAATCACGCTCAGGAGTCAAATTTCTGACATTTCAGACATTTTGAAAACTGCAGGGGGGTTTGGGCAAAATATGACCAATCGCCGTTTTCAGTAATTGGCATATTTTCGGTATGAACCGTCGTAATTTGAAACTGAAAATAGGTGCAGAGAGTCAGAATTCGGCTCAAAAATCACGCTCAGGAGTCAACTTCCGACATTTAAGACATTTTGAAAACTGCAGGGGGGTTTGGGCAAAATGTGACCCATCGCCGTTTTCAGTAATTGGCATATTTTCGGTATAAAAAGTCGTAATTTCAAACTGAAAATAGGTGTAGAGAGTCAGAATTCGGATAAAAAATCACGCTCAGGAGTCAAATTTCCGACATTTCAGACATTTTGAAAACTGCAGGGGGGTTTGGGCAAAATATGACCCATCGCCGTTTTCAGTAATTGGCATATTTTCGGTATAAAAATTCGTAATTTGAAACTAAAAATAGGTGCAGAGAGTCAGAATTCGGATAAAAAATCACGCTCAGGAGTCAAATTTCCGACATTTCAGACATTTTGAAAACTGCAGGGGGGTTTGGGCAAAATATGACCCATCGCTGTTTTCAGTAATTGGCCTATTTTCGGTATGAAACGTCGTAATTTGAAACTGAAAATAGGTGCAGAGAGTCAGAGTACGGCTCAAAAATCACTCTCTGGAGTCAACTTCCGACATTTCAGACATTTTGAAAACTGCAGGGGGGTTTGGGCAAAATATGACCCTTCGCCGTTTTTAGTAATTGGCATATTTTCGGTATAAAAAGTCGTAATTTGAAACTGAAAATAGGTGCAGAGAGTCAGAATTCGGCTCAAAAATCACGCTCAGGAGTCAAATTTCCGACATTTCAGACATTTTGAATACTGCAGTGGGGTTTGGGCAAAACATGACCCATCGCCGTTTACAGTAATTGGCATATTTTCGGTATGAGACGTCGTAATTTGAAACTGAAAATAGGTGCAGAGATTCAGAATTCGGCTCAAAAATCACGCTCAGGAGTCAAATTTCTGACATTTCAGACATTTTGAAAACTGCAGGGGGGTTTTGGCAAAATATGACCCATCGCCGTTTACAGTAATTGGCATATTTTCGGTATGAAACGTCGTAATTTGAAACTGAAAATAGGTGCAGACATTCAGAATTCGGCTCAAAAATCACGCTCAGGAGTCAAATTTCCGACATTTGAGACATTTTAAAAACTGCAGGGGGGTTTGGGCAAAATATGACCCATCGCTGTTTTCAGTAATTGGCCTATTTTCGGTATGAAACGTCGTAATTTGAAACTGAAAATAGGTGCAGAGAGTCAGAATTCGGCTCAAAAATCACGCTCAGGAGTCAAATATCCGATATTTCAGACATTTTGAAAACTGCAGGGGGGTTTGGGCAAAATATGACCCATCGCCGTTTTCAGTAATTGGCATATTTTCGGTATAAAAATTCGTAATTTGAAACTATAAATAGGTGCAGAGAGTCAGAATTCGGATAAAAAATCACGCTCAGGAGTCAAATTTCCGACATTTCAGACATTTGAAAAAATGCAGGTGGGTTTGGGCAAAATATGACCCATCGCCGTTTTCAGTAATTGGCATATTTTCGGTATAAAAAGTCGTAATTTAAAACTGAAAAGAGGTGCAGAGAGTCAGAACTTGGCTCAAAAATCACGCCCAGGAGTCAAATATCTGACATTTTAGACATTTTGAAAACTGCTGGGGTGTTTGCGCAAAATATGACCCATCGCCGTTTTCAGTAATTTCCATATTTTCGGTATGAAACGTCGTAATTTGAAACTGAAAATAGGTGCAGAGAGTCAGAATTCGGCTCAAAAATCACGCTCAGGAGTCAAATTTCCGACATTTCAGACATTTTGAAAACTGCAGGGGGGTTTGGGCAAAATATGACCAATCGTCGTTTTCAGTTATTGGCATATTTTCGGTATAAAAAGTCGTAATTTGAAACTGAAAATAGGTGCAGAGAGTCAGAATTCGGATAAAAAATCACGCTCAGGAGTCAAATTTCCGACATTTCAGACATTTTGAAAACTGCAGGGGGGTTTTGGCAAAATATGACCCATCGCCGTTTACAGTAATTGGCATATTTTCGGTATGAAACGTCGTAATTTGAAACTGAAAATAGGTGCAGACATTCAGAATTCGGCTCAAAAATCACGCTCAGGAGTCAAATTTCCGACATTTGAGACATTTTAAAAACTGCAGGGGGGTTTGGGCAAAATATGACCCATCGCTGTTTTCAGTAATTGGCCTATTTTCGGTATGAAACGTCGTAATTTGAAACAGAAAATAGGTGCAGAGAGTCAGAATTCGGCTCAAAAATCACGCTCAGGAGTCAAATATCCGATATTTCAGACATTTTGAAAACTGCAGGGGGGTTTGGGCAAAATATGACCCATCGCCGTTTTCAGTAATTGGCATATTTTCGGTATAAAAATTCGTAATTTGAAACTATAAATAGGTGCAGAGAGTCAGAATTCGGATAAAAAATCACGCTCAGGAGTCAAATTTCCGACATTTCAGACATTTGAAAAACTGCAGGTGGGTTTGGGCAAAATATGACCCATCGCCGTTTTCAGTAATTGGCATATTTTCGGTATAAAAAGTCGTAATTTAAAACTGAAAAGAGGTGCAGAGAGTCAGAACTTGGCTCAAAAATCACGCCCAGGAGTCAAATATCTGACATTTTAGACATTTTGAAAACTGCTGGGGTGTTTGCGCAAAATATGACCCATCGCCGTTTTCAGTAATTTCCATATTTTCGGTATGAAACGTCGTAATTTGAAACTGAAAATAGGTGCAGAGAGTCAGAATTCGGCTCAAAAATCACTCTCAGGAGTCAAATTTACGACATTTCAGACATTTTGAAAACTGCAGGGGGGTTTGGGCAAAATTTTACCCATCGCCGTTTTCAGTAATTGGCATATTTTCGGTATAAAAATTAGTAATTTGAAACTGAAAATAGGTGCAGAGAGTCAGAATTCGGATAAAAAATCACGCTCAGGAGTCAAATTTCCGACATTTCAGACATTTTAAAAACTGCAGGGGGGTTTGGGCAAAATATGACCCATCGCCGTTTTCAGTAATTGGCATATTTTCGGTATAAAAATTCGTAATTTGAAACTGAAAGTAGGTGCAGAGAGTCATAATTCGGGTAAAAAATCACGCTCAGGAGTCAAATTTCTGACATTTCAGACATTTTGAAAACTGCAAGGGGGTTTGGGCAAAATATGACCCATCGCCGTTTACAGTACTTGGCATATTTTCGGTATGAAACGTCGTAATTTGAAACTGAAAATAGGTGCAGAGATTCAGAATTCGGCTCAAAAATCACGCTCAGGAGTCAAATTTCCGACATTTCAGACATTTTAAAAACTGCAGGGGGCTTTGGGCAAAATATGACCCATCGCTGTTTTCAGTTATTGGCATATTTTCGGTATGAAACGTCGTAATTTGAAACTGAAAATAGGTGCAGAGAGTCAGAATTCGGTTAAAAAATCATGCTCAGGAGTCAAATTTCCGACATTTCAGACATTTTAAAAACTGCAGGGGGGTTTGGGCAAAATATGACCAATCGCCGTTTTCAGTAATTGGCATATTTTCGGTATGAACCGTCGTAATTTGAAACTGAAAATAGGTGCAGAGAGTCAGAATTCGGCTCAAAAATCACGCTCAGGAGTCAACTTCCGACATTTAAGACATTTTGAAAACTGCAGGGGGGTTTGGGCAAAATGTGACCCATCGCCGTTTTCAGTAATTGGCATATTTTCGGTATAAAAAGTCGTAATTTGAAACTGAAAATAGGTGTAGAGAGTCAGAATTCGGATAAAAAATCACGCTCAGGAGTCAAATTTCCGACATTTCAGACATTTTGAAAACTGCAGGGGGGTTTGGGCAAAATATGACCCATCGCCGTTTTCAGTAATTGGCATATTTTCGGTATAAAAATTCGTAATTTGAAACTAAAAATAGGTGCAGAGAGTCAGAATTCGGATAGAAAATCACGCTCAGGAGTCAAATTTCCGACATTTCAGACATTTTGAAAACTGCAGGGGGGTTTGGGCAAAATATGACCCATCGCCGTTTTCAGTAATTGGCCTATTTTCGGTATGAAACGTCGTAATTTGAAACTGAAAATAGGTGCAGAGAGTCAGAGTACGGCTCAAAAATCACGCTCTGGAGTCAACTTCCGACATTTCAGACATTTTGAAAACTGCAGGGGGGTTTGGGCAACATATGACCCATCGCCGTTTTTAGTAATTGGCATATTTTCGGTATAAAAAGTCGTAATTTGAAACTGAAAATAGGTGCAGAGAGTCAGAATTCGGCTCAAAAATCACGCTCAGGAGTCAAATTTCCGACATTTCAGACATTTTGAATACTGCAGTGGGGTTTGGGCAAAACATGACCCATCGCCGTTTACAGTAATTGGCATACTTTCGGTATGAAACGTCGTAATTTGAAACTGAAAATAGGTGCAGAGATTCAGAATTCGGCTCAAAAATCACGCTCAGGAGTCAAATTTCCGACATTTCAGACATTTTGAAAACTGCAGGGGGGTTTGGGCAAAATATGACCAATCGTCGTTTTCAGTTATTGGCATATTTTCGGTATAAAAAGTCGTAATTTGAAACTGAAAATAGGTGCAGAGAGTCAGAATTCGGATAAAAAATCACACTCAGGAGTCAAATTTCCGACATTTCAGACATTTTGAAAACTGCAGGGGGGTTTTGGCAAAATATGACCAATCGCCGTTTACAGTAATTGGCATATTTTCGGTATGAAACGTCGTAATTTGAAACTGTAAATAGGTGCAGAGAGTCAGAATTCGGCTCCAAAATCACACTCAGGAGTCAAATTTCCAACATTTCAGACATTTTGAAAACTGCAGGGGGGTTTTGGCAAAATTTGACCCATCGCCGTTTTCAGTAATTGGCATATTTTCGGTATGAAACATCGTAATTTGAAACTGAAAATAGGAGCAGAGAGTCAGAATTCGGCTCAAAAATCACGCTCAGGAGTCAAATTTCCGACATTTCAGACATTTTGAAAACTGCAAGGGGGTTTGAGCAAAATATGTCCCATCACCATTTTCAGTAATTGGCATATTTTCGGTATAAAAAGTCGTAATTTGAAACTGAAAATAGGTGCAGAGAGTTAGAATTCGGATAAAAAATCACGCTCAGGAGTCAAATTTCCGACATTTCAGACATTTTAAAAACTGCAGGTGGGTTTGGGCAAAATATGACCCATCGTCGTTTTCAGTAATTGGCATATTTTCGGTATGAAACTTCGTAATTTGAAACTGAAAATAGGTGCAGAGAGTCGGAATTCGGTTCAAAAATCACGCTCAGGAGTCAAATTTCCGACATTTCAGACATTTTGAAAACTGCTGCGGTGTTTGGGCAAAATATGACCCATCGCAGTTTTCAGTAATTGGCATATTTTCGGTATAAAAAGTCGTAATTTGAAACTGAAAATAGGTGCAGAGAGTCAGAACTCGGATCAAAAATCATGCTCAGGAGAAAAATTTTGGACATTTCAGACATTTTGAAAACTGCTGCGGTGTTTGGGCAAAATATGACCCATCGCCGTTTACAGTAATTTCCATATTTTCGGTATGAAACGTCGTAATTTGAAACTGAAAATAGGTGCAGAGAGTCAGAATTCGGCTCAAAAATCACGATCAGGAGTCAACTTCCGACATTTCAGACATTTTGAAAACTGCAGGGGGGTTTGGGCAAAATGTGACCCATCGCCGTTTTCAGTAATTGGCATATTTTCGGTATAAAAAGTCGTAATTTGAAACTGAAAATAGGTGCAGAGAGTCAGAATTCGGATAAAAAATCACGCTCAGGAGTCAAATTTCCGACATTTCAGACATTTCAAAAACTGCAGGGGGGTTTGGGCAAAATATGACCCATCGCCGTTTTCAGTAATTGGCATATTTTCGGTATGAAACGTCGTAATTTGAAACTGAAAATAGGTGCAGAGATTCAGAATTCGGCTCAAAAATCACGCTCAGGAGTCAAATTTCCGACATTTCAGACATTTTGAAAACTGCAGGGGGGTTTGGGCAAAACATGACCCATCGCCGTTTACAGTAATTGGCATATTTTCGGTATGAAACGTCGTAATTTGAAACTGAAAATAGGTGCAGACATTCAGAATTCGGCTCAAAAATCACGCTCAGGAGTCAAATTTCCGACATTTGAGACATTTTAAAAACTGCAGGGGGGTTTGGGCAAAATATGACCCATCGCTGTTTTCAGTAATTGGCCTATTTTCGGTATGAAACGTCGTAATTTGAAACAGAAAATAGGTGCAGAGAGTCAGAATTCGGCTCAAAAATCACGCTCAGGAGTCAAATATCCGATATTTCAGACATTTTGAAAACTGCAGGGGGGTTTGGGCAAAATATGACCCATCGCCGTTTTCAGTAATTGGCATATTTTCGGTATAAAAATTCGTAATTTGAAACTATAAATAGGTGCAGAGAGTCAGAATTCGGATAAAAAATCACGCTCAGGAGTCAAATTTCCGACATTTCAGACATTTGAAAAACTGCAGGTGGGTTTGGGCAAAATATGACCCATCGCCGTTTTCAGTAATTGGCATATTTTCGGTATAAAAAGTCGTAATTTAAAACTGAAAAGAGGTGCAGAGAGTCAGAACTTGGCTCAAAAATCACGCCCAGGAGTCAAATATCTGACATTTTAGACATTTTGAAAACTGCTGGGGTGTTTGCGCAAAATATGACCCATCGCCGTTTTCAGTAATTTCCATATTTTCGGTATGAAACGTCGTAATTTGAAACTGAAAATAGGTGCAGAGAGTCAGAATTCGGCTCAAAAATCACTCTCAGGAGTCAAATTTACGACATTTCAGACATTTTGAAAACTGCAGGGGGGTTTGGGCAAAATTTTACCCATCGCCGTTTTCAGTAATTGGCATATTTTCGGTATAAAAATTAGTAATTTGAAACTGAAAATAGGTGCAGAGAGTCAGAATTCGGATAAAAAATCACGCTCAGGAGTCAAATTTCCGACATTTCAGACATTTTAAAAACTGCAGGGGGGTTTGGGCAAAATATGACCCATCGCCGTTTTCAGTAATTGGCATATTTTCGGTATAAAAATTCGTAATTTGAAACTGAAAGTAGGTGCAGAGAGTCATAATTCGGGTAAAAAATCACGCTCAGGAGTCAAATTTCTGACATTTCAGACATTTTGAAAACTGCAAGGGGGTTTGGGCAAAATATGACCCATCGCCGTTTACAGTACTTGGCATATTTTCGGTATGAAACGTCGTAATTTGAAACTGAAAATAGGTGCAGAGATTCAGAATTCGGCTCAAAAATCACGCTCAGGAGTCAAATTTCCGACATTTCAGACATTTTAAAAACTGCAGGGGGCTTTGGGCAAAATATGACCATCGCTGTTTTCAGTTATTGGCATATTTTCGGTATGAAACGTCGTAATTTGAAACTGAAAATAGGTGCAGAGAGTCAGAATTCGGTTAAAAAATCATGCTCAGGAGTCAAATTTCCGACATTTCAGACATTTTAAAAACTGCAGGGGGGTTTGGGCAAAATATGACCAATCGCCGTTTTCAGTAATTGGCATATTTTCGGTATGAACCGTCGTAATTTGAAACTGAAAATAGGTGCAGAGAGTCAGAATTCGGCTCAAAAATCACGCTCAGGAGTCAACTTCCGACATTTAAGACATTTTGAAAACTGCAGGGGGGTTTGGGCAAAATGTGACCCATCGCCGTTTTCAGTAATTGGCATATTTTCGGTATAAAAAGTCGTAATTTGAAACTGAAAATAGGTGTAGAGAGTCAGAATTCGGATAAAAAATCACGCTCAGGAGTCAAATTTCCGACATTTCAGACATTTTGAAAACTGCAGGGGGGTTTGGGCAAAATATGACCCATCGCCGTTTTCAGTAATTGGCATATTTTCGGTATAAAAATTCGTAATTTGAAACTAAAAATAGGTGCAGAGAGTCAGAATTCGGATAGAAAATCACGCTCAGGAGTCAAATTTCCGACATTTCAGACATTTTGAAAACTGCAGGGGGGTTTGGGCAAAATATGACCCATCGCCGTTTTCAGTAATTGGCCTATTTTCGGTATGAAACGTCGTAATTTGAAACTGAAAATAGGTGCAGAGAGTCAGAGTACGGCTCAAAAATCACGCTCTGGAGTCAACTTCCGACATTTCAGACATTTTGAAAACTGCAGGGGGGTTTGGGCAACATATGACCCATCGCCGTTTTTAGTAATTGGCATATTTTCGGTATAAAAAGTCGTAATTTGAAACTGAAAATAGGTGCAGAGAGTCAGAATTCGGCTCAAAAATCACGCTCAGGAGTCAAATTTCCGACATTTCAGACATTTTGAATACTGCAGTGGGGTTTGGGCAAAACATGACCCATCGCCGTTTACAGTAATTGGCATACTTTCGGTATGAAACGTCGTAATTTGAAACTGAAAATAGGTGCAGAGATTCAGAATTCGGCTCAAAAATCACGCTCAGGAGTCAAATTTCCGACATTTCAGACATTTTGAAAACTGCAGGGGGGTTTGGGCAAAATATGACCAATCGTCGTTTTCAGTTATTGGCATATTTTCGGTATAAAAAGTCGTAATTTGAAACTGAAAATAGGTGCAGAGAGTCAGAATTCGGATAAAAAATCACACTCAGGAGTCAAATTTCCGACATTTCAGACATTTTGAAAACTGCAGGGGGGTTTTGGCAAAATATGACCAATCGCCGTTTACAGTAATTGGCATATTTTCGGTATGAAACGTCGTAATTTGAAACTGTAAATAGGTGCAGAGAGTCAGAATTCGGCTCCAAAATCACACTCAGGAGTCAAATTTCCAACATTTCAGACATTTTGAAAACTGCAGGGGGGTTTTGGCAAAATTTGACCCATCGCCGTTTTCAGTAATTGGCATATTTTCGGTATGAAACATCGTAATTTGAAACTGAAAATAGGAGCAGAGAGTCAGAATTCGGCTCAAAAATCACGCTCAGGAGTCAAATTTCCGACATTTCAGACATTTTGAAAACTGCAAGGGGGTTTGAGCAAAATATGTCCCATCACCATTTTCAGTAATTGGCATATTTTCGGTATAAAAAGTCGTAATTTGAAACTGAAAATAGGTGCAGAGAGTTAGAATTCGGATAAAAAATCACGCTCAGGAGTCAAATTTCCGACATTTCAGACATTTTAAAAACTGCAGGTGGGTTTGGGCAAAATATGACCCATCGTCGTTTTCAGTAATTGGCATATTTTCGGTATGAAACTTCGTAATTTGAAACTGAAAATAGGTGCAGAGAGTCGGAATTCGGTTCAAAAATCACGCTCAGGAGTCAAATTTCCGACATTTCAGACATTTTGAAAACTGCTGCGGTGTTTGGGCAAAATATGACCCATCGCAGTTTTCAGTAATTGGCATATTTTCGGTATAAAAAGTCGTAATTTGAAACTGAAAATAGGTGCAGAGAGTCAGAACTCGGATCAAAAATCATGCTCAGGAGAAAAATTTTGGACATTTCAGACATTTTGAAAACTGCTGCGGTGTTTGGGCAAAATATGACCCATCGCCGTTTACAGTAATTTCCATATTTTCGGTATGAAACGTCGTAATTTGAAACTGAAAATAGGTGCAGAGAGTCAGAATTCGGCTCAAAAATCACGATCAGGAGTCAACTTCCGACATTTCAGACATTTTGAAAACTGCAGGGGGGTTTGGGCAAAATGTGACCCATCGCCGTTTTCAGTAATTGGCATATTTTCGGTATAAAAAGTCGTAATTTGAAACTGAAAATAGGTGCAGAGAGTCAGAATTCGGATAAAAAATCACGCTCAGGAGTCAAATTTCCGACATTTCAGACATTTCAAAAACTGCAGGGGGGTTTGGGCAAAATATGACCCATCGCCGTTTTCAGTAATTGGCATATTTTCGGTATGAAACGTCGTAATTTGAAACTGAAAATAGGTGCAGAGATTCAGAATTCGGCTCAAAAATCACGCTCAGGAGTCAAATTTCCGACATTTCAGACATTTTGAAAACTGCAGGGGGGTTTGGGCAAAACATGACCCATCGCCGTTTACAGTAATTGGCATATTTTCGGTATGAAACGTCGTAATTTGAAACTGAAAATAGGTGCAGAGATTCAGAATTCGGCTCAAAAATCACGCTCAGGAGTCAAATTTCCGACATTTCAGACATTTTGAAAACTGCAGGGGGGTTTGGGCAAAATATGACCAATCGTCGTTTTCAGTTATTGGCATATTTTCGGTATAAAAAGTCGTAATTTGAAACTGAAAATAGGTGCAGAGAGTCAGAATTCGGATAAAAAATCACGCTCAGGAGTCAAATTTCCGACATTTCAGACATTTTGAAAACTGCAGGGGGGTTTTGGCAAAATATGACCAATCGCCGTTTTCAGTAATTGGCATATTTTCGGTATGAAACATCGTAATTTGAAACTGAAAATAGGAGCAGAGAGTCAGAATTCGGCTCAAAAATCACGCTCAGGAGTCAAATTTCCGACATTTCAGACATTTTGAAAACTGCAGGGGGGTTTGAGCAAAATATGTCCCATCACCATTTTCAGTAATTGGCATATTTTCGGTATAAAAAGTCGTAATTTGAAACTGAAAATAGGTGCAGAGAGTTAGAATTCGGATAAAAAATCACGCTCAGGAGTCAAATTTCCGACATTTCAGACATTTTAAAAACTGCAGGTGGGTTTGGGCAAAATATGACCCATCGTCGTTTTCAGTAATTGGCATATTTTCGGTATGAAACTTCGTAATTTGAAACTGAAAATAGGTGCAGATAGTCGGAATTCGGCTCAAAAATCACGCTCAGGAGTCAAATTTCCGACATTTCAGACATTTTGAAAACTGCAGGGGGGTTTGGGCAAAATATGACCCATCGCCGTTTTCAGTAATTGGCATATTTTCGGTATAAAAAGTCGTAATTTAAAACTGAAAAGAGGTGCAGAGAGTCAGAACTCGGCTCAAAAATCACGCCAAGGAGTCAAATTTCCGACATTTCAGACATTTTGAAAACTGCTGGGGTGTTTGCGCAAAATATGACCCATCGCCGTTTACAGTAATTTCCATATTTTCGGTATGAAACGTCGTAATTTGAAACTGAAAATAGGTGCAGAGAGTCAGAATTCGGCTCAAAAATCACTCTCAGGAGTCAAATTTACGACATTTCAGACATTTTGAAAACTGCAGGGGGGTTTGGGCAAAATTTGACCCATCGCCGTTTTCAGTAATTGGCATATTTTCGGTATAAAAATTCGTAATTTGAAACTGAAAATAGGTGCAGATAGTCAGAATTCGGATAAAAAATCACGCTCAGGAGTCAAATTTCCGACATTTCAGACATTTTAAAAACTGCAGGGGGGTTTGGGCAAAATATGACCCATCGCCGTTTTCAGTAATTGGCATATTTTCGGTATAAAAAGTCGTAATTTGAAACTGAAAGTAGGTGCAGAGAGTCAGAATTCGGATAAAAAATCACGCTCAGGAGTCAAATTTCTGACATTTCAGACATTTTGAAAACTGCAGGGGGGTTTGGGCAAAATATGACCCATCGCCGTTTACAGTACTTGGCACATTTTCGGTATGAAACGTCGTAATTTGAAACTGAAAATAGGTGCAGAGATTCAGAATTCGGCTCAAAAATCACGCTCAGGAGTCAAATTTCCGACATTTCAGACATTTTGAATACTGCAGTGGGGTTTGGGCAAAACATGACCCATCGCCGTTTACAGTAATTGGCAAATTTTCGGTATGAAACGTCGTAATTTGAAACTGAAAATAGGTGCAGAGATTCAGAATTCGGCTCAAAAATCACGCTCAGGAGTCAAATTTCCGACATTTCAGACATTTTGAAAACTGCAGGGGGGTTTGGGCAAAATATGACCAATCGTCGTTTTCAGTTATTGGCATATTTTCGGTATAAAAAGTCGTAATTTGAAACTGAAAATAGGTGCAGAGTGTCAGAATTCGGATAAAAAATCACGCTCAGGAGTCAAATTTCCGACATTTCAGACATTTTGAAAACTGCAGGGGGGTTTTGGCAAAATATGACCCATCGCCGTTTACAGTAATTGGCATATTTTCGGTATGAAACGTCGTAATTTGAAACTGAAAATAGGTGCAGACATTCAGAATTCGGCTCAAAAATCACGCTCAGGAGTCAAATTTCCGACATTTGAGACATTTTAAAAACTACAGGGGGGTTTGGGCAAAATATGACCCATCGCCGTTTTCAGTAATTGGCCTATTTTCGGTATGAAACGTCGTAATTTGAAACTGAAAATAGGTGCAGAGAGTCAGAATTCGGCTCAAAAATCACGCTCAGGAGTCAAATTTCCGATATTTCAGACATTTTGAAAACTGCAGGGGGGTTTGGGCAAAATATGACCCATCGCCGTTTTCAGTAATTGGCATATTTTCGGTATAAAAATTCGTAATTTGAAACTATAAATAGGTGCAGAGAGTCAGAATTCGGATAAAAAAATCACGCTCAGGAGTCAAATTTCCGACATTTCAGACATTTGAAAAACTGCAGGTGGGTTTGAGCAAAATATGACCCATCGCCGTTTTCAGTAATTGGCATATTTTCGGTATAAAAAGTCGTAATTTAAAACTGAAAAGAGGTGCAGAGAGTCAGAACTCGGCTCAAAAATCACGCCCAGGAGTCAAATATCTGACATTTCAGACATTTTGAAAACTGCTGGGGTGTTTGCGCAAAATATGACCCATCGCCGTTTTCAGTAATTTCCATATTTTCGGTATGAAACGTCGTAATTTGAAACTGAAAATAGGTGCAGAGAGTCAGAATTCGGCTCAAAAATCACTCTCAGGAGTCAAATTTACGACATTTCAGACATTTTGAAAACTGCAGGGGGGTTTGGGCAAAATTTTACCCATCGCCGTTTTCAGTAATTGGCATATTTTCGGTATAAAAATTCGACATTTGAAACTATAAATAGGTGCAGAGAGTCAGAATTCGGATAAAAAATCACTCTCAGGAGTCAAATTTCCGACATTTCAGACATTTTAAAAACTGCAGGTGGGTTTGGGCAAAATATGACCCATCGCCGTTTTCAGTAATTGGCATATTTTCGGTATAAAAAGTCGTAATTTGAAACTGAAAAGAGGTGCAGAGAGTCAGAACTCGGCTCAAAAATCACGCCAAGGAGTCAAATTTCCGACATTTCAGACATTTTGAAAACTGCTGGGGTGTTTGCGCAAAATATGACCCATCGCCGTTTACAGTAATTTCCATATTTTCGGTATGAAACGTCGTAATTTGAAACTGAAAATAGGTGCAGAGAGTCAGAATTCGGCTCAAAAATCACTCTCAGGAGTCAAATTTACGACATTTCAGACATTTTGAAAACTGCAGGGGGGTTTGGGCAAAATTTGACCCATCGCCGTTTTCAGTAATTGGCATATTTTCGGTATAAAAATTCGTAATTTGAAACTGAAAATAGGTGCAGATAGTCAGAATTCGGATAAAAAATCACGCTCAGGAGTCAAATTTCCGACATTTCAGACATTTTGAAAACTGCAGGGGGGTTTGGGCAAAATATGACCCATCGCCGTTTACAGTACTTGGCACATTTTCGGTATGAAACGTCGTAATTTGAAACTGAAAATAGGTGCAGAGATTCAGAATTCGGCTCAAAAATCACGCTCAGGAGTCAAATTTCCGACATTTCAGACATTTTGAATACTGCAGTGGGGTTTGGGCAAAACATGACCCATCGCCGTTTACAGTAATTGGCAAATTTTCGGTATGAAACGTCGTAATTTGAAACTGAAAATAGGTGCAGAGATTCAGAATTCGGCTCAAAAATCACGCTCAGGAGTCAAATTTCCGACATTTCAGACATTTTGAAAACTGCAGGGGGGTTTGGGCAAAATATGACCAATCGTCGTTTTCAGTTATTGGCATATTTTCGGTTTAAAAAGTCGTAATTTGAAACTGAAAATAGGTGCAGAGTGTCAGAATTCGGATAAAAAATCACGCTCAGGAGTCAAATTTCCGACATTTCAGACATTTTGAAAACTGCAGGGGGGTTTTGGCAATATATGACCCATCGCCGTTTACAGTAATTGGCATATTTTCGGTATGAAACGTCGTAATTTGAAACTGAAAATAGGTGCAGACATTCAGAATTCGGCTCAAAAATCACGCTCAGGAGTCAAATTTTCGACATTTGAGACATTTTAAAAACTGCAGGGGGGTTTGGGCAAAATATGACCCATCGCCGTTTTCAGTAATTGGCCTATTTTCGGTATGAAACGTCGTAATTTGAAACTGAAAATAGGTGCAGAGAGTCAGAATTCGGCTCAAAAATCACGCTCAGGAGTCAAATTTCCGATATTTCAGACATTTGGAAAACTGCAGGGGGGTTTGGGCAAAATATGACCCATCGCCGTTTTCAGTAATTGGCATATTTTCGGTATAAAAATTCGTAATTTGAAACTATAAATAGGTGCAGAGAGTCAGAATTCGGATAAAAAAATCACGCTCAGGAGTCAAATTTCCGACATTTCAGACATTTGAAAAACTGCAGGTGGGTTTGGGCAAAATATGACCCATCGCCGTTTTCAGTAATTGGCATATTTTCGGTATAAAAAGTCGTAATTTAAAACTGAAAAGAGGTGCAGAGAGTCAGAACTCGGCTCAAAAATCACGCCCAGGAGTCAAATATCTGACATTTCAGACATTTTGAAAACTGCTGGGGTGTTTGCGCAAAATATGACCCATCGCCGTTTTCAGTAATTTCCATATTTTCGGTATGAAACGTCGTAATTTGAAACTGAAAATAGGTGCAGAGAGTCAGAATTCGGCTCAAAAATCACTCTCAGGAGTCAAATTTACGACATTTCAGACATTTTGAAAACTGCAGGGGGGTTTGGGCAAAATTTTACCCATCGCCGTTTTCAGTAATTGGCATATTTTCGGTATAAAAATTAGTAATTTGAAACTGAAAATAGGTGCAGAGATTCAGAATTCGGCTCAAAAATCACGCTCAGGAGTCAAATTTCCGACATTTCAGACATTTTAAAAACTGCAGGGGGGTTTGGGCAAAATATGACCCATCGCTGTTTTCAGTTATTGGCATATTTTCGGTATGAAACGTCGTAATTTGAAACTGAAAATAGGTGCAGAGAGTCAGAATTCGGTTAAAAAATCATGCTCAGGAGTCAAATTTCAGACATTTCAGACATTTTAAAAACTGCAGGGGGGTTTGGGCAAAATATGACCAATCACCGTTTTCAGTAATTGGCATATTTTCGGTATGAACCGTCGTAATTTGAAACTGAAAATAGGTACAGAGAGTCAGAATTCGGGTCAAAAATCACGCTCAGGAGTCAACTTCCGACATTTAAGACATTTTGAAAACTGCAGGGGGGTTTGGGCAAAATGTGACCCATCGCCGTTTTCAGTAATTGGCATATTTTCGGTATAAAAAGTCGTAATTTCAAACTGAAAATAGGTGTAGAGAGTCAGAATTCGGATAAAAAATCACGCTCAGGAGTCAAATTTCCGACATTTCAGACATTTTGAAAACTGCAGGGGGGTTTGGGCAAAATATGACCCATCGCCGTTTTCAGTAATTGGCATATTTTCGGTATAAAAATTCGTAATTTGAAACGAAAAATAGGTGCAGAGAGTCAGAATTCGGATAAAAATCACGCTCAGGAGTCAAATATCCGACATTTCAGACATTTTGAAAACTGCAGGGGGGTTTGGGCAAAATATGACCCATCGCCGTTTTCAGTAATTGGCCTATTTTCGGTATGAAACGTCGTAATTTGAAACTGAAAATAGGTGCAGAGAGTCAGAGTACGGCTCAAAAACCACGCTCTGGAGTCAACTTCCGACATTTCAGACATTTTGAAAACTGCAGGGGGGTTTGGGCAAAATATGACCCATCGCCGTTTTTAGTAATTG
The DNA here is from genome assembly GCF_040958095.1 of Procambarus clarkii. NCBI lineage: Eukaryota > Metazoa > Arthropoda > Malacostraca > Decapoda > Cambaridae > Procambarus > Procambarus clarkii. Next base: position 183,443 of record NW_027189202.1, read on the forward strand.
GCATATTTTCGGTATAAAAATTCGTAATTTGAAACTGAAAGTAGGTGCAGAGAGTCATAATTCGGGTAAAAAATCACGCTCAGGAGTCAAATTTCTGACATTTCAGACATTTTGAAAACTGCAGGGGGGTTTGGGCAAAATATGACCCATCGCCGTTTACAGTACTTGGCATATTTTCGGTATGAAACGTCGTAATTTGAAACTGAAAATAGGTGCAGAGATTCAGAATTCGGGTCAAAAATCACGCTCAGGAGTCAAATTTCCGACATTTCAGACATTTTAAAAACTGCAGGGGGCTTTGGGCAAAATATGACCCATCGCTGTTTTCAGTTATTGGCATATTTTCGGTATGAAACGTAATTTGAAACTGAAAATAGGTGCAGAGAGTCAGAATTCGGTTAAAAAATCATGCTCAGGAGTCAAATTTCCGACATTTCAGATATTTTAAAAACTGCAGGGGGGTTTGGGCAAAATATGACCAATCGCCGTTTTCAGTAATTGGCATATTTTCGGTATGAACCGTCGTAATTTGAAACTGAAAATAGGTGCAGAGAGTCAGAATTCGGCTCAAAAATCACGCTCAGGAGTCAAATTTCCGACATTTCAGACATTTTGAATACTGCAGTGGGGTTTGGGCAAAACATGACCCATCGCCGTTTACAGTAATTGGCATATTTTCGGTATGAAACGTCGTAATTTGAAACTGAAAATAGGTGCAGAGATTCAGAATTCGGCTCAAAAATCACGCTCAGGAGTCAAATTTCCGACATTTCAGACATTTTGAAAACTGCAGGGGGGTTTGGGCAAAATATGACCAATCGTCGTTTTCAGTTATTGGCATATTTTCGGTATAAAAAGTAGTAATTTGAAACTGAAAATAGGTGCAGAGAGTCAGAATTCGGATAAAAAATCACGCTCAAGAGTCAAATTTCCGACATTTCAGACATTTTGAAAACTGCAGGGGGGTTTTGGCAAAATATGACCCATCGCCGTTTACAGTAATTGGCATATTTTCGGTATGAAACGTCGTAATTTGAAACTGAAAATCGGTGCAGACATTCAGAATTCGGCTCAAAAATCACGCTCAGGAGTCAAATTTCCGACATTTGAGACATTTTAAAAACTGCAGGGGGGTTTGGGCAAAATATGACCCATCGCCGTTTTCAGTAATTGGCCTATTTTCGGTATGAAACGTCGTAATTTGAAACTGAAAATAGGTGCAGAGAGTCAGAATTCGGCTCAAAAATCACGCTCAGGAGTCAAATTTCCGATATTTCAGACATTTTGAAAACTGCAGGGGGGTTTGGGCAAAATATGACCCATCGCCGTTTTCAGTAATTGGCATATTTTCGGTAAAAAAATTCGTAATTTGAAACTATAAATAGGTGCAGAGAGTCAGAATTCGGATAAAAAATCACGCTCAGGAGTCAAATTTCCGACATTTCAGACATTTGAAAAACTGCAGGTGGGTTTGGGCAAAATATGACCCATCGCCGTTTTCAGTAATTGGCATATTTTCGGTATAAAAAGTCGTAATTTAAAACTGAAAAGAGGTGCAGAGAGTCAGAACTCGGCTCAAAAATCACGCCCAGGAGTCAAATATCTGACATTTCAGACATTTTGAAAACTGCTGGGGTGTTTGCGCAAAATATGACCCATCGCCGTTTTCAGTAATTTCCATATTTTCGGTATGAAACGTCGTAATTTGAAACTGAAAATAGGTGCAGAGAGTCAGAATTCGGCTCAAAAATCACTCTCAGGAGTCAAATTTACGACATTTCAGACATTTTGAAAACTGCAGGGGGGTTTGGGCAAAATTTTACCCATCGCCGTTTTCAGTAATTGGCATATTTTCGGTATAAAAATTAGTAATTTGAAACTGAAAATAGGTGCAGAGATTCAGAATTCGGCTCAAAAATCACGCTCAGGAGTCAAATTTCCGACATTTCAGACATTTTAAAAACTGCAGGGGGGTTTGGGCAAAATATGACCCATCGCTGTTTTCAGTTATTGGCATATTTTCGGTATGAAACGTCGTAATTTGAAACTGAAAATAGGTGCAGAGAGTCAGAATTCGGTTAAAAAATCATGCTCAGGAGTCAAATTTCAGACATTTCAGACATTTTAAAAACTGCAGGGGGGTTTGGGCAAAATATGACCAATCACCGTTTTCAGTAATTGGCATATTTTCGGTATGAACCGTCGTAATTTGAAACTGAAAATAGGTACAGAGAGTCAGAATTCGGGTCAAAAATCACGCTCAGGAGTCAACTTCCGACATTTAAGACATTTTGAAAACTGCAGGGGGGTTTGGGCAAAATGTGACCCATCGCCGTTTTCAGTAATTGGCATATTTTCGGTATAAAAGTCGTAATTTCAAACTGAAAATAGGTGTAGAGAGTCAGAATTCGGATAAAAAATCACGCTCAGGAGTCAAATTTCCGACATTTCAGACATTTTGAAAACTGCAGGGGGGTTTGGGCAAAATATGACCCATCGCCGTTTTCAGTAATTGGCATATTTTCGGTATAAAAATTCGTAATTTGAAACGAAAAATAGGTGCAGAGAGTCAGAATTCGGATAAAAATCACGCTCAGGAGTCAAATATCCGACATTTCAGACATTTTGAAAACTGCAGGGGGGTTTGGGCAAAATATGACCCATCGCCGTTTTCAGTAATTGGCCTATTTTCGGTATGAAACGTCGTAATTTGAAACTGAAAATAGGTGCAGAGAGTCAGAGTACGGCTCAAAAACCACGCTCTGGAGTCAACTTCCGACATTTCAGACATTTTGAAAACTGCAGGGGGGTTTGGGCAAAATATGACCCATCGCCGTTTTTAGTAATTGGCATATTTTCGGTATAAAAATTCGTAATTTGAAACTGAAAGTAGGTGCAGAGAGTCATAATTCGGGTAAAAAATCACGCTCAGGAGTCAAATTTCTGACATTTCAGACATTTTGAAAACTGCAGGGGGGTTTGGGCAAAATATGACCCATCGCCGTTTACAGTACTTGGCATATTTTCGGTATGAAAACGTCGTAATTTGAAACTGAAAATAGGTGCAGAGATTCAGAATTCGGGTCAAAAATCACGCTCAGGAGTCAAATTTCCGACATTTCAGACATTTTGAAAACTGCATGGGTGCTTTGCGCAAAATATGACCCATCGCCTGTTTTCAGTTAATTGCATATTTTCGGTATGAAACGTCGTAATTTGAAACTGAAAATAGGTGCAGAGAGTCAGAATTCGGCTCAAAAATCACTGCTCAGGAGTCAAATTTACGACATTTCAGACATTTTGAAAACTGCAGGGGGGTTTGGGCAAAACTATTACCCATCGCCGTTTTCAGTAATTGGCATATTTTCGGTATAAAACTTAGTAATTTGAAACTGAAAATAGGTGCAGAGAGTCAGAATTCGGATAAAAAATCACGCTCAGGAGTCAAATTTCCGACATTTCAGACATTTTGAAATACTGCAGTGGGGTTTGGGCAAAATATGACCCATCGCCGTTTTACAGTAATTGGCATATTTTCGGTATAAAACTTCGTAATTTGAAACTGAAAGTAGGTGCAGAGAGTCATAATTCGGGCTCAAAAATCACGCTCAGGAGTCAAATTTCTGACATTTCAGACATTTTGAAAACTGCAGGGGGGTTTGGGCAAAATATGACCAATCGTCGTTTTCAGTTATTGGCATATTTTCGGTATAAAAAGTAGTAATTTGAAACTGAAAATAGGTGCAGAGAGTCAGAATTCGGATAAAAAATCACGCTCAAGAGTCAAATTTCCGACATTTCAGACATGTTGAAAACTGCAGGGGGGTTTTGGCAAAATATGACCCATCGCCGTTTACAGTAATTGGCATATTTTCGGTATGAAACGTCGTAATTTGAAACTGAAAATCGGTGCAGACATTCAGAATTCGGCTCAAAAATCACGCTCAGGAGTCAAATTTCCGACATTTGAGACATTTTAAAAACTGCAGGGGGGTTTGGGCAAAATATGACCCATCGCCGTTTTCAGTAATTGGCCTATTTTCGGTATGAAACGTCGTAATTTGAAACTGAAAATAGGTGCAGAGAGTCAGAATTCGGCTCAAAAATCACGCTCAGGAGTCAAATTTCCGATATTTCAGACATTTTGAAAACTGCAGGGGGGTTTGGGCAAAATATGACCCATCGCCGTTTTCAGTAATTGGCATATTTTCGGTAAAAAAATTCGTAATTTGAAACTATAAATAGGTGCAGAGAGTCAGAATTCGGATAAAAAATCACGCTCAGGAGTCAAATTTCCGACATTTCAGACATTTGAAAAACTGCAGGTGGGTTTGGGCAAAATATGACCCATCGCCGTTTTCAGTAATTGGCATATTTTCGGTATAAAAAGTCGTAATTTAAAACTGAAAAGAGGTGCAGAAAGTCAGAACTCGGCTCAAAAATCACGCCCAGGAGTCAAATATCTGACATTTCAGACATTTTAAAAACTGCTGGGGTGTTTGCACAAAATATGACCCATCGCTGTTTTCAGTAATTTCCATATTTTCGGTATGAAACGTCGTAATTTGAAACTGAAAATAGGTGCAGAGAGTCAGAATTCGGCTCAAAAATCACTCTCAGGAGTCAAATTTACGACATTTCAGACATTTTGAAAACTGCAGGGGGGTTTGGGCAAAATTTTACCCATTGCCGTTTTCAGTAATTGGCATATTTTCGGTATAAAAATTAGTAATTTGAAACTGAAAATAGGTGCAGAGAGTCAGAATTCGGATAAAAAATCACGCTCAGGAGTCAAATTTCCGACATTTCAGACATTTTAAAAACTGCAGGGGGGTTTGGGCAAAATATGACCCATCGCCGTTTTCAGTAATTGGCATATTTTCGGTATAAAAATTCGTAATTTGAAACTGAAAGTAGGTGCAGAGAGTCATAATTCGGGTAAAAAATCACGCTCAGGAGTCAAATTTCTGACATTTCAGACATTTTGAAAACTGCAGGGGGCTTTGGGCAAAATATGACCCATCGCCGTTTACAGTACTTGGCATATTTTCGGTATGAAACGTCGTAATTTGAAACTGAAAATAGGTGCAGAGATTCAGAATTCGTCTCAAAAATCACGCTCAGGAGTCAAATTTCCGACATTTCAGACATTTTAAAAACTGCAGGGGGGTTTGGGCAATATATGACCCATCGCTGTTTTCAGTTATTGGCATATTTTCGGTATGAAACGTCGTAATTTGAAACTGAAAATAGGTGCAGAGAGTCAGAATTCGGTTAAAAAATCATGCTCAGGAGTCAAATTTCCGACATTTCAGACAGTTTAAAAACTGCAGGGGGGTTTGGGCAAAATATGACCAATCGCCGTTTTCAGTAATTGGCATATTTTCGGTATGAACCGTCGTAATTTGAAACTAAAAATAGGTGCAGAGAGTCAGAATTCGGCTCAAAAATCACGCTCAGGAGTCAACTTCCGACATTTAAGACATTTTGAAAACTGCAGGGGGGTTTGGGCAAAATGTGACCCATCGCCGTTTTCAGTAATTGGCATATTTTCGGTATAAAAAGTCGTAATTTCAAACTGAAAATAGGTGTAGAGAGTCAGAATTCGGATAAAAAATCACGCTCAGGAGTCAAATTTCCGACATTTCAGACATTTTGAAAACTGCAGGGGGGTTTGGGCAAAATATGACCCATCGCCGTTTTCAGTAATTGGCATATTTTCGGTATAAAAATTCGTAATTTGAAACTAAAAATAGGTGCAGAGAGTCAGAATTCGGATAAAAAATCACGCTCAGGAGTCAAATTTCCGACATTTCAGACATTTTGAAAACTGCAGGGGGGTTTGGGTAAAATATGACCCATCGCTGTTTTCAGTAATTGGCCTATTTTCGGTATGAAACGTCGTAATTTGAAACTGAAAATAGGTGCAGAGAGTCAGAGTACGGCTCAAAAATCACTCTCTGGAGTCAACTTCCGACATTTCAGACATTTTGAAAACTGCAGGGGGGTTTGGGCAAAATATGACCCATCGCCGTTTTATAGTAATTGGCATATTTTCGGTATAAAAAGTCGTAATTTGAAACTGAAAATAGGTGCAGAGAGTCAGAATTCGGCTCAAAAATCACGCTCAGGAGTCAAATTTCCGACATTTCAGACATTTTGAATACTGCAGTGGGGTTTGGGCAAAACATGACCCATCGCCGTTTACAGTAATTGGCATATTTTCGGTATGAAACGTCGTAATTTGAAACTGAAAATAGGTGCAGAGATTCAGAATTCGGCTCAAAAATCACGCTCAGGAGTCAAATTTCCGACATTTCAGACATTTTGAAAACTGCAGGGGGGTTTGGGCAAAATATGACCAATCGTCGTTTTCAGTTATTGGCATATTTTCGGTATAAAAAGTCGTAATTTGAAACTGAAAATAGGTGCAGAGAGTCAGAATTCGGATAAAAAATCACGCTCAGGAGTCAAATTTCCGACATTTCAGACATTTTGAAAACTGCAGGGGGGTTTTGGCAAAATATGACCCATCGCCGTTTACAGTAATTGGCATATTTTCGGGATGAAACGTCGTAATTTGAAACTGAAAATAGGTGCAGACATTCAGAATTCGGCTCAAAAATCACGCTCAGGAGTCAAATTTCCGACATTTGAGACATTTTAAAAACTGCAGGGGGGTTTGGGCAAAATATGACCCATCGCCGTTTTCAGTAATTGGCCTATTTTCGGTATGAAACGTCGTAATTTGAAACTGAAAATAGGTGCAGAGAGTCAGAATTCGGCTCAAAAATCACGCTCAGGAGTCAAATATCCGATATTTCAGACATTTTGAAAACTGCAGGGGGGTTTGGGCAAAATATGACCCATCGCCGTTTTCAGTAATTGGCATATTTTCGGTATAAAAATTCGTAATTTGAAACTGAAAATAGGTGCAGAGAGTCAGAATTCGGATAAAAAATCACGCTCAGGAGTCAAATTTCCGACATTTCAGACATTTGAAAAACTGCAGGTGGGTTTGGGCAAAATATGACCCATCGCCGTTTTCAGTAATTGGCATATTTTCGGTATAAAAAGTCGTAATTTAAAACTGAAAAGAGGTGCAGAGAGTCAGAACTTGGCTCAAAAATCACGCCCAGGAGTCAAATATCTGACATTTCAGACATTTTGAAAACTGCTGGGGTGTTTGCGCAAAATATGACCCATCGCCGTTTTCAGTAATTTCCATATTTTCGGTATGAAACGTCGTAATTTGAAAATGAAAATAGGTGCAGAGAGTCAGAATTCGGCTCAAAAATCACTCTCAGGAGTCAAATTTACGACATTTCAGACATTTTGAAAACTGCAGGGGGGTTTGGGCAAAATTTTACCCATCGCCGTTTTCAGTAATTGGCATATTTTTGGTATAAAAATTAGTAATTTGAAACTGAAAATAGGTGCAGAGAGTCAGAATTCGGATAAAAAATCACGCTCAGGAGTCAAATTTCCGACATTTCAGACATTTTAAAAACTGCAGGGGGGTTTGGGCAAAATATGACCCATCGCCGTTTTCAGTAATTGGCATATTTTCGGTATAAAAATTCGTAATTTGAAACTGAAAGTAGGTGCAGAGAGTCATAATTCGGGTAAAAAATCACGCTCAGGAGTCAAATTTCTGACATTTCAGACATTTTGAAAACTGCAGGGGGGTTTGGGCAAAATATGACCCATCGCCGTTTACAGTACTTGGCATATTTTCGGTATGAAACGTCGTAATTTGAAACTGAAAATAGGTGCAGAGATTCAGAATTCGGCTCAAAAATCACGCTCAGGAGTCAAATTTCCGACATTTCAGACATTTTAAAAACTGCAGGGGGGCTTTGGGCAAAATATGACCCATCGCTGTTTTCAGTTATTGGCATATTTTCGGTATGAAACGTCGTAATTTGAAACTGAAAATAGGTGCAGAGAGTCAGAATTCGGATAAAAAATCATGCTCAGGAGTCAAATTTCCGACATTTTAGACATTTTAAAAACTGCAGGGGGGTTTGGGCAAAATATGACCAATCGCCGTTTTCAGTAATTGGCATATTTTCGGTATGAACCGTCGTAATTTGAAACTGAAAATAGGTGCAGAGAGTCAGAATTCGGCTCAAAAATCATGCTCAGGAGTCAACTTCCGACATTTAAGACATTTTGAAAACTGCAGGGGGGTTTGGGCAAAATGTGACCCATCGCCGTTTTCAGTAATTGGCATATTTTCGGTATAAAAAGTCGTAATTTGAAACTGAAAATAGGTGTAGAGAGTCAGAATTCGAATAAAAAATCACGCTCAGGAGTCAAATTTCCGACATTTCAGACATTTTGAAAACTGCAGGGGGGTTTGGGCAAAATATGACCCATCGCCGTTTTCAGTAATTGGCATATTTTCGGTATAAAAATTCGTAATTTGAAACTAAAAATAATTGCAGAGTCAGAATTCGGATAAAAAATCACGCTCAGGAGTCAAATTTCCGACATTTCAGACATTTTGAAAACTGCAGGGGGGTTTGGGCAAAATATGACCCATCGCCGTTTTCAGTAATTGGCCTATTTTCGGTATGAAACGTCGTAATTTGAAACTGAAAATAGGTGCAGAGAGTCAGAGTACGGCTCAAAAATCACGCTCTGGAGTCAACTTCCGACATTTCAGACATTTTGAAAACTGCAGGGGGGTTTGGGCAACATATGACCCATCGCCGTTTACAGTAATTGGCATATTTTCGGTATAAAAAGTCGTAATTTGAAACTGAAAATAGGTGCAGAGAGTCAGAATTCGGCTCAAAAATCACGCTCAGGAGTCAAATTTCCGACATTTCAGACATTTTGAATACTGCAGTGGAGTTTGGGCAAAACATGACCCATCGCCGTTTACAGTAATTGGCATACTTTCGGTATGAAACGTCGTAATTTGAAACTGAAAATAGGTGCAGAGATTCAGAATTCGGCTCAAAAATCACGCTCAGGAGTCAAATTTCCGACATTTCAGACATTTTGAAAACTGCAGGGGGGTTTGGGCAAAATATGACCAATCGTCGTTTTCAGTTATTGGCATATTTTCGGTATAAAAAGTCTTAATTTGAAACTGAAAATAGGTGCAGAGAGTCAGAATTCGGATAAAAAATCACACTCAGGAGTCAAATTTCCGACATTTCAGACATTTTGAAAACTGCAGGGGGGTTTTGGCAAAATATGACCCATCGCCGTTTACAGTAATTGGCATATTTTCGGTATGAAACGTCGTAATTTGAAACTGAAAATAGGTGCAGAGAGTCAGAATTCGGCTCAAAAATTACACTCAGGAGTCAAATTTCCAACATTTCAGACATTTTGAAAACTGCAGGGGGGTTTTGGCAAAATATGACCCATCGCCGTTTTCAGTAATTGGCATATTTTCGGTATGAAACATCGTAATTTGAAACTGAAAATAGGAGCAGAGAGTCAGAATTCGGCTCAAAAATCACGCTCAGGAGTCAAATTTCCGACATTTCAGACATTTTGAAAACTGCAGGGGGGTTTGAGCAAAATATGTCCCATCACCATTTTCAGTAATTGGCATATTTTCGGTATGAAACTTCGTAATTTGAAACTGAAAATAGGTGCAGAGAGTCGGAATTCGGCTCAAAAATCACGCTCAGGAGTCAAATTTCCGACATTTCAGACATTTTGAAAACTGCAGGGGGGTTTGGGCAAAATATGACCCATCGCCGTTTTCAGTAATTGGCATATTTTCGGTATAAAAAGTCGTAATTTGAAACTGAAAATAGGTGCAGAGAGTCAGAACTCGGATCAAAAATCATGCTCAGGAGAAAAATTTTGGACATTTCAGACATTTTGAAAACTGCTGCGGTGTTTGGGCAAAATATGACCCATCGCCGTTTACAGTAATTTCCATATTTTCGGTATGAAACGTCGTAATTTGAAACTGAAAATAGGTGCAGAGAGTCAGAATTCGGCTCAAAAATCACGATCAGGAGTCAACTTCCGACATTTCAGACATTTTGAAAACTGCAGGGGGGTTTGGGCAAAATGTGACCCATCGCCGTTTTCAGTAATTGGCATATTTTCGGTATAAAAAGTCGTAATTTGAAACTGAAAATAGGTGCAGAGAGTCAGAATTCGGATAAAAAATCGCGCTCAGGAGTCAAATTTCCGACATTTCAGACATTTTGAAAACTGCAGGGGGGTTAGGGCAAAATATGACCCATCGCCGTTTACAGTAATTGGCATATTTTCGGTATGAAAGGTCGTAATTTGAAACTGAAAATAGGTGCAGACATTCAGAATTCGGCTCAAAAATCACGCTCAGGAGTCAAATTTCTGACATTTCAGACATTTTAAAAACTGCAGGGGGTTTGGGCAAAATATGACCCATCGCCGTTTTCAGTAATTGGCCTATTTTCGGTATGAAACGTCGTAATTTAAAACTGAAAATAGGTGCAGAGAGTCAGAATTCGGATAAAAAATCACGCTCAGGAGTCAAATTTCCGACATTTCAGACATTTTAAAAACTGCAGGGGGGTTTGGGCAAAATATGACCCATCGCCGTTTTCAGTAATTGGCATATTTTCGGTATAAAAATTCGTAATTTGAAACTGAAAGTAGGTGCAGAGAGTCATAATTCGGGTAAAAAATCACGCTCAGGAGTCAAATTTCTGACATTTCAGACATTTTGAAAACTGCAGGGGGGTTTGGGCAAAATATGACCCATCGCCGTTTACAGTACTTGGCATATTTTCGGTATGAACCGTCGTAATTTGAAACTGAAAATAGGTGCAGAGAGTCAGAATTCGGCTCAAAAATCACGCTCAGGAGTCAACTTCCGACATTTAAGACATTTTGAAAACTGCAGGGGGGTTTGGGCAAAATGTGACCCATCGCCGTTTTCAGTAATTGGCATATTTTCGGTATAAAAAGTCGTAATTTGAAACTGAAAATAGGTGTAGAGAGTCAGAATTCGGATAAAAAATCACGCTCAGGAGTCAAATTTCCGACATTTCAGACATTTTGAAAACTGCAGGGGGGTTTGGGCAAAATATGACCCATCGCCGTTTTCAGTAATTGGCATATTTTCGGTATAAAAATTCGTAATTTGAAACTAAAAATAGGTGCAGAGAGTCAGAATTCGGATAAAAAATCACGCTCAGGAGTCAAATTTCCGACATTTCAGACATTTTGAAAACTGCAGAGGGGTTTGGGCAAAATATGACCCATCGCCGTTTTCAGTAATTGGCCTATTTTCGGTATGAAACGTCGTAATTTGAAACTGAAAATAGGTGCAGAGAGTCAGAGTACGGCTCAAAAATCACGCTCTGGAGTCAACTTCCGACATTTCAGACATTTTGAAAACTGCAGGGGGGGTTTGGGCAAAATATGACCCATCGCCGTTTTAGTAATTGGCATATTTTCGGTATAAAAAGTCGTAATTTGAAACTGAAAATAGGTGCAGAGAGTCAGAATTCGGCTCAAAAATCACGCTCAGGAGTCAAATTTCCGACATTTCAGACATTTTGAATACTGCAGTGGGGTTTGGGCAAAACATGACCCATCGCCGTTTACAGTAATTGGCATACTTTTCGGTATGAAACGTCGTAATTTGAAACTGAAAATAGGTGCAGAGATTCAGAATTCGGCTCAAAAATCACGCTCAGGAGTCAAATTTCCGACATTTCAGACATTTTGAAAACTGCAGGGGGGTTTGGGCAAAATATGACCAATCGTCGTTTTCAGTTATTGGCATATTTTCGGTATAAAAAGTCGTAATTTGAAACTGAAAATAGGTGCAGAGAGTCAGAATTCGGATAAAAAATCACGCTCAGGAGTCAAATTTCCGACATTTCAGACATTTTGAAAACTGCAGGGGGGTTTTGGCAAAATATGACCCATCGCCGTTTACAGTAATTGGCATATTTTCGGTATGAAACGTCGTAATTTGAAACTGAAAATAGGTGCAGAGAGTCAGAATTCGGCTCAAAAATCACACTCAGGAGTCAAATTTCCAACATTTCAGACATTTTGAAAACTGCAGGGGGGTTTTGGCAAAATATGACCAATCGCCGTTTTCAGTAATTGGCATATTTTCGGTATGAAACATCGTAATTTGAAACTGAAAATAGGAGCAGAGAGTCAGAATTCGGCTCAAAAATCACGCTCAGGAGTCAAATTTCCGACATTTCAGACATTTTGAAAACTGCAGGGGGGTTTGAGCAAAATATGTCCCATCACCATTTTCAGTAATTGGCATATTTTCGGTATATAAAGTCGTAATTTGAAACTGAAAATAGGTGCAGAGAGTTAGAATTCGGATAAAAAATCACGCTCAGGAGTCAAATTTCCGACATTTCAGACATTTTAAAAACTGCAGGTGGGTTTGGGCAAAATATGACCCATCGTCGTTTTCAGTAATTGGCATATTTTCGGTATGAAACTTCGTAATTTGAAACTGAAAATAGGTGCAGAGAGTCGGAATTCGGCTCAAAAATCACGCTCAGGAGTCAAATTTCCGACATTTCAGACATTTTGAAAACTGCAGGGGGGTTTGGGCAAAATATGACCCATCGCCGTTTTCAGTAATTGGCATATTTTCGGTATAAAAAGTCGTAATTTGAAACTGAAAATAGGTGCAGAGAGTCAGAACTCGGATCAAAAATTATGCTCAGGAGAAAAATTTCGGACATTTCAGACATTTTGAAAACTGCTGCGGTGTTTGGGCAAAATATGACCCATCGCCGTTTACAGTAATTTCCATATTTTCGGTATGAAACGTCGTAATTTGAAACTGAAAATAGGTGCAGAGAGTCAGAATTCGGATAAAAAATCACGCTCAGGAGTCAAATTTCCGACATTTCAGACATTTTGAAAACTGCAGGGGGGTTTGGGCAAAATATGACCCATCGCCGTTTTCAGTAATTGGCATATTTTCGGTATAAAAATTCGACATTTGAAACTATAAATAGGTGCAGAGAGTCAGAATTCGGATAAAAAATCACTCTCAGGAGTCAAATTTCCGACATTTCAGACATTTTAAAAACTGCAGGTGGGTTTGGGCAAAATATGACCCATCGCCGTTTTCAGTAATTGGCATATTTTCGGTATAAAAAGTCGTAATTTAAAACTGAAAAGAGGTGCAGAGAGTCAGAACTCGGCTCAAAAATCACGCCAAGGAGTCAAATTTCCGACATTTCAGACATTTTGAAAACTGCTGGGGTGTTTGCGCAAAATATGACCCATCGCCGTTTACAGTAATTTCCATATTTTCGGTATGAAACGTCGTAATTTGAAACTGAAAATAGGTGCAGAGAGTCAGAATTCGGCTCAAAAATCACTCTCAGGAGTCAAATTTACGACATTTCAGACATTTTGAAAACTGCAGGGGGGATTGGGCAAAATTTGACCCATCGCCGTTTTCAGTAATTGGCATATTTTCGGTATAAAAATTCGTAATTTGAAACTGAAAATAGGTGCAGATAGTCAGAATTCGGATAAAAAATCACGCTCAGGAGTCAAATTTCCGACATTTCAGACATTTTAAAAACTGCAGGGGGGTTTGCGCAAAATATGACCCATCGCCGTTTTCAGTAATTGGCATATTTTCGGTATAAAAAGTCGTAATTTGAAACTGAAAGTAGGTGCAGAGAGTCAGAATTCGGATAAAAAAAACACGCTCAGGAGTCAAATTTCTGACATTTCAGACATTTTGAAAACTGCAGGGGGGTTTGGGCAAAATATGACCCATCGCCGTTTACAGTACTTGGCACATTTTCGGTATGAAACGTCGTAATTTGAAACTGAAAATAGGTGCAGAGATTCAGAATTCGGCTCAAAAATCACGCTCAGGAGTCAAATTTCCGACATTTCAGACATTTTAAAAACTGCAAGGGGGTTTGGGCAAAATATGGCCCATCGCTGTTTTCAGTAATTGGCATATTTTCGGTATGAAACGTCGTAATTTGAAACTGAAAATAGGTGCAGAGAGTCAGAATTCGGCTCAAAAATCACGCTCAGGAGTCAACTTCCGACATTTAGGAAATTTTGAAAACTGCAGGGGGGTTTGGGCAAAATGTGACCCATCGCCGTTTTCAGTAATTGGCATATTTTCGGTATAAAAAGTCGTAATTTGAAACTGAAAATAGGTGCAGAGAGTCAGAATTCGGATAAAAAATCACGCTCAGGAGTCAAATTTCCGACATTTCAGACATTTTCAAAACTGCTGGGGTGTTTGCGCAAAATATGACCCATCGGCGTTTACAGTAATTTCCATATTTTCGGTATGAAACGTCGTAATTTGAAACTGAAAATAGGTGCAGAGAGTCAGAATTCGGCTCAAAAATCACTCTCAGGAGTCAAATTTACGACATTTCAGACATTTTGAAAACTGCAGGGGGGTTTGGGCAAAATTTGACCCATCGCCGTTTTCAGTAATTGGCATATTTTCGGTAAAAAAATTCGTAATTTGAAACTATAAATAGGTGCAGAGAGTCAGAATTCGGATAAAAAATCACGCTCAGGAGTCAAATTTCCGACATTTCAGACATTTTAAAAACTGCAGGTGGGTTTGGGCAAAATATGACCCATCGCTGTTTTCAGTAATTGGCATATTTTCGGTATAAAAAGTCGTAATTTAAAACTGAAAAGAGGTGCAGAGAGTCAGAACTCGGCTCAAAAATCACGCCAAGGAGTCAAATTTCCGACATTTCAGACATTTTCAAAACTGCTGGGGTGTTTGCGCAAAATATGACCCATCGCCGTTTACAGTAATTTCCATATTTTCGGTATGAAACGTCGTAATTTGAAACTGAAAATAGGTGCAGAGAGTCAGAATTCGGCTCAAAAATCACTCTCAGGAGTCAAATTTACGACATTTCAGACATTTTGAAAACTGCAAGGGGGTTTGGGCAAAATTTGACCCATCGCCGTTTTCAGTAATTGGCATATTTTCGGTATAAAAAGTCGTAATTTGAAACTGAAAGTAGGTGCAGAGAGTCAGAATTCGGATAAAAAATCACGCTCAGGAGTCAAATTTCTGACATTTCAGACATTTTGAAAACTGCAGGGGGGTTTGGGCAAAATATGACCCATCGCCGTTTACAGTACTTGGCATATTTTCGGTATGAAACGTCGTAATTTGAAACTGAAAATAGGTGCAGAGAGTCAGAATTCGGATATAAAATCATGCTCAGGAGTCAAATTTCCGACATATCAGACATTTTAAAAACTGCAGGGGGGTTTGGGCAAAATATGACCATTTGCCGTTTTCAGTAATTGGCATATTTTCGGTATGAAACGTCGTAATTTGAAACTGAAAATAGGTGCAGAGAGTCAGAATTCGGCTCAAAAATCACGCTCAGGAGTCAAATTCCGACATTTAAGACATTTTGAAAACTGCAGGGGGGTTTGGGCAAAATGTGACCCATCGCCGTTTTCAGTAATTGGCATATTTTCGGTATAAAAAGTCGTAATTTGAAACTGAAAATAGGTGCAGAGAGTCCGAATTCGGATAAAAAATCACGCTCAGGAGTAAAATAACCGACATTTCAGACATTTTAAAAACTGCAGGTGGGTTTGGGCAAAATATGACCCATCGCCGTTTTCAGTAATTTGCATATTTTCGGTATAAAAAGTCGTAATTTAAAACTGAAAAGAGGTGCAGAGAGTCAGAACTCGGCTCAAAAATCACGCCAAGGAGTCAAATTTCCGACATTTCAGACATTTTGAAAACTGCTGGGGTGTTTGCGCAAAATATGACCCATCGCCGTTTACAGTAATTTCCATATTTTCGGTATGAAACGTCGTAATTTGAAACTGAAAATAGGTGCAGAGAGTCAGAATTCGGCTCAAAAATCACTCTCAGGAGTCAAATTTACGACATTTCAGACATTTTGAAAACTGCAGGGGGATTTGGGCAAAATTTGACCCATCGCCGTTTTCAGTAATTGGCATATTTTCGGTATAAAAATTCGTAATTTGAAACTGAAAATAGGTGCAGATAGTCAGAATTCGGATAAAAAATCACGCTCAGGAGTCAAATTTCCGACATTTCAGACATTTTAAAAACTGCAGGGGGGTTTGGGCAAAATATGACCCATTGCCGTTTTCAGTAATTGGCATATTTTCGGTATAAAAAGTCGTAATTTGAAACTGAAAGTAGGTGCAGAGAGTCAGAATTCGGATAAAAAATCACGCTCAGGGGTCAAATTTCTGACATTTCAGACATTTTGAAAACTGCAGGGGGGTTTGGGCAAAATATGACCCATCGCCGTTTACAGTACTTGGCACATTTTCGGTATGAAACGTCGTAATTTGAAACTGAAAATAGGTGCAGAGATTCAGAATTCGGCTCAAAAATCACGCTCAGGAGTCAAATTTCCGACATTTCAGACAATTTAAAAACTGCAAGGGGGTTTGGGCAAAATATGGCCCATCGCTGTTTTCAGTAATTGGCATATTTTCGGTATGAAACGTCGTAATTTGAAACTGAAAATAGGTGCAGAGAGTCAGAATTCGGATAAAAAATCATGCTCAGGAGTCAAATTTCCGACATATCAGACATTTTAAAAACTGCAGGAGGGTTTGGGCAAAATATGACCATTTGCCGTTTTCAGTAATTGGCATATTTTCGGTATGAAACGTCGTAATTTGAAACTGAAAATAGGTGCAGAGAGTCAGAATTCGGCTCAAAAATCACGCTCAGGAGTCAACTTCCGACATTTAAGACATTTTGAAAACTGCAGGGGGGTTTGGGCAAAATGTGACCCATCGCCGTTTTCAGTAATTGGCATATTTTCGGTATAAAAAGTCGTAATTTGAAACTGAAAATAGATGCAGAGAGTCAGAATTCGGATAAAAAATCACGCTCAGGAGTCAAATTTCCGACATTTCAGACATTTTGAAAACTGCAGGGGGGTTTGGGCAAAATATGACCCATCGCCGTTTTCAGTAATTGGCATATTTTCGGTATAAAAATTCGTAATTTGAAACTAAAAATAGGTGCAGAGAGTCAGAATTCGGATAAAAAATCACGCTCAGGAGTCAAATTTCCGACATTTCAGACATTTTGAAAACTGCAGTGGGGTTTGGGCAAAATATGACCCATCGCCGTTTTCAGTAATTGGCATATTTTCGGTATAAAAATTCGTAATTTGAAACTAAAAATAGGTGCAGAGAGTCAGAATTCGGATAAAAAATCACGCTCAGGAGTCAAATTTCCGACATTTCAGACATTTTGAAAACTGCAGTGGGGTTTGGGCAAAATATGACCCATCGCCGTTTTCAGTAATTGGCCTATTTTCGGTATGAAACGTCGTAATTTGAAACTGAAAAAAGGTGCAGAGAGTCAGAATTATGCTCAAAAATCACGCTCAGGAGTCAAATGTCTGACATTTCAGACATTTTGAAAACTGCAGGGGGGTTTGGGCAAAATATGACCCATCACCGTTTTCAGTAATTGGCATATTTTCGGTATAAAAATTCGTAATTTGAAACTAAAAATAGGTGCAGAGAGTCAGAATTCGGATAAAAAATAACGCTCAGGAGTCAAATTTCCGACATTTCAAACATTTTGAAAACTGCAGGGGGGTTTGGGCAAAATATGACCCATCGCCGTTTACAGTAATTGGCATATTTTCGGTATGAAACGTCGTAATTTGAAACTGAAAATAGGTGCAGAGAGTCAGAATTCGGCTCAAAAATCACGCTCAGGAGTCAAATTTCCAACATTTCAGACATTTTGAAAACTGCACGGGGGTTTGCGCAAAATATGACCCCTCGCCGTTTTCAGTAATTGGCATATTTTCGGTATGAACCGTCGTAATTTGAAACTGAAAATAGGTGCAGAGAGTCAGAATTCGGCTCAAAAATCACGCTCAGGAGTCAAATTTCCGACATTTCAGACATTATGAAAACTGCAGGGGGGTTTGGGCAAAATATAACCCATCGCCATTTTCAGTAATTGGTATATTTTCGGTATAAAAAGTCGTAATTTGAAACTGAAAATAGGTGCAGAGAGTCAGAATTCGGATAAAAAATCACGCTCAGGAGTCAAATTTCCGACATTTCAGACATTTTAAAAACTGCAGGTGTGTTTGGGCAAAATATGACCCATCGCCGTTTTCAGTAATTGGCATATTTTCGGTATGAAACGTCGTAATTTGAAACTGAAAATAGGTGCAGAGATTCAGAATTCGGCTCAAAAATCACGCTCAGGAGTCAAATTTCCGACATTTCAGACATTTTAAAAACTGCAGGGGGGTTTGGGCAAAATATGGCCCATCGCTGTTTTCAGTAATTGGCATATTTTCGGTATGAAACGTCGTAATTTGAAACTGAAAATAGGTGCAGAGAGTCAGAATTCGGATAAAAAATCATGCTCAGGAGTCAAATTTCCGACATATCAGACATTTTAAAAACTGCAGGGGGGGTTTGGGCAAAATATGACCATTAGCCGTTTTCAGTAATTGGCATATTTTCGGTATGAAACGTCGTAATTTGAAACTGAAAATAGGTGCAGAGAGTCAGAATTCGGCTCAAAAATCACGCTCAGGAGTCAACTTCCGACATTTAAGACATTTTGAAAACTGCAGGGGGGTTTGGGCAAAATATGACCCATCGCCGTTTTCAGTAATTGGCCTATTTTCGGTATGAAACGTCGTAATTTGAAACTGAAAATAGGTGCAGAGAGTCAGAATTATGCTCAAAAATCACGCTCAGGAGTCAAATGTCCGACATTTCAGACATTTTGAAAACTGCAGGGGGGTTTGAGCAAAATATGTCCCATCACCATTTTCAGTAATTGGCATATTTTCGGTATATAAAGTCGTAATTTGAAACTGAAAATAGGTGCAGAGAGTTAGAATTCGGATAAAAAATCACGCTCAGGAGTCAAATTTCCGACATTTCAGACATTTTAAAAACTGCAGGTGGGTTTGGGCAAAATATGACCCATCGTCGTTTTCAGTAATTGGCATATTTTCGGTATGAAACTTCGTAATTTGAAACTGAAAATAGGTGCAGAGAGTCGGAATTCGGCTCAAAAATCACGCTCAGGAGTCAAATTTCCGACATTTCAAACATTTTGAAAACTGCAGGGGGGTTTGGGCAAAATATGACCCATCGCCGTTTTCAGTAATTGGCATATTTTCGGTATAAAAAGTCGTAATTTGAAACTGAAAATAGGTGCAGAGAGTCAGAACTCGGATCAAAAATCATGCTCAGGAGAAAAATTTCGGACATTTCAGACATTTTGAAAACTGCTGCGGTGTTTGGGCAAAATATGACCCATTGCCGTTTACAGTAATTTCCATATTTTCGGTATGAAACGTCGTAATTTGAAACTGAAAATAGGTGCAGAGAGTCAGAATTCGGCTCAAAAATCACGATCAGGAGTCAACTTCCGACATTTCAGACATTTTGAAAACTGCAGGGGGGTTTGGGCAAAATGTGACCCATCGCCGTTTTCAGTAATTGG
The DNA here is from genome assembly GCF_040958095.1 of Procambarus clarkii. Taxonomy (NCBI): domain Eukaryota; kingdom Metazoa; phylum Arthropoda; class Malacostraca; order Decapoda; family Cambaridae; genus Procambarus; species Procambarus clarkii. Next base: position 202,923 of record NW_027189202.1, read on the forward strand.
AATATTTTCGGTATAAAAAGTCGTAATTTGAAACTGAAAATAGGTGCAGAGAGTCAGAATTCGGATAAAAAATCACGCTCAGGAGTCAAATTTCCGACATTTCAGACATTTTGAAAACTGCAGGGGGGTTTGGGCAAAATATGACCCATCGCCGTTTTCAGTAATTGGCATATTTTCGGTATAAAAATTCGACATTTGAAACTATAAATAGGTGCAGAGAGTCAGAATTCGGATAAAAAATCACTCTCAGGAGTCAAATTTCCGACATTTCAGACATTTTAAAAACTGCAGGTGGGTTTGGGCAAAATATGACCCATCGCCGTTTTCAGTAATTGGCATATTTTCGGTATAAAAAGTCGTAATTTAAAACTGAAAAGAGGTGCAGAGAGTCAGAACTCGGCTCAAAAATCACGCCAAGGAGTCAAATTTCCGACATTTCAGACATTTTGAAAACTGCTGGGGTGTTTGCGCAAAATATGACCCATCGCCGTTTACAGTAATTTCCATATTTTCGGTATGAAACGTCGTAATTTGAAACTGAAAATAGGTGCAGAGAGTCAGAATTCGGCTCAAAAATCACTCTCAGGAGTCAAATTTACGACATTTCAGACATTTTGAAAACTGCAGGGGGGATTGGGCAAAATTTGACCCATCGCCGTTTTCAGTAATTGGCATATTTTCGGTATAAAAATTCGTAATTTGAAACTGAAAATAGGTGCAGATAGTCAGAATTCGGATAAAAAATCACGCTCAGGAGTCAAATTTCCGACATTTCAGACATTTTAAAAACTGCAGGGGGGTTTGGGCAAAATATGACCCATCGCCGTTTTCAGTAATTGGCATATTTTCGGTATAAAAAGTCGTAATTTGAGACTGAAAGTAGGTGCAGAGAGTCAGAATTCGGATAAAAAAACACGCTCAGGAGTCAAATTTCTGACATTTCAGACATTTTGAAAACTGCAGGGGGGTTTGGGCAAAATATGACCCATCGCCGTTTACAGTACTTGGCACATTTTCGGTATGAAACGTCGTAATTTGAAACTGAAAATAGGTGCAGAGATTCAGAATTCGGCTCAAAAATCACGCTCAGGAGTCAAATTTCCGACATTTCAGACATTTTAAAAACTGCAGGAGGGTTTGGGCAAAATATGACCATTTGCCGTTTTCAGTAATTGGCATATTTTCGGTATGAAACGTCGTAATTTGAAACTGAAAATAGGTGCAGAGAGTCAGAATTCGGCTCAAAAATCACGCTCAGGAGTCAACTTCCGACATTTAAGACATTTTGAAAACTGCAGGGGGGTTTGGGCAAAATGTGACCCATCGCCGTTTTCAGTAATTGGCATATTTTCGGTATAAAAAGTCGTAATTTGAAACTGAAAATAGGTGCAGAGAGTCAGAATTCGGATAAAAAATCACGCTCAGGAGTCAAATTTCCGACATTTCAGACATTTTGAAAACTGCAGGGGGGTTTGGGCAAAATATGACCCATCGCCGTTTTCAGTAATTGGCATATTTTCGGTATAAAAATTCGTAATTTGAAACTAAAAATAGGTGCAGAGAGTCAGAATTCGGATAAAAAATCACGCTCAGGAGTCAAATTTCCGACATTTCAGACATTTTGAAAATTGCAGGGGGGTTTGGGCAAAATATGACCCATCGCCGTTTTCAGTAATTGGCCTATTTTCGGTATGAAACGTCGTAATTTGAAACTGAAAAAAGGTGCAGAGAGTCAGAATTATGCTCAAAAATCACGCTCAGGAGTCAAATGTCTGACATTTCAGACATTTTGAAAACTGCAGGGGGGTTTGGGCAAAATATGACCCATCACCGTTTTCAGTAATTGGCATATTTTCGGTATAAAAATTCGTAATTTGAAACTAAAAATAGGTGCAGAGAGTCTGAATTCGGATAAAAAATAACGCTCAGGAGTCAAATTTCCGACATTTCAAACATTTTGAAAACTGCAGGGGGGTTTGGGCAAAATATGACCCATCGCCGTTTACAGTAATTGGCATATTTTCGGTATGAAACGTCGTAATTTGAAACTGAAAATAGGTGCAGAGAGTCAGAATTCGGCTCAAAAATCACGCTCAGGAGTCAAATTTCCAACATTTCAGACATTTTGAAAACTGCACGGGGGTTTGGGCAAAATATGACCCCTCGCCGTTTTCAGTAATTGGCATATTTTCGGTATGAACCGTCGTAATTTGAAACTGAAAATAGGTGCAGAGAGTCAGAATTCGGCTCAAAAATCACGCTCAGGAGTCAAATTTCCGACATTTCAGACATTATGAAAACTGCAGGGGGGTTTGGGCAAAATATAACCCATCGCCATTTTCAGTAATTGGTATATTTTCGGTATAAAAAGTCGTAATTTGAAACTGAAAATAGGTGCAGAGAGTCAGAATTCGGATAAAAAATCACGCTCAGGAGTCAAATTTCCGACATTTCAGACATTTTAAAAACTGCAGGTGTGTTTGGGCAAAATATGACCCATCGCCGTTTTCAGTAATTGGCATATTTTCGGTATGAAACGTCGTAATTTGAAACTGAAAATAGGTGCAGAGATTCAGAATTCGGCTCAAAAATCACGCTCAGGAGTCAAATTTCCGACATTTCAGACATTTTAAAAACTGCAGGGGGGTTTGGGCAAAATATGGCCCATCGCTGTTTTCAGTAATTGGCATATTTTCGGTATGAAACGTCGTAATTTGAAACTGAAAATAGGTGCAGAGAGTCAGAATTCGGATAAAAAATCATGCTCAGGAGTCAAATTTCCGACATATCAGACATTTTAAAAACTGCAGGGGGGGTTTGGGCAAAATATGACCATTAGCCGTTTTCAGTAATTGGCATATTTTCGGTATGAAACGTCGTAATTTGAAACTGAAAATAGGTGCAGAGAGTCAGAATTCGGCTCAAAAATCACGCTCAGGAGTCAACTTCCGACATTTAAGACATTTTGAAAACTGCAGGGGGGTTTGGGCAAAATATGACCCATCGCCGTTTTCAGTAATTGGCCTATTTTCGGTATGAAACGTCGTAATTTGAAACTGAAAATAGGTGCAGAGAGTCAGAATTATGCTCAAAAATCACGCTCAGGAGTCAAATGTCCGACATTTCAGACATTTTGAAAACTGCAGGGGGGTTTGAGCAAAATATGTCCCATCACCATTTTCAGTAATTGGCATATTTTCGGTATATAAAGTCGTAATTTGAAACTGAAAATAGGTGCAGAGAGTTAGAATTCGGATAAAAAATCACGCTCAGGAGTCAAATTTCCGACATTTCAGACATTTTAAAAACTGCAGGTGGGTTTGGGCAAAATATGACCCATCGTCGTTTTCAGTAATTGGCATATTTTCGGTATGAAACTTCGTAATTTGAAACTGAAAATAGGTGCAGAGAGTCGGAATTCGGCTCAAAAATCACGCTCAGGAGTCAAATTTCCGACATTTCAAACATTTTGAAAACTGCAGGGGGGTTTGGGCAAAATATGACCCATCGCCGTTTTCAGTAATTGGCATATTTTCGGTATAAAAAGTCGTAATTTGAAACTGAAAATAGGTGCAGAGAGTCAGAACTCGGATCAAAAATCATGCTCAGGAGAAAAATTTCGGACATTTCAGACATTTTGAAAACTGCTGCGGTGTTTGGGCAAAATATGACCCATTGCCGTTTACAGTAATTTCCATATTTTCGGTATGAAACGTCGTAATTTGAAACTGAAAATAGGTGCAGAGAGTCAGAATTCGGCTCAAAAATCACGATCAGGAGTCAACTTCCGACATTTCAGACATTTTGAAAACTGCAGGGGGGTTTGGGCAAAATGTGACCCATCGCCGTTTTCAGTAATTGGAATATTTTCGGTATAAAAAGTCGTAATTTGAAACTGAAAATAGGTGCAGAGAGTCAGAATTCGGATAAAAAATCACGCTCAGGAGTCAAATTTCCGACATTTCAGACATTTTGAAAACTGCAGGGGGGTTTGGGCAAAATATGACCCATCGCCGTTTTCAGTAATTGGCATATTTTCGGTATAAAAATTCGACATTTGAAACTATAAATAGGTGCAGAGAGTCAGAATTCGGATAAAAAATCACTCTCAGGAGTCAAATTTCCGACATTTCAGACATTTTAAAAACTGCAGGTGGGTTTGGGCAAAATATGACCCATCGCCGTTTTCAGTAATTGGCATATTTTCGGTATAAAAAGTCGTAATTTAAAACTGAAAAGAGGTGCAGAGAGTCAGAACTCGGCTCAAAAATCACGCCAAGGAGTCAAATTTCCGACATTTCAGACATTTTGAAAACTGCTGGGGTGTTTGCGCAAAATATGACCCATCGCCGTTTACAGTAATTTCCATATTTTCGGTATGAAACGTCGTAATTTGAAACTGAAAATAGGTGCAGAGAGTCAGAATTCGGCTCAAAAATCACTCTCAGGAGTCAAATTTACGACATTTCAGACATTTTAAAAACTGCAGGGGGGTTTGGGCAAAATATGACCCATCGCCGTTTTCAGTAATTGGCATATTTTCGGTATAAAAAGTCGTAATTTGAGACTGAAAGTAGGTGCAGAGAGTCAGAATTCGGATAAAAAAACACGCTCAGGAGTCAAATTTCTGACATTTCAGACATTTTGAAAACTGCTGGGGGGTTTGGGCAAAATATGACCCATCGCCGTTTACAGTACTTGGCACATTTTCGGTATGAAACGTCGTAATTTGAAACTGAAAATAGGTGCAGAGATTCAGAATTCGGCTCAAAAATCACGCTCAGGAGTCAAATTTCCGACATTTCAGACATATTAAAAACTGCAAGGGGGTTTGGGCAAAATATGGCCCATCGCTGTTTTCAGTAATTGGCATATTTTCGGTATGAAACGTCGTAATTTGAAACTGAAAATAGGTGCAGAGAGTCAGAATTCGGCTCAAAAATCACGCTCAGGAGTCAACTTCCGACATTTAAGACATTTTGAAAACTGCAGGGGGGTTTGGGCAAAATGTGACCCATCGCCGTTTTCAGTAATTGGCATATTTTCGGTATAAAAAGTCGTAATTTGAAACTGAAAATAGGTGCAGAGAGTCAGAATTCGGATAGAAAATCACGCTCAGGAGTAAAATAACCGACATTTCAGACATTTTAAAAACTGCAGGTGGGTTTGGGCAAAATATGACCCATCGCCGTTTTCAGTAATTTGCATATTTTCGGTATAAAAAGTCGTAATTTAAAACTGAAAAGAGGTGCAGAGAGTCAGAACTCGGCTCAAAAATCACGCCAAGGAGTCAAATTTCCGACATTTCAGACATTTTGAAAACTGCTGGGGTGTTTGCGCAAAATATGACCCATCGCCGTTTACAGTAATTTCCATATTTTCGGTATGAAACGTCGTAAATTGAAACTGAAAATAGGTGCAGAGAGTCAGAATTCGGCTCAAAAATCACTCTCAGGAGTCAAATTTACGACATTTCAGACATTTTGAAAACTGCAGGGGGGTTTGGGCAAAATTTGACCCATCGCCGTTTTCAGTAATTGGCATATTTTCGGTATAAAAATTCGTAATTTGAAACTGAAAATAGGTGCAGATAGTCAGAATTCGGATAAAAAATCACGCTCAGGAGTCAAATTTCCGACATTTCAGACATTTTAAAAACTGCAGGTGGGTTTGGGCAAAATATGACCCATCGCTGTTTTCAGTAATTGGCATATTTTCGGTATAAAAAGTCGTAATTTAAAACTGAAAAGAGGTGCAGAGAGTCAGAACTCGGCTCAAAAATCACGCCAAGGAGTCAAATTTCCGACATTTCAGACATTTTCAAAACTGCTGGGGTGTTTGCGCAAAATATGACCCATCGCCGTTTACAGTAATTTCCATATTTTCGGTATGAAACGTCGTAATTTGAAACTGAAAATAGGTGCAGAGAGTCAGAATTCGGCTCAAAAATCACTCTCAGGAGTCAAATTTACGACATTTCAAACATTTTGAAAACTGCAAGGGGGTTTGGGCAAAATTTGACCCATCGCCGTTTTCAGTAATTGGCATATTTTCGGTATAAAAAGTCGTAATTTGAAACTGAAAGTAGGTGCAGAGAGTCAGAATTCGGATAAAAAATCACGCTCAGGAGTCAAATTTCTGACATTTCAGACATTTTGAAAACTGCAGGGGGGTTTGGGCAAAATATGACCCATCGCCGTTTACAGTACTTGGCATATTTTCGGTATGAAACGTCGTAATTTGAAACTGAAAATAGGTGCAGAGAGTCAGAATTCGGATATAAAATCATGCTCAGGAGTCAAATTTCCGACATATCAGACATTTTAAAAACTGCAGGGGGGTTTGGGCAAAATATGACCATTTGCCGTTTTCAGTAATTGGCATATTTTCGGTATGAAACGTCGTAATTTGAAACTGAAAATAGGTGCAGAGAGTCAGAATTCGGCCCAAAAATCACGCTCAGGAGTCAACTTCCGACATTTAAGACATTTTGAAAACTGCAGGGGGGTTTGGGCAAAATGTGACCCATCGCCGTTTTCAGTAATTGGCATATTTTCGGTATAAAAAGTCGTAATTTGAAACTGAAAATAGGTGCAGAGAGTCAGAATTCGGATAAAAAATCACGCTCAGGAGTAAAATAACCGACATTTCAGACATTTTAAAAACTGCAGGTGGGTTTGGGCAAAATATGACCCATCGCCGTTTTCAGTAATTTGCATATTTTCGGTATAAAAAGTCGTAATTTAAAACTGAAAAGAGGTGCAGAGAGTCAGAACTCGGCTCAAAAATCACGCCAAGGAGTCAAATTTCCGACATTTCAGACATTTTGAAAACTGCTGGGGTGTTTGCGCAAAATATGACCCATCGCCGTTTACAGTAATTTCCATATTTTCGGTATGAAACGTCGTAATTTGAAACTGAAAATAGGTGCAGAGAGTCAGAATTCGGCTCAAAAATCACTCTCAGGAGTCAAATTTACGACATTTCAGACATTTTGAAAACTGCAGGGGGGTTTGGGCAAAATTTGACCCATCGCCGTTTTCAGTAATTGGCATATTTTCGGTATAAAAATTCGTAATTTGAAACTGAAAATAGGTGCAGATAGTCAGAATTCGGATAAAAAATCACGCTCAGGAGTCAAATTTCCGACATTTCAGACATTTTAAAAACTGCAGGTGGGTTTGGGCAAAATATGACCCATCGCTGTTTTCAGTAATTGGCATATTTTCGGTATAAAAAGTCGTAATTTAAAACTGAAAAGAGGTGCAGAGAGTCAGAACTCGGCTCAAAAATCACGCCAAGGAGTCAAATTTCCGACATTTCAGACATTTTCAAAACTGCTGGGGTGTTTGCGCAAAATATGACCCATCGCCGTTTACAGTAATTTCCATATTTTCGGTATGAAACGTCGTAATTTGAAACTGAAAATAGGTGCAGAGAGTCAGAATTCGGCTCAAAAATCACTCTCAGGAGTCAAATTTACGACATTTCAGACATTTTGAAAACTGCAAGGGGGTTTGGGCAAAATTTGACCCATCGCCGTTTTCAGTAATTGGCATATTTTCGGTGTAAAAAGTCGTAATTTGAAACTGAAAGTAGGTGCAGAGAGTCAGAATTCGGATAAAAAATCACGCTCAGGAGTCAAATTTCTGACATTTTAGACATTTTGAAAACTGCAGGGGGGTTTGGGCAAAATATGACCCATCGCCGTTTACAGTACTTGGCATATTTTCGGTATGAAACGTCGTAATTTGAAACTGAAAATAGGTGCAGAGAGTCAGAATTCGGATATAAAATCATGCTCAGGAGTCAAATTTCCGACATATCAGACATTTTAAAAACTGCAGGGGGGTTTGGGCAAAATATGACCATTTGCCGTTTTCAGTAATTGGCATATTTTCGGTATGAAACGTCGTAATTTGAAACTGAAAATAGGTGCAGAGAGTCAGAATTCGGCTCAAAAATCACGCTCAGGAGTCAACTTCCGACATTTAAGACATTTTGAAAACTGCAGGGGGGTTTGGGCAAAATGTGACCCATCGCCGTTTTCAGTAATTGGCATATTTTCGGTATAAAAAGTCGTAATTTGAAACTGAAAATAGGTGCAGAGAGTCAGAATTCGGATAAAAAATCACGCTCAGGAGTAAAATAACCGACATTTCAGACATTTTAAAAACTGCAGGTGGGTTTGGGCAAAATATGACCCATCGCCGTTTTCAGTAATTTGCATATTTTCGGTATAAAAAGTCGTAATTTAAAACTGAAAAGAGGTGCAGAGAGTCAGGACTCGGCTCAAAAATCACGCCAAGGAGTCAAATTTCCGACATTTCAGACATTTTGAAAACTGCTGGGGTGTTTGCGCAAAATATGACCCATCGCCGTTTACAGTAATTTCCATATTTTCGGTATGAAACGTCGTAATTTGAAACTGAAAATAGGTGCAGAGAGTCAGAATTCGGCTCAAAAATCACTCTCAGGAGTCAAATTTACGACATTTCAGACATTTTGAAAACTGCAGGGGGGTTTGGGCAAAATTTGACCCATCGCCGTTTTCAGTAATTGGCATATTTTCGGTATAAAAATTCGTAATTTGAAACTGAAAATAGGTGCAGATAGTCAGAATTCGGATAAAAAATCACGCTCAGGAGTCAAATTTCCGACATTTCAGACATTTTAAAAACTGCAGGTGGGTTTGGGCAAAATATGACCCATCGCTGTTTTCAGTAATTGGCATATTTTCGGTATAAAAAGTCGTAATTTAAAACTGAAAAGAGGTGCAGAGAGTCAGAACTCGGCTCAAAAATCACGCCAAGGAGTCAAATTTCCGACATTTCAGACATTTTCAAAACTGCTGGGGTGTTTGCGCAAAATATGACCCATCGCCGTTTACAGTAATTTCCATATTTTCGGTATGAAACGTCGTAATTTGAAACTGAAAATAGGTGCAGAGAGTCAGAATTCGGCTCAAAAATCACTCTCAGGAGTCAAATTTACGACATTTCAGACATTTTGAAAACTGCAAGGGGGTTTGGGCAAAATTTGACCCATCGCCGTTTTCAGTAATTGGCATATTTTCGGTATAAAAAGTCGTAATTTGAAACTGAAAGTAGGTGCAGAGAGTCAGAATTCGGATAAAAAATCACGCTCAGGAGTCAAATTTCTGACATTTCAGACATTTTGAAAACTGCAGGGGGGTTTGGGCAAAATATGACCCATCGCCGTTTACAGTACTTGGCATATTTTCGGTATGAAACGTCGTAATTTGAAACTGAAAATAGGTGCAGAGAGTCAGAATTCGGATATAAAATCATGCTCAGGAGTCAAATTTCCGACATATCAGACATTTTAAAAACTGCAGGGGGGTTTGGGCAAAATATGACCATTTGCCGTTTTCAGTAATTGGCATATTTTCGGTATGAAACGTCGTAATTTGAAACTGAAAATAGGTGCAGAGAGTCAGAATTCGGCCCAAAAATCACGCTCAAGAGTCAACTTCCGACATTTAAGACATTTTGAAAACTGCAGGGGGGTTTGGGCAAAATGTGACCCATCGCCGTTTTCAGTAATTGGCATATTTTCGGTATAAAAAGTCGTAATTTGAAACTGAAAATAGGTGCAGAGAGTCAGAATTCGGATAAAAAATCACGCTCAGGAGTAAAATAACCGACATTTCAGACATTTTAAAAACTGCAGGTGGGTTTGGGCAAAATATGACCCATCGCCGTTTTCAGTAATTTGCATATTTTCGGTATAAAAAGTCGTAATTTAAAACTGAAAAGAGGTGCAGAGAGTCAGAACTCGGCTCAAAAATCACGCCAAGGAGTCAAATTTCCGACATTTCAGACATTTTGAAAACTGCTGGGGTGTTTGCGCAAAATATGACCCATCGCCGTTTACAGTAATTTCCATATTTTCGGTATGAAACGTCGTAATTTGAAACTGAAAATAGGTGCAGAGAGTCAGAATTCGGCTCAAAAATCACTCTCAGGAGTCAAATTTACGACATTTCAGACATTTTGAAAACTGCAGGGGGGTTTGGGCAAAATTTGACCCATCGCCGTTTTCAGTAATTGGCATATTTTCGGTATAAAAATTCGTAATTTGAAACTGAAAATAGGTGCAGATAGTCAGAATTCGGATAAAAAATCACGCTCAGGAGTCAAATTTCCGACATTTCAGACATTTTAAAAACTGCAGGTGGGTTTGGGCAAAATATGACCCATCGCTGTTTTCAGTAATTGGCATATTTTCGGTATAAAAAGTCGTAATTTAAAACTGAAAAGAGGTGCAGAGAGTCAGAACTCGGCTCAAAAATCACGCCAAGGAGTCAAATTTCCGACATTTCAGACATTTTCAAAACTGCTGGGGTGTTTGCGCAAAATATGACCCATCGCCGTTTACAGTAATTTCCATATTTTCGGTATGAAACGTCGTAATTTGAAACTGAAAATAGGTGCAGAGAGTCAGAATTCGGCTCAAAAATCACTCTCAGGAGTCAAATTTACGACATTTCAGACATTTTGAAAACTGCAAGGGGGTTTGGGCAAAATTTGACCCATCGCCGTTTTCAGTAATTGGCATATTTTCGGTATAAAAAGTCGTAATTTGAAACTGAAAGTAGGTGCAGAGAGTCAGAATTCGGATAAAAAATCACGCTCAGGAGTCAAATTTCTGACATTTCAGACATTTTGAAAACTGCAGGGGGGTTTGGGCAAAATATGACCCATCGCCGTTTACAGTACTTGGCATATTTTCGGTATGAAACGTCGTAATTTGAAACTGAAAATAGGTGCAGAGAGTCAGAATTCGGATATAAAATCATGCTCAGGAGTCAAATTTCCGACATATCAGACATTTTAAAAACTGCAGGGGGGTTTGGGCAAAATATGACCATTTGCCGTTTTCAGTAATTGGCATATTTTCGGTATGAAACGTCGTAATTTGAAACTGAAAATAGGTGCAGAGAGTCAGAATTCGGCTCAAAAATCACGCTCAGGAGTCAACTTCCGACATTTAAGACATTTTGAAAACTGCAGGGGGGTTTGGGCAAAATGTGACCCATCGCCGTTTTCAGTAATTGGCATATTTTCGGTATAAAAAGTCGTAATTTGAAACTGAAAATAGGTGCAGAGAGTCAGAATTCGGATAAAAAATCACGCTCAGGAGTAAAATAACCGACATTTCAGACATTTTAAAAACTGCAGGTGGGTTTGGGCAAAATATGACCCATCGCCGTTTTCAGTAATTTCCATATTTTCGGTATGAAACGTCGTAATTTGAAACTGAAAATAGGTGCAGAGAGTCAGATTTCGGCTCAAAAATCACTCTCAGGAGTCAAATTTACGACATTTCAGACATTTTGAAAACTGCAGGGGGGTTTGGGCAAAATTTGACCCATCGCCGTTTTCAGTAATTGGCATATTTTCGGTATAAAAATTCGTAATTTGAAACTGAAAATAGGTGCAGATAGTCAGAATTCGGATAAAAAATCACGCTCAGGAGTCAAATTTCCGACATTTCAGACATTTTAAAAACTGCAGGGGGGTTTGGGCAAAATATGACCCATTGCCGTTTTCAGTAATTGGCATATTTTCGGTATAAAAAGTCGTAATTTGAAACTGAAAGTAGGTGCAGAGAGTCAGAATTCGGATAAAAAATCACGCTCAGGGGTCAAATTTCTGACATTTCAGACATTTTGAAAACTGCAGGGGGGTTTGGGCAAAATATGACCCATCGCCGTTTACAGTACTTGGCACATTTTCGGTATGAAACGTCGTAATTTGAAACTGAAAATAGGTGCAGAGATTCAGAATTCGGCTCAAAAATCACGCTCAGGAGTCAAATTTCCGACATTTCAGACAATTTAAAAACTGCAAGGGGGTTTGGGCAAAATATGGCCCATCGCTGTTTTCAGTAATTGGCATATTTTCGGTATGAAACGTCGTAATTTGAAACTGAAAATAGGTGCAGAGAGTCAGAATTCGGATAAAAAATCATGCTCAGGAGTCAAATTTCCGACATATCAGACATTTTAAAAACTGCAGGAGGGTTTGGGCAAAATATGACCATTTGCCGTTTTCAGTAATTGGCATATTTTCGGTATGAAACGTCGTAATTTGAAACTGAAAATAGGTGCAGAGAGTCAGAATTCGGCTCAAAAATCACGCTCAGGAGTCAACTTCCGACATTTAAGACATTTTGAAAACTGCAGGGGGGTTTGGGCAAAATGTGACCCATCGCCGTTTTCAGTAATTGGCATATTTTCGGTATAAAAAGTCGTAATTTGAAACTGAAAATAGGTGCAGAGAGTCAGAATTCGGATAAAAAATCACGCTCAGGAGTAAAATAACCGACATTTCAGACATTTTAAAAACTGCAGGTGGGTTTGGGCAAAATATGACCCATCGCCGTTTTCAGTAATTTCCATATTTTCGGTATGAAACGTCGTAATTTGAAACTGAAAATAGGTGCAGAGAGTCAGATTTCGGCTCAAAAATCACTCTCAGGAGTCAAATTTACGACATTTCAGACATTTTGAAAACTGCAGGGGGGTTTGGGCAAAATTTGACCCATCGCCGTTTTCAGTAATTGGCATTATTTCGGTATAAAAATTCGTAATTTGAAACTGAAAATAGGTGCAGATAGTCAGAATTCGGATAAAAAATCACGCTCAGGAGTCAAATTTCCGACATTTCAGACATTTTAAAAACTGCAGGGGGGTTTGGGCAAAATATGACCCATTGCCGTTTTCAGTAATTGGCATATTTTCGGTATAAAAAGTCGTAATTTGAAACTGAAAGTAGGTGCAGAGAGTCAGAATTCGGATAAAAAATCACGCTCAGGGGTCAAATTTCTGACATTTCAGACATTTTGAAAACTGCAGGGGGGTTTGGGCAAAATATGACCCATCGCCGTTTACAGTACTTGGCACATTTTCGGTATGAAACGTCGTAATTTGAAACTGAAAATAGGCGCAGAGATTCAGAATTCGGCTCAAAAATCACGCTCAGGAGTCAAATTTCCGACATTTCAGACAATTTAAAAACTGCAAGGGGGTTTGGGCAAAATATGGCCCATCGCTGTTTTCAGTAATTGGCATATTTTCGGTATGAAACGTCGTAATTTGAAACTGAAAATAGGTGCAGAGAGTCAGAATTCGGATAAAAAATCATGCTCAGGAGTCAAATTTCCGACATATCAGACATTTTAAAAACTGCAGGAGGGTTTGGGCAAAATATGACCATTTGCCGTTTTCAGTAATTGGCATATTTTCGGTATGAAACGTCGTAATTTGAAACTGAAAATAGGTGCAGAGAGTCAGAATTCGGCTCAAAAATCACGCTCAGGAGTCAACTTCCGACATTTAAGACATTTTGAAAACTGCAGGGGGGTTTGGGCAAAATGTGACCCATCGCCGTTTTCAGTAATTGGCATATTTTCGTTATAAAAAGTCGTAATTTGAAACTGAAAATAGGTGCAGAGAGTCAGAATTCGGATAAAAAATCACGCTCAGGAGTCAAATTTCCGACATTTCAGACATTTTGAAAACTGCAGGGGGGTTTGGGCCAAATATGACCCATCGCCGTTTTCAGTAATTGGCATATTTTCGGTATAAAAATTCGTAATTTGAAACTAAAAATAGGTGCAGAGAGTCTGAATTTGGATAAAAAATCACGCTCAGGAGTCAAATTTCCGACATTTCAGACATTTTGAAAACTGCAGGGGGGTTTGGGCAAAATATGACCCATCGCCGTTTACAGTAATTGGCATATTTTCGGTATGAAACGTCGTAATTTGAAACTGAAAATAGGTGCAGAGAGTCAGAATTCGGCTCAAAAATCACGCTCAGGAGTCAAATTTCCAACATTTCAGACATTTTGAAAACTGCACGGGGGTTTGGGCAAAATATGACCCCTCGCCGTTTTCAGTAATTGGCATATTTTCGGTATGAACCGTCGTAATTTGAAACTGAAAATAGGTGCAGAGAGTCAGAATTCGGCTCAAAAATCACGCTCAGGAGTCAAATTTCCGACATTTCAGACATTTTGAAAACTGCAGGGGGGTTTGGGCAAAATATAACCCATCGCCATTTTCAGTAATTGGTATATTTTCGGTATAAAAAGTCGTAATTTGAAACTGAAAATAGGTGCAGAGAGTCAGAATTCGGATAAAAAATCACGCTCAGGAGTCAAATTTCCGACATTTCAGACATTTTAAAAACTGCAGGTGTGTTTGGGCAAAATATGACCCATCGCCGTTTTCAGTAATTGGCATATTTTCGGTATGAAACGTCGTAATTTGAAACTGAAAATAGGTGCAGAGATTCAGAATTCGGCTCAAAAATCACGCTCAGGAGTCAAATTTCCGACATTTCAGACATTTTAAAAACTGCAGGGGGGTTTGGGCAAAATATGGCCCATCGCTGTTTTCAGTAATTGGCATATTTTCGGTATGAAACGTCGTAATTTGAAACTGAAAATAGGTGCAGAGAGTCAGAATTCGGATAAAAAATCATGCTCAGGAGTCAAATTTCCGACATATCAGACATTTTAAAAACTGCAGGGGGGGTTTGGGCAAAATATGACCATTAGCCGTTTTCAGTAATTGGCATATTTTCGGTATGAAACGTCGTAATTTGAAACTGAAAATAGGTGCAGAGAGTCAGAATTCGGCTCAAAAATCACGCTCAGGAGTCAACTTCCGACATTTAAGACATTTTGAAAACTGCAGGGGGGTTTGGGCAAAATATGACCCATCGCCGTTTTCAGTAATTGGCCTATTTTCGGTATGAAACGTCGTAATTTGAAACTGAAAATAGGTGCAGAGAGTCAGAATTATGCTCAAAAATCACGCTCAGGAGTCAAATGTCCGACATTTCAGACATTTTGATAACTGCAGGGGGGTTTGGGCAAAATATGACCGATCACCGTTTTCAGTAATTGGCATATTTTCGGTATAAAAATTCGTAATTTGAAACTAAAAATAGGTGCTGAGAGTCAGAATTCGGATAAAAAATCACGCTCAGGAGTCAAATTTCCGACATTTCAGACATTTTGAAAACTGCAGGGGGGTTTGGGCAAAATATGACCCATCGCCGTTTACAGTAATTGGCATATTTTCGGTATGAAACGTCGTAATTTGAAACTGAAAATAGGTGCAGAGAGTCAGAATTCGGCTCAAAAATCACGCTCAGGAGTCAAATTTCCAACATTTCAGACATTTTGAAAACTGCACGGGGGTTTGGGCAAAATATGACCCATCGCCGTTTTCAGTAATTGGCATATTTTCGGTATGAACCGTCGTAATTTGAAACTGAAAATAGGTGCAGAGAGTCAGAATTCGGCTCAAAAATCACGCTCAGGAGTCAAATTTCCGACATTTCAGACATTTTGAAAACTGCAGGGGGGTTTGGGCAAAATATAACCCATCGCCATTTTCAGTAATTGTTATATTTTCGGTATAAAAAGTCGTAATTTGAAACTGAAAATAGGTGCAGAGAGTCAGAATTCGGATAAAAAATCACGCTCAGGAGTCAAATTTCCGACATTTCAGACATTTTAAAAACTGCAGGTGGGTTTGGGCAAAATACGACCCATCGCCGTTTTCAGTAATTGGCATATTTTCGGTATGAAACGTAGTAATTTGAAACTGAAAATAGGTGCAGAGAGTCAGGATTCGGCTCAAAAATCACTCTCAGGAGTCAAATTTTCGACATTTCAGACATTTTGAAAACTGCAGAGGGGTTTGGGCAAAATATGACCCATCGCCGTTTTCAGTAATTGGCATATTTTCGGTATAAAAAGTCGTAATTTGAAACTGAAAGAAGGTGCAGAGAGTCAGAATTCGGATACAAAAATCACGCTCAGGAGTCATATTTCCGACATTTCAGACATTTTGAAAACTGCATGGGGGTTTGGGCAAAATATGACCTATCGCCGTTTACAGTAATTGGCATATTTTCGGTATGAAACGTCGAAATTTGAAACTGAAAATAGGTGCAGAGATTCAGAATTCGGCTCAAAAATCACGCTCAGATGTCAAATTTCCGACATTTTAGACATTTTAAAAACTGCAGGGGGGTTTGGGCAAAATATGACCCATCGCTGTTTTCAGTAATTGGCATATTTTCGGTATGAAACGTCGTAATTTGAAACTGAAAATAGGTGCAGAGAGTCAGAATTCGGCTCAAAAATCACGCTCAAGAGTCAAATTTCCGACATTTCAGACATTTTGAAAACTGCAGGGGGGATTGGGCAAAATATGACCCATCGCTGTTTTCAGTAATTGGCATATTTTTGGTATAAAAAGTCGTAATTTGAAACTAAAAATAGGTGCAGAGAGTCAGAATTCGGCTCAAAAATCACGCTCAGGAGTCAAATTTCCGACATATCAGACATTTTGAAAACTGCATGGGGGTTTGGGCAAAATATGACCCATCGCCGTTTTCAGCAATTGGCATATTTATGGTATAAAAATTCGTAATTTGAAACTGAAAATAGGTGCAGAGAGTCAGAATTCGGATAAAAAATCACGCTCAGGAGTCAAATTTCCGACATTTCAGACATTTTGAAAACTGCTGGGGGGTTTGGGCAAAATATGACATATCCGTTTACAGTAATTGGCATATTTTCGGTATGAAACGTCGTAATTTGAAACTGAAAATAGTTGCAGAGATTCAGAATTCGGCTCAAAAATCACGCTCAGGAGTCAAATTTCCGACATTTCAGACATTTTGAAAACTGCAGGGGGGTTTGGTCAAAATATGACCCATCGCTGTTTTCAGTAATTGGCATATTTTCGGTATGAAACGTCGTAATTTGAAACTGAAAATAGGTACAGAGAGTCAGAATTCGGCTCAAAAATCACGCTCAGGAGTCAAATTTCCGACATTTCAGACAATTTAAAAACTGCAAGGGGGTTTGGGCAAAATATGGCCCATCGCTGTTTTCAGTAATTGGCATATTTTCGGTATGAAACGTCGTAATTTGAAACTGAAAATAGGTGCAGAGAGTCAGAATTCGGATAAAAAATCATGCTCAGGAGTCAAATTTCCGACATATCAGACATTTTAAAAACTGCAGGAGGGTTTGGGCAAAATATGACCATTTGCCGTTTTCAGTAATTGGCATATTTTCGGTATGAAACGTCGTAATTTGAAACTGAAAATAGGTGCAGAGAGTCAGAATTCGGCTCAAAAATCACGCTCAGGAGTCAACTTCCGACATTTAAGACATTTTGAAAACTGCAGGGGGGTTTGGGCAAAATGTGACCCATCGCCGTTTTCAGTAATTGGCATATTTTCGGTATAAAAAGTCGTAATTTGAAACTGAAAATAGGTGCAGAGAGTCAGAATTCGGATAAAAAATCACGCTCAGGAGTAAAATAACCGACATTTCAGACATTTTAAAAACTGCAGGTGGGTTTGGGCAAAATATGACCCATCGCCGTTTTCAGTAATTTCCATATTTTCGGTATGAAACGTCGTAATTTGAAACTGAAAATAGGTGCAGAGAGTCAGATTTCGGCTCAAAAATCACTCTCAGGAGTCAAATTTACGACATTTCAGACATTTTGAAAACTGCAGGGGGGTTTGGGCAAAATTTGACCCATCGCCGTTTTCAGTAATTGGCATTATTTCGGTATAAAAATTCGTAATTTGAAACTGAAAATAGGTGCAGATAGTCAGAATTCGGATAAAAAATCACGCTCAGGAGTCAAATTTCCGACATTTCAGACATTTTAAAAACTGCAGGGGGGTTTGGGCAAAATATGACCCATTGCCGTTTTCAGTAATTGGCATATTTTCGGTATAAAAAGTCGTAATTTGAAACTGAAAGTAGGTGCAGAGAGTCAGAATTCGGATAAAAAATCACGCTCAGGGGTCAAATTTCTGACATTTCAGACATTTTGAAAACTGCAGGGGGGTTTGGGCAAAATATGACCCATCGCCGTTTACAGTACTTGGCACATTTTCGGTATGAAACGTCGTAATTTGAAACTGAAAATAGGCGCAGAGATTCAGAATTCGGCTCAAAAATCACGCTCAGGAGTCAAATTTCCGACATTTCAGACAATTTAAAAACTGCAAGGGGGTTTGGGCAAAATATGGCCCATCGCTGTTTTCAGTAATTGGCATATTTTCGGTATGAAACGTCGTAATTTGAAACTGAAAATAGGTGCAGAGAGTCAGAATTCGGATAAAAAATCATGCTCAGGAGTCAAATTTCCGACATATCAGACATTTTAAAAACTGCAGGAGGGTTTGGGCAAAATATGACCATTTGCCGTTTTCAGTAATTGGCATATTTTCGGTATGAAACGTCGTAATTTGAAACTGAAAATAGGTGCAGAGAGTCAGAATTCGGCTCAAAAATCACGCTCAGGAGTCAACTTCCGACATTTAAGACATTTTGAAAACTGCAGGGGGGTTTGGGCAAAATGTGACCCATCGCCGTTTTCAGTAATTGGCATATTTTCGTTATAAAAAGTCGTAATTTGAAACTGAAAATAGGTGCAGAGAGTCAGAATTCGGATAAAAAATCACGCTCAGGAGTCAAATTTCCGACATTTCAGACATTTTGAAAACTGCAGGGGGGTTTGGGCCAAATATGACCCATCGCCGTTTTCAGTAATTGGCATATTTTCGGTATAAAAATTCGTAATTTGAAACTAAAAATAGGTGCAGAGAGTCTGAATTTGGATAAAAAATCACGCTCAGGAGTCAAATTTCCGACATTTCAGACATTTTGAAAACTGCAGGGGGGTTTGGGCAAAATATGACCCATCGCCGTTTACAGTAATTGGCATATTTTCGGTATGAAACGTCGTAATTTGAAACTGAAAATAGGTGCAGAGAGTCAGAATTCGGCTCAAAAATCACGCTCAGGAGTCAAATTTCCAACATTTCAGACATTTTGAAAACTGCACGGGGGTTTGGGCAAAATATGACCCCTCGCCGTTTTCAGTAATTGGCATATTTTCGGTATGAACCGTCGTAATTTGAAACTGAAAATAGGTGCAGAGAGTCAGAATTCGGCTCAAAAATCACGCTCAGGAGTCAAATTTCCGACATTTCAGACATTTTGAAAACTGCAGGGGGGTTTGGGCAAAATATAACCCATCGCCATTTTCAGTAATTGGTATATTTTCGGTATAAAAAGTCGTAATTTGAAACTGAAAATAGGTGCAGAGAGTCAGAATTCGGATAAAAAATCACGCTCAGGAGTCAAATTTCCGACATTTCAGACATTTTAAAAACTGCAGGTGTGTTTGGGCAAAATATGACCCATCGCCGTTTTCAGTAATTGGCATATTTTCGGTATGAAACGTCGTAATTTGAAACTGAAAATAGGTGCAGAGATTCAGAATTCGGCTCAAAAATCACGCTCAGGAGTCAAATTTCCGACATTTCAGACATTTTAAAAACTGCAGGGGGGTTTGGGCAAAATATGGCCCATCGCTGTTTTCAGTAATTGGCATATTTTCGGTATGAAACGTCGTAATTTGAAACTGAAAATAGGTGCAGAGAGTCAGAATTCGGATAAAAAATCATGCTCAGGAGTCAAATTTCCGACATATCAGACATTTTAAAAACTGCAGGGGGGGTTTGGGCAAAATATGACCATTAGCCGTTTTCAGTAATTGGCATATTTTCGGTATGAAACGTCGTAATTTGAAACTGAAAATAGGTGCAGAGAGTCAGAATTCGGCTCAAAAATCACGCTCAGGAGTCAACTTCCGACATTTAAGACATTTTGAAAACTGCAGGGGGGTTTGGGCAAAATATGACCCATCGCCGTTTTCAGTAATTGGCCTATTTTCGGTATGAAACGTCGTAATTTGAAACTGAAAATAGGTGCAGAGAGTCAGAATTATGCTCAAAAATCACGCTCAGGAGTCAAATGTCCGACATTTCAGACATTTTGATAACTGCAGGGGGGTTTGGGCAAAATATGACCGATCACCGTTTTCAGTAATTGGCATATTTTCGGTATAAAAATTCGTAATTTGAAACTAAAAATAGGTGCTGAGAGTCAGAATTCGGATAAAAAATCACGCTCAGGAGTCAAATTTCCGACATTTCAGACATTTTGAAAACTGCAGGGGGGTTTGGGCAAAATATGACCCATCGCCGTTTACAGTAATTGGCATATTTTCGGTATGAAACGTCGTAATTTGAAACTGAAAATAGGTGCAGAGAGTCAGAATTCGGCTCAAAAATCACGCTCAGGAGTCAAATTTCCAACATTTCAGACATTTTGAAAACTGCACGGGGGTTTGGGCAAAATATGACCCATCGCCGTTTTCAGTAATTGGCATATTTTCGGTATGAACCGTCGTAATTTGAAACTGAAAATAGGTGCAGAGAGTCAGAATTCGGCTCAAAAATCACGCTCAGGAGTCAAATTTCCGACATTTCAGACATTTTGAAAACTGCAGGGGGGTTTGGGCAAAATATAACCCATCGCCATTTTCAGTAATTGTTATATTTTCGGTATAAAAAGTCGTAATTTGAAACTGAAAATAGGTGCAGAGAGTCAGAATTCGGATAAAAAATCACGCTCAGGAGTCAAATTTCCGACATTTCAGACATTTTAAAAACTGCAGGTGGGTTTGGGCAAAATACGAC
The DNA here is from genome assembly GCF_040958095.1 of Procambarus clarkii. NCBI lineage: Eukaryota > Metazoa > Arthropoda > Malacostraca > Decapoda > Cambaridae > Procambarus > Procambarus clarkii. Next base: position 223,552 of record NW_027189202.1, read on the forward strand.
CCATCGCCGTTTTCAGTAATTGGCATATTTTCGGTATGAAACGTAGTAATTTGAAACTGAAAATAGGTGCAGAGAGTCAGGATTCGGCTCAAAAATCACTCTCAGGAGTCAAATTTTCGACATTTCAGACATTTTGAAAACTGCAGAGGGGTTTGGGCAAAATATGACCCATCGCCGTTTTCAGTAATTGGCATATTTTCGGTATAAAAAGTCGTAATTTGAAACTGAAAGAAGGTGCAGAGAGTCAGAATTCGGATACAAAAATCACGCTCAGGAGTCATATTTCCGACATTTCAGACATTTTGAAAACTGCATGGGGGTTTGGGCAAAATATGACCTATCGCCGTTTACAGTAATTGGCATATTTTCGGTATGAAACGTCGAAATTTGAAACTGAAAATAGGTGCAGAGATTCAGAATTCGGCTCAAAAATCACGCTCAGATGTCAAATTTCCGACATTTTAGACATTTTAAAAACTGCAGGGGGGTTTGGGCAAAATATGACCCATCGCTGTTTTCAGTAATTGGCATATTTTCGGTATGAAACGTCGTAATTTGAAACTGAAAATAGGTGCAGAGAGTCAGAATTCGGCTCAAAAATCACGCTCAAGAGTCAAATTTCCGACATTTCAGACATTTTGAAAACTGCAGGGGGGATTGGGCAAAATATGACCCATCGCTGTTTTCAGTAATTGGCATATTTTTGGTATAAAAAGTCGTAATTTGAAACTAAAAATAGGTGCAGAGAGTCAGAATTCGGCTCAAAAATCACGCTCAGGAGTCAAATTTCCGACATATCAGACATTTTGAAAACTGCATGGGGGTTTGGGCAAAATATGACCCATCGCCGTTTTCAGCAATTGGCATATTTATGGTATAAAAATTCGTAATTTGAAACTGAAAATAGGTGCAGAGAGTCAGAATTCGGATAAAAAATCACGCTCAGGAGTCAAATTTCCGACATTTCAGACATTTTGAAAACTGCTGGGGGGTTTGGGCAAAATATGACATATCCGTTTACAGTAATTGGCATATTTTCGGTATGAAACGTCGTAATTTGAAACTGAAAATAGTTGCAGAGATTCAGAATTCGGCTCAAAAATCACGCTCAGGAGTCAAATTTCCGACATTTCAGACATTTTGAAAACTGCAGGGGGGTTTGGTCAAAATATGACCCATCGCTGTTTTCAGTAATTGGCATATTTTCGGTATGAAACGTCGTAATTTGAAACTGAAAATAGGTACAGAGAGTCAGAATTCGGCTCAAAAATCACGCTCAGGAGTCAAATTTCCGACATTTCAGACATTCTGAAAACTGCATGGGGGTTTGGGCAAAATATGACCCATCGCCGTTTTCAGCAATTGGCATATTTTCGGTATAAAAATTCGTAATTTGAAACTGAAAATAGGTGCAGAGAATCAGAATTCGGATAAAAAATCACGCTCAGTAGTCAAATTTCCGACATTTCAGACATTTTGAAAATTGCAGGGGGGTTTGGGCAAAATATGACCCATCCGTTTACAGTAATTTGCATATTTTCGGTATGAAACGTCGTAATTTGGAACTGAAAATAGGTGCAGAGAGTCAGAATTCGGCTCAAAAATCACGCTCAAGAGTCAAATTTTGGACATTTCAGACATTTTAAAAACTGCAGGGGGGTTTGGGCAAAATATGACCCATCGCCGTTTTCAGTAATTGGCATATTTTCGGTATAAAACATCGTAATTTGAAACTGAAAATAGGTGCACAGAGTCTGAATTCGGCTCGAAAGTCACGCTCAAGAGTCAAATTTCCGACATTTCAGACATTTTGAAAACTGCAGGGGGGTTTTGGGCAAAATATGACCCATCGCTGTTTTCAGTAATTGGCATATTTTCGGTATAAAAAGTCGTAATTTGAAACTAAAAATAGGTGCAGAGAGTCAGAATTCGGCTCAAAAATCCCGCTCAGGAGTCAAATTTCCGACATTTCTGACATTTTGAAAACTGCATGGGGGTTTGGGCAAAATATGACCCATCGCCGTTTTCTGCAATTGGCATATTTTCGGAATAAAAATTCGTAATTTGAAACTGAAAATAGGTGCAGAGAGTCAGAATTCGGATAAAAAATCACGCTCAGGAGTCAAATTTCCGACATTTCAGACATTTTGAAAACTGCAAGGGGGTTTGGGCAAAATATGACCCATCCGTTTACAGTAATTGGCATATTTTCGGTATGAAACGTAATTTGAAACTGAAAATAGGTGCAGAGAGTCAGAATTCGGCTCAAAAATCACGCTCAGGAGTCAAATTTCCGACATTTCAGACATTTTTAAAACTGCAGGGGGGTTTGGTCAAAATATGACCCAACGCTGTTTTCAGTAATTGGCATATTTTCGGTATGAAACGTCGTAATTTGAAACTGAAAATAGGTGCAGAGAGTCAGAATTCGGCTCAAAAATCACGCTCAAGAGTCAAATTTCCGACATTTCAGACATTTTGAAAACTGCAGGGGGGTTTGGGCAAAAAATGACCCATCGCTGGTTTCAGTAATTGGCATATTTTCGGTATGAAGCGTCGTAATTTGAAACTGAAAATAGGTGCACAGAGTCTGAATTCGGCTCAAAAATCACGCTCAGGAGTCAAATTTCCGACATTTCAGACATTTTGAAAACTACAGGGGGGTTTGGGCAAAATATGACCCATCACCGTTTAGAGTAATTGGCATATTTTCGGTATGAAACGTCGTAATTTGAAACTGAAAATAGGTGCAGAGAGTCAGAATTCGGCTCAAAAATCACGCTCAGGAGTCAAATTTCCGACATATCAGACATTTTGAAAACTGCAGGGGGGTTTGGGCAAAATATGACCCATCGCTGTTTTCAGTAATTGGCATATTTTCGGTATAAAAATTCGTAATTTGAAACTAAAAATAGGTGCAGAGAGTCAGAATTCGGCTCAAAAATCACGCTCAGGAGTCAAATTTCCGACATTTCAGACATTTTGAAAACTGCATGGGGGTTTGGGCAAAATATGACCCATCGCCGTTTTCAGCCATTGGCATATTTTCGGTATAAAAATTCGTAATTTGAAACTGAAAATTGGTGCAGAGAGTCAGAATTCGGATAAAAAATCACGCTCAGGAGTCAAATTTCCGACATTTCAGACATTTTGAAAACTGCAGGGGGGTTTGGGCAAAATATGACCCATCCGTTTACAGTAATTGGCATATTTTCGGTATGAAACGTAATTTGAAACTGATAATAGGTGCAGAGAGTCAGAATTCGGCTCAAAAATCACGCTCAGGAGTCAAATTTCCGACATTTCAGACATTTTAAAAACTGCAGGGGGGTTTGGGCAAAATATGACCCATCGCCGTTTTCAGTAATTTGCATATTTTCGGTACGAAACGTCGTAATTTGAAACTGAAAATAGGTGCAGAGAGTCAGAATTCGGCTCAAAAATCACGCTCAGGAGTCAAATTTCCGACATTTCAGACATTTTGAAAACTGCAGGGGGGTTTGGGCAAAATATAACCCATCGCCATTTTCAGTAATTGGTATATTTTCAGTATAAAAAGTCGTAATTTGAAACTGAAAATAGGTGCAGAGAGTCAGAATTCGGATAAAAAATCACGCTCAGGAGTCAAATTTCCGACATTTCAGACATTTTAAAAACTGCAGGTGTGTTTGGGCAAAATATGACCCATCGCCGTTTTCAGTAATTGGCATATTTTCGGTATGAAACGTCGTAATTTGAAACTGAAAATAGGTGCAGAGATTCAGAATTCGGCTCAAAAATCACGCTCAGGAGTCAAATTTCCGACATTTCAGACATTTTAAAAACTGCAGGGGGGTTTGGGCAAAATATGGCCCATCGCTGTTTTCAGTAATTGGCATATTTTCGGTATGAAACGTCGTAATTTGAAACTGAAAATAGGTGCAGAGAGTCAGAATTCGGATAAAAAATCATGCTCAGGAGTCAAATTTCCGACATATCAGACATTTTAAAAACTGCAGGGGGGGTTTGGGCAAAATATGACCATTAGCCGTTTTCAGTAATTGGCATATTTTCGGTATGAAACGTCGTAATTTGAAACTGAAAATAGGTGCAGAGAGTCAGAATTCGGCTCAAAAATCACGCTCAGGAGTCAACTTCCGACATTTAAGACATTTTGAAAACTGCAGGGGGGTTTGGGCAAAATATGACCCATCGCCGTTTTCAGTAATTGGCCTATTTTCGGTATGAAACGTCGTAATTTGAAACTGAAAATAGGTGCAGAGAGTCAGAATTATGCTCAAAAATCACGCTCAGGAGTCAAATGTCCGACATTTCAGACATTTTGATAACTGCAGGGGGGTTTGGGCAAAATATGACCGATCACCGTTTTCAGTAATTGGCATATTTTCGGTATAAAAATTCGTAATTTGAAACTAAAAATAGGTGCTGAGAGTCAGAATTCGGATAAAAAATCACGCTCAGGAGTCAAATTTCCGACATTTCAGACATTTTGAAAACTGCAGGGGGGTTTGGGCAAAATATGACCCATCGCCGTTTACAGTAATTGGCATATTTTCGGTATGAAACGTCGTAATTTGAAACTGAAAATAGGTGCAGAGAGTCAGAATTCGGCTCAAAAATCACGCTCAGGAGTCAAATTTCCAACATTTCAGACATTTTGAAAACTGCACGGGGGTTTGGGCAAAATATGACCCATCGCCGTTTTCAGTAATTGGCATATTTTCGGTATGAACCGTCGTAATTTGAAACAGAAAATAGGTGCAGAGAGTCAGAATTCGGCTCAAAAATCACGCTCAGGAGTCAAATTTCCGACATTTCAGACATTTTGAAAACTGCAGGGGGGTTTGGGCAAAATATAACCCATCGCCATTTTCAGTAATTGTTATATTTTCGGTATAAAAAGTCGTAATTTGAAACTGAAAATAGGTGCAGAGAGTCAGAATTCGGATAAAAAATCACGCTCAGGAGTCAAATTTCCGACATTTCAGACATTTTAAAAACTGCAGGTGGGTTTGGGCAAAATACGACCCATCGCCGTTTTCAGTAATTGGCATATTTTCGGTATGAAACGTAGTAATTTGAAACTGAAAATAGGTGCAGAGAGTCAGGATTCGGCTCAAAAATCACTCTCAGGAGTCAAATTTTCGACATTTCAGACATTTTGAAAACTGCAGAGGGGTTTGGGCAAAATATGACCCATCGCCGTTTTCAGTAATTGGCATATTTTCGGTATAAAAAGTCGAAATTTGAAACTGAAAATAGGTGCAGAGATTCAGAATTCGGCTCAAAAATCACGCTCAGATGTCAAATTTCCGACATTTTAGACATTTTAAAAACTGCAGGGGGGTTTGGGCAAAATATGACCCATCGCTGTTTTCAGTAATTGGCATATTTTCGGTATGAAACGTCGTAATTTGAAACTGAAAATAGGTGCAGAGAGTCAGAATTCGGCTCAAAAATCACGCTCAAGAGTCAAATTTCCGACATTTCAGACATTTTGAAAACTGCAGGGGGGATTGGGCAAAATATGACCCATCGCTGTTTTCAGTAATTGGCATATTTTTGGTATAAAAAGTCGTAATTTGAAACTAAAAATAGGTGCAGAGAGTCAGAATTCGGCTCAAAAATCACGCTCAGGAGTCAAATTTCCGACATATCAGACATTTTGAAAACTGCATGGGGGTTTGGGCAAAATATGACCCATCGCCGTTTTCAGCAATTGGCATATTTATGGTATAAAAATTCGTAATTTGAAACTGAAAATAGGTGCAGAGAGTCAGAATTCGGATAAAAAATCACGCTCAGGAGTCAAATTTCCGACATTTCAGACATTTTGAAAACTGCTGGGGGGTTTGGGCAAAATATGACATATCCGTTTACAGTAATTGGCATATTTTCGGTATGAAACGTCGTAATTTGAAACTGAAAATAGTTGCAGAGATTCAGAATTCGGCTCAAAAATCACGCTCAGGAGTCAAATTTCCGACATTTCAGACATTTTGAAAACTGCAGGGGGGTTTGGTCAAAATATGACCCATCGCTGTTTTCAGTAATTGGCATATTTTCGGTATGAAACGTCGTAATTTGAAACTGAAAATAGGTACAGAGAGTCAGAATTCGGCTCAAAAATCACGCTCAGGAGTCAAATTTCCGACATTTCAGACATTCTGAAAACTGCATGGGGGTTTGGGCAAAATATGACCCATCGCCGTTTTCAGCAATTGGCATATTTTCGGTATAAAAATTCGTAATTTGAAACTGAAAATAGGTGCAGAGAATCAGAATTCGGATAAAAAATCACGCTCAGTAGTCAAATTTCCGACATTTCAGACATTTTGAAAATTGCAGGGGGGTTTGGGCAAAATATGACCCATCCGTTTACAGTAATTTGCATATTTTCGGTATGAAACGTCGTAATTTGGAACTGAAAATAGGTGCAGAGAGTCAGAATTCGGCTCAAAAATCACGCTCAAGAGTCAAATTTTGGACATTTCAGACATTTTAAAAACTGCAGGGGGGTTTGGTCAAAATATGACCCATCGCCGTTTTCAGTAATTGGCATATTTTCGGTATAAAACATCGTAATTTGAAACTGAAAATAGGTGCACAGAGTCTGAATTCGGCTCGAAAGTCACGCTCAGGAGTCAAATTTCCGACATTTCAGACATTTTGAAAACTGCAGGGGGGTTTTGGGCAAAATATGACCCATCGCTGTTTTCAGTAATTGGCATATTTTCGGTATAAAAAGTCGTAATTTGAAACTAAAAATAGGTGCAGAGAGTCAGAATTCGGCTCAAAAATCCCGCTCAGGAGTCAAATTTCCGACATTTCTGACATTTTGAAAACTGCATGGGGGTTTGGGCAAAATATGACCCATCGCCGTTTTCTGCAATTGGCATATTTTCGGAATAAAAATTCGTAATTTGAAACTGAAAATAGGTGCAGAGAGTCAGAATTCGGATAAAAAATCACGCTCAGGAGTCAAATTTCCGACATTTCAGACATTTTGAAAACTGCAAGGGGGTTTGGGCAAAATATGACCCATCCGTTTACAGTAATTGGCATATTTTCGGTATGAAACGTAATTTGAAACTGAAAATAGGTGCAGAGAGTCAGAATTCGGCTCAAAAATCACGCTCAGGAGTCAAATTTCCGACATTTCAGACATTTTAAAAACTGCAGGGGGGTTTGGTCAAAATATGACCCAACGCTGTTTTCAGTAATTGGCATATTTTCGGTATGAAACGTCGTAATTTGAAACTGAAAATAGGTGCAGAGAGTCAGAATTCGGCTCAAAAATCACGCTCAAGAGTCAAATTTCCGACATTTCAGACATTTTGAAAACTGCAGGGGGGTTTGGGCAAAAAATGACCCATCGCTGGTTTCAGTAATTGGCATATTTTCGGTATGAAGCGTCGTAATTTGAAACTGAAAATAGGTGCACAGAGTCTGAATTCGGCTCAAAAATCACGCTCAGGAGTCAAATTTCCGACATTTCAGACATTTTGAAAACTACAGGGGGGTTTGGGCAAAATATGACCCATCACCGTTTAGAGTAATTGGCATATTTTCGGTATGAAACGTCGTAATTTGAAACTGAAAATAGGTGCAGAGAGTCAGAATTCGGCTCAAAAATCACGCTCAGGAGTCAAATTTCCGACATATCAGACATTTTGAAAACTGCAGGGGGGTTTGGGCAAAATATGACCCATCGCTGTTTTCAGTAATTGGCATATTTTCGGTATAAAAATTCGTAATTTGAAACTAAAAATAGGTGCAGAGAGTCAGAATTCGGCTCAAAAATCACGCTCAGGAGTCAAATTTCCGACATTTCAGACATTTTGAAAACTGCATGGGGGTTTGGGCAAAATATGACCCATCGCCGTTTTCAGCCATTGGCATATTTTCGGTATAAAAATTCGTAATTTGAAACTGAAAATTGGTGCAGAGAGTCAGAATTCGGATAAAAAATCACGCTCAGGAGTCAAATTTCCGACATTTCAGACATTTTGAAAACTGCAGGGGGGTTTGGGCAAAATATGACCCATCCGTTTACAGTAATTGGCATATTTTCGGTATGAAACGTAATTTGAAACTGATAATAGGTGCAGAGAGTCAGAATTCGGCTCAAAAATCACGCTCAGGAGTCAAATTTCCGACATTTCAGACATTTTAAAAACTGCAGGGGGGTTTGGGCAAAATATGACCCATCGCCGTTTTCAGTAATTTGCATATTTTCGGTACGAAACGTCGTAATTTGAAACTGAAAATAGGTGCAGAAAGTCAGAATTCGGATAAAAAATCACGCTCAGGAGTCAAATTTCCGACATTTCAGACATTTTAAAAACTGCAGGTGGGTTTGGGCAAAATATGACCCATCGCCGTTTACAGTAATTGGCATATTTTCGGTATGAAACGTCGTAATTTGAAACTGAAAATAGGTGCAGAGAGTCAGAATTCGGCTCAAAAATCACGCTCAGGAGTCAAATTTCCAACATTTCAGACATTTTGAAAACTGCACGGGGGTTTGGTCAAAATATGACCCCTCGCCGTTTTCAGTAATTGGCATATTTTCGGTATGAACCGTCGTAATTTGAAACTGAAAATAGGTGCAGAGAGTCAGAATTCGGCTCAAAAATCACGCTCAGAAGTCAAATTTCCGACATTTCAGACATTTTGAAAACTGCAGGGGGGTTTGGGCAAAATATAACCCATCGCCATTTTCAATAATTGGTATATTTTCAGTATAAAAAGTCGTAATTTGAAACTGAAAATAGGTGCAGAGAGTCAGAATTCGGATAAAAAATCACGCTCAGGAGTCAAATTTCCGACATTTCAGACATTTTAAAAACTGCAGGTGGGTTTGGGCAAAATATGATCCATCGCCGTTTTCAGTAATTGGCATATTTTCGGTATGAAACGTCGTAATTTGAAACTGAAAATAGGTGCAGAGAGTCAGGATTCGGCTCAAAAATCACTCTCAGGAGTCAAATTTTCGACATTTCAGACATTTTGAAAACTGCAGGGGGGTTTGGGCAAAATATGACCCATCGCCGTTTTCAGTAATTGACATATTTTCGGTATAAAAAGTCGTAATTTGAAACTGAAAGAAGGTGCAGAGAGTCAGAATTCGGATACAAAAATCACGCTCAGGAGTCATATTTCCGACATTTCAGACATTTTGAAAACTGCATGGGGGTTTGGGCAAAATATGACCTATCGCCGTTTACAGTAATTGGCATATTTTCGGTATGAAACGTCGAAATTTGAAACTGAAAATAGGTGCAGAGATTCAGAATTCGGCTCAAAAATCACGCTCAGAAGTCAAATTTCCGACATTTTAGACATTTTAAAAACTGCAGGGGGGTTTGGGCAAAATATGACCCATCGCTGTTTTCAGTAATTGGCATATTTTCGGTATGAAACGTCGTAATTTGAAACTGAAAATAGGTGCAGAGAGTCAGAATTCGGCTCAAAAATCACGCTCAAGAGTCAAATTTCCGACATTTCAAACATTTTGAAAACTGCAGGGGGGTTTGGGCAAAATATGACCCATCGCTGTTTAGAGTAATTGGCATATTTTCGGTATGAAACGTCGTAATTTGAAACTGAAAATAGGTGCAGTGAGTTAGAATTCGGATCAAAAATCACGCTCAGGAGTCAAATTTCCGACATTTCAGACATTTTGAAAACTGCAGGGGGGATTGGGCAAAATATGACCCATCGCTGTTTTCAGTAATTGGCATATTTTTGGTATAAAAAGTCGTAATTTGAAACTAAAAATAGGTGCAGAGAGTCAGAATTCGGCTCAAAAATCACGCTCAGGAGTCAGATTTCCGTCATATCAGACATTTTGAAAACTGCATGGGGGTTTGGGCAAAATATGACCCATCGCCGTTTTCAGCAATTGGCATATTTTCGGTATAAAAATTCGTAATTTGAAACTGAAAATAGGTGCAGAGAGTCAGAATTCGGATAAAAAATCACGCTCAGGAGTCAAATTTCCGACATTTCAGACATTTTGAAAACTGCTGGGGGGTTTGGGCAAAATATGACCCATCCGTTTACAGTAATTGGCATATTTTCGGTATGAAACGTCATAATTTGAAACTGAAAATAGTTGCAGAGATTCAGAATTCGGCTCAAAAATCACGCTCAGGAGTCAAATTTCCGACATTTCAGACATTTTGAAAACTGCAGGGGGGTTTGGTCAAAATATGACCCATCGCTGTTTTCAGTAATTGGCATATTTTCAGTATGAAACGTCGTAATTTGAAACTGAAAATAGGTGCAGAGAGTCAGAATTCGGCTCAAAAATCACGCTCAGGAGTCAAATTTCCGACATTTCAGACATTCTGAAAACTGCATGGGGGTTTGGGCAAAATATGACCCATCGCCGTTTTCAGCAATTGGCATATTTTCGGTATAAAAATTCGTAATTTGAAACTGAAAATAGGTGCAGAGAGTCAGAATTCGGCTCAAAAATCATGCTCAGGAGTCAAATTTCCGACATTTCAGACATTTTGAAAACTGCAGGGGGGTTTGCGCAAAAAATGACCCATCGCCGGTTTCAGTAATTGGCATATTTTCGGTATGAAGCGTCGTAATTTGAAACTGAAAATAGGTGCACACAGTCTGAATTCGGCTCAAAAATCACGCTCAGGAGTCAAATTTTCGACATTTCAGACATTTTGAAAACTGCAGGGGGGTTTGGGCAAAATATGACCCATCACCGTTTAGAGTAATTGGCATATTTTCGGTATGAAACGTCGTAATTTGAAACTGAAAATAGGTGCAGTGAGTTAGAATTCGGCTCAAAAATCACGCTCAGGAGTCAAATTTCCGACATTTCAGACATTTTGAAAACTGCAGGGGGGTTTGGGCAAAATATGACCCATCGCTGTTTTCTGTAATTGGCATACTTTCGGTATAAAAAGTCGTAATTTGAAACTAAAAATAGGTGCAGAGAGTCAGAATTCAGCTCAAAAATCACGCTCAGGAGTCAAATTTCCGACATTTCAGACATTTTGAAAACTGCATGGGGGTTTGGGCAAAATATGACCCATCGCCGTTTTCAGCAATTGGCATATTTTCGGTATAAAAATTCGTAATTTGAAACTGAAAATAGTTGCAGAGATTCAGAATTCGGCTCAAAAATCACGCTCAGGAGTCAAATTTCCGACATTTCAGACATTTTGAAAACTGCAGGGGGGTTTGGTCAAAATATGACCCATCGCTGTTTTCAGTAATTGGCATATTTTCGGTATGAAACGTCGTAATTTGAAACTGAAAATAGGTACAGAGAGTCAGAATTCGGCTCAAAAATCACGCTCAGGAGTCAAATTTCCGACATTTCAGACATTCTGAAAACTGCATGGGGGTTTGGGCAAAATATGACCCATCGCCGTTTTCAGCAATTGGCATATTTTCGGTATAAAAATTCGTAATTTGAAACTGAAAATAGGTGCAGAGAATCAGAATTCGGATAAAAAATCACGCTCAGTAGTCAAATTTCCGACATTTCAGACATTTTGAAAATTGCAGGGGGGTTTGGGCAAAATATGACCCATCCGTTTACAGTAATTTGCATATTTTCGGTATGAAACGTCGTAATTTGGAACTGAAAATAGGTGCAGAGAGTCAGAATTCGGCTCAAAAATCACGCTCAAGAGTCAAATTTTGGACATTTCAGACATTTTAAAAACTGCAGGGGGGTTTGGGCAAAATATGACCCATCGCCGTTTTCAGTAATTGGCATATTTTCGGTATAAAACATCGTAATTTGAAACTGAAAATAGGTGCACAGAGTCTGAATTCGGCTCGAAAGTCACGCTCAGGAGTCAAATTTCCGACATTTCAGACATTTTGAAAACTGCAGGGGGGTTTTGGGCAAAATATGACCCATCGCTGTTTTCAGTAATTGGCATATTTTCGGTATAAAAAGTCGTAATTTGAAACTAAAAATAGGTGCAGAGAGTCAGAATTCGGCTCAAAAATCCCGCTCAGGAGTCAAATTTCCGACATTTCTGACATTTTGAAAACTGCATGGGGGTTTGGGCAAAATATGACCCATCGCCGTTTTCTGCAATTGGCATATTTTCGGAATAAAAATTCGTAATTTGAAACTGAAAATAGGTGCAGAGAGTCAGAATTCGGATAAAAAATCACGCTCAGGAGTCAAATTTCCGACATTTCAGACATTTTGAAAACTGCAAGGGGGTTTGGGCAAAATATGACCCATCCGTTTACAGTAATTGGCATATTTTCGGTATGAAACGTAATTTGAAACTGAAAATAGGTGCAGAGAGTCAGAATTCGGCTCAAAAATCACGCTCAGGAGTCAAATTTCCGACATTTCAGACATTTTAAAAACTGCAGGGGGGTTTGGTCAAAATATGACCCAACGCTGTTTTCAGTAATTGGCATATTTTCGGTATGAAACGTCGTAATTTGAAACTGAAAATAGGTGCAGAGAGTCAGAATTCGGCTCAAAAATCACGCTCAAGAGTCAAATTTCCGACATTTCAGACATTTTGAAAACTGCAGGGGGGTTTGGGCAAAAAATGACCCATCGCTGGTTTCAGTAATTGGCATATTTTCGGTATGAAGCGTCGTAATTTGAAACTGAAAATAGGTGCACAGAGTCTGAATTCGGCTCAAAAATCACGCTCAGGAGTCAAATTTCCGACATTTCAGACATTTTGAAAACTACAGGGGGGTTTGGGCAAAATATGACCCATCACCGTTTAGAGTAATTGGCATATTTTCGGTATGAAACGTCGTAATTTGAAACTGAAAATAGGTGCAGAGAGTCAGAATTCGGCTCAAAAATCACGCTCAGGAGTCAAATTTCCGACATATCAGACATTTTGAAAACTGCAGGGGGGTTTGGGCAAAATATGACCCATCGCTGTTTTCAGTAATTGGCATATTTTCGGTATAAAAATTCGTAATTTGAAACTAAAAATAGGTGCAGAGAGTCAGAATTCGGCTCAAAAATCACGCTCAGGAGTCAAATTTCCGACATTTCAGACATTTTGAAAACTGCATGGGGGTTTGGGCAAAATATGACCCATCGCCGTTTTCAGCCATTGGCATATTTTCGGTATAAAAATTCGTAATTTGAAACTGAAAATTGGTGCAGAGAGTCAGAATTCGGATAAAAAATCACGCTCAGGAGTCAAATTTCCGACATTTCAGACATTTTGAAAACTGCAGGGGGGTTTGGGCAAAATATGACCCATCCGTTTACAGTAATTGGCATATTTTCGGTATGAAACGTAATTTGAAACTGATAATAGGTGCAGAGAGTCAAAATTCGGCTCAAAAATCACGCTCAGGAGTCAAATTTCCGACATTTCAGACATTTTAAAAACTGCAGGGGGGTTTGGGCAAAATATGACCCATCGCCGTTTTCAGTAATTTGCATATTTTCGGTACGAAACGTCGTAATTTGAAACTGAAAATAGGTGCAGAAAGTCAGAATTCGGATAAAAAATCACGCTCAGGAGTCAAATTTCCGACATTTCAGACATTTTAAAAACTGCAGGTGGGTTTGGGCAAAATATGACCCATCGCCGTTTACAGTAATTGGCATATTTTCGGTATGAAACGTCGTAATTTGAAACTGAAAATAGGTGCAGAGAGTCAGAATTCGGCTCAAAAATCACGCTCAGGAGTCAAATTTCCAACATTTCAGACATTTTGAAAACTGCACGGGGGTTTGGTCAAAATATGACCCCTCGCCGTTTTCAGTAATTGGCATATTTTCGGTATGAACCGTCGTAATTTGAAACTGAAAATAGGTGCAGAGAGTCAGAATTCGGCTCAAAAATCACGCTCAGAAGTCAAATTTCCGACATTTCAGACATTTTGAAAACTGCAGGGGGGTTTGGGCAAAATATAACCCATCGCCATTTTCAATAATTGGTATATTTTCAGTATAAAAAGTCGTAATTTGAAACTGAAAATAGGTGCAGAGAGTCAGAATTCGGATAAAAAATCACGCTCAGGAGTCAAATTTCCGACATTTCAGACATTTTAAAAACTGCAGGTGGGTTTGGGCAAAATATGATCCATCGCCGTTTTCAGTAATTGGCATATTTTCGGTATGAAACGTCGTAATTTGAAACTGAAAATAGGTGCAGAGAGTCAGGATTCGGCTCAAAAATCACTCTCAGGAGTCAAATTTTCGACATTTCAGACATTTTGAAAACTGCAGGGGGGTTTGGGCAAAATATGACCCATCGCCGTTTTCAGTAATTGACATATTTTCGGTATAAAAAGTCGTAATTTGAAACTGAAAGAAGGTGCAGAGAGTCAGAATTCGGATACAAAAATCACGCTCAGGAGTCATATTTCCGACATTTCAGACATTTTGAAAACTGCATGGGGGTTTGGGCAAAATATGACCTATCGCCGTTTACAGTAATTGGCATATTTTCGGTATGAAACGTCGAAATTTGAAACTGAAAATAGGTGCAGAGATTCAGAATTCGGCTCAAAAATCACGCTCAGAAGTCAAATTTCCGACATTTTAGACATTTTAAAAACTGCAGGGGGGTTTGGGCAAAATATGACCCATCGCTGTTTTCAGTAATTGGCATATTTTCGGTATGAAACGTCGTAATTTGAAACTGAAAATAGGTGCAGAGAGTCAGAATTCGGCTCAAAAATCACGCTCAAGAGTCAAATTTCCGACATTTCAAACATTTTGAAAACTGCAGGGGGGTTTGGGCAAAATATGACCCATCGCTGTTTAGAGTAATTGGCATATTTTCGGTATGAAACGTCGTAATTTGAAACTGAAAATAGGTGCAGTGAGTTAGAATTCGGATCAAAAATCACGCTCAGGAGTCAAATTTCCGACATTTCAGACATTTTGAAAACTGCAGGGGGGATTGGGCAAAATATGACCCATCGCTGTTTTCAGTAATTGGCATATTTTTGGTATAAAAAGTCGTAATTTGAAACTAAAAATAGGTGCAGAGAGTCAGAATTCGGCTCAAAAATCACGCTCAGGAGTCAGATTTCCGTCATATCAGACATTTTGAAAACTGCATGGGGGTTTGGGCAAAATATGACCCATCGCCGTTTTCAGCAATTGGCATATTTTCGGTATAAAAATTCGTAATTTGAAACTGAAAATAGGTGCAGAGAGTCAGAATTCGGATAAAAAATCACGCTCAGGAGTCAAATTTCCGACATTTCAGACATTTTGAAAACTGCTGGGGGGTTTGGGCAAAATATGACCCATCCGTTTACAGTAATTGGCATATTTTCGGTATGAAACGTCATAATTTGAAACTGAAAATAGTTGCAGAGATTCAGAATTCGGCTCAAAAATCACGCTCAGGAGTCAAATTTCCGACATTTCAGACATTTTGAAAACTGCAGGGGGGTTTGGTCAAAATATGACCCATCGCTGTTTTCAGTAATTGGCATATTTTCAGTATGAAACGTCGTAATTTGAAACTGAAAATAGGTGCAGAGAGTCAGAATTCGGCTCAAAAATCACGCTCAGGAGTCAAATTTCCGACATTTCAGACATTCTGAAAACTGCATGGGGGTTTGGGCAAAATATGACCCATCGCCGTTTTCAGCAATTGGCATATTTTCGGTATAAAAATTCGTAATTTGAAACTGAAAATAGGTGCAGAGAGTCAGAATTCGGCTCAAAAATCATGCTCAGGAGTCAAATTTCCGACATTTCAGACATTTTGAAAACTGCAGGGGGGTTTGCGCAAAAAATGACCCATCGCCGGTTTCAGTAATTGGCATATTTTCGGTATGAAGCGTCGTAATTTGAAACTGAAAATAGGTGCACACAGTCTGAATTCGGCTCAAAAATCACGCTCAGGAGTCAAATTTTCGACATTTCAGACATTTTGAAAACTGCAGGGGGGTTTGGGCAAAATATGACCCATCACCGTTTAGAGTAATTGGCATATTTTCGGTATGAAACGTCGTAATTTGAAACTGAAAATAGGTGCAGTGAGTTAGAATTCGGCTCAAAAATCACGCTCAGGAGTCAAATTTCCGACATTTCAGACATTTTGAAAACTGCAGGGGGGTTTGGGCAAAATATGACCCATCGCTGTTTTCTGTAATTGGCATACTTTCGGTATAAAAAGTCGTAATTTGAAACTAAAAATAGGTGCAGAGAGTCAGAATTCAGCTCAAAAATCACGCTCAGGAGTCAAATTTCCGACATTTCAGACATTTTGAAAACTGCAGGGGGGTTTGGGCAAAATATGACCCATCCGTTTACAGTAATTGGCATATTTTCGGTATGAAACGTAATTTGAAACTGAAAATAGGTGCAGAGAGTCAGAATTCGGCTCAAAAATCACGCTCAGGAGTCAAATTTCCGACATTTCAGACATTTTAAAAACTGCAGGGGGGTTTGGGCAAAATATGACCCATCGCCGTTTTCAGTAATTTGCATATTTTCGGTACGAAACGTCGTAATTTGAAACTGAAAATAGGTGCAGAAAGTCAGAATTCGGATAAAAAATCACGCTCAGGAGTCAAATTTACGACATTTCAGACATTTTAAAAACTGCATGGGGGTTTGGGCAAAATATGACCCATCGCCGTTTTCAGTAATTGGCATATTTTCGGTATGAAACGTCGTAATTTGAAACTGAAAATAGGTGCAGAGAGTCAGAATTCGGCTCTAAAATTACGCTCAGGAGTCAAATTCCCGACATTTCAGAAATTTTGAAAACTGCAGGGGGGTTTGGCCAAAATATGACCTATCGCTTTTTTCAGTAATTGGCATATTTTCGGTATAAAAAGTCGTAATTTGAAAATGAAAATAGGTGCAGAGGGTCAGCATTCGGCTCAAAAATCACGCTCAGGAGTCAAATTTCCGACATTTCAGACATTTTGAAAACTGCAGGGGGGTTTGGGCAAAATATGACCCATCGCCGTTTACAGTAATTGGCATATTTTCGGAATGAAACGTCGTAATTTGAAACTGAAAATTGGTGCAGAGAGTCAGAATTCAGATAAAAAATCACGCTCAGGAGTCAAATTTCAGACATTTTGAAAACTGCAGGGGGTTTGGGCAAAATATGACCCATTGCCGTTTTCAGTAATTGGCATATTTTCGCTATAAAAAATCGTAATTTGAAACTGAAAATAGGTGCAGAGAGTCAGAATTCAGATAAAAAATCATGCTCAGGAGTCAAATTTCCGACATTTCAGACATTTTGAAAACTGCAGGGGGGTTTGGGCAAAATATGACCCATCGCTGTTTACAGTAATTGGCATATTTTCGGTATGAAACGTCGTAATTTGAAACTGAAAACAGGTGCAGAGAGTCAGAATTCGGCTCAAAAATCATGCTCTGGAGTCAAATTTACGACATTTCAGACATTTTAAAAACTGCAGGGGGGTTTGGGCAAAATATGACCCATCGACGTTTTCTGTTATTGGCATATTTTCGGTATGAAACGTCGTAATTTGAAACTGAAAATAGGTGCAGAGAGTCAGAATTCAGATAAAAAATCACGCTCAAGAGTCAAATTTCCGACATTTCAGACATTTTGAAAACTGCAGGGGGTTTGGGCAAAATATGACCTATTGCCGTTTTCAGTAATTGGCATATTTTCGCTATAAAAAATCGTAGTTTGAAACTGAAAATAGGAGCAGAGAGTCAGAATTCGGATAAAAAATCATGCTCAGGAGTCAAATTTACGACATTTCAGACATTTTAAAAACTGCAGGGGGGTTTGGGCAAAATATGACCCATCGCCGTTTTCAGTTATTGGCATATTTTCGGTATGAAACATCGTAATTTGAAACTGAAAATAGGTGCAGAGAGTCGGAATTCGGCTCAAAAATCACGCTCAGGAGTCAAATTTCCAACATTTCAGTCATTTTGAAAACTGCAGGGGGGTTTGGGCAAAATATGACCCATCGCTGTTTTCAGTAATTGGAATATTTTCAGTATAAAGAGTCGTAATTTGAAACTGAAAATAGGTGCAGAGAGTCAAAATTCGGCTCAAAAATCACGCTCAGGAGTCAAATTTCCGACATTTCAGACATTTTGAAAACTGCAGGGGGGTTTGGGCAAAATATGACCCATCGCTGTTTACAGTAATTTCCATATTTTCGGAATGAAACGTCGTAATTTGAAACTGAAAATAGGTGCAGAGAGTCAGAATTCGGCTCAAAAATCACTCTCAGGAGTCAAATTTACGACATTTCAGACATTTTGAAAACTGCAGGGGGGTTTGGGCAAAATATGACCCATCGCCGTTTTCAGCAATTGACATATTTTCGGTATAAAAATTCGTAATTTGAAACTGAAAATAGGTGCAGAGAGTCAGAATTCAGATAAAAAATCACGCTCAAGAGTCAAATTTCCGACATTTCAGACATTTTGAAAACTGCAGGGGGTTTGGGCAAAATATGACCTATTGCCGTTTTCAGTAATTGGCATATTTTCGCTATAAAAAATCGTAGTTTGAAACTGAAAATAGGTGCAGAGAGTCAGAATTCGGATAAAAAATCATGCTCAGGAGTCAAATTTACGACATTTCAGACATTTTAAAAACTGCAGGGGGGTTTGGGCAAAATATGACCCATCGCCGTTTTCAGTTATTGGCATATTCTCGGTATGAAACATCGTAATTTGAAACTGAAAATAGGTGCAGAGAGTCGGAATTCGGCTCAAAAATCACGCTCAGGAGTCAAATTTCCAACATTTCAGTCATTTTGAAAACTGCAGGGGGGTTTGGGCAAAATATGACCCATCGCTGTTTTCAGCAATTGGAATATTTTCGGTATAAAGAGTCGTAATTTGAAACTGAAAATAGGTGCAGAGAGTCAAAATTCGGCTCAAAAATCACGCTCAGGAGTCAAATTTCCGACATTTCAGACATTTTGAAAACTGCTGGGGGGTTTGGGCAAAATATGACCCATCCGTTTACAGTAATTGGCATATTTTCGGTATGAAACATCGTAATTTGAAACTGAAAAAAGTTGCAGAGATTCAGAATTCGGCTCAAAAATCACGCTCAGGAGTCAAATTTCCGACATTTCAGACATTTTGAAAACTGCAGGGGGGTTTGGTCAAAATATGACCCATCGCTGTTTTCAGTAATTGGCATATTTTCGGTATGAAACGTCGTAATTTGAAACTGAAAATAGGTGCAGAGATTCAGAATTCGGCTCAAAAATCACGCTCAGGAGTCAAATTTCCGACATTTCAGACATTCTGCAAACTGCATGGGGGTTTGGGCAAAATATGACCCATCGCCGTTTTCAGCAATTGGCATATTTTCGGTATAAAAATTCGTAATTTGAAACTGAAAATAGGTGCAGAGAATCAGAATTCGGATAAAAAATCACGCTCAGTAGTCAAATTTCCGACATTTCAGACATTTTGAAAATTGCAGGGGGGTATGGGCAAAATATGACCCATCCGTTTACAGTAATTGGCATATTTTCGGTATGAAACGTCGTAATTTGAAACTGAAAATAGGTGCAGAGAGTCAGAATTCGGCTCAAAAATCACGCTCAAGAGTCAAATTTCCGACATTTCAGACATTTTAAAAACTGCAGGGGGGTTTGGGCAAAATATGACCCATCGCCGTTTTCAGTAATTGGCATATTTTCGGTATAAAACATCGTAATTTGAAACTGAAAATAGGTGCACAGAGTCTGAATTCGGCTCGAAAGTCACGCTCAGGAGTCAAATTTCCGACATTTCAGACATTTTGAAAACTGCAGGGGGGTTTGGGCAAAATATGACCCATCGCCGTTTAGAGTAATTGGCATATTTTCGGTATGAAACGTCATAATTTGAAACTGAAAATAGTTGCAGAGATTCAGAATTCGGCTCAAAAATCACGCTCAGGAGTCAAATTTCCGACATTTCAGACATTTTGAAAACTGCAGGGGGGTTTGGTCAAAATATGACCCATCGCTGTTTTCAGTAATTGGCATATTTTCAGTATGAACGTCGTAATTTGAAACTGAAAATAGGTGCAGAGAGTCAGAATTCGGCTCAAAAATCACGCTCAGGAGTCAAATTTCCGACATTTCAGACATTCTGAAAACTGCATGGGGGTTTGGGCAAAATATGACCCATCGCCGTTTTCAGCAATTGGCATATTTTCGGTATAAAAATTCGTAATTTGAAACTGAAAATAGGTGCAGAGAATCAGAATTCGGATAAAAAATCACGCTCAGTAGTCAAATTTCCGACATTTCAGACATTTTGAAAATTGCAGGGGGGTTTGGGCAAAATATGACCCATCCGTTTACAGTAATTGGCATATTTTCGGTATGAAACGTCGTAATTTGAAACTGAAAATAGGTGCAGAGAGTCAGAATTCGGCTCAAAAATCACGCTCAAGAGTCAAATTTCCGACATTTCAGACATTTTGAAAACTGCAGGGGGGTTTGGGCAAAATATGACCCATCTCTGTTTTCAGTAATTGGCATACTTTCGGTATAAAAAGTCGTAATTTGAAACTAAAAATAGGTGCAGAGAGTCAGAATTCGGCTCAAAAATCACGCTCAGGAGTCAGATTTCCGTCATATCAGACATTTTGAAAACTGCATGGGGGTTTGGGCAAAATATGACCCATCGCCGTTTTCAGCAATTGGCATATTTTCGGTATAAAAATTCGTAATTTGAAACTGAAAATAGGTGCAGAGAGTCAGAATTCGGATAAAAAATCACGCTCAGGAGTCAAATTTCCGACATTTCAGACATTTTGAAAACTGCTGGGGGGTTTGGGCAAAATATGACCCATCCGTTTACAGTAATTGGCATATTTTCGGTATGAAACGTCATAATTTGAAACTGAAAATAGTTGCAGAGATTCAGAATTCGGCTCAAAAATCACGCTCAGGAGTCAAATTTCCGACATTTCAGACATTTTGAAAACTGCAGGGGGGTTTGGTCAAAATATGACCCATCGCTGTTTTCAGTAATTGGCATATTTTCAGTATGAAACGTCGTAATTTGAAACTGAAAATAGGTGCAGAGAGTCAGAATTCGGCTCAAAAATCACGCTCAGGAGTCAAATTTCCGACATTTCAGACATTCTGAAAACTGCATGGGGGTTTGGGCAAAATATGACCCATCGCCGTTTTCAGCAATTGGCATATTTTCGGTATAAAAATTCGTAATTTGAAACTGAAAATAGGTGCAGAGAGTCAGAATTCGGCTCAAAAATCATGCTCAGGAGTCAAATTTCCGACATTTCAGACATTTTGAAAACTGCAGGGGGGTTTGCGCAAAAAATGACCCATCGCCGGTTTCAGTAATTGGCATATTTTCGGTATGAAGCGTCGTAATTTGAAACTGAAAATAGGTGCACACAGTCTGAATTCGGCTCAAAAATCACGCTCAGGAGTCAAATTTTCGACATTTCAGACATTTTGAAAACTGCAGGGGGGTTTGGGCAAAATATGACCCATCACCGTTTAGAGTAATTGGCATATTTTCGGTATGAAACGTCGTAATTTGAAACTGAAAATAGGTGCAGTGAGTTAGAATTCGGCTCAAAAATCACGCTCAGGAGTCAAATTTCCGACATTTCAGACATTTTGAAAACTGCAGGGGGGTTTGGGCAAAATATGACCCATCGCTGTTTTCTGTAATTGGCATACTTTCGGTATAAAAAGTCGTAATTTGAAACTAAAAATAGGTGCAGAGAGTCAGAATTCAGCTCAAAAATCACGCTCAGGAGTCAAATTTCCGACATTTCAGACATTTTGAAAACTGCAGGGGGGTTTGGGCAAAATATGACCCATCCGTTTACAGTAATTGGCATATTTTCGGTATGAAACGTAATTTGAAACTGAAAATAGGTGCAGAGAGTCAGAATTCGGCTCAAAAATCACGCTCAGGAGTCAAATTTCCGACATTTCAGACATTTTAAAAACTGCAGGGGGGTTTGGGCAAAATATGACCCATCGCCGTTTTCAGTAATTTGCATATTTTCGGTACGAAACGTCGTAATTTGAAACTGAAAATAGGTGCAGAAAGTCAGAATTCGGATAAAAAATCACGCTCAGGAGTCAAATTTACGACATTTCAGACATTTTAAAAACTGCATGGGGGTTTGGGCAAAATATGACCCATCGCCGTTTTCAGTAATTGGCATATTTTCGGTATGAAACGTCGTAATTTGAAACTGAAAATAGGTGCAGAGAGTCAGAATTCGGCTCTAAAATTACGCTCAGGAGTCAAATTCCCGACATTTCAGAAATTTTGAAAACTGCAGGGGGGTTTGGCCAAAATATGACCTATCGCTTTTTTCAGTAATTGGCATATTTTCGGTATAAAAAGTCGTAATTTGAAAATGAAAATAGGTGCAGAGGGTCAGCATTCGGCTCAAAAATCACGCTCAGGAGTCAAATTTCCGACATTTCAGACATTTTGAAAACTGCAGGGGGGTTTGGGCAAAATATGACCCATCGCCGTTTACAGTAATTGGCATATTTTCGGAATGAAACGTCGTAATTTGAAACTGAAAATTGGTGCAGAGAGTCAGAATTCAGATAAAAAATCACGCTCAGGAGTCAAATTTCAGACATTTTGAAAACTGCAGGGGGTTTGGGCAAAATATGACCCATTGCCGTTTTCAGTAATTGGCATATTTTCGCTATAAAAAATCGTAATTTGAAACTGAAAATAGGTGCAGAGAGTCAGAATTCAGATAAAAAATCATGCTCAGGAGTCAAATTTCCGACATTTCAGACATTTTGAAAACTGCAGGGGGGTTTGGGCAAAATATGACCCATCGCTGTTTACAGTAATTGGCATATTTTCGGTATGAAACGTCGTAATTTGAAACTGAAAACAGGTGCAGAGAGTCAGAATTCGGCTCAAAAATCATGCTCTGGAGTCAAATTTACGACATTTCAGACATTTTAAAAACTGCAGGGGGGTTTGGGCAAAATATGACCCATCGACGTTTTCTGTTATTGGCATATTTTCGGTATGAAACGTCGTAATTTGAAACTGAAAATAGGTGCAGAGAGTCAGAATTCAGATAAAAAATCACGCTCAAGAGTCAAATTTCCGACATTTCAGACATTTTGAAAACTGCAGGGGGTTTGGGCAAAATATGACCTATTGCCGTTTTCAGTAATTGGCATATTTTCGCTATAAAAAATCGTAGTTTGAAACTGAAAATAGGAGCAGAGAGTCAGAATTCGGATAAAAAATCATGCTCAGGAGTCAAATTTACGACATTTCAGACATTTTAAAAACTGCAGGGGGGTTTGGGCAAAATATGACCCATCGCCGTTTTCAGTTATTGGCATATTTTCGGTATGAAACATCGTAATTTGAAACTGAAAATAGGTGCAGAGAGTCGGAATTCGGCTCAAAAATCACGCTCAGGAGTCAAATTTCCAACATTTCAGTCATTTTGAAAACTGCAGGGGGGTTTGGGCAAAATATGACCCATCGCTGTTTTCAGTAATTGGAATATTTTCAGTATAAAGAGTCGTAATTTGAAACTGAAAATAGGTGCAGAGAGTCAAAATTCGGCTCAAAAATCACGCTCAGGAGTCAAATTTCCGACATTTCAGACATTTTGAAAACTGCAGGGGGGTTTGGGCAAAATATGACCCATCGCTGTTTACAGTAATTTCCATATTTTCGGAATGAAACGTCGTAATTTGAAACTGAAAATAGGTGCAGAGAGTCAGAATTCGGCTCAAAAATCACTCTCAGGAGTCAAATTTACGACATTTCAGACATTTTGAAAACTGCAGGGGGGTTTGGGCAAAATATGACCCATCGCCGTTTTCAGCAATTGACATATTTTCGGTATAAAAATTCGTAATTTGAAACTGAAAATAGGTGCAGAGAGTCAGAATTCAGATAAAAAATCACGCTCAAGAGTCAAATTTCCGACATTTCAGACATTTTGAAAACTGCAGGGGGTTTGGGCAAAATATGACCTATTGCCGTTTTCAGTAATTGGCATATTTTCGCTATAAAAAATCGTAGTTTGAAACTGAAAATAGGTGCAGAGAGTCAGAATTCGGATAAAAAATCATGCTCAGGAGTCAAATTTACGACATTTCAGACATTTTAAAAACTGCAGGGGGGTTTGGGCAAAATATGACCCATCGCCGTTTTCAGTTATTGGCATATTCTCGGTATGAAACATCGTAATTTGAAACTGAAAATAGGTGCAGAGAGTCGGAATTCGGCTCAAAAATCACGCTCAGGAGTCAAATTTCCAACATTTCAGTCATTTTGAAAACTGCAGGGGGGTTTGGGCAAAATATGACCCATCGCTGTTTTCAGCAATTGGAATATTTTCGGTATAAAGAGTCGTAATTTGAAACTGAAAATAGGTGCAGAGAGTCAAAATTCGGCTCAAAAATCACGCTCAGGAGTCAAATTTCCGACATTTCAGACATTTTGAAAACTGCTGGGGGGTTTGGGCAAAATATGACCCATCCGTTTACAGTAATTGGCATATTTTCGGTATGAAACATCGTAATTTGAAACTGAAAAAAGTTGCAGAGATTCAGAATTCGGCTCAAAAATCACGCTCAGGAGTCAAATTTCCGACATTTCAGACATTTTGAAAACTGCAGGGGGGTTTGGTCAAAATATGACCCATCGCTGTTTTCAGTAATTGGCATATTTTCGGTATGAAACGTCGTAATTTGAAACTGAAAATAGGTGCAGAGATTCAGAATTCGGCTCAAAAATCACGCTCAGTAGTCAAATTTCCGACATTTCAGACATTCTGCAAACTGCATGGGGGTTTGGGCAAAATATGACCCATCGCCGTTTTCAGCAATTGGCATATTTTCGGTATAAAAATTCGTAATTTGAAACTGAAAATAGGTGCAGAGAATCAGAATTCGGATAAAAAATCACGCTCAGTAGTCAAATTTCCGACATTTCAGACATTTTGAAAATTGCAGGGGGGTATGGGCAAAATATGACCCATCCGTTTACAGTAATTGGCATATTTTCGGTATGAAACGTCGTAATTTGAAACTGAAAATAGGTGCAGAGAGTCAGAATTCGGCTCAAAAATCACGCTCAAGAGTCAAATTTCCGACATTTCAGACATTTTAAAAACTGCAGGGGGGTTTGGGCAAAATATGACCCATCGCCGTTTTCAGTAATTGGCATATTTTCGGTATAAAACATCGTAATTTGAAACTGAAAATAGGTGCACAGAGTCTGAATTCGGCTCGAAAGTCACGCTCAGGAGTCAAATTTCCGACATTTCAGACATTTTGAAAACTGCAGGGGGGTTTGGGCAAAATATGACCCATCGCCGTTTAGAGTAATTGGCATATTTTCGGTATGAAACGTCATAATTTGAAACTGAAAATAGTTGCAGAGATTCAGAATTCGGCTCAAAAATCACGCTCAGGAGTCAAATTTCCGACATTTCAGACATTTTGAAAACTGCAGGGGGGTTTGGTCAAAATATGACCCATCGCTGTTTTCAGTAATTGGCATATTTTCAGTATGAACGTCGTAATTTGAAACTGAAAATAGGTGCAGAGAGTCAGAATTCGGCTCAAAAATCACGCTCAGGAGTCAAATTTCCGACATTTCAGACATTCTGAAAACTGCATGGGGGTTTGGGCAAAATATGACCCATCGCCGTTTTCAGCAATTGGCATATTTTCGGTATAAAAATTCGTAATTTGAAACTGAAAATAGGTGCAGAGAATCAGAATTCGGATAAAAAATCACGCTCAGTAGTCAAATTTCCGACATTTCAGACATTTTGAAAATTGCAGGGGGGTTTGGGCAAAATATGACCCATCCGTTTACAGTAATTGGCATATTTTCGGTATGAAACGTCGTAATTTGAAACTGAAAATAGGTGCAGAGAGTCAGAATTCGGCTCAAAAATCACGCTCAAGAGTCAAATTTCCGACATTTCAGACATTTTGAAAACTGCAGGGGGGTTTGGGCAAAATATGACCCATCTCTGTTTTCAGTAATTGGCATACTTTCGGTATAAAAAGTCGTAATTTGAAACTAAAAATAGGTGCAGAGAGTCAGAATTCGGCTCAAAAATCACGCTCAGGAGTCAAATTTCCGACATTTCAGACATTTTGAAAACTGCATGGGGGTTTGGGCAAAATATGACCCATCGCCGTTTTCAGCAATTGGCATATTTTCGGTATAAAAATTCGTAATTTGAAACTGAAAATTGGTGCAGAGAGTCAGAATTCGGATAAAAAATCACGCTCAGGAGTCAAATTTCCGACATTTCAGACATTTTGAAAACTGCAGGGGGGTTTGGGCAAAATATGACCCATCCGTTTACAATAATTGGCATATTTTCGGTATGAAACGTAATTTGAAACTGAAAATAGGTGCAGAGAGTCAGAATTCGGCTCAAAAATCACGCTCAGGAGTCAAATTTCCGACATTTCAGACATTTTAAAAACTGCAGGGGGGTTTGGGCAAAATATGACTCATCGCCGTTTTCAGTAATTTGCATATTTTCGGTACGAAACGTCGTAATTTGAAACTGAAAATAGGTGCAGAAAGTCAGAATTCGGATAAAAAATCACGCTCAGGAGTCAAATTTACGACATTTCAGACATTTTAAAAACTGCATGGGGGTTTGGGCAAAATATGACCCATCGCCGTTTTCAGTAATTGGCATATTTTCGGTATGAAACGTCGTAATTTGAAACTGAAAATAGGTGCAGAGAGTCAGAATTCGGCTCTAAAATTACGCTCAGGAGTCAAATTCCCGACATTTCAGAAATTTTGAAAACTGCAGGGGGGTTTGGCCAAAATATGACCTATCGCTTTTTTCAGTAATTGGCATATTTTCGGTATAAAAAGTCGTAATTTGAAAATGAAAATAGGTGCAGAGGGTCAGCATTCGGCTCAAAAATCACGCTCAGGAGTCAAATTTCCGACATTTCAGACATTTTGAAAACTGCAGGGGGGTTTGGGCAAAATATGACCCATCGCCGTTTACAGTAATTGGCATATTTTCGGAATGAAACGTCGTAATTTGAAACTGAAAATTGGTGCAGAGAGTCAGAATTCAGATAAAAAATCACGCTCAGGAGTCAAATTTCAGACATTTTGAAAACTGCAGGGGGTTTGGGCAAAATATGACCCATTGCCGTTTTCAGTAATTGGCATATTTTCGCTATAAAAAATCGTAATTTGAAACTGAAAATAGGTGCAGAGAGTCAGAATTCGGATAAAAAATCATGCTCAGGAGTCAAATTTCCGACATTTCAGACATTTTGAAAACTGCAGGGGGGTTTGGGCAAAATATGACCCATCGCTGTTTACAGTAATTGGCATATTTTCGGTATGAAACGTCGTAATTTGAAACTGAAAACAGGTGCAGAGAGTCAGAATTCGGCTCAAAAATCATGCTCTGGAGTCAAATTTACGACATTTCAGACATTTTAAAAACTGCAGGGGGGTTTGGGCAAAATATGACCCATCGACGTTTTCTGTTATTGGCATATTTTCGGTATGAAACGTCGTAATTTGAAACTGAAAATAGGTGCAGAGAGTCAGAATTCAGATAAAAAATCACGCTCAAGAGTCAAATTTCCGACATTTCAGAAATTTTGAAAACTGCAGGGGGTTTGGGCAAAATATGACCTATTGCCGTTTTCAGTAATTGGCATATTTTCGCTATAAAAAATCGTAGTTTGAAACTGAAAATAGGGGCAGAGAGTCAGAATTCGGATAAAAAATCATGCTCAGGAGTCAAATTTACGACATTTCAGACATTTTAAAAACTGCAGGGGGGTTTGGGCAAAATATGACCCATCGCCGTTTTCAGTTATTGGCATATTTTCGGTATGAAACATCGTAATTTGAAACTGAAAATAGGTGCAGAGAGTCGGAATTCGGCTCAAAAATCACGCTCAGGAGTCAAATTTCCAACATTTCAGTCATTTTGAAAACTGCAGGGGGGTTTGGGCAAAATATGACCCATCGCTGTTTTCAGTAATTGGAATATTTTCGGTATAAAGAGTCGTAATTTGAAACTGAAAATAGGTGCAGAGAGTCAAAATTCGGCTCAAAAATCACGCTCAGGAGTCAAATTTCCGACATTTCAGACATTTTGAAAACTGCAGGGGGGTTTGGGCAAAATATGACCCATCGCTGTTTACAGTAATTTCCATATTTTCGGTATGAAACGTCGTAATTTGAAACTGAAAATAGGTGCAGAGAGTCAGAATTTGGCTCAAAAATCACTCTCAGGAGTCAAATTTACGACATTTCAGACATTTTGAAAACTGCAGGGGGGTTTGGGCAAAATATGACCCATCGCTGTTTTCAGCAATTGACATATTTTCGGTATAAAAATTCGTAATTTGAAACTGAAAATAGGTGCAGAGAGTCAGAATTCAGATAAAAAATCACGCTCAAGAGTCAAATTTCCGACATTTCAGACATTTTGAAAACTGCAGGGGGTTTGGGCAAAATATGACCTATTGCCGTTTTCAGTAATTGGCATATTTTCGCTATAAAAAATCGTAGTTTGAAACTGAAAATAGGTGCAGAGAGTCAGAATTCGGATAAAAAATCATGCTCAGGAGTCAAATTTACGACATTTCAGACATTTTAAAAACTGCAGGGGGGTTTGGGCAAAATATGACCCATCGCCGTTTTCAGTTATTGGCATATTTTCGGTATGAAACATCGTAATTTGAAACTGAAAATAGGTGCAGAGAGTCGGAATTCGGCTCAAAAATCACGCTCAGGAGTCAAATTTCCAACATTTCAGTCATTTTGAAAACTGCAGGGGGGTTTGGGCAAAATATGACCCATCGCTGTTTTCAGTAATTGGAATATTTTCGGTATAAAGAGTTGTAATTTGAAACTGAAAATAGGTGCAGAGAGTCAAAATTCGGCTCAAAAATCACGCTCAGGAGTCAAATTTCCGACATTTCAGACATTTTGAAAACTGCAGGGGGGTTTGGGCAAAATATGATCCATCACCGTTTTCAGTAATTGGCATATTTTCGGTATGAAACGTCGTAATTTGAAACTGAAAATAGGTGCAGAGAGTCAGGATTCGGCTCAAAAATCACTCTCAGGAGTCAAATTTTCGACATTTCAGACATTTTGAAAACTGCAGGGGGGTTTGGGCAAAATATGACCCATCGCCGTTTTCAGTAATTGACATATTTTCGGTATAAAAAGTCGTAATTTGAAACTGAAAGAAGGTGCAGAGAGTCAGAATTCGGATACAAAAATCACGCTCAGGAGTCATATTTCCGACATTTCAGACATTTTGAAAACTGCATGGGGGTTTGGGCAAAATATGACCTATCGCCGTTTACAGTAATTGGCATATTTTCGGTATGAAACGTCGAAATTTGAAACTGAAAATAGGTGCAGAGATTCAGAATTCGGCTCAAAAATCACGCTCAGAAGTCAAATTTCCGACATTTTAGACATTTTAAAAACTGCAGGGGGGTTTGGGCAAAATATGACCCATCGCTGTTTTCAGTAATTGGCATATTTTCGGTATGAAACGTCGTAATTTGAAACTGAAAATAGGTGCAGAGAGTCAGAATTCGGCTCAAAAATCACGCTCAAGAGTCAAATTTCCGACATTTCAAACATTTTGAAAACTGCAGGGGGGTTTGGGCAAAATATGACCCATCGCTGTTTAGAGTAATTGGCATATTTTCGGTATGAAACGTCGTAATTTGAAACTGAAAATAGGTGCAGTGAGTTAGAATTCGGATCAAAAATCACGCTCAGGAGTCAAATTTCCGACATTTCAGACATTTTGAAAACTGCAGGGGGGATTGGGCAAAATATGACCCATCGCTGTTTTCAGTAATTGGCATATTTTTGGTATAAAAAGTCGTAATTTGAAACTAAAAATAGGTGCAGAGAGTCAGAATTCGGCTCAAAAATCACGCTCAGGAGTCAGATTTCCGTCATATCAGACATTTTGAAAACTGCATGGGGGTTTGGGCAAAATATGACCCATCGCCGTTTTCAGCAATTGGCATATTTTCGGTATAAAAATTCGTAATTTGAAACTGAAAATAGGTGCAGAGAGTCAGAATTCGGATAAAAAATCACGCTCAGGAGTCAAATTTCCGACATTTCAGACATTTTGAAAACTGCTGGGGGGTTTGGGCAAAATATGACCCATCCGATTACAGTAATTGGCATATTTTCGGTATGAAACGTCATAATTTGAAACTGAAAATAGTTGCAGAGATTCAGAATTCGGCTCAAAAATCACGCTCAGGAGTCAAATTTCCGACATTTCAGACATTTTGAAAACTGCAGGGGGGTTTGGTCAAAATATGACCCATCGCTGTTTTCAGTAATTGGCATATTTTCAGTATGAAACGTCGTAATTTGAAACTGAAAATAGGTGCAGAGAGTCAGAATTCGGCTCAAAAATCACGCTCAGGAGTCAAATTTCCGACATTTCAGACATTCTGAAAACTGCATGGGGGTTTGGGCAAAATATGACCCATCGCCGTTTTCAGCAATTGGCATATTTTCGGTATAAAAATTCGTAATTTGAAACTGAAAATAGGTGCAGAGAATCAGAATTCGGATAAAAAATCACGCTCAGTAGTCAAATTTCCGACATTTCAGACATTTTGAAAATTGCAGGGGGGTTTGGGCAAAATATGACCCATCCGTTTACAGTAATTGGCATATTTTCGGTATGAAACGTCGTAATTTGAAACTGAAAATAGGTGCAGAGAGTCAGAATTCGGCTCAAAAATCACGCTCAAGAGTCAAATTTCCGACATTTCAGACATTTTAAAAACTGCAGGGGGGTTTGGGCAAAATATGACCCATCGCCGTTTTCAGTAATTGGCATATTTTCGGTATAAAACATCGTAATTTGAAACTGAAAATAGGTGCACAGAGTCTGAATTCGGCTCGAAAGTCACGCTCAGGAGTCAAATTTCCGACATTTCAGACATTTTGAAAACTGCAGGGAGGTTTGGGCAAAATATGACCCATCGCTGTTTTCAGTAATTGACATATTTTCGGTATAAAAAGTCGTAATTTGAAACTAAAAATAGGTGCAGAGAGTCAGAATTCGGCTTAAAAATCCCGCTCAGGAGTCAAATTTCCGACATTTCTGACATTTTGAAAACTGCATGGGGGTTTGGGCAAAATATGACCCATCGCCGTTTTCTGCAATTGGCATATTTTCGGAATAAAAATTCGTAATTTGAAACTGAAAATAGGTGCAGAGAGTCAGAATTCGGATAAAAAATCACGCTCAGGAGTCAAATTTCCGACATTTCAGACATTTTAAAAACTGCAGGGGGGTTTGGTCAAAATATGACCCATCGCTGTTTTCAGTAATTGGCATATTTTCGGTATGAAACGTCGTAATTTGAAACTGAAAATAGGTGCAGAGAGTCAGAATTCGGCTCAAAAATCATGCTCAGGAGTCAAATTTCCGACATTTCAGACATTTTGAAAACTGCAGGGGGGTTTGCGCAAAAAATGACCCATCGCCGGTTTCAGTAATTGGCATATTTTCGGTATGAAGCGTCGTAATTTGAAACTGAAAATAGGTGCACACAGTCTGAATTCGGCTCAAAAATCACGCTCAGGAGTCAAATTTTCGACATTTCAGACATTTTGAAAACTGCAGGGGGGTTTGGGCAAAATATGACCCATCACCGTTTAGAGTAATTGGCATATTTTCGGTATGAAACGTCGTAATTTGAAACTGAAAATAGGTGCAGTGAGTTAGAATTCGGCTCAAAAATCACGCTCAGGAGTCAAATTTCCGACATTTCAGACATTTTGAAAACTGCAGGGGGGTTTGGGCAAAATATGACCCATCGCTGTTTTCTGTAATTGGCATACTTTCGGTATAAAAAGTCGTAATTTGAAACTAAAAATAGGTGCAGAGAGTCAGAATTCAGCTCAAAAATCACGCTCAGGAGTCAAATTTCCGACATTTCAGACATTTTGAAAACTGCATGGGGGTTTGGGCAAAATATGACCCATCGCCGTTTTCAGCAATTGGCATATTTTCGGTATAAAAATTCGTAATTTGAAACTGAAAATTGGTGCAGAGAGTCAGAATTCGGATAAAAAATCATGCTCAGGAGTCAAATTTCCGACATTTCAGACATTTTGAAAACTGCAGGGGGGTTTGGGCAAAATATGACCCATCCGTTTACAGTAATTGGCATATTTTCGGTATGAAACGTAATTTGAAACTGAAAATAGGTGCAGAGAGTCAGAATTCGGCTCAAAAATCACGCTCAGGAGTCAAATTTCCGACATTTCAGACATTTTAAAAACTGCAGGGGGGTTTGGGCAAAATATGACCCATCGCCGTTTTCAGTAATTTGCATATTTTCGGTACGAAACGTCGTAATTTGAAACTGAAAATAGGTGCAGAAAGTCAGAATTCGGATAAAAAATCACGCTCAGGAGTCAAATTTACGACATTTCAGACATTTTAAAAACTGCATGGGGGTTTGTGCAAAATATGACCCATCGCCGTTTTCAGTAATTGGCATATTTTCGGTATGAAACGTCGTAATTTGAAACTGAAAATAGGTGCAGAGAGTCAGAATTCGGCTCTAAAATTACGCTCAGGAGTCAAATTCCCGACATTTCAGAAATTTTGAAAACTGCAGGGGGGTTTGGCCAAAATATGACCTATCGCTTTTTTCAGTAATTGGCATATTTTCGGTATAAAAAGTCGTAATTTGAAAATGAAAATAGGTGCAGAGGGTCAGCATTCGGCTCAAAAATCACGCTCAGGAGTCAAATTTCCGACATTTCAGACATTTTGAAAACTGCAGGGGGGTTTGGGCAAAATATGACCCATCGCCGTTTACAGTAATTGGCATATTTTCGGAATGAAACGTCGTAATTTGAAACTGAAAATTGGTGCAGAGAGTCAGAATTCAGATAAAAAATCACGCTCAGGAGTCAAATTTCAGACATTTTGAAAACTGCAGGGGGTTTGGGCAAAATATGACCCATTGCCGTTTTCAGTAATTGGCATATTTTCGCTATAAAAAATCGTAATTTGAAACTGAAAATAGGTGCAGAGAGTCAGAATTCAGATAAAAAATCATGCTCAGGAGTCAAATTTCCGACATTTCAGACATTTTGAAAACTGCAGGGGGGTTTGGGCAAAATATGACCCATCGCTGTTTACAGTAATTGGCATATTTTCGGTATGAAACGTCGTAATTTGAAACTGAAAACAGGTGCAGAGAGTCAGAATTCGGCTCAAAAATCATGCTCTGGAGTCAAATTTACGACATTTCAGACATTTTAAAAACTGCAGGGGGGTTTGGGCAAAATATGACCCATCGACGTTTTCTGTTATTGGCATATTTTCGGTATGAAACGTCGTAATTTGAAACTGAAAATAGGTGCAGAGAGTCAGAATTCAGATAAAAAATCACGCTCAAGAGTCAAATTTCCGACATTTCAGACATTTTGAAAACTGCAGGGGGTTTGGGCAAAATATGACCTATTGCCGTTTTCAGTAATTGGCATATTTTCGCTATAAAAAATCGTAGTTTGAAACTGAAAATAGGAGCAGAGAGTCAGAATTCGGATAAAAAATCATGCTCAGGAGTCAAATTTACGACATATCAGACATTTTAAAAACTGCAGGGGGGTTTGGGCAAAATATGACCCATCGCCGTTTTCAGTTATTGGCATATTTTCGGTATGAAACATCGTAATTTGAAACTGAAAATAGGTGCAGAGAGTCGGAATTCGGCTCAAAAATCACGCTCAGGAGTCAAATTTCCAACATTTCAGTCATTTTGAAAACTGCAGGGGGGTTTGGGCAAAATATGACCCATCGCTGTTTTCAGTAATTGGAATATTTTCAGTATAAAGAGTCGTAATTTGAAACTGAAAATAGGTGCAGAGAGTCAAAATTCGACTCAAAAATCACGCTCAGGAGTCAAATTTCCGACATTTCAGACATTTTGAAAACTGCAGGGGGGTTTGGGCAAAATATGACCCATCGCTGTTTACAGTAATTTCCATATTTTCGGAATGAAACGTCGTAATTTGAAACTGAAAATAGGTGCAGAGAGTCAGAATTCGGCTCAAAAATCACTCTCAGGAGTCAAATTTACGACATTTCAGACATTTTGAAAACTGCAGGGGGGTTTGGGCAAAATATGACCCATCGCCGTTTTCAGCAATTGACATATTTTCGGTATAAAAATTCGTAATTTGAAACTGAAAATAGGTGCAGAGAGTCAGAATTCAGATAAAAAATCACGCTCAAGAGTCAAATTTCCGACATTTCAGACATTTTGAAAACTGCAGGGGGTTTGGGCAAAATATGACCTATTGCCGTTTTCAGTAATTGGCATATTTTCGCTATAAAAAATCGTAGTTTGAAACTGAAAATAGGTGCAGAGAGTCAGAATTCGGATAAAAAATCATGCTCAGGAGTCAAATTTACGACATTTCAGACATTTTAAAAACTGCAGGGGGGTTTGGGCAAAATATGACCCATCGCCGTTTTCAGTTATTGGCATATTCTCGGTATGAAACATCGTAATTTGAAACTGAAAATAGGTGCAGAGAGTCGGAATTCGGCTCAAAAATCACGCTCAGGAGTCAAATTTCCAACATTTCAGTCATTTTGAAAACTGCAGGGGGGTTTGGGCAAAATATGACCCATCGCTGTTTTCAGCAATTGGAATATTTTCGGTATAAAGAGTCGTAATTTGAAACTGAAAATAGGTGCAGAGAGTCAAAATTCGGCTCAAAAATCACGCTCAGGAGTCAAATTTCCGACATTTCAGACATTTTGAAAACTGCTGGGGGGTTTGGGCAAAATATGACCCATCCGTTTACAGTAATTGGCATATTTTCGGTATGAAACATCATAATTTGAAACTGAAAAAAGTTGCAGAGATTCAGAATTCGGCTCAAAAATCACGCTCAGGAGTCAAATTTCCGACATTTCAGACATTTTGAAAACTGCAGGGGGGTTTGGTCAAAATATGACCCATCGCTGTTTTCAGTAATTGGCATATTTTCGGTATGAAACGTCGTAATTTGAAACTGAAAATAGGTGCAGAGATTCAGAATTCGGCTCAAAAATCACGCTCAGGAGTCAAATTTCCGACATTTCAGACATTCTGCAAACTGCATGGGGGTTTGGGCAAAATATGACCCATCGCCGTTTTCAGCAATTGGCATATTTTCGGTATAAAAATTCGTAATTTGAAACTGAAAATAGGTGCAGAGAATCAGAATTCGGATAAAAAATCACGCTCAGTAGTCAAATTTCCGACATTTCAGACATTTTGAAAATTGCAGGGGGGTATGGGCAAAATATGACCCATCCGTTTACAGTAATTGGCATATTTTCGGTATGAAACGTCGTAATTTGAAACTGAAAATAGGTGCAGAGAGTCAGAATTCGGCTCAAAAATCACGCTCAAGAGTCAAATTTCCGACATTTCAGACATTTTAAAAACTGCAGGGGGGTTTGGGCAAAATATGACCCATCACCGTTTAGAGTAATTGGCATATTTTCGGTATGAAACGTCGTAATTTGAAACTGAAAATAGGTGCAGTGAGTTAGAATTCGGCTCAAAAATCACGCTCAGGAGTCAAATTTCCGACATTTCAGACATTTTGAAAACTGCAGGGGGGTTTGGGCAAAATATGACCCATCTCTGTTTTCAGTAATTGGCATACTTTCGGTATAAAAAGTCGTAATTTGAAACTAAAAATAGGTGCAGAGAGTCAGAATTCGGCTCAAAAATCACGCTCAGGAGTCAAATTTCCGACATTTCAGACATTTTGAAAACTGCATGGGGGTTTGGGCAAAATATGACCCATCGCCGTTTTCAGCAATTGGCATATTTTCGGTATAAAAATTCGTAATTTGAAACTGAAAATTGGTGCAGAGAGTCAGAATTCGGATAAAAAATCACGCTCAGGAGTCAAATTTCCGACATTTCAGACATTTTGAAAACTGCAGGGGGGTTTGGGCAAAATATGACCCATCCGTTTACAGTAATTGGCATATTTTCGGTATGAAACGTAATTTGAAACTGAAAATAGGTGCAGAGAGTCAGAATTCGGCTCAAAAATCACGCTCAGGAGTCAAATTTCCGACATTTCAGACATTTTAAAAACTGCAGGGGGGTTTGGGCAAAATATGACTCATCGCCGTTTTCAGTAATTTGCATATTTTCGGTACGAAACGTCGTAATTTGAAACTGAAAATAGGTGCAGAAAGTCAGAATTCGGATAAAAAATCACGCTCAGGAGTCAAATTTACGACATTTC
The DNA here is from genome assembly GCF_040958095.1 of Procambarus clarkii. Classification (NCBI taxonomy): domain Eukaryota; kingdom Metazoa; phylum Arthropoda; class Malacostraca; order Decapoda; family Cambaridae; genus Procambarus; species Procambarus clarkii. The sequence continues at coordinate 259,832 of NW_027189202.1, forward strand.
AGACATTTTAAAAACTGCATGGGGGTTTGGGCAAAATATGACCCATCGCCGTTTTCAGTAATTGGCATATTTTCGGTATGAAACGTCGTAATTTGAAACTGAAAATAGGTGCAGAGAGTCAGAATTCGGCTCTAAAATTACGCTCAGGAGTCAAATTCCCGACATTTCAGAAATTTTGAAAACTGCAGGGGGGTTTGGCCAAAATATGACCTATCGCTTTTTTCAGTAATTGGCATATTTTCGGTATAAAAAGTCGTAATTTGAAAATGAAAATAGGTGCAGAGGGTCAGCATTCGGCTCAAAAATCACGCTCAGGAGTCAAATTTCCGACATTTCAGACATTTTGAAAACTGCAGGGGGGTTTGGGCAAAATATGACCCATCGCCGTTTACAGTAATTGGCATATTTTCGGAATGAAACGTCGTAATTTGAAACTGAAAATTGGTGCAGAGAGTCAGAATTCAGATAAAAAATCACGCTCAGGAGTCAAATTTCAGACATTTTGAAAACTGCAGGGGGTTTGGGCAAAATATGACCCATTGCCGTTTTCAGTAATTGGCATATTTTCGCTATAAAAAATCGTAATTTGAAACTGAAAATAGGTGCAGAGAGTCAGAATTCGGATAAAAAATCATGCTCAGGAGTCAAATTTCCGACATTTCAGACATTTTGAAAACTGCAGGGGGGTTTGGGCAAAATATGACCCATCGCTGTTTACAGTAATTGGCATATTTTCGGTATGAAACGTCGTAATTTGAAACTGAAAACAGGTGCAGAGAGTCAGAATTCGGCTCAAAAATCATGCTCTGGAGTCAAATTTACGACATTTCAGACATTTTAAAAACAGCAGGGGGGTTTGGGCAAAATATGACCCATCGACGTTTTCTGTTATTGGCATATTTTCGGTATGAAACGTCGTAATTTGAAACTGAAAATAGGTGCAGAGAGTCAGAATTCAGATAAAAAATCACGCTCAAGAGTCAAATTTCCGACATTTCAGAAATTTTGAAAACTGCAGGGGGTTTGGGCAAAATATGACCTATTGCCGTTTTCAGTAATTGGCATATTTTCGCTATAAAAAATCGTAGTTTGAAACTGAAAATAGGGGCAGAGAGTCAGAATTCGGATAAAAAATCATGCTCAGGAGTCAAATTTACGACATTTCAGACATTTTAAAAACTGCAGGGGGGTTTGGGCAAAATATGACCCATCGCCGTTTTCAGTTATTGGCATATTTTCGGTATGAAACATCGTAATTTGAAACTGAAAATAGGTGCAGAGAGTCGGAATTCGGCTCAAAAATCACGCTCAGGAGTCAAATTTCCAACATTTCAGTCATTTTGAAAACTGCAGGGGGGTTTGGGCAAAATATGACCCATCGCTGTTTTCAGTAATTGGAATATTTTCGGTATAAAGAGTCGTAATTTGAAACTGAAAATAGGTGCAGAGAGTCAAAATTCGGCTCAAAAATCACGCTCAGGAGTCAAATTTCCGACATTTCAGACATTTTGAAAACTGCAGGGGGGTTTGGGCAAAATATGACCCATCGCTGTTTACAGTAATTTCCATATTTTCGGTATGAAACGTCGTAATTTGAAACTGAAAATAGGTGCAGAGAGTCAGAATTTGGCTCAAAAATCACTCTCAGGAGTCAAATTTACGACATTTCAGACATTTTGAAAACTGCAGGGGGGTTTGGGCAAAATATGACCCATCGCTGTTTTCAGCAATTGACATATTTTCGGTATAAAAATTCGTAATTTGAAACTGAAAATAGGTGCAGAGAGTCAGAATTCAGATAAAAAATCACGCTCAAGAGTCAAATTTCCGACATTTCAGACATTTTGAAAACTGCAGGGGGTTTGGGCAAAATATGACCTATTGCCGTTTTCAGTAATTGGCATATTTTCGCTATAAAAAATCGTAGTTTGAAACTGAAAATAGGTGCAGAGAGTCAGAATTCGGATAAAAAATCATGCTCAGGAGTCAAATTTACGACATTTCAGACATTTTAAAAACTGCAGGGGGGTTTGGGCAAAATATGACCCATCGCCGTTTTCAGTTATTGGCATATTTTCGGTATGAAACATCGTAATTTGAAACTGAAAATAGGTGCAGAGAGTCGGAATTCGGCTCAAAAATCACGCTCAGGAGTCAAATTTCCAACATTTCAGTCATTTTGAAAACTGCAGGGGGGTTTGGGCAAAATATGACCCATCGCTGTTTTCAGTAATTGGAATATTTTCGGTATAAAGAGTTGTAATTTGAAACTGAAAATAGGTGCAGAGAGTCAAAATTCGGCTCAAAAATCACGCTCAGGAGTCAAATTTCCGACATTTCAGACATTTTGAAAACTGCAGGGGGGTTTGGGCAAAATATGACCCATCGCTGTTTACAGTAATTTCCATATTTTCGGTATGAAACGTCGTAATTTGAAACTGAAAATAGGTGCAGAGAGTCAGAATTCGGCTCAAAAATCACTCTCAGGAGTCAAATTTACGACATTTCAGACATTTTGAAAACTGCAGGGGGGTTTGGGCAAAATATGACCCATCGCCGTTTTCAGCAATTGACATATTTTCGGTATAAAAATTCGTAATTTGAAACTGAAAATAGGTGCAGAGAGTCAGAATTCGGATAAAAAATCACGCTCAGGAGTCAAATTTCCGACATTTCAGACATTTTGAAAACTGCTGGGGGGTTTGGGCAAAATATGACCCATCCGTTTACAGTAATTGGCATATTTTCGGTATGAAACATCGTAATTTGAAACTGAAAAAAGGTTGCAGAGATTCAGAATTCGGCTCAAAAATCACGCTCAGGAGTCAAATTTCCGACATTTCAGACATTTTGAAAACTGCAGGGGGGTTTGGTCAAAATATGACCCATCGCTGTTTTCAGTAATTGGCATATTTTCGGTATGAAACGTCGTAATTTGAAACTGAAAATAGGTGCAGAGAGTCAGAATTCGGCTCAAAAATCACGCTCAGGAGTCAAATTTCCGACATTTCAGACATTCTGCAAACTGCATGGGGGTTTGGGCAAAATATGACCCATCGCCGTTTTCAGCAATTGGCATATTTTCGGTATAAAAATTCGTAATTTGAAACTGAAAATAGGTGCAGAGAATCAGAATTCGGTTAAAAAATCACGCTCAGTAGTCAAATTTCCGACATTTCAGACATTTTGAAAATTGCAGGGGGGTATGGGCAAAATATGACCCTCCGTTTACAGTAATTGGCATATTTTCGGTATGAAACGTCGTAATTTGAAACTGAAAATAGGTGCAGAGAGTCAGAATTCGGCTCAAAAATCACGCTCAAGAGTCAAATTTCCGACATTTCAGACATTTTAAAAACTGCAGGGGGGTTTGGGCAAAATATGACCCATCGCCGTTTTCAGTAATTGGCATATTTTCGGTATAAAACATCGTAATTTGAAACTGAAAATAGGTGCACAGAGTCTGAATTCGGCTCGAAAGTCACGCTCAGGAGTCAAATTTCCGACATTTCAGACATTTTGAAAACTGCAGGGGGGTTTGGGCAAAATATGACCCATCGCCGTTTAGAGTAATTGGCATATTTTCGGTATAAAAAGTCGTAATTTGAAACTAAAAATAGGTGCAGAGAGTCAGAATTTGGCTCAAAAATCACGCTCAGGAGTCAAATTTCCGACATTTCAGACATTCTGAAAACTGCAGGGGGGTTTGGGCAAAATATGACCCATCGCCGTTTTCAGCAATTGGCATATTTTCGGTATAAAAATTCGTAATTTGAAACTGAAAATAGGTGCAGAGAGTCAGAATTCGGATAAAAAATCACGATCAGGAGTCAAATTTCCGACATTTCAGACATTTTGAAAACTGCAGGGGGTTTGGGCAAAATATGACCTATTGCCGTTTTCAGTAATTGGCATATTTTCGCTATAAAAAATCGTAGTTTGAAACTGAAAATAGGTGCAGAGAGTCAGAATTCGGATAAAAAATCATGCTCAGGAGACAAATTTACGACATTTCAGACATTTTAAAAACTGCAGGGGGGTTTGGGCAAAATATGACCCATCGCCGTTTTCAGTTATTGGCATATTTTCGGTATGAAACATCGTAATTTGAAACTGAAAATAGGTGCAGAGAGTCGGAATTCGGCTCAAAAATCACGCTCAGGAGTCAAATTTCCAACATTTCAGTCATTTTGAAAACTGCAGGGGGGTTTGGGCAAAATATGACCCATCGCTGTTTTCAGTAATTGGAATATTTTCGGTATAAAGAGTCGTAATTTGAAACTGAAAATAGGTGCAGAGAGTCAAAATTCGGCTCAAAAATCACGCTCAGGAGTCAAATTTCCGACATTTCAGACATTTTGAAAACTGCAGGGGGGTTTGGGCAAAATATGACCCATCGCTGTTTACAGTAATTTCCATATTTTCGGTATGAAACGTCGTAATTTGAAACTGAAAATAGGTGCAGAGAGTCAGAATTCGGCTCAAAAATCACTCTCAGGAGTCAAATTTACGACATTTCAGACATTTTGAAAACTGCAGGGGGGTTTGGGCAAAATATGACCCATCGCCGTTTTCAGCAATTGACATATTTTCGGTATAAAAATTCGTAATTTGAAACTGAAAATAGGTGCAGAGAGTCAGAATTCGGATAAAAAATCACGCTCAGGAGTCAAATTTCCGACATTTCAGACATTTTGAAAACTGCTGGGGGGTTTGGGCAAAATATGACCCATCCGTTTACAGTAATTGGCATATTTTCGGTATGAAACATCGTAATTTGAAACTGAAAAAAGGTTGCAGAGATTCAGAATTCGGCTCAAAAATCACGCTCAGGAGTCAAATTTCCGACATTTCAGACATTTTGAAAACTGCAGGGGGGTTTGGTCAAAATATGACCCATCGCTGTTTTCAGTAATTGGCATATTTTCGGTATGAAACGTCGTAATTTGAAACTGAAAATAGGTGCAGAGAGTCAGAATTCGGCTCAAAAATCACGCTCAGGAGTCAAATTTCCGACATTTCAGACATTCTGCAAACTGCATGGGGGTTTGGGCAAAATATGACCCATCGCCGTTTTCAGCAATTGGCATATTTTCGGTATAAAAATTCGTAATTTGAAACTGAAAATAGGTGCAGAGAATCAGAATTCGGATAAAAAATCACGCTCAGTAGTCAAATTTCCGACATTTCAGACATTTTGAAAATTGCAGGGGGGTATGGGCAAAATATGACCCTCCGTTTACAGTAATTGGCATATTTTCGGTATGAAACGTCGTAATTTGAAACTGAAAATAGGTGCAGAGAGTCAGAATTCGGCTCAAAAATCACGCTCAAGAGTCAAATTTCCGACATTTCAGACATTTTAAAAACTGCAGGGGGGTTTGGGCAAAATATGACCCATCGCCGTTTTCAGTAATTGGCATATTTTCGGTATAAAACATCGTAATTTGAAACTGAAAATAGGTGCACAGAGTCTGAATTCGGCTCGAAAGTCACGCTCAGGAGTCAAATTTCCGACAGTTCAGACATTTTGAAAACTGCAGGGGGGTTTGGGCAAAATATGACCCATCGCCGTTTAGAGTAATTGGCATATTTTCGGTATAAAAAGTCGTAATTTGAAACTAAAAATAGGTGCAGAGAGTCAGAATTCGGCTCAAAAATCACGCTCAGGAGTCAAATTTCCGACATTTCAGACATTCTGAAAACTGCAGGGGGGTTTGGGCAAAATATGACCCATCGCCTTTTTCAGCAATTGGCATATTTTCGGTATAAAAATTCGTAATTTGAAACTGAAAATAGGTGCAGAGAGTCAGAATTCGGATAAAAAATCACGCTCAGGAGTCAAATTTCCGACATTTCAGACATTTTGAAAACTGCAGGGGGGTTTGGGCAAAATATGACCCATCCGTTAACAGTAATTGGCATATTTTCGGTTTGAAACGTCGTAATTTGAAACTGAAAATAGGTGCAGAGATTCAGAATTCGGCTCAAAAATCATGCTCAAGAGTCAAATTTCCGACATTTCAGACATTTTGAAAACTGCAGGGGGGGTTTGGGCAAAATATAACCCTTCGCCGTTTTCAGTAATTGGCATATTTTCGGTATAAAACTTCGTAATTTGAAACTGAAAATAGGTGCACAGAGTCTGAATTCGGCTCAAAAATCACGCTCAGGAGTCAAATTTCCGACATTTCAGACATTTTGAAAACTGCAGGGGGGTTTGGGCAAAATATGACCCATCACCGTTTAGAGTAATTGGCATATTTTCGGTATGAAACGTCGTAATTTGAAACTGAAAATAGGTGCAGTGAGTTAGAATTCGGCTCAAAAATCACGCTCAGGAGTCAAATTTCCGACATTTCAGACATTTTGAAAACTGCTGGGGGGTTTGGGCAAAATATGACCCATCCGTTTACAGTAATTGGCATATTTCCGGTATAAAACATCGTAATTTGAAACTGAAAAAAGTTGCAGAGATTCAGAATTCGGTTCAAAAATCACGCTCAGGAGTCAAATTTCCGACATTTCAGACATTTTGAAAACTGCATGGGGGTTTGGTCAAAATATGACCCATCGCTGTTTTCAGTAATTGGCATATTTTCGGTATGAAACGTCGTAATTTGAAACTGAAAATAGGTGCAGAGAGTCAGAATTCGGCTCAAAAATCACGCTCAGGAGTCAAATTTCCGACATTTCAGACATTCTGCAAACTGCATGGGGGTTTGGGCAAAATATGACCCATCGCCGTTTTCAGCAATTGGCATATTTTCGGTATAAAAATTCGTAATTTGAAACTGAAATAGGTGCAGAGAATCAGAATTCGGATAAAAAATCACGCTCAGTAGTCAAATTTCCGACATTTCAGACATTTTGAAAATTGCAGGGGGGTATGGGCAAAATATGACCCATCCGTTTACAGTAATTGGCATATTTTCGGTATGAAACGTCGTAATTTGAAACTAAAAATAGGTGCAGAGAGTCAGAATTCGGCTCAAAAATCACGCTCAAGAGTCAAATTTCCGACATTTCAGACATTTTAAAAACTGCAGGGGGGTTTGGGCAAAATATGACCCATCGCCGTTTTCAGTAATTGGCATATTTTCGGTATAAAACATCGTAATTTGAAACTGAAAATAGGTGCACAGAGTCTGAATTCGGCTCGAAAGTCACGCTCAGGAGTCAAATTTTCGACATTTCAGACATTTTGAAAACTGCAGGGGGGTTTGGGCAAAATATGACCCATCGCCGTTTAGAGTAATTGGCATATTTTCGGTATAAAAAGTCGTAATTTGAAACTAAAAATAGGTGCAGAGAGTCAGAATTCGGCTCAAAAATCACGCTCAGGAGTCAAATTTCCGACATTTCAGACATTCTGAAAACTGCAGGGGGGTTTGGGCAAAATATGACCCATCGCCGTTTTCAGCAATTGGCATATTTTCGGTATAAAAATTCGTAGTTTGAAACTGAAAATAGGTGCAGAGAGTCAGAATTCGGATAAAAAATCACGCTCAGGAGTCAAATTTCCGACATTTCAGACATTTTGAAAACTGCAGGGGGGTTTGGGCAAAATATGACCCATCCGTTTACAGTAATTGGCATATTTTCGGTTTGAAACGTCGTAATTTGAAACTGAAAATAGGTGCAGAGATTCAGAATTCGGCTCAAAAATCACGCTCAGGAGTCAAATTTCCGACATTTCAGACATTTTAAAAACTGCAGGGGGGTTTGGGCAATATATGACCCATCGCTGTTTTCAGTAATTGGCATATTTTCGGTATGAAACGTCGTAATTTGAAACTGAAAATAGGTGCAGAGAGTCAGAATTCGGCTCAAAAATCACGCTCAGGAGTCAAATTTCCGACATTTCAGACATTTTAAAAACTGCAGGGGGGTTTGGGCAAAATATGACCCATCGCCGTTTTCAGTAATTGGCATATTTTCGGTATAAAACATCGTAATTTGAAACTGAAAATAGGTGCACAGAGTCTGAATTCGGCTCAAAAATCACGCTCAGGAGTCAAATTTCCGACATTTCAGACATTTTGAAAACTGCAGGGGGGTTTGGGCAAAATATGACCCATCACCGTTTAGAGTAATTGGCATATTTTCGGTATGAAACGTCGTAATTTGAAACTGAAAATAGGTGCAGTGAGTTAGAATTCGGCTCAAAAATCACGCTCAGGAGTCAAATTTCCGACATTTCAGACATTTTGAAAACTGCAGGGGGGTTTGGGCAAAATATGACCCATCGCTGTTTTCAGTAATTGGCATATTTTCGGTATAAAAAGTCGTAATTTGAAACAAAAAATAGGTGCAGAGAGTCAGAATTCGGCTCAAAAATCACGCTCAGGAGTCAAATTTCCGACATTTCAGACATTTTGAAAACTGCATAGGGGGTTTGGGCAAAATATGACCCATCGCCGTTTTCAGCAATTGGCATATTTTCGGTATAAAAATTCGTAATTTGAAACTGAAAATTGGTGCAGAGAGTCAGAATTCGGATAAAAAATCACGCTCAGGAGTCAAATTTCCGACATTTCAGACATTTTGAAAACTGCAGGGGGGTTTGGGCAAAATATGACCCATCCGTTTACAGTAATTGGCATATTTTCGGTATGAAACGTAATTTGAAACTGAAAATAGGTGCAGAGAGTCAGAATTCGGCTCTAAAATTACGCTCAGGAGTCAAATTCCCGACATTTCAGAAATTTTGAAAACTGCAGGGGGGTTTGGCCAAAATATGACCTATCGCTTTTTTCAGTAATTGACATATTTTCGGTATAAAAAGTCGTAATTTGAAAATGAAAATAGGTGCAGAGGGTCAGCATTCGGCTCAAAAATCACGCTCTGGAGTCAAATTTCCGACATTTCAGACATTTTGAAAACTGCAGGGGGGTTTGGGCAAAATATGACCCATCGCCGTTTACAGTAATTGGCATATTTTCGGTACGACACTTCGTAATTTGAAACTGAAAATAGGTGCAGAAAGTCAGAATTCGGCTCAAAAATCACGCTCAGGAGTCAAATTTCCGACATTTCAGACATTTTAAAAACTGCAGGTGGGTTTGGGCAAAATATGACCCATCGCCGTTTTCAGTAATTGGCATATTTTCGGTATGAAACGTCGTAATTTGAAACTGAAAATAGGTGCAGAGAGTCAGAATTCGGCTCTAAAATTACGCTCAGGAGTCAAATTCCCGACATTTCAGAAATTTTGAAAACTGCAGGGGGGTTTGGCCAAAATATGACCTATCGCTTTTTTCAGTAATTGGCATATTTTCGGTATAAAAAGTCGTAATTTGAAAATGAAAATAGGTGCAGAGGGTCAGCATTCGGCTCAAAAATCACGCTCAGGAGTCAAATTTCCGACATTTCAGACATTTTGAAAACTGCAGGGGGTTTGGGCAAAATATGACCCATTGCCGTTTTCAGTAATTGGCATATTTTCGCTATAAAAAATCGTAATTTGAAACTGAAAATAGGTGCAGAGAGTCAGAATTCGGATAAAAAATCATGCTCAGGAGTCAAATTTTCGACATTTCAGACATTTTGAAAACTGCAGGGGGGTTTGGGCAAAATATGACCCATCGCTGTTTACAGTAATTGGCATATTTTCGGTATGAAACGTCGTAATTTGAAACTGAAAATAGGTGCAGAGAGTCAGAATTCGGCTCAAAAATCATGCTCTGGAGTCAAATTTACGACATTTCAGACATTTTAAAAACTGCAGGGGGGTTTGGGCAAAATATGACCCATCGCCGTTTTCAGTTATTGGCATATTTTCGGTATGAAACGTCGTAATTTGAAACTGAAAATAGGTGCAGAGAGTCAGAATTCAGATAAAAAATCACGCTCAAGAGTCAAATTTCCGACATTTCAGACATTTTGAAAACTGCAGGGGGTTTGGGCAAAATATGACCTATTGCCATTTTCAGTAATTGGCATATTTTCGCTATAAAAAATCGTAATTTGAAACTGAAAATAGGTGCAGAGAGTCAGAATTCGGATAAAAAATCATGCTCAGGAGTCAAATTTACGACATTTCAGACATTTTAAAAACTGCAGGGGGGTTTGGGCAAAATATGACCAATCGCCGTTTTCAGTTATTGGCATATTTTCGGTATGAAACATCGTAATTTGAAACTGAAAATAGGTGCAGAGAGTCGGAATTCGGCTCAAAAATCACGCTCAGGAGTCAAATTTCCAACATTTCAGTCATTTTGAAAACTGCAGGGGGGGTTTGGGCAAAATATGACCCATCGCTGTTTTCAGTAATTGGAATATTTTCGGTATAAAGAGTCGTAATTTGAAACTGAAAATAGGTGCAGAGAGTCAGAATTCGGCTCAAAAATCACGCTCAGAAGTCAAATTTCCGACATTTCAGACGTTTTGAAAACTGCAGGGGTGTTTGGGCAAAATATGACCCATCGCTGTTTACAGTAATTTCCATATTTTCGGTATGAAACGTCGTAATTTGAAACTGAAAATAGGTGCAGAGAGTCAGAATTCGGCTCAAAAATCACTCTCAGGAATCAAATTTACGACATTTCAGACATTTTGAAAACTGCAGGGGGGTTTGGGCAAAATATGACCCATCGCCGTTTTCAGTAATTGGCATTTTTTCGGTATAAAAAGTCGCAATTTGAAACTGAAAATAAGTGCAGAGAGTCAGAATTCGACTCAAAAATCACGCTCAGGAGTCAAATTTCCGACATTTCAGACATTTTAAAAACTGCGGGGGGGTTTGGGCAAAATATGACCCATCGCCGTTTTCAGTAATTGGAATATTTTCTGGATAAAAAGTCGTAATTTGAAACTGAAAATAGGTGCAGAGAGTCAGAATTCGGCTCAAAAATCACGCTCAGGAGTCAAATTTCCGACATTTCAAACATTTTGAAAACTGCAGGGGGGTTTGGGCAAAATATGACCCATCGCCGTTTTCAGTAATTGGAATATTTTCGGTATAAAAAGTCGTAATTTGAAACTGAAAATAGGTGCAGAGAGTCAGAATTCGGCTCAAAAATCGCGCTCAGGAGTCAAATTTCCAACATTTCAGACATTTTGAAAACTGCAGGGGGGTTTGTGCAAAATATGACCCATCGCCGTTTACAGTAATTGGCATATTTTCGTTATGAAACGTCGTAATTTGAAACTGAAAATAGGTGCAGAGAGTCAGAATTCGGCTCAAAAATCATGCTCAGGAGTCAAATTTACGACATTACAGACATTTTAAAAACAGCAGGGGGGTTTCGGCAAAATATGACCCATCGCCGTTTTCAGTTATTGGCATATTTTCGGTATGAAACGTCGTAATTTGAAACTGAAAATAGGGTCAGAGAGTCGGAATTCGGCTCAAAAATCACGCTCAGGAATCAAATTTCCGACATTTCAGTCATTTTGAAAACTGCAGGGGGGGTTTGGGCAAAATATGACCAATCGCTGTTTTCAGTAATTGGAATATTTTCGGTATAAAAATTCGTAATTTGAAACTGAAAATAGGTGCAGAGAGTCAGAATTTGGCTCAAAAATCGCTCTCAGGAGTCAAATTTCCGACATTTCAGACATTTTGAAAACTGCAGTGGGGTTTGGGCAAAATATGACCCATCGCCGTTTACAGTAATTGGCATATTTTCAGTATGAAACGACGTAATTTGAAACTGAAAATAGGTGCAGAGAGTCAGAATTCGGCTCAATAATCACGCTCAGGAATCAAATTTCCGTCATTTCAGACATTTTGAAAACTGCAGCAGGGGTTTGGGCAAAATATGACCCATCGCCGTTTTCAGTAATTGGCATATTTTCGGTATAAAAAGTCGTATTTTGAAACTGAAAATAGGTGCAGAGAGTCAGAATTCGGCTCAAAAATCACGCTCAGGAGTCAAATTTCCGACATTTCAGACATTTTGAAAACTGCAGGGGGGTTTGGGCAAAATATGACCCATTGCCGTTTTCAGTAATTGGCATATTTTCGGTATAAAAAGTCGTAATTTGAAACTGAAAATAGGTGCAGAGAGTCAGAATTCGGCTCAAAAATCACACTCAGGAGTCAAATTTATGACATTTCAGACATGTTGAAAACTGCAGGGGGTTTGGGCAAAATATGACCCATCGCCGTATTCAGTAATTGGCATATTTTCCGTATAAAAAGTCGTAATTTGAAATTGAAAATAGGTGCAGAGAGTCAGAATTCGGCTCAAAAATCACGCTCAGGAGTCAAATTTCCGACATTTCAGACATTTTGAAAACTGCAGGGGTGTTTGGGCAAAATATGACCCATCGCCGTTTACAGTAATTTCCATATTTTCGGTATGAAACGTCGTAATTTGAAACTGAAAATAGGTGCAGAGAGTCAGAATTCAGATAGAAAATCACGCTCAGGAGTCAAATTTCCCACATTTCAGACATTTTGAAAACTGCAGGGGGGTTTGGGCAAAATATGACCCATTGCCGTTTTAGGTAATTGGCATATTTTTGCTATATAAGATCGTAATTTGAAACTGAAAATAGGTGCAGAGAGTCAGAATTCGGATAAAAAATCATGCTCAGGAGTCAAATTTCCGACATTACAGACATTTTGAAAACTGCAGGGGTGTTTGGGCAAAATATGACCCATCGTTGTTTTCAGTAATTGGCATATTTTCGGTATAAAAAGTCGCAATTTGAAACTGAAAATAGGTGGAGAGAGTCAGAATTCAGCTCAGAAATCACGCTCAGGAGTCAAATTTCCGACATTTCAGACATTTTGAAAACTGCGGGGGGGGTTTGGGCAAAATATGACCAATCGCCGTTTTCAGTAATTGGCATATTTTCGGTATAAAAAGTCGTAATTTGAAACTGAAAATAGATGCAGAGAGTCTTAATTCGGCTGAAAAATCACGCTCAGGAGTCAAATTTCTGACATTTCAGACATTTTGAAAACTGCAGGGGGGTTTGGGCAAAATATGACCCATCGCCGTTTTCAGTAATTGGAATATTTTCGGTATAAAAAGTCGTAATTTGAAACTGAAAATAGGTGCAGAGAGTCAGAATTCGGCTCAAAAATCACGCTCAGGATTCAAATTTCCGACATTTCAGACATTTTGAAAACTGCAGGGGGGTTTGGGCAAAATATGACCCATCGCCGTTTTCATTAATTGGAATATTTTCGGTATAAAAATTCGTAATTTTAAACGGAAAATAGGTGCAGAGAGTCAGAATTCGGCTCAAAAATCACGCTCAGGAGTCAAATTTCCGACATTTCAGACATTTTGAAAACTGCAGGGGGGTTTGGGCAAAATATGACCCATCGCCGTTTACAGTAATTGGCATATTTTCGGTATGAAACGTCGTAATTTGAAACTGAAAATAGGTGCAGAGAGTCAGAATTCGGCTCAAAAATCATGCTCAGGAGTCAAATTTCCGACATTTCAGACATTTTGAAAACTGCAGGGGTGTTTGGGCAAAATATAACCTATCGCTGTTTACAGTAATTTCCATATTTTCGGTATGAAACGTCGTAATTTGAAACTGAAAATAGGTGCAGAGAGTCAGAATTCGGCTCAAAAATCACTCCCAGGAGTCAAATTTACGACATTTCAGACATTTTGAAAACTGCAGGGGGGTTTGGGCAAAATATGACCCATCGCCGTTTTCAGCAATTGGCATATTTTCGGTATAAAAATTCGTAATTTGAAACTGAAAATAGGTGCAGAGAGTCAGAATTCGGATAAAAAATCACGCTCAGGAGTCAAATTTCCGACATTTCAGACATTTTGAAAACTGCAGGGGGGTTTGGGCAAAATATGACCCATCCGTTAACAGTAATTGGCATATTTTCGGTTTGAAACGTCGTAATTTGAAACTGAAAATAGGTGCAGAGATTCAGAATTCGGCTCAAAAATCATGCTCAAGAGTCAAATTTCCGACATTTCAGACATTTTGAAAACTGCAGGGGGGGTTTGGGCAAAATATAACCCTTCGCCGTTTTCAGTAATTGGCATATTTTCGGTATAAAACTTCGTAATTTGAAACTGAAAATAGGTGCACAGAGTCTGAATTCGGCTCAAAAATCACGCTCAGGAGTCAAATTTCCGACATTTCAGACATTTTGAAAACTGCAGGGGGGTTTGGGCAAAATATGACCCATCACCGTTTAGAGTAATTGGCATATTTTCGGTATGAAACGTCGTAATTTGAAACTGAAAATAGGTGCAGTGAGTTAGAATTCGGCTCAAAAATCACGCTCAGGAGTCAAATTTCCGACATTTCAGACATTTTGAAAACTGCTGGGGGGTTTGGGCAAAATATGACCCATCCGTTTACAGTAATTGGCATATTTCCGGTATAAAACATCGTAATTTGAAACTGAAAAAAGTTGCAGAGATTCAGAATTCGGCTCAAAAATCACGCTCAGGAGTCAAATTTCCGACATTTCAGACATTTTGAAAACTGCATGGGGGTTTGGTCAAAATATGACCCATCGCTGTTTTCAGTAATTGGCATATTTTCGGTATGAAACGTCGTAATTTGAAACTGAAAATAGGTGCAGAGAGTCAGAATTCGGCTCAAAAATCACGCTCAGGAGTCAAATTTCCGACATTTCAGACATTCTGCAAACTGCATGGGGGTTTGGGCAAAATATGACCCATCGCCGTTTTCAGCAATTGGCATATTTTCGGTATAAAAATTCGTAATTTGAAACTGAAATAGGTGCAGAGAATCAGAATTCGGATAAAAAATCACGCTCAGTAGTCAAATTTCCGACATTTCAGACATTTTGAAAATTGCAGGGGGGTATGGGCAAAATATGACCCATCCGTTTACAGTAATTGGCATATTTTCGGTATGAAACGTCGTAATTTGAAACTAAAAATAGGTGCAGAGAGTCAGAATTCGGCTCAAAAATCACGCTCAAGAGTCAAATTTCCGACATTTCAGACATTTTAAAAACTGCAGGGGGGTTTGGGCAAAATATGACCCATCGCCGTTTTCAGTAATTGGCATATTTTCGGTATAAAACATCGTAATTTGAAACTGAAAATAGGTGCACAGAGTCTGAATTCGGCTCGAAAGTCACGCTCAGGAGTCAAATTTCCGACATTTCAGACATTTTGAAAACTGCAGGGGGGTTTGGGCAAAATATGACCCATCGCCGTTTAGAGTAATTGGCATATTTTCGGTATAAAAAGTCGTAATTTGAAACTAAAAATAGGTGCAGAGAGTCAGAATTCGGCTCAAAAATCACGCTCAGGAGTCAAATTTCCGACATTTCAGACATTCTGAAAACTGCAGGGGGGTTTGGGCAAAATATGACCCATCGCCGTTTTCAGCAATTGGCATATTTTCGGTATAAAAATTCGTAGTTTGAAACTGAAAATAGGTGCAGAGAGTCAGAATTCGGATAAAAAATCACGCTCAGGAGTCAAATTTCCGACATTTCAGACATTTTGAAAACTGCAGGGGGGTTTGGGCAAAATATGACCCATCCGTTTACAGTAATTGGCATATTTTCGGTTTGAAACGTCGTAATTTGAAACTGAAAATAGGTGCAGAGATTCAGAATTCGGCTCAAAAATCACGCTCAGGAGTCAAATTTCCGACATTTCAGACATTTTAAAAACTGCAGGGGGGTTTGGGCAATATATGACCCATCGCTGTTTTCAGTAATTGGCATATTTTCGGTATGAAACGTCGTAATTTGAAACTGAAAATAGGTGCAGAGAGTCAGAATTCGGCTCAAAAATCATGCTCAAGAGTCAAATTTCCGACATTTCAGACATTTTGAAAACTGCAGGGGGGGTTTGGGCAAAATATAACCCTTCGCCGTTTTCAGTATTTGGCATATTTTCGGTACAAAACTTCGTAATTTGAAACTGAAAATAGGTGCACAGAGTCTGAATTCGGCTCAAAAATCACGCTCAGGAGTCAAATTTCCGACATTTCAGACATTTTGAAAACTGCAGGGGGGTTTGGGCAAAATATGACCCATCACCGTTTAGAGTAATTGGCATATTTTCGGTATGAAACGTCGTAATTTGAAACTGAAAATAGGTGCAGTGAGTTAGAATTCGGCTCAAAAATCACGCTCAGGAGTCAAATTTCCGACATTTCAGACATTTTGAAAACTGCAGGGGGGTTTGGGCAAAATATGACCCATCGCTGTTTTCAGTAATTGGCATATTTTCGGTATAAAAAGTCGTAATTTGAAACAAAAAATAGGTGCAGAGAGTCAGAATTCGGCTCAAAAATCACGCTCAGGAGTCAAATTTCCGACATTTCAGACATTTTGAAAACTGCATAGGGGGTTTGGGCAAAATATGACCCATCGCCGTTTTCAGCAATTGGCATATTTTCGGTATAAAAATTCGTAATTTGAAACTGAAAATTGGTGCAGAGAGTCAGAATTCGGATAAAAAATCACGCTCAGGAGTCAAATTTCCGACATTTCAGACATTTTGAAATCTGCAGGGGGGTTTGGGCAAAATATGACCCATCCGTTTACAGTAATTGGCATATTTTCGGTATGAAACGTAATTTGAAACTGAAAATAGGTGGAGAGAGTCAGAATTCGGCTCTAAAATTACGCTCAGGAGTCAAATTCCCGACATTTCAGAAATTTTGAAAACTGCAGGGGGGTTTGGCCAAAATATGACCTATCGCTTTTTTCAGTAATTGACATATTTTCGGTATAAAAAGTCGTAATTTGAAAATGAAAATAGGTGCAGAGGGTCAGCATTCGGCTCAAAAATCACGCTCTGGAGTCAAATTTCCGACATTTCAGACATTTTGAAAACTGCAGGGGGGTTTGGGCAAAATATGACCCATCGCCGTTTACAGTAATTGGCATATTTTCGGTACGACACTTCGTAATTTGAAACTGAAAATAGGTGCAGAAAGTCAGAATTCGGCTCAAAAATCACGCTCAGGAGTCAAATTTCCGACATTTCAGACATTTTAAAAACTGCAGGTGGGTTTGGGCAAAATATGACCCATCGCCGTTTTCAGTAATTGGCATATTTTCGGTATGAAACGTCGTAATTTGAAACTGAAAATAGGTGCAGAGAGTCAGAATTCGGCTCTAAAATTACGCTCAGGAGTCAAATTCCCGACATTTCAGAAATTTTGAAAACTGCAGGGGGGTTTGGCCAAAATATGACCTATCGCTTTTTTCAGTAATTGGCATATTTTCGGTATAAAAAGTCGTAATTTGAAAATGAAAATAGGTGCAGAGGGTCAGCATTCGGCTCAAAAATCACGCTCAGGAGTCAAATTTCCGACATTTCAGACATTTTGAAAACTGCAGGGGGTTTGGGCAAAATATGACCCATTGCCGTTTTCAGTAATTGGCATATTTTCGCTATAAAAAATCGTAATTTGAAACTGAAAATAGGTGCAGAGAGTCAGAATTCGGATAAAAAATCATGCTCAGGAGTCAAATTTTCGACATTTCAGACATTTTGAAAACTGCAGGGGGGTTTGGGCAAAATATGACCCATCGCTGTTTACAGTAATTGGCATATTTTCGGTATGAAACGTCGTAATTTGAAACTGAAAATAGGTGCAGAGAGTCAGAATTCGGCTCAAAAATCATGCTCTGGAGTCAAATTTACGACATTTCAGACATTTTAAAAACTGCAGGGGGGTTTGGGCAAAATATGACCCATCGCCGTTTTCAGTTATTGGCATATTTTCGGTATGAAACGTCGTAATTTGAAACTGAAAATAGGTGCAGAGAGTCAGAATTCAGATAAAAAATCACGCTCAAGAGTCAAATTTCCGACATTTCAGACATTTTGAAAACTGCAGGGGGTTTGGGCAAAATATGACCTATTGCCATTTTCAGTAATTGGCATATTTTCGCTATAAAAAATCGTAATTTGAAACTGAAAATAGGTGCAGAGAGTCAGAATTCGGATAAAAAATCATGCTCAGGAGTCAAATTTACGACATTTCAGACATTTTAAAAACTGCAGGGGGGTTTGGGCAAAATATGACCAATCGCCGTTTTCAGTTATTGGCATATTTTCGGTATGAAACATCGTAATTTGAAACTGAAAATAGGTGCAGAGAGTCGGAATTCGGCTCAAAAATCACGCTCAGGAGTCAAATTTCCAACATTTCAGTCATTTTGAAAACTGCAGGGGGGGTTTGGGCAAAATATGACCCATCGCTGTTTTCAGTAATTGGAATATTTTCGGTATAAAGAGTCGTAATTTGAAACTGAAAATAGGTGCAGAGAGTCAGAATTCGGCTCAAAAATCACGCTCAGAAGTCAAATTTCCGACATTTCAGACATTTTGAAAACTGCAGGGGTGTTTGGGCAAAATATGACCCATCGCTGTTTACAGTAATTTCCATATTTTCGGTATGAAACGTCGTAATTTGAAACTGAAAATAGGTGCAGAGAGTCAGAATTCGGCTCAAAAATCACTCTCAGGAATCAAATTTACGACATTTCAGACATTTTGAAAACTGCAGGGGGGTTTGGGCAAAATATGACCCATCGCCGTTTTCAGTAATTGGCATTTTTTCGGTATAAAAAGTCGCAATTTGAAACTGAAAATAAGTGCAGAGAGTCAGAATTCGACTCAAAAATCACGCTCAGGAGTCAAATTTCCGACATTTCAGACATTTTAAAAACTGCGGGGGGGTTTGGGCAAAATATGACCCATCGCCGTTTTCAGTAATTGGAATATTTTCTGGATAAAAAGTCGTAATTTGAAACTGAAAATAGGTGCAGAGAGTCAGAATTCGGCTCAAAAATCACGCTCAGGAGTCAAATTTCCGACATTTCAAACATTTTGAAAACTGCAGGGGGGTTTGGGCAAAATATGACCCATCGCCGTTTTCAGTAATTGGAATATTTTCGGTATAAAAAGTCGTAATTTGAAACTGAAAATAGGTGCAGAGAGTCAGAATTCGGCTCAAAAATCGCGCTCAGGAGTCAAATTTCCAACATTTCAGACATTTTGAAAACTGCAGGGGGGTTTGTGCAAAATATGACCCATCGCCGTTTACAGTAATTGGCATATTTTCGTTATGAAACGTCGTAATTTGAAACTGAAAATAGGTGCAGAGAGTCAGAATTCGGCTCAAAAATCATGCTCAGGAGTCAAATTTACGACATTACAGACATTTTAAAAACAGCAGGGGGGTTTCGGCAAAATATGACCCATCGCCGTTTTCAGTTATTGGCATATTTTCGGTATGAAACGTCGTAATTTGAAACTGAAAATAGGGTCAGAGAGTCGGAATTCGGCTCAAAAATCACGCTCAGGAATCAAATTTCCGACATTTCAGTCATTTTGAAAACTGCAGGGGGGGTTTGGGCAAAATATGACCAATCGCTGTTTTCAGTAATTGGAATATTTTCGGTATAAAAAGTCGTAATTTGAAACTGAAAATAGGTGCAGAGAGTCAGAATTTGGCTCAAAAATCGCTCTCAGGAGTCAAAAGTTCCGACATTTCAGACATTTTGAAAACTGCAGTGGGGTTTGGGCAAAATATGACCCATCGCCGTTTACAGTAATTGGCATATTTTCAGTATGAAACGACGTAATTTGAAACTGAAAATAGGTGCAGAGAGTCAGAATTCGGCTCAATAATCACGCTCAGGAATCAAATTTCCGTCATTTCAGACATTTTGAAAACTGCAGCAGGGGTTTGGGCAAAATATGACCCATCGCCGTTTTCAGTAATTGGCATATTTTCGGTATAAAAAGTCGTATTTTGAAACTGAAAATAGGTGCAGAGAGTCAGAATTCGGCTCAAAAATCACACTCAGGAGTCAAATTTATGACATTTCAGACATGTTGAAAACTGCAGGGGGTTTGGGCAAAATATGACCCATCGCCGTATTCAGTAATTGGCATATTTTCCGTATAAAAAGTCGTAATTTGAAATTGAAAATAGGTGCAGAGAGTCAGAATTCGGCTCAAAAATCACGCTCAGGAGTCAAATTTCCGACATTTCAGACATTTTGAAAACTGCAGGGGTGTTTGGGCAAAATATGACCCATCGCCGTTTACAGTAATTTCCATATTTTCGGTATGAAACGTCGTAATTTGAAACTGAAAATAGGTGCAGAGAGTCAGAATTCAGATAGAAAATCACGCTCAGGAGTCAAATTTCCCACATTTCAGACATTTTGAAAACTGCAGGGGGGTTTGGGCAAAATATGACCCATTGCCGTTTTAGGTAATTGGCATATTTTTGCTATATAAGATCGTAATTTGAAACTGAAAATAGGTGCAGAGAGTCAGAATTCGGATAAAAAATCATGCTCAGGAGTCAAATTTCCGACATTACAGACATTTTGAAAACTGCAGGGGGTGTTTGGGCAAAATATGACCCATCGTTGTTTTCAGTAATTGGCATATTTTCGGTATAAAAAGTCGCAATTTGAAACTGAAAATAGGTGGAGAGAGTCAGAATTCAGCTCAGAAATCACGCTCAGGAGTCAAATTTCCGACATTTCAGACATTTTGAAAACTGCGGGGGGGGGTTTGGGCAAAATATGACCAATCGCCGTTTTCAGTAATTGGCATATTTTTGGTATAAAAAGTCGTAATTTGAAACTGAAAATAGATGCAGAGAGTCTTAATTCGGCTGAAAAATCACGCTCAGGAGTCAAATTTCTGACATTTCAGACATTTTGAAAACTGCAGGGGGGTTTGGGCAAAATATGACCCATCGCCGTTTTCAGTAATTGGAATATTTTCGGTATAAAAAGTCGTAATTTGAAACTGAAAATAGGTGCAGAGAGTCAGAATTCGGCTCAAAAATCACGCTCAGGATTCAAATTTCCGACATTTCAGACATTTTGAAAACTGCAGGGGGGTTTGGGCAAAATATGACCCATCGCCGTTTTCATTAATTGGAATATTTTCGGTATAAAAATTCGTAATTTTAAACGGAAAATAGGTGCAGAGAGTCAGAATTCGGCTCAAAAATCACGCTCAGGAGTCAAATTTCCGACATTTCAGACATTTTGAAAACTGCAGGGGGGTTTGGGCAAAATATGACCCATCGCCTGTTTACAGTAATTGGCATATTTTCGGTATGAAAGAGTCGTAATTTGAAACTGAAAATAGGTGCAGAGAGAGTCAGAATTCGGCTCAAAAATCATGCTCAGGAGTCAAATTTCCGACATTTCAGACATTTTGAAAACTGCAGGGGTGTTTGGGCAAAATATAACCTATCGCTGTTTACAGTAATTTCCATATTTTCGGTATGAAACGTCGTAATTTGAAACTGAAAATAGGTGCAGAGAGTCAGAATTCGGCTCAAAAATCACTCCCAGGAGTCAAATTTACGACATTTCAGACATTTTGAAAACTGCAGGGGGGTTTGGGCAAAATATGACCCATCGCCGTTTTCAGTAATTGGCATATTTTCGGTATAAAAAGTCGCAATTTGAAACTGAAAATAGGTGCAGAGAGTCAAAATTCGGCTCAAAAATCACGCTCAGGAGTCAAATTTCCGACATTTCAGACATTTTGAAAACTGCGGGGGGGTTTGGGCAAAATATGTCCCATCGCCGTTTTCAGTAATTGGCATTTTTTCGGTATAAAAAGTCATAATTTGAAACTGAAAATAGGTGCAGAGAGTCAGAATTCGGCTGAAAAATCACGCTCAGGAGTCAAATTTCCGACATTTCAGACATTTTGAAAACTGCAGGGGGGTTTGGGCAAAATAGGACCCATCGCCGTTTTCAGTAATTGGAATATTTTCTGTATAAAAAGTCGTAATTTGAAACTGAAAATAGGTGCAGAGAGTCAGAATTCGACTCAAAAATCACGCTCAGGAGTCAAATTTTCGACATTTCAGACATTTTGAAAACTGCAGGGGGGTTTGGGCAAAATATGACCCATCGCCGTTTTCAGTAATTGGAATATTTTCGGTATAAAAAGTCGTAATTTGAAACTGAAAATAGGTGCAGAGAGTCAGAATTCGGCTCAAAAATAGCGCTCAGGAGTCAAATTTCCGACATTTCAGACATTTTGAAAACTGCAGGGGGGTTTGGGCAAAATATGACCCATCGCCGTTTTCAGTAATTTCCATATTTTCGGTATGAAACGTCGTAATTTGAAACTGAAAATAGGTGCAGAGAGTCAGAATTCGGCTCAAAAATCATGCTCAGGAGTCAAATTTACGACATTTCAGACATTTTAAAAACAGCAGGGGGGTTTCGGCAAAATATGACCCATCGCCGTTTTCAGTTATTGGCATATTTTCGTTATGAAACGTCGTAATTTGAAACTGAAAATAGGGGCAGAGAGTCGGAATTCGGCTCAAAAATCACGCTCAGGAGTCAAATTTCCGACATTTCAGTCATTTTGAAAACTGCAGGGGGGTTTGTGCAAAATATGACCAATCGCTGTTTTCAGTAATTGGAATATTTTCGGTATAAAAAGTCGTAATTTGAAACTGAAAATAGGTGCAGAGAGTCAGAATTCGGCTCAAAAATCCCGCTCAGGAGTCAAATTTCCGACATTTCAGACATTTTGAAAACTGCAGTGGGGTTTGGGCAAAATATGACCCATCGCCGTTTACAGTAATTGGCATATTTTCAGTATGAAACGACGTAATTTGAAACTGAAAATAGGTGCAGAGTCAGAATTCGGCTCAAAAATCACGCTCAGGAGTCAAATTTCCGTCATTTCAGACATTTTGAAAACTGCAGCAGGGATTTGGGCAAAATATGACCCATCGCCGTTTTCAGTAATTGGCATATTTTCGGTATAAAAAGTCGTAATTTGAAACTGAAAATAGGTGCAGAGAGTCAGAATTCGGCTCAAAAATCACGCTCAGGAGTCAAATTTCCGACATTTCAGACATTTTGAAAACTGCAGGGGGGTTTGGGCAAAATATGACCCATCGCCGTTTACAGTAATTGGCATATTTTCGGTATGAAACGTCGTAATTTGAAACTGAAAATAGGTGCAGAGAGTCAGAATTCAGATAAAAAATCACGCACAGGAGTCAAATTTCCGACATTTCAGACATTTTGAAAACTGCAGGGGGGTTTGGGCAAAATATGACCCATTGCCGTTTTAGGTAATTGGCATATTTTCGCTATATAAAATCGTAATTTGAAACTGAAAATAGGTGCAGAGAGTCAGAATTCGGATAAAAAATCATGCTCAGGAGTCAAATTTCCGACATTTCAGACATTTTGAAAACTGCAGGGGGGTTTGGGCAAAATATGACCCATCGCCGTTTACAGTAATTGGCGTATTTTCGGTATGAAACGTCGTAATTTGAAACTGAAAATAGGTGCTGAGAGTCAGAATTCGGCTCAAAAATCACGCTCAGGAGTCAAATTTCCAAAATTTCAGACATTTTAAAAACTGCAGGGGGGGGGGGGTTTGGGCAAAATATGACCCATCGCCGTTTTCAGTAATTGGCATATTTTCGGTATGAAACGTCGAAATTTGAAACTGAAAATAGATGCAGAGAGTCAGAATTCGGCTCAAAAATCATGGTCAGGAGTCAAATTTACGACATTTCAGACATTTTAAAAACAGCAGGGGGGTTTGGGCAAAATATGACCCATCGCCGTTTTCAGTTATTAGCATATTTTCGGTATGAAACGTCGTAATTTGAAACTGAAAATAGGTGCAGAGAGTCGGAATTCGGCTCAAAAATCACGCTCAGGAGTCAAATTTCCGACATTTCAGTCAATTTGAAAACTGCAGGGGGGTTTGGGCAAAATATGACCCATCGCTGTTTTCAGTAATTGGAATATTTTCGGTATAAAAAGTCGTAATTTGAAACTGAAAATAGGTGCAGAGAGTCAGAATTCGGCTCAAAAATCGCGCTCAGGAGTCAAATTTCCGACATTTCAGACATTTTGAAAACTGCAGTGGGGTTTGGGCAAAATATGACCCATCGCCGTTTACAGTAATTGGCATATTTTCAGTATGAAACGTCGTAATTTGAAACTGAAAATAGGTGCAGAGAGTCGGAATTCGGCTCAAAAATCACGCTCAGGAGTCAAATTTCCAACATTTCAGTCATTTTGAAAACTGCAGGGGGGTTTGGGCAAAATATGACCCATCGCTGTTTTCAGTAATTGGAATATTTTCGGTATAAAGAAGTCGTAATTTGAAACTGAAAATAGGTGCAGAGAGTCAGAATTCGGCTCAAAAATCACGCTCAGGAGTCAAATTTCCGACATTTCAGACATTTTGAAAACTGCAGGGGGGTTTGGGCAAAATAGGACCCATCGCCGTTTTCAGTAATTGGAATATTTTCTGTATAAAAAGTCGTAATTTGAAACTGAAAATAGGTGCAGAGAGTCAGAATTCGGCTCAAAAATCACGCTCAGGAGTCAAATTTCCGACATTTCAGACATTTTGAAAACTGCAGGGGGGTTTGGGCAAAATATGACCCATCGCCGTTTTCAGTAATTGGAATATTTTCGGTATAAAAAGTCGTAATTTGAAACTGAAAATAGGTGCAGAGAGTCAGAATTCGGCTCAAAAATCGCGCTCAGGAGTCAAATTTCCGACATTTCAGACATTTTGAAAACTGCAGGGGGGTTTGGGCAAAATATGACCCATCGCTGTTTTCAGTAATTGGAATATTTTCGGTATAAAGAGTCGTAATTTGAAACTGAAAATAGGTGCAGAGAGTCAGAATTCGGCTCAAAAATCACGCTCAGGAGTCAAATTTCCGACATTTCAGACATTTTGAAAACTGCAGGGGTGTTTGGGCAAAATATAACCCATCGCTGTTTACAGTAATTTCCATATTTTCGGTATTAAACGTCGTAATTTGAAACTGAAAATAGGTGCAGAGAGTCAGAATTCGGCTCAAAAATCACTCCCAGGAGTCAAATTTACGACATTTCAGACATTTTGAAAACTGCAGGGGGGTTTGGGCAAAATATGACCCATCGCCGTTTTCAGTAATTGGCATATTTTCGGTATAAAAAGTCGCAATTTGAAACTGAAAATAGGTGCAGAGAGTCAGAATTCGGCTCAAAAATCACGCTCAGGAGTCAAATTTCCGACATTTCAGACATTTTGAAAACTGCGGGGGGGTTTGGGCAAAATATGACTGTGACGGTAATGCGTTGGTGTTCGGCTGTCTAAGGCTAGGGGTATGGCCTCGTCACATAGTTATAAAAAAAAATAGAAAAACTGGAACTTCGTCTGTGGTAAGGTAAGGAGAAGACACACAAAACACAAGTAAATTTTAACAATGAAATTTTAATTACGTTAAATAAATCAAAACATGAAAAAATGGACAAACAAATTCTTATAATAAAATCAATCAAAATAATAAGAATAATTAAATGACACAATGAAAAGATACGTTAAGACAAAATAACAAGAAGTGCAATACAAAAATAAAGGAAGGTGCTGGAATATTGGCTTTAAGCTACCACCTCTCTCAGTACACGCTAACGTCTAGCCGGGAGGAGTGGTAACTGCGGAAGCACAGAATATTCTGAGGTCTGAGGTCGTGGCGACCCCAGACATCAAGTAGTATGGGGGGGTGGAGTGCAGTTGCAGCCCGGCCGGCGACCAATCAGCGGAGCCGGTAGCGATCAACAGGTAGTTTGGCGGTTTGAGTCTGAACAGGTGTCTCTGGCTGCATACGTTTGCTCGCTGGCAAACCTTGCTGGTGTTGTTGTCGTTGTTGGACATTTCTTCCCTAGTAGTTTTATATAATTTCAACGACGTAATTGTGGAGGGAAGAGCAGGCTCAATCTCTTGAAGGAGATTATCGTCACAACTCTCCCCCGAAGCCTGCGGTTCTGGAAGAAGTACGTCGTTATGTGGTGGAGTATTAGATGGAGTTGCTTCTACTTCATAAACTCTGGAGAGATCATGGGCTAAGATGTTGTCAGACTCTTGGTATAGCGTGTCTCCAGGTTGAATTTCTGCAGTTAGCAAGCCCATAGTAGAAGACGTTGAGATGAGAAGTGGGCGTGCTGCAGGAGGTGTAGGGTGGTGTGGTCCGTATTGATGGTGGACCGAGCACTTTTCAGGTGTGGAGTGAAGTGCTGAAGCTTCAGGATGAGGAAGAGTAGCTCCTTGCCAATTGTTCCGTAGTTCCTTGTAGCAGTAGTCGCTGACAGGTGTATTCTTCTCGCCTCGTTGCTGCATCACGACACCACCAACGTCGGTACCACTGGCGTCGACATGGAGGATGAAGGGCTTATCTGACGAGGTGAGAGTGGAATTAGAAAAGGGCAAAGGAGCACGATTATTATCCTGAAAGCATTTGGGAAGATCATTAAGGATTTTGGAATTAGAAAGCGCTGACTCCTTGTCAGTGCTTTCGGGAGGAGAAGCTGGGATGGTCTCACTGTGGATGTAGGGTTCTGTGAAGGTAGAACAATTAGTCAGGACAGTGGGAGGAGTACCATTATATTGCTTCAGGAGGTTGACGTGGCACAGCTGGGTCTTCCGCCGCCTATCTGGAGTCTC
This sequence comes from Procambarus clarkii, assembly GCF_040958095.1. NCBI lineage: Eukaryota > Metazoa > Arthropoda > Malacostraca > Decapoda > Cambaridae > Procambarus > Procambarus clarkii. The sequence goes on from NW_027189202.1 coordinate 286,255, forward strand.
TATTACGTAGTTGTTATTATTCCTGCACTCTTTGACGCGGTAGGGTCCTGAAAATCTGTTTTGTAAAGGTGAACCTGGGATAGGGAAATAGGCAAGGACGAAGTCTCCCGGCTTGAATTTTCTTACTTTGCTGGTCTGGTCGTAATGAGTCTTCATTCTCTCCTGGGCTTTCAATAGATTATCATGGGCAAAACGGTGGACACTCTCTAGAATGTGTTGAAGGTTTTGAAGAAACTGGGGCACATTCTGATGCTCACTGAAGGTGGCATCTCGGAGAGAGTCTTTGAAAGCCTTAAGGGGAGTACGGCACTTACGGCCGTAGAGCATCTCATAAGGAGATACTCCTAGGGACTCATTGGGGAGACTTCTGAAAATACACATTATAAGGTCAATCTGCTTATCCCAATCCTTCAAGGTTTCACTACAAAACTTTTTCAAGAGTGCTTTGATAGTCTGATGACTACGTTCAAGAGAACCCTGTGAAGCAGGATGATAGGGGCTGGACAATACCTGTTTGATGTTGAACTCCTCCAGTGTCCTTTTGAAGAGATCACTGGTGAAGTTGGTACCACAGTCACTTTGAATCTCCCTGGGAAATCCGTATTGAGTGAAGATCTTCAATAGATGTTTTATAACCGTAGCAGCCGTGATGTTCTTCACTGGAACTGCTATGGGAAATCTGGTGGTAGGACACAGGATGGTTAGGATGTAGGCGTTACCTGAACTGGTCCGAGGTAAAGGACCAACACAGTCTATTATGAGTCTGTGGAAAGGTTCCGCAGGCACCTGTATGGGAATCAGTGGCGCTCTGGGAATGGAGATGTTCGGTTTGCCTGCCATCTGACATGTATGACACTGTTTTACGTACTGTTTGACGTTATTTACCATACCTGGCCAGTAGTAGTCTTGACGAATCCCATGGTAAGTCTTGTTGAAGCCGTAGTGGGAGAATGCTCCGTGGGCCAGGTGTAGAATAGTGGGCCGCAGGCTGGTAGGAATCACAAGTTGTTCGATGTTGGCCCAATCGTCGTCCTCCTTCAGTTTACTGGGTCTATATCTGCGGTAGAGCAAGTCGTTCTCTAGGAAGAACCCAGGAATACTGTCGGGTTGAGTCTCAGCCTGGAAAAACAATGGTGTTAAAGTAAGATCTTCCCTCTGCAACTTACGGAACTCCAACTTGGTCAGATGCGGGGGGAGTTTCTGAGGGTCTTGAGGGACAGCGGTAGCAGTAGAGTCAGCTGGCTGTGGACGTGCGGCTTGTGCACGGGTGGTCACGAGAACCGGAGGAGAAACTTCATCACTCTCTTGAACCTCTGCTGGAACATACTCTAGAATAGGGTTTATTGGCACAGAGTTACACACCTGGGGTTTGTCCATGACGATCAGGTTGGTCGGTTGCAGGTCTTCTGCCAAGTCGTTGCCTAGGAGAAGTTGCACTCCAGGCATGGGAAAAGGCTTTTCCCTGACGGCGACTTGGACTTCCCCGTTCACGTAGGGACAATCCAGGTGGACTCTGGCGAGAGGGTATGGAGTGGTAGCAGTGAGGTCAGTGATGAAGACAGTTTCTCCGGTGTAGGTGATGTTGGGCACAGCCGACTTCAAGATGATCGATTGTAGAGCCGCTGTGTCCCTCAAGATCTTCAATTTGAAACGTCCCTCCGGATTTGAATCGTTGGCAGAGACAGTTCCAGTATACAGGTGGTTACTGAAAAGAGAAAGATCATTAACATTAACACCAACATTCATCACAGGCTTACCGGACTTAGGAGGAGTTGGTTTGGGTTTTTGTTGGTCAGTGATTCCCTTGTATTGAGACTTACCACACTTGTCTATGGTATGTCCATAGAGTCTACAATACTTGCAGTACAGTTGTGAACCAGCTTGATCGGGGCTCACCTTCTCGTAACTGTACCACGACTTCTTACTGGAGGATGGTTCGGGTGTCAGCCGGTGGATGAGGCTGTAAGTGTCAGCCGACTTAGCACACTTCAGGTAGTCGGTTTCTTCTTTATCTGCTAAGTAGAGGCGGACAGGAGGCGGCACACGCCTCAAGAATTCTTCAACAAGCATCAGGTTGACGAGTTCTGTAAAAGTAGAGACATGTGCTGCTTCCAGCCATTTCATGAAATACCTCCGTTTCGTGTTAGCAAACTCAAGGAAGGTAGTGGTACTTGCCTTCAGGTGGTCACGGAATTTCCTTCTATAACTTTCTGTGGAAAGTAGGTAGGCGTCCAACACTGCTTGTTTCAGAGTGTAGTAGTCATTCTCAGACGCCAAAGTACTGAGTGTGACTGCAGCTCTACCTGTAAGATGGACTCTGAGAAGTGTGGCCCATTGGTCGACAGGCCAACTGAGTTGATTAGCAAGGGTTTCAAAGGTGGTGAAAAACACATCAACTTCTGCTTCTACAAAGGATGGCATTAACTTACTTGCATGTGATATATTAAAACTGACGGGAAGATTGGCAGTAGCTTGCTGGCGTTGAGTGAAGTGTGAAGTTTCCAAGGCGATTTCGCGTTGACGACACTCTAGAGCCAGAGTCGCTTGTTGCTTGTCATGTTCGCGTTGTATTTCCAACTCGCGTTGTTTTGTTTCAAGCTGTACTCTCCCACGTTCATGGAGCAAGGCGACCTCACGTTCGTGGAGGGCGAGTCCACGTTCGTGTTCTTCTCTCCTCAAGGCAGCCTCGCGTTCTTGTTCGTCTCTCTTCAAGGCAGCTTCGCGTTCTCTGAGGGTGATATCTCGTTCTTGTTCTTCCCTTCGTATGGCAGCTGTTCGTTCTTCAATCTTGGCCAGCTCTAGTTTGAGTTTCAGCGTTGCCAAATCAGTTTTATCTGCAATATAGTAAGTTTCATGAGTTTCAGAGTCTATCTTACCTTGCTCTAAATAGTAATCCAGCAACAGGTTGTGTAGGTCATTTTTGTTGGCTTGGTAGGGAACTTCTAGTTGATACTCATGTGCAAGAGTTTGTAATTCAGTCTTCTTGGCACGACTTAAAGTCCCTATTTCACCTGCTGGATTTGTACGGAAAGCTTGGAGACGAAACATGGTGAAATTAGCAAATAAAGGTACACGAATATTCAATAGTGAATGTCAGAAACAGGACAACGTGGCAACTGGTACCTATCCTGTGAGATCTTTAACAATTAAAGTTAAGTAAAAGATGTTAAATGATTAAATTAAATCAAGGGCGCAGGAAATCTTGTACCCGGTACTCATGTAAGAGGATAAGGGCAAGAAAATCCTACTAACAAATGAAACAGAGTTTCGAAAACAAATGAAACAGTTAAATGCTTCAAAAGTAAAATTGGTAGTCCAAGGATGTAGGCATACCTTGCCAAGTCTCTATAGGACATAAAGCAAGTTTTTCCTACTGAATTTAATATGATACTTACAGAATTAGCGAACTTTTGTGCTCTGAAAAAGTAAGCTAATTCCCTACCGTTGTATGTATCATCATCTCTGACTGACGTGTAGGGGTGCGAGGTGTCAACTGGTGACGAGAACTGCTGCTGAGGTCCCAATTCAGCAACTAAAGTTCGAGCTAGAGGAACTATGGCCCTCTTTGTCCTCCTACAGTCAGATTGCAGAAGATTGGGTACTCTTGACCCGGGGCAGACCACAGTACCAGGGTACCAATATGATGATCTGTCAAAATGAGAAATATTCAAGGGACATAGATGGTAAACACGAGTAATAACACGGAGGGAGAGATGACCAATTAAGAGTATGACTGCGGCCTACAGTCACCACGTAATCCAAAGTTGTCTCACCTTCACTATATGTTACTCTCGTAATGCACAATACACCGCACCTTATAAAAAATGAAATTGAATGAAAAATAGTAAAACTAAGTTAACAAAGTTAAATACGCTTACCATAAATTACCACTTGGCACCAGTACCTGAGTGAAGCTCCTAGGACAGGCCCCCATATAACTTGTGACGGTAACGCGTTGGTGTTCGGCTGTCTAAGGCTAGGGGTATGGCCTCGTCACATAGTTATAAAAAAAATAGAAAAACTGGAACTTCGTCTGTGGTAAGGTAAGGAGAAGACACACAAAACACAAGTAAATTTTAACAATGAAATTTTAATTACGTTAAATAAATCAAAACATGAAAAAAATGGACAAACAAATTCTTATAAGAAAATCAATCAAAATAATAAGAATAATTAAATGACACAATGAAAAGATACGTTAAGACAAAATAACAAGAAGTGCAATACAAAAATAAAGGAAGGTGCTGGAATATTGGCTTTAAGCTACCACCTCTCTCAGTACACGCTAACGTCTAGCCGGGAGGAGTGGTAACTGCGGAAGCACAGAATATTCTGAGGCCTGAGGTCGTGGCGACCCCAGACATCAAGTAGTATGGGGGGGTGGAGTGCAGTTGCAGCCCGGCCGGCGACCAATCAGCGGAGCCGGTAGTGATCAACAGGTAGTTTGGCGGTTTGAGTCTGAACAGGTGTCTCTGGCTGCATACGTTTGCTCGCTGGAAAACCTGGCTGGTGTTGTTGTCGTTGTTGGACATTTCTTCCCTAGTAGTTTTATATAATTTCAACGACGTAATTGTGGAGGGAAGAGCAGGCTCAATCTCTTGAAGGAGATTATCGTCACAATGACCCATCGCCGTTTTCAGTAATTGGCATTTTTTCGGTATAAAAATTCGTAATTTGAAACTGAAAATAGGTGCAGAGAGTCAGAATTCGGCTGAAAAATCACGCTCAGGAGTCAAATTTCCGACATTTCAGACATTTTGAAAACTGCAGGGGAGTTTGGGCAAAATAGGACCCATCGCCGTTTTCAGTAATTGGAATATTTTCTGTATAAAAAGTCGTAATTTGAAACTGAAAATAGGTGCAGAGAGTCAGAATTCGGCTCAAAAATCACGCTCAGGAGTCAAATTTCCGACATTTCAGACATTTTGAAAACTGCAGGGGGGTTTGGGCAAAATATGACCCATCGCCGTTTTCAGTAATTGGAATATTTTCGGTATAAAAAGTCGTAATTTGAAACTGAAAATAGGTGCAGAGAGTCAGAATTCGGCTCAAAAATCGCGATCAGGAGTCAAATTTCAGACATTTCAGACATTTTGAAAACTGCAGGGGGGTTTGGGCAAAATATGACCCATCGCCGTTTACAGTAATTTCCATATTTTCGGTATGAAACGTCGTAATTTGAAACTGAAAATAGGTGCAGAGAGTCAGAAATAAGCTCAAAAATCATGCTCAGGAGTCAAATTTACGACATTTCAGACATTTTAAAAACAGCAGGGGGGTTTCGGCAAAATAGGACCCATCGCCGTTTTCAGTAATTGGAATATTTTCTGTATAAAAAGTCGTAATTTGAAACTGAAAATAGGTGCAGAGAGTCAGAATTCGGCTCAAAAATCACGCTCAGGAGTCAAATTTCCGACATTTCAGACATTTTGAAAACTGCAGGGGGGTTTGGGCAAAATATGACCCATCGCCGTTTTCAGTAATTGGAATATTTTCGGTATAAAAAGTCGTAATTTGAAACTGAAAATAGGTGCAGAGAGTCAGAATTCGGCTCAAAAATCGCGATCAGGAGTCAAATTTCAGACATTTCAGACATTTTGAAAACTGCAGGGGGGTTTGGGCAAAATATGACCCATCGCCGTTTACAGTAATTTCCATATTTTCGGTATGAAACGTCGTAATTTGAAACTGAAAATAGGTGCAGAGAGTCAGAAATCGGCTCAAAAATCATGCTCAGGAGTCAAATTTACGACATTTCAGACATTTTAAAAACAGCAGGGAGGTTTCGGCAAAATATGACCCATCGCCGTTTTCAGTTATTGGCGTATTTTCGTTATGAAACGTCGTAATTTGAAACTGAAAATAGGGGCAGAGAGTCGGAATTCGGCTCAAAAATCACGCTCAGGAGTCAAATTTCCGACATTTCAGTCATTTTGAAAACTGCAGGGGGGTTTGTGCAAAATATGACCAATCGCTGTTTTCAGTAATTGGAATATTTTCGGTATAAAAAGTCGTAATTTGAAACTGAAAATAGGTGCAGAGAGTCAGAATTCGGCTCAAAAATCGCGCTCAGGAGTCAAATTTCCGACATTTCAGACATTTTGAAAACTGCAGTGGGGTTTGGGCAAAATATGACCCATCGCCGTTTACAGTAATTGGCATATTTTCAGTATGAAACGACGTAATTTGAAACTGAAAATAGGTGCAGAGAGTCAGAATTCGGCTCAAAAATCACGCTCAGGAGTCAAATTTCCGACATTTCAGACATTTTGAAAACTGCAGGGGGGTTTGGGCAAAATATGACCCATCGCCGTTTTCAGTAATTGGAATATTTTCGGTATAAAAAGTCGTAATTTGAAACTGAAAATAGGTGCAGAGAGTCAGAATTCGGCTCAAAAATCGCGCTCGGGAGTCAAATTTCCGACATTTCAGACATTTTGAAAACTGCAGGGGGGTTTGGGCAAAATATGACCCATCGCCGTTTACAGTAATTGGCATATTTTCGGTATGAAACGTCGTAATTTGAAACTGAAAATAGGTGCAGAGAGTCAGAATTCGGCTCAAAAATCATGCTCAGGAGTCAAATTTCCGTCATTTCAGACATTTTGAAAACTGCAGCAGGGGTTTGGGCAAAATATGACCCATCGCCGTTTTCAGTAATTGGCATATTTTCGGTATAAAAAGTCGTAATTTGAAACTGTAAATAGGTGCAGAGAGTCAGAATTCGGCTCAAAAATCACACTCAGGAGTCGAATTTATGACATTTCAGACATGTTGAAAACAGCAGGGGGTTTGGGCAAAATATGACCCATCGCCGTTTTCAGTAATTGGCACAATTTCCGTATAAAAAGTCGTAATTTGAAATTGAAAATAGGTGCAGAGAGTCAGAATTCGGCTCAAAAATCACGCTCAGGAGTCAAATTTCCGACATTTCAGACATTTTGAAAACTGCAGGGGGGTTTGGGCAAAATATGACCCATCGCTGTTTTCAGTAATTGGAATATTTTCGGTATAAAGAGTCGTAATTTGAAACTGAAAATAGGTGCAGAGAGTCAGAATTCGGCTCAAAAATCACGCTCAGGAGTCAAATTTCCGACATTTCAGACATTTTGAAAACTGCAGGGGGGTTTGGGCAAAATATGACCCATCGCTGTTTTCAGTAATTGGAATATTTTCGGTATAAAGAGTCGTAATTTGAAACTGAAAATAGGTGCAGAGAGTCAGAATTCGGCTCAAAAATCACGCTCAGGAGTCAAATTTCCGACATTTCAGACATTTTGAAAACTGCAGGGGTGTTTGGGCAAAATATAACCCATCGCTGTTTACAGTAATTTCCATATTTTCGGTATGAAACGTCGTAATTTGAAACTGAAAATAGGTGCAGAGAGTCAGAATTCGGCTCAAAAATCACTCTCAGGAGTCAAATTTATGACATTTCAGACATTGTGAAAACTGCAGGGGGATTGGGCAAAATATGACCCATCGCCGTTTTCAGTAATTGGCATATTTTCGGTATAAAAAGTCGCAATTTGAAACTGAAAATAGGTGCAGAGAGTCAGAATTCGGCTCAAAAATCACGCTCAGGAGTCAAATTTCCGACATTTCAGACATTTTGAAAACGGCGGGGGGGTTTGGGCAAAATATGACCCATCGCCGTTTTCAGTAATTGGCATTTTTTCGGAATAAAAATTCGTAATTTGAAACTGAAAATAGGTGCAGAGAGTCAGAATTCGGCTGAAAAATCACGCTCAGGAGTCAAATTTCCGACATTTCAGACATTTTGAAAACTGCAGGGGGGTTTGGGCAAAATATGACCCATCGCCGTTTTCAGTAATTGGAATATTTTCGGTATAAAAAGTCGTAATTTGAAACTGAAAATAGGTGCAGAGAGTCAGAATTCGGCTCAAAAATCGCGCTCGGGAGTCAAATTTCCGACATTTCAGACATTTTGAAAACTGCAGGGGGGTTTGGGCAAAATATGACCCATCGCCGTTTACAGTAATTGGCATATTTTCGGTATGAAACGTCGTAATTTGAAACTGAAAATAGGTGCAGAGAGTCAGAATTCGGCTCAAAAATCATGCTCAGGAGTCAAATTTCCGTCATTTCAGACATTTTGAAAACTGCAGCAGGGGTTTGGGCAAAATATGACCCATCGCCGTTTTCAGTAATTGGCATATTTTCGGTATAAAAAGTCGTAATTTGAAACTGTAAATAGGTGCAGAGAGTCAGAATTCGGCTCAAAAATCACACTCAGGAGTCAAATTTATGACATTTCAGACATGTTGAAAACAGCAGGGGGTTTGGGCAAAATATGACCCATCGCCGTTTTCAGTAATTGGCACAATTTCCGTATAAAAAGTCGTAATTTGAAATTGAAAATAGGTGCAGAGAGTCAGAATTCGGCTCAAAAATCACGCTCAGGAGTCAAATTTCCGACATTTCAGACATTTTGAAAACTGCAGGGGTGTTTGGGCAAAATATGACCCATCGCCGTTTACAGTAATTTCCATATTTTCGGTATGAAACGTCGTAATTTGAAACTGAAAATAGGTGCAGAGTCAGAATTCGGCTCAAAAATCACTCTCAGGAGTCAAATTTTCGACATTTCAGACATTTTGAAAACTGCAGGGGGGTTTGGGCAAAATATGACCTATCGCCGTTTTCAGTAATTGGCATATTTTCGGTATAAAATGTCGCAATTTGAAACTGAAAATAGGTGGAGAGAGTCAGAATTCAGCTCAAAAATTACGCTCAGGAGTCAAATTTCCGACATTTCAGACATTTTGAAAACTGCAGGGGGGTGTGGGCAAAATATGACCCATCGCCGTTTTCAGTAATTGGCATATTTTCGGTATAAAAATTCGTAATTTGAAACTGAAAATAGGTGCAGAGAGTCAGAATTCGGCTGAAAAATCACGCTCAGGAGTCAAATTTCTGACATTTCAGACATTTTGAAAACTGCAGGGGGGTTTGGGCAAAGTATGACCCATCGCCGTTTTCAGTAATTGGAATATTTTCGGTATAAAAAGTCGTAATTTGAAACTGAAAATAGGTGCAGAGTCAGAATTCGGCTCAAAAATCGCGCTCAGGAGTCAAATTTCCGACATTTCAGACATTTTGAAAACTGCAGGGGGGTTTGGGCAAAATATGACCCATCGCCGTTTACAGTAATTGGCATATTTTCGGTATGAAACGTCGTAATTTGAAACTGAAAATAGGTGCAGAGAGTCAGAATTCGGATAAAAAATCACGCTCAGGAGTCAAATTTCCGACATTTCAGACATTTTGAAAACTGCAGGGGGGTTTGGGCAAAATATGACCCATCGCCGTTTTCAGTAATTGGCATATTTTCGGTATAAAAAGTCATAATTTGAAACTGAAAATAGGTGCCGAGAGTCAGAATTCGGATAAAAAATCACGCTCAGGAGTCAAATTTCCCACATTTCAGACATTTTGAGAACTGCAGGGGGGTTTGGGCAAAATATGACCCATTGCCGTTTTAGGTAATTGGCATATTTTCGCTATATAAAATCGTAATTTGAAACTGAAAATAGGTGCAGAGAGTCAGAATTCGGATAAAAAATCATGCTCAGGAGTCAAATTTCCGACATTTCAGACATTTTGAAAACTGCAGGGGGGTTAGGGCAAAATATGACCCATCGCCGTTTACAGTAATTGGCATATTTTCGGTATGAAACGTCGTAATTTGAAACTGAAAATAGGTGCAGAGAGTCAGAATTCGGATAAAAAATCACGCTCAGGAGTCAAATTTCCGACATTTCAGACATTTTGAAAACTGCAGGGGTGTTTGGGCAAAATATGACCCATCGCCGTTTTCAGTAATTGGCATATTTTCGGTATAAAAAGTCGCAATTTGAAACTGAAAATAGGTGGAGAGAGTCAGAATTCAGCTCAAAAATCACGCTCAGGAGTCAAATTTCCGACATTTCAGACATTTTGAAAACTGCGGGGGGGTTTGGGCAAAATATGACCTATCGCCGTTTTCAGTAATTGGCATATTTTCGGTATAAAAAGTCGTAATTTGAAACTGAAAATAGGTGCAGAAAGTCAGAATTCGGCTGAAAAATCACGCTCAGGAGTCAAATTTCTGACATTTCAGACATTTTGAAAACTGCAGGGGGGTTTGGGCAAAATATGACCCATCGCCGTTTTCAGTAATTGGAATATTTTCGGTATAAAAAGTCGTAATTTGAAACTGAAAATAGGTGCAGAGAGTCAGAATTCGGCTCAAAAATCGCGCTCGGGAGTCAAATTTCCGACATTTCAGACATTTTGAAAACTGCAGGGGGGTTTGGGCAAAATATGACCCATCGCCGTTTACAGTAATTGGCATATTTTCGGTATGAAACGTCGTAATTTGAAACTGAAAATAGGTGCAGAGAGTCAGAATTCGGCTCAAAAATCATGCTCAGGAGTCAAATTTCCGTCATTTCAGACATTTTGAAAACTGCAGCAGGGGTTTGGGCAAAATATGACCCATCGCCGTTTTCAGTAATTGGCATATTTTCGGTATAAAAAGTCGTAATTTGAAACTGTAAATAGGTGCAGAGAGTCAGAATTCGGCTCAAAAATCACACTCAGGAGTCAAATTTATGACATTTCAGACATGTTGAAAACAGCAGGGGGTTTGGGCAAAATATGACCCATCGCCGTTTTCAGTAATTGGCACAATTTCCGTATAAAAAGTCGTAATTTGAAATTGAAAATAGGTGCAGAGAGTCAGAATTCGGCTCAAAAATCACGCTCAGGAGTCAAATTTCCGACATTTCAGACATTTTGAAAACTGCAGGGGTGTTTGGGCAAAATATGACCCATCGCCGTTTACAGTAATTTCCATATTTTCGGTATGAAACGTCGTAATTTGAAACTGAAAATAGGTGCAGAGTCAGAATTCGGCTCAAAAATCACTCTCAGGAGTCAAATTTTCGACATTTCAGACATTTTGAAAACTGCAGGGGGGTTTGGGCAAAATATGACCTATCGCCGTTTTCAGTAATTGGCATATTTTCGGTATAAAATGTCGCAATTTGAAACTGAAAATAGGTGGAGAGAGTCAGAATTCAGCTCAAAAATTACGCTCAGGAGTCAAATTTCCGACATTTCAGACATTTTGAAAACTGCAGGGGGGTGTGGGCAAAATATGACCCATCGCCGTTTTCAGTAATTGGCATATTTTCGGTATAAAAATTCGTAATTTGAAACTGAAAATAGGTGCAGAGAGTCAGAATTCGGCTGAAAAATCACGCTCAGGAGTCAAATTTCTGACATTTCAGACATTTTGAAAACTGCAGGGGGGTTTGGGCAAAGTATGACCCATCGCCGTTTTCAGTAATTGGAATATTTTCGGTATAAAAAGTCGTAATTTGAAACTGAAAATAGGTGCAGAGTCAGAATTCGGCTCAAAAATCGCGCTCAGGAGTCAAATTTCCGACATTTCAGACATTTTGAAAACTGCAGGGGGGTTTGGGCAAAATATGACCCATCGCCGTTTACAGTAATTGGCATATTTTCGGTATGAAACGTCGTAATTTGAAACTGAAAATAGGTGCAGAGAGTCAGAATTCGGATAAAAAATCACGCTCAGGAGTCAAATTTCCGACATTTCAGACATTTTGAAAACTGCAGGGGGGTTTGGGCAAAATATGACCCATCGCCGTTTTCAGTAATTGGCATATTTTCGGTATAAAAAGTCATAATTTGAAACTGAAAATAGGTGCCGAGAGTCAGAATTCGGATAAAAAATCACGCTCAGGAGTCAAATTTCCCACATTTCAGACATTTTGAGAACTGCAGGGGGGTTTGGGCAAAATATGACCCATTGCCGTTTTAGGTAATTGGCATATTTTCGCTATATAAAATCGTAATTTGAAACTGAAAATAGGTGCAGAGAGTCAGAATTCGGATAAAAAATCATGCTCAGGAGTCAAATTTCCGACATTTCAGACATTTTGAAAACTGCAGGGGGGTTAGGGCAAAATATGACCCATCGCCGTTTACAGTAATTGGCATATTTTCGGTATGAAACGTCGTAATTTGAAACTGAAAATAGGTGCAGAGAGTCAGAATTCGGATAAAAAATCACGCTCAGGAGTCAAATTTCCGACATTTCAGACATTTTGAAAACTGCAGGGGTGTTTGGGCAAAATATGACCCATCGCCGTTTTCAGTAATTGGCATATTTTCGGTATAAAAAGTCGCAATTTGAAACTGAAAATAGGTGGAGAGAGTCAGAATTCAGCTCAAAAATCACGCTCAGGAGTCAAATTTCCGACATTTCAGACATTTTGAAAACTGCGGGGGGGTTTGGGCAAAATATGACCTATCGCCGTTTTCAGTAATTGGCATATTTTCGGTATAAAAAGTCGTAATTTGAAACTGAAAATAGGTGCAGAAAGTCAGAATTCGGCTGAAAAATCACGCTCAGGAGTCAAATTTCTGACATTTCAGACATTTTGAAAACTGCAGGGGGGTTTGGGCAAAATATGACCCATCGCCGTTTTCAGTAATTGGAATATTTTCGGTATAAAAAGTCGTAATTTGAAACTGAAAATAGGTGGAGAGAGTCAGAATTCGGCTCAAAAATCACGCTCAGGATTCAAATTTCCGACATTTCAGACATTTTGAAAACTGCAGGGGGGTTTGGGCAAAATATGACCCATCGCCGTTTTCAGTAATTGCAATATTTTCGGTATAAAAATTCGTAATTTGAAACTGAAAATAGGTGCAGAGAGTCAGAATTCGGCTCAAAAATCGCGCTCAGGAGTCAAATTTCCGACATTTCAGACATTTTGAAAACTGCAGGGGGGTTTGGGCAAAATATGACCCATCGCCGTTTACAGTAATTGGCATATTTTCGGTATGAAACGTCGTAATTTGAAACTGAAAATAGGTGCAGAGAGTCAGAATTCGGCTCAAAAATCACGCTCAGGAGTCAAATTTCCGACATTTCAGACATTTTGAAAACTGCAGGGGGGTTTGGGCAAAATATGACCCATCGCCGTTTTCAGTAATTGGCATATTTTCGGTATAAAAAGTCGTAATTTGAAACTGAAAATAGGTGCAGAGAGTCAGAATTCGGCTGAAAAATCACGCTCAGGAGTCAAATTTCTGACATTTCAGACATTTTGAAAACTGCAGGGGGGTTTGGGCAAAATATGACCCATCGAAGTTTTCAGTAATTGGAATATTTTCGGTATAAAAAGTCGTAATTTGAAACTGAAAATATGTGCAGAGAGTCAGAATTCGGCTCAAAAATCACGCTCAGGATTCAAATTTCCGACATTTCAGACATTTTGAAAACTGCAGGGGGGTTTGGGCAAAATATGACCCATCGCCGTTTACAGTAATTGGCATATTTTCGGTATGAAACGTCGTAATTTGAAACTGAAAATAGGTGCAGAGAGTCAGAATTCGGCTCAAAAATCACGCTCAGGAGTCAAATTTCCGACATTTCAGACATTTTGAAAACTGCAGGGGGGTTTGGGCAAAATATGACCCATCGCCGGTTTCAGTAATTGGCATATTTTCGGTATAAAAACTCGTAATTTGAAACTGAAAATAGGTGCCGAGAGTCAGAATTCGGATAAAAAATCACGCTCAGGAGTCAAATTTCTGACATTTCAGACATTTTGAAAACTGTATGGGGGTTTGGGCAAAATATGACCCATCGCCGTTTTCAGTAATTGGCATATTTTCGGTATAAAAAGTCGTAATTTGAAACTGAAAATAGGTGCAGAGAGTCAGAATTCGGATAAAAAATCACGCTCAGGACTCAAATTTCCGACATTTCAGACATTTTGAAAACTACAGGGGGGTTTGGGCATAATATGACCCATCGCCGTTTACAGTAATTGGCATATTTTCGGTATGAAACGTCGTAATTTGAAACTGAAAATAGGTGCAGAGAGTCAGAATTCAGATAAAAAATCACGCTCAGGAGTCAAATTTTCCACATTTCAGACATTTTGAAAACTGCAGGGGGGTTTGGGCAAAATATGACCCATTGCCGTTTTAGGTAATTGGCATATTTTCGCTATATAAAATCGTAATTTGAAACTGAAAATAGGTGCAGAGAGTCAGAATTCGGATAAAAAATCATGCTCAGGAGTCAAATTTCCGACATTTCAGACATTTTGAAAACTGCAGGGGTGTTTGGGCAAAATATGACCCATCGCCGTTTTCAGTAATTGGCATATTTTCGGTATAAAAAGTCGCAATTTGAAACTGAAAATAGTGGAGAGAGTCAGAATTCAGCTCAAAAATCACGCTCAGGAGTCAAATTTCCGACATTTCAGACATTTTGAAAACTGCAGCAGGGGTTTGGGCAAAATATGACCCATCGCCGTTTTCAGTAATTGGCATATTTTCGGTATAAAAAGTCGTAATTTGAAACTGAAAATAGGTGCAGAGAGTCAGAATTTGGCTGAAAAATCACGCTCAGGAGTCAAATTTCTGACATTTCAGACATTTTGAAAACTGCAGGGGGGTTTGGGCAAAATATGACCCATCGCCGTTTTCAGTAATTGGAATGTTTTCGGTATAAAAAGTCGTAATTTGAAACTGAAAATAGGTGCAGAGAGTCAGGATTCGGCTCAAAAATCACGCTCAGGATTCAAATTTCCGACATTTCAGACATTTTGAAAACTGCAGGGGGGTTTGGGCAAAATATGACCTATCGCTGTTTTCAGTAATTGGAGTATTTTCGGTATAAAAATTCGTAATTTGAAACTGAAAATAGGTGCAGAGAGAATTCGGCTCAAAAATCGCGCTCAGGAGTCAAATTTCCGACATTTCAGACATTTTGAAAACTGCAGGGGGGTTTGGGCAAAATATGACCCATCGCCGTTTACAGTAATTGGCATATTTTCGGTATGAAACGTCGTAATTTGAAACTGAAAATAGGTGCAGAGAGTCAGAATTCGGCTCAAAAATCACGCTCAGGAGTCAAATTTCCGACATTTCAGACATTTTGAAAACTGCAGGGGGGTTTGGGCAAAATATGACCCATCGCCGTTTTCAGTAATTGGCATATTTTCGGTATAAAAAGTCGTATTTTGAAACTAAAAATAGGTGCCGAGAGTCAGAATTCGGCTCAAAAATCACGCTCAGGAGTCAAATTTCTGACATTTCAGACATTTTGAAAACTGCAGGGGGGTTTGGGCAAAATATGACCCATCGCCGTTTTCAGTAATTGGAATGTTTTCGGTATAAAAAGTCGTAATTTGAAACTGAAAATAGGTGCAGAGAGTCAGGATTCGGCTCAAAAATCACGCTCAGGATTCAAATTTCCGACATTTCAGACATTTTGAAAACTGCAGGGGGGTTTGGGCAAAATATGACCTATCGCTGTTTTCAGTAATTGGAGTATTTTCGGTATAAAAATTCGTAATTTGAAACTGAAAATAGGTGCAGAGAGAATTCGGCTCAAAAATCGCGCTCAGGAGTCAAATTTCCGACATTTCAGACATTTTGAAAACTGCAGGGGGGTTTGGGCAAAATATGACCCATCGCCGTTTACAGTAATTGGCATATTTTCGGTATGAAACGTCGTAATTTGAAACTGAAAATAGGTGCAGAGAGTCAGAATTCGGCTCAAAAATCACGCTCAGGAGTCAAATTTCCGACATTTCAGACATTTTGAAAACTGCAGGGGGGTTTGGGCAAAATATGACCCATCGCCGTTTTCAGTAATTGGCATATTTTCGGTATAAAAAGTCGTATTTTGAAACTGAAAATAGGTGCCGAGAGTCAGAATTCGGCTCAAAAATCACGCTCAGGAGTCAAATTTCCGACATTTCAGACATTTTAAAAACTGTATGGGGGTTTGGGCAAAATAAAACCCATCGCCGTTTTCAGTAATTGGCATATTTTCGGTATAAAAAGTCGTAATTTGAAACTGAAAATAGGTGCAGAGAGTCAGAATTCGGCTTAAAAATCACGCTCAGGAGTCAAATTTCCGACATTTCAGACATTTTGAAAACTGCAGGGGGGTTTGGGCAAAATATGACCCATCGCCGTTTTCAGTAATTGGCATATTTTCGGTATAAAACGTAATTTGAAACTGAAAATAGTTGCAGAGTCAGAATTCGGATAAAAAATCACGCTCAGGAGTCAAATTTCCGACATTTCAGACATTTTGAAAACTGCAGGGGGTTTGGGCAAAATATGACCCATCGACGTTTTCAGTAATTGGCATATTTTCGGTATGAAACGTCGTAATTTGAAACTGAAAATAGGCGCAGAGAGTCAGAATACGGCTCAAAAATCACGCTCAGGAGTCAAATTTCCGACATTTCAGACATTTTGAAAACTGCAGGGGGGTTTGGCAAAATTGACCCATCGCCGTTTTCAGTAATTGGCATATTTTCGGTATGAAACGTCGTAATTTGAAACTGAAAATAGGTGCAGAGAGTCAGAATTCGGCTCAAAAATCACGCTCAGGAGTCAAATTTCCGACATTTCAGACATTTTGAAAACTGCAGGGACGTTTGGGCAAAATATGACCCATCGCCGTTTACAGTAATTGGCATATTTTCGGTATGAAACGTCGTACTTTGAAACTGAAAATAGGCGCAGAGAGTCAGAATACGGCTCAAAAATCACGCTCAGGAGTCAAATTTCCGACATTTCAGACATTTTGAAAACTGCAGGGGGGTTTGGGCAAAATATGACCCATCGCCGTTTTCAGTAATTGGAATATTTTCGGTATAAAAAGTCGTAATTTGAAACTGAAAATAGGTGCAGAGAGTCAGAATTCGGCTCAAAAATCACGCTCAGGATTCAAATTTCCGACATTTCAGACATTTTGAAAACTGCGGGGGGGTTTGGGCAAAATATGACCCATCGCCGTTTTCAGTAATTGGCATATTTTCGGTATAAAAAGTCGTAATTTGAAACTGAAAATAGGTGCAGAGAGTCAGAATTTGGCTGAAAAATCACGCTCAGGAGTCAAATTTCTGACATTTCAGACATTTTGAAAACTGCAGGGGGGTTTGGGCAAAATATGACCCATCGCCGTTTTCAGTAATTGGAGTATTTTCGGTATAAAAATTCGTAATTTGAAACTGAAAATAGGTGCAGAGAGAATTCGGCTCAAAAATCGCGCTCAGGAGTCAAATTTCCGACATTTCAGACATTTTGAAAACTGCAGGGGGGTTTGGGCAAAATATGACCCATCGCCGTTTACAGTAATTGGCATATTTTCGGTATGAAACGTCGTAATTTGAAACTGAAAATAGGTGCAGAGAGTCAGAATTCGGCTCAAAAATCACGCTCAGGAGTCAAATTTCCGACATTTCAGACATTTTGAAAACTGCAGGGGGGTTTGGGCAAAATATGACCCATCGCTGTTTTCAGTAATTGGCATATTTTCGGTATAAAAAGTCGTATTTTGAAACTGAAAATAGGTGCCGAGAGTCAGAATTCGGCTCAAAAATCACGCTCAGGAGTCAAATTTCCGACATTTCAGACATTTTGAAAACTGCAGGGGGGTTTGGGCAAAATATGACCCATCGAAGTTTTCAGTAATTGGAATATTTTCGGTATAAAAAGTCGTAATTTGAAACTGAAAATATGTGCAGAGAGTCAGAATTCGGCTCAAAAATCACGCTCAGGATTCAAATTTCCGACATTTCAGACATTTTGAAAACTGCAGGGGGGTTTGGGCAAAATATAACCCATCGCCGTTTTCAGTAATTGGAATATTTTCGGTATAAAAATTCGTAATTTGAAACTGAAAATAGGTGCAGAGTCAGAATTCGGCTCAAAAATCGCGCTCAGGAGTCAAATTTCCGACATTTCAGACATTTTGAAAACTGCAGGGGGGTTTGGGCAAAATATGACCCATCGCCGTTTACAGTAATTGGCATATTTTCGGTATGAAACGTCGTAATTTGAAACTGAAAATAGGTGCAGAGAGTCAGAATTCGGCTCAAAAATCACGCTCAGGAGTCAAATTTCCGACATTTCAGACATTTTGAAAACTGCAGGGGGGTTTGGGCAAAATATGACCCATCGCCGGTTTCAGTAATTGGCATATTTTCGGTATAAAAACTAGTAATTTGAAACTGAAAATAGGTGCCGAGAGTCAGAATTCGGATAAAAAATCACGCTCAGGAGTCAAATTTCTGACATTTCAGACACTTTGAAAACTGTATGGGGGTTTGGGCAAAATATTACCAATCGCCGTTTTCAGTAATTGGCATATTTTCGGTATAAAAAGTCGTAATTTGAAACTGAAAATAGGTGCAGAGAGTCAGAATTCGGATAAAAAATCACGCTCAGGAGTCAAATTTCCGACATTTCAGACATTTTGAAAACTGCAGGGGGGTTTGGGCAAAATATGACCCATCGCTGTTTTCAGTAATTGGCATATTTTCGGTATAAAAAGTCGTATTTTGAAACTGAAAATAGGTGCCGAGAGTCAGAATTCGGCTCAAAAATCACGCTCAGGAGTCAAATTTCCGACATTTCAGACATTTTGAAAACTGCAGGGGGGTTTGGGCAAAATATGACCCATCGAAGTTTTCAGTAATTGGAATATTTTCGGTATAAAAAGTCGTAATTTGAAACTGAAAATATGTGCAGAGAGTCAGAATTCGGCTCAAAAATCACGCTCAGGATTCAAATTTCCGACATTTCAGACATTTTGAAAACTGCAGGGGGGTTTGGGCAAAATATAACCCATCGCCGTTTTCAGTAATTGGAATATTTTCGGTATAAAAATTCGTAATTTGAAACTGAAAATAGGTGCAGAGTCAGAATTCGGCTCAAAAATAGCGCTCAGGAGTCAAATTTCCGACATTTCAGACATTTTGAAAACTGCAGGGGGGTTTGGGCAAAATATGACCCATCGCCGTTTACAGTAATTGGCATATTTTCGGTATGAAACGTCGTAATTTGAAACTGAAAATAGGTGCAGAGAGTCAGAATTCGGCTCAAAAATAGCGCTCAGGAGTCAAATTTCCGACATTTCAGACATTTTGAAAACTGCAGGGGGGTTTGGGCAAAATATGACCCATCGCCGGTTTCAGTAATTGGCATATTTTCGGTATAAAAACTAGTAATTTGAAACTGAAAATAGGTGCCGAGAGTCAGAATTCGGATAAAAAATCACGCTCAGGAGTCAAATTTCTGACATTTCAGACACTTTGAAAACTGTATGGGGGTTTGGGCAAAATATTACCAATCGCCGTTTTCAGTAATTGGCATATTTTCGGTATAAAAAGTCGTAATTTGAAACTGAAAATAGGTGCAGAGAGTCAGAATTCGGATAAAAAATCACGCTCAGGAGTCAAATTTCCGACATTTCAGACATTTTGAAAACTACAGGGGGGTTTGGGCAAAATATGACCCATCGCTGTTTACAGTAATTGGCATATTTTCGGTATGAAACGTCGTAATTTGAAACTGAAAACAGGTGCAGAGAGTCAGAATTCAGATAAAAAATCACGCTCAGGAGTCAAATTTTCCACATTTCAGACATTTTGAAAACTGCAGGGGGGTTTGGGCAAAATATGACCCATTGCCGTTTTAGGTAATTGGCATATTTTCGCTATATAAAATCGTAATTTGAAACTGAAAATAGGTGCAGAGAGTCAGAATTCGGATAAAAAATCATGCTCAGGAGTCAAATTTCCGACATTTCAGACATTTTGAAAACTGCAGGGGTGTTTGGGCAAAATATGACCCATCGCCGTTTTCAGTAATTGGCATATTTTCGGTATAAAAAGTCGCAATTTGAAACTAAAAATAGGTGGAGAGAGTCAGAATTCAGCTCAAAAATCACGCTCAGGAGTCAAATTTCCGACATTTCAGACATTTTGAAAACTGCGGGGGGGTTTGGGCAAAATATGACCCATCGCCGTTTTCAGTAATTGGCATATTTTCGGTATAAAAAGTCGTAATTTGAAACTGAAAATAGGTGCAGAGAGTCAGAATTTGGCTGAAAAATCACGCTCAGGAGTCAAATTTCTGACATTTCAGACATTTTGAAAACTGCAGGGGGGTTTGGGCAAAATATGACCCATCGCCGTTTTCAGTAATTGGAATATTTTCGGTATAAAAAGTCGTAATTTGAAACTGAAAATAGGTGCAGAGAGTCAGAATTCGGCTCAAAAATCACGCTCAGGATTCAAATTTCCGACATTTCAGACATTTTGAAAACAGCAGGGGGGTTTGGGCAAAATATGACCCATCGCCGTTTTCAGTAATTGGAGTATTTTCGGTATAAAAATTCGTAATTTGAAACTGAAAATAGGTGCAGAGAGAATTCGGCTCAAAAATCGCGCTCAGGAGTCAAATTTCCGACATTTCAGACATTTTGAAAACTGCAGGGGGGTTTGGGCAAAATATGACCCATCGCCGTTTACAGTAATTGGCATATTTTCGGTATGAAACGTCGTAATTTGAAACTGAAAATAGGTGCAGAGAGTCAGAATTCGGCTCAAAAATCACGCTCAGGAGTCAAATTTCCGACATTTCAGACATTTTGAAAACTGTATGGGGGTTTGGGCAAAATAAAACCCATCGCCGTTTTCAGTAATTGGCATATTTTCGGTATAAAAAGTCGTAATTTGAAACTGAAAATAGGTGCAGAGAGTCAGAATTCGGCTTAAAAATCACGCTCAGGAGTCAAATTTCCGACATTTCAGACATTTTGAAAACTGCAGGGGGGTTTGGGCAAAATATGACCCATCGCCGTTTTCAGTAATTGGCATATTTTCGGTATAAAACGTAATTTGAAACTGAAAATAGTTGCAGAGTCAGAATTCGGATAAAAAATCACGCTCAGGAGTCAAATTTCCGACATTTCAGACATTTTGAAAACAGCAGGGGGTTTGGGCAAAATATGACCCATCGCCGTTTTCAGTAATTGGCATATTTTCGGTATGAAACGTCGTAATTTGAAACTGAAAATAGGCGCAGAGAGTCAGAATACATCTCAAAAATCACGCTCAGGAGTCAAATTTCCGACATTTCAGACATTTTGAAAACTGCAGGGGGGTTTGGCAAAATTGACCCATCGCCGTTTTCAGTAATTGGCATATTTTCGGTATGAAACGTCGTAATTTGAAACTGAAAATAAGTGCAGAGAGTCAGAATTCGGCTCAAAAATCACGCTCAGGAGTCAAATTTCCGACGTTTCAGACATTTTGAAAACTGCAGGGACGTTTGGGCAAAATATGACCCATCGCCGTTTACAGTAATTGGCATATTTTCGGTATGAAACGTCGTAATTTGAAACTGAAAATAGGCGCAGAGAGTCAGAATACGGCTCAAAAATCATGCTCAGGAGTCAAATTTAAAAAATTTCAGACATTTTGAAAACTGCAGGGGGGTTTGGGCAAAATTGACCCATCGCCGTTTTCAGTAATTGGCATATTTTCGGTGTGAAAGGTCGTAATTTGGAACTGAAAATAGGTGCAGAGAGTCAAAATTCGGCTCAAAAATCACGCTCAGGAGTCAAATTTCCGACATTTCATACATTTTGAAATTTGCAGGGGGGTTTGGGCAAAATATGACCCATCGCCGTTTACAGGAATTGGCATATTTTCGGTATGAAACGTCGTAATTTGAAACTGAAAATAGGCGTAGAGAGTCAGAATACGGCTCAAAAATCAAGCTCAGGAGTCAAATTTCCGACATTTCAGACATTTTGAAAACTGCAGGGGGGTTTGGGCAAAATATGACACATCGCCGGTTTCAGTAATTGGCATATTTTCGGTATAAAAACTCGTAATTTGAAACTGAAAATAGGTGCCGAGAGTCAGAATTCGGATAAAAAATCACGCTCAGGAGTCAAATTTCTGACATTTCAGATACTTTGAAAACTGTATGGGGGTTTGGGCAAAATATGACCCATCGCCGTTTTCAGTAATTGGCATATTTTCGGTATAAAAAGTCGTAATTTGAAACTGAAAATAGGTGCAGAGAGTCAGAATTCGGATAAAAAATCACGCTCAGGAGTCAAATTTCCGACATTTCAGACATTTTGAAAACTACAGGGGGTTTGGGCAAAATATGACCCATCGCCGTTTACAGTAATTGGCATATTTTCGGTATGAAACGTCGTAATTTGAAACTGAAAATAGGTGCAGAGAGTCAGAATTCAGATAAAAAATCACGCTCAGGAGTCAAATTTTCCACATTTCAGACATTTTGAAAACTGCAGGGGGGTTTCGGCAAAATATGACCCATTGCCGTTTTAGGTAATTGGCATATTTTCGCTATATAAAATCGTAATTTGAAACTGAAAATAGGTGCAGAGAGTCAGAATTCGGATAAAAAATCATGCTCAGGAGTCAAATTTCCGACATTTCAGACATTTTGAAAACTGCAGGGGTGTTTGGGCAAAATATGACCCATCGCCGTTTTCAGTAATTGGCATATTTTCGGTATAAAAAGTCGCAATTTGAAACTGAAAATAGGTGCAGAGAGTCAGAATTCGGCTCAAAAATCACGCTCAGGATTCAAATTTCCGACATTTCAGACATTTTGAAAACTGCAGGGGGGTTTGGGCAAAATATGACCCATCGCCGTTTTCAGTAATTGGCATATTTTCGGTATAAAACGTAATTTGAAACTGAAAATAGTTGCAGAGTCAGAATTCGGATAAAAAATCACGCTCAGGAGTCAAATTTCCGACATTTCAGACATTTTGAAAACTGCAGGGGGTTTGGGCAAAATATGACCCATCGCCGTTTTCAGTAATTGGCATATTTTCGGTATGAAACGTCGTAATTTGAAACTGAAAATAGGCGCAGAGAGTCAGAATACGGCTCAAAAATCACGCTCAGGAGTCAAATTTCCGACATTTCAGACATTTTGAAAACTGCAGGGGGGTTTGGCAAAATTGACCCATCGCCGTTTTCAGTAATTGGCATATTTTCGGTATGAAACGTCGTAATCTGAAACTGAAAATAGGTGCAGAGAGTCAGAATTCGGCTCAAAAATCACGCTAAGGAGTCAAATTTCCGACATTTCAGACATTTTGAAAACTGCAGGGACGTTTGGGCAAAATATGACCCATCGCCGTTTACAGTAATTGGCATATTTTCGGTATGAAACGTCGTAATTTGAAACTGAAAATAGGCGCAGAGAGTCAGAATACGGCTCAAAAATCACGCTCAGGAGTCAAATTTCAAAAATTTCAGACATTTTGAAAACTGCAGGGGGGTTTGGGCAAAATTGACCCATCGCCGTTTTCAGTAATTGGCATATTTTCGGTGTGAAAGGTCGTAATTTGGAACTGAAAATAGGTGCAGAGAGTCAAAATTCGGCTCAAAAATCACGCTCAGGAGTCAAATTTCCGACATTTCATACATTTTGAAATTTGCAGGGGGGTTTGGGCAAAATATGACCCATCGCCGTTTACAGGAATTGGCATATTTTCGGTATGAAACGTCGTAATTTGAAACTGAAAATAGGCGTAGAGAGTCAGAATACGGCTCAAAAATCAAGCTCAGGAGTCAAATTTCCGACATTTCAGACATTTCGAAAACTGCAGGGGGGTTGGGGCAAAATATGACCCATCGCCGTTTACAGTAGTTGGCATATTTTCGGTATGAAACGTCGTAACTTGAAACTGAAAATAGGTGCATAGAGTCAGAATTCGGCTCAAAAATCACGCTCAGGAGTCAAATTTCCGACATTTCAGACATTTTGAAAACTGCAGGGGGGTTTGGGCAAAATATGACCCATCGCCGTTTACAGTAATTGGCATATTTTCGGTATAAAACGTCGTAATTTGAAACTGAAAATAGATGCAGAGAGTCAGAATTCGGCTCAAAAATCACGCTCAGGAGTCAAATTTCCGACATTTCAGACATTTTGAAAACTGCAGGGGGGTTTGGGCAAAATATGACCCATCGCCGTTTTCAGTAATTGGCATATTTTCGGTATAAAAAGTCGTATTTTGAAACTGAAAATAGGTGCCGAGAGTCAGAATTCGGCTCAAAAATCACGCTCAGAAGTCAAATTTCCGACATTTCAGACATTTTGAAAACTGAATGGGGGTTTGGGCAAAATAAAACCCATCGCCGTTTTCAGTAATTGGCATATTTTCGGTATAAAAAGTCGTAATTTGAAACTGAAAATAGGTGCAGAGAGTCAGAATTCGGCTTAAAAATCACGCTCAGGAGTCAAATTTCCGACATTTCAGACATTTTGAAAACTGCAGGGGGGTTTGGGCAAAATATGACCCATCGCCGTTTTCAGTAATTGGCATATTTTCGGTATAAAACGTAATTTGAAACTGAAAATAGTTGCAGAGTCAGAATTCGGATAAAAAATCACGCTCAGGAGTCAAATTTCCGACATTTCAGACATTTTGAAAACTGCAGGGGGTTTGGGCAAAATATGACCCATCGCCGTTTTCAGTAATTGGCATATTTTCGGTATGAAACGTCGTAATTTGAAACTGAAAATAGGCGCAGAGAGTCAGAATACGGCTCAAAAATCACGCTCAGGAGTCAAATTTCCGACATTTCAGACATTTTGAAAACTGCAGGGGGGTTTGGCAAAATTGACCCATCGCCGTTTTCAGTAATTGGCATATTTTCGGTATGAAACTTCGTAATCTGAAACTGAAAATAGGTGCAGAGAGTCAGAATTCGGCTCAAAAATCACGCTAAGGAGTCAAATTTCCGACATTTCAGACATTTTGAAAACTGCAGGGACGTTTGGGCAAAATATGACCCATCGCCGTTTACAGTAATTGGCATATTTTCGGTATGAAACGTCGTAATTTGAAACTGAAAATAGGCGCAGAGAGTCAGAATACGGCTCAAAAATCACGCTCAGGAGTCAAATTTCAAAAATTTCAGACATTTTGAAAACTGCAGGGGGGTTTGGGCAAAATTGACCCATCGCCGTTTTCAGTAATTGGCATATTTTCGGTGTGAAAGGTCGTAATTTGGAACTGAAAATAGGTGCAGAGAGTCAAAATTCGGCTCAAAAATCACGCTCAGGAGTCAAATTTCCGACATTTCATACATTTTGAAATTTGCAGGGGGGTTTGGGCAAAATATGACCCATCGCCGTTTACAGGAATTGGCATATTTTCGGTATGAAACGTCGTAATTTGAAACTGAAAATAGGCGTAGAGAGTCAGAATACGGCTCAAAAATCAAGCTCAGGAGTCAAATTTCCGACATTTCAGACATTTTGAAAACTGCAGGGGGGTTTGGGCAAAATATGACACATCGCCGGTTTCAGTAATTGGCATATTTTCGGTATAAAAACTCGTAATTTGAAACTGAAAATAGGTGCCGAGAGTCAGAATTCGGATAAAAAATCACGCTCAGGAGTCAAATTTCTGACATTTCAGATACTTTGAAAACTGTATGGGGGTTTGGGCAAAATATGACCCATCGCCGTTTTCAGTAATTGGCATATTTTCGGTATAAAAAGTCGTAATTTGAAACTGAAAATAGGTGCAGAGAGTCAGAATTCGGATAAAAAATCACGCTCAGGAGTCAAATTTCCGACATTTCAGACATTTTGAAAACTACAGGGGGTTTGGGCAAAATATGACCCATCGCCGTTTACAGTAATTGGCATATTTTCGGTATGAAACGTCGTAATTTGAAACTGAAAATAGGTGCAGAGAGTTAGAATTCAGATAAAAAATCACGCTCAGGAGTCAAATTTTCCACATTTCAGACATTTTGAAAACTGCAGGGGGGTTTCGGCAAAATATGACCCATTGCCGTTTTAGGTAATTGGCATATTTTCGCTATATAAAATCGTAATTTGAAACTGAAAATAGGTGCAGAGAGTCAGAATTCGGATAAAAAATCATGCTCAGGAGTCAAATTTCCGACATTTCAGACATTTTGAAAACTGCAGGGGTGTTTGGGCAAAATATGACCCATCGCCGTTTTCAGTAATTGGCATATTTTCGGTATAAAAAGTCGCAATTTGAAACTGAAAATAGGTGCAGAGAGTCAGAATTCGGCTCAAAAATCACGCTCAGGATTCAAATTTCCGACATTTCAGACATTTTGAAAACTGCAGGGGGGTTTGGGCAAAATATGACCCATCGCCGTTTTCAGTAATTGGCATATTTTCGGTATAAAACGTAATTTGAAACTGAAAATAGTTGCAGAGTCAGAATTCGGATAAAAAATCACGCTCAGGAGTCAAATTTCCGACATTTCAGACATTTTGAAAACTGCAGGGGGTTTGGGCAAAATATGACCCATCGCCGTTTTCAGTAATTGGCATATTTTCGGTATGAAACGTCGTAATTTGAAACTGAAAATAGGCGCAGAGAGTCAGAATACGGCTCAAAAATCACGCTCAGGAGTCAAATTTCCGACATTTCAGACATTTTGAAAACTGCAGGGGGGTTTGGCAAAATTGACCCATCGCCGTTTTCAGTAATTGGCATATTTTCGGTATGAAACGTCGTAATCTGAAACTGAAAATAGGTGCAGAGAGTCAGAATTCGGCTCAAAAATCACGCTAAGGAGTCAAATTTCCGACATTTCAGACATTTTGAAAACTGCAGGGACGTTTGGGCAAAATATGACCCATCGCCGTTTACAGTAATTGGCATATTTTCGGTATGAAACGTCGTAATTTGAAACTGAAAATAGGCGCAGAGAGTCAGAATACGGCTCAAAAATCACGCTCAGGAGTCAAATTTAAAAAATTTCAGACATTTTGAAAACTGCAGGGGGGTTTGGGCAAAATTGACCCATCGCCGTTTTCAGTAATTGGCATATTTTCGGTGTGAAAGGTCGTAATTTGGAACTGAAAATAGGTGCAGAGAGTCAAAATTCGGCTCAAACATCACGCTCAGGAGTCAAATTTCCGACATTTCATACATTTTGAAATTTGCAGGGGGGTTTGGGCAAAATATGACCCATCGCCGTTTACAGGAATTGGCATATTTTCGGTATGAAACGTCGTAATTTGAAACTGAAAATAGGCGTAGAGAGTCAGAATACGGCTCAAAAATCAAGCTCAGGAGTCAAATTTCCGACATTTCAGACATTTCGAAAACTGCAGGGGGGTTGGGGCAAAATATGACCCATCGCCGTTTACAGTAGTTGGCATATTTTCGGTATGAAACGTCGTAACTTGAAACTGAAAATAGGTGCATAGAGTCAGAATTCGGCTCAAAAATCACGCTCAGGAGTCAAATTTCCGACATTTCAGACATTTTGAAAACTGCAGGGGGGTTTGGGCAAAATATGACCCATCGCCGTTTACAGTAATTGGCATATTTTCGGTATAAAACGTCGTAATTTGAAACTGAAAATAGATGCAGAGAGTCAGAATTCGGCTCAAAAATCACGCTCAGGAGTCAAATTTCCGACATTTCAGACATTTTGAAAACTGCAGGGGGGTTTGGGCAAAATATGACCCATCGCCGTTTTCAGTAATTGGCATATTTTCGGTATAAAAAGTCGTATTTTGAAACTGAAAATAGGTGCCGAGAGTCAGAATTCGGCTCAAAAATCACGCTCAGAAGTCAAATTTCCGACATTTCAGACATTTTGAAAACTGAATGGGGGTTTGGGCAAAATAAAACCCATCGCCGTTTTCAGTAATTGGCATATTTTCGGTATAAAAAGTCGTAATTTGAAACTGAAAATAGGTGCAGAGAGTCAGAATTCGGCTTAAAAATCACGCTCAGGAGTCAAATTTCCGACATTTCAGACATTTTGAAAACTGCAGGGGGGTTTGGCAAAATTGACCCATCGCCGTTTTCAGTAATTGGCATATTTTCGGTATGAAACGTCGTAATTTGAAACTGAAAATAGGCGCAGAGAGTCAGCATACGGCTCAAAAATCACGCTCAGGAGTCAAATTTCCGACATTTCAGACATTTTGAAAACTGCAGGGGGGTTTGGCAAAATTGACCCATCGCCGTTTTCAGTAATTGGCATATTTTCGGTATGAAACTTCGTAATCTGAAACTGAAAATAGGTGCAGAGAGTCAGAATTCGGCTCAAAAATCACGCTAAGGAGTCAAATTTCCGACATTTCAGACATTTTGAAAACTGCAGGGACGTTTGGGCAAAATATGACCCATCGCCGTTTACAGTAATTGGCATATTTTCGGTATGAAACGTCGTAATTTGAAACTGAAAATAGGCGCAGAGAGTCAGAATACGGCTCAAAAATCACGCTCAGGAGTCAAATTTCAAAAATTTCAGACATTTTGAAAACTGCAGGGGGGTTTGGGCAAAATTGACCCATCGCCGTTTTCAGTAATTGGCATATTTTCGGTGTGAAAGGTCGTAATTTGGAACTGAAAATAGGTGCAGAGAGTCAAAATTCGGCTCAAAAATCACGCTCAGGAGTCAAATTTCCGACATTTCATACATTTTGAAATTTGCAGGGGGGTTTGGGCAAAATATGACCCATCGCCGTTTACAGGAATTGGCATATTTTCGGTATGAAACGTCGTAATTTGAAACTGAAAATAGGCGTAGAGAGTCAGAATACGGCTCAAAAATCAAGCTCAGGAGTCAAATTTCCGACATTTCAGACATTTTGAAAACTGCAGGGGGGTTGGGGCAAAATATGACCCATCGCCGTTTACAGTAGTTGGCATATTTTCGGTATGAAACGTCGTAACTTGAAACTGAAAATAGGTGCATAGAGTCAGAATTCGGCTCAAAAATCACGCTCAGGAGTCAAATTTCCGACATTTCAGACATTTTGAAAACTGCAGGGGGGTTTGGGCAAAATATGACCCATCGCCGTTTACAGTAATTGGTATATTTTCAGTATGAAACGTCGTAATTTGAAACTGAAAATAGGTGCAGAGAGTCAGAACTCGGCTCAAAAATCACACTCAGGAGTCAAATTTCCGACATTTCAGACATTTTGAAAACTGCAGGGGGTTTGGGCAATATATGACCCATCGCCGTTTTCAGTAATTGGCATATTTTCGTTATAAAAAGTCGTAATTTGAAACTGAAAATAGGTGCAGAGAGTCAGAATTCGGCTCAAAAATCACGCTAAGGAGTCAAATTTCCGACATTTCAGACATTTTGAAAACTGCGGGGGTGTTTGGGCAAAATATGACCCATCACCGTTTGCAGTAATTTCATATTTTCGGTATGAAACATCGTAATTTGAAACTGAAAATAGGTGTAGAGAGTCAGAATTCGGCTCAAAAATCACGCTCAGTAGTCAAGTTTCCGACATTTCAGACATTTTAAAAACTGCAGGGGGGTTTGGGCAAAATATGACCCATCGCCGTTTTCAGTAATTGGCATATTTTCGGTATAAAAAGTCGTAATTTGAAACTAAATATAGGTGCAGAGAGTCTGAATTCGGCTCAAAAATCACGCTCAGGAGTCAAATTTCCGACATTTCAGACATTTTGAAAACTGCAGGGGGTTTGGGCAATATATGACCCATCGCCGTTTTCAGTAATTGGCATATTTTCGGTATAAAAAGTCGTAATTTGAAACTGAAAATAGGTGCAGAGAGTCAGAATTCGGTTCAAAAATCACGCTAAGGAGTCAAATTTCCGACATTTCAGACATTTTGAAAACTGCAGGGGTGTTTGGGCAAAATATGACCCATCACCGTTTACAGTAATTTCCATATTTTCGGTATGAAACGTCGTAATTTAAAACTGAAAATAGGTGCAGAGAGTCAGAATTCGGCTCAAAAATCACGCTCAAGAATCAAATTTCTGACATTTCAGACATTTTGAAAACTGCACGGGGGTTTGGGCAAAATATGACCCATCGCCGGTTTCAGTAATTGGCATATTTTCGGTATAAAAAGTCGTAATTTGAAACTGAAAATAGGTGCCGAGAGTCAGAATTCGGCTCAAAAATCACGCTCAGGAGTCAAATTTCCGATATTTCAGACATTTTGAAAACTGCAGGGGTGTTTGGGCAAAATATGACCCATCACCGTTTACAGTAATTTCCATATTTTCG
This sequence comes from Procambarus clarkii, assembly GCF_040958095.1. Taxonomy (NCBI): domain Eukaryota; kingdom Metazoa; phylum Arthropoda; class Malacostraca; order Decapoda; family Cambaridae; genus Procambarus; species Procambarus clarkii. Next base: position 316,197 of record NW_027189202.1, read on the forward strand.
GTATGAAACGTCGTAATTTGAAACTGAAAATAGGTGCAGAGAGTCAGAATTCGGCTCAAAAATCACGCTCAGGAATCAAATTTCTGACATTTCAGACATTTTGAAAACTGCAGGGGGGTTTGGGCAAAATATGACCCATCGCCGTTTTCAGTAATTGGCATATTTTCGGTATAAAAAGTCGTAATTTGAAACTAAAAATAGGCGCAGAGAGTCAGAATTCGGCTCAAAAATCACGCTCAGGAGTCAAATTTCCGACATTTTAGACATTTTGAAAACTGCAGGGGGGTTTGGGCAAAATATGATCCATCGCCGTTTTCAGTTATTGGCATATTTTCGGTATGAAACGTCGTAACTTGAAACTGAAAATAGGTGCAGAGAGTCAGAATTCGGCTCAAAAATCACGCTCAGGAGTCAAATTTCCGACATTTCAGACATTTTGAAAACTGCAGTGGGGTTTGTGCAAAATATGACACATCGCTGTTTTCAGTAATTGGCATATTTTCGGTATAAAAAGTCGTAATTTGAAACTAAAAATAGGTGCAGAGAGTCAGAATTCGGCTCAAAAATCACGCTAAGGAGTCAAATTTCCGACATTTCAGACTTTTTGAAAACTGCAGGGGGGTTTGGGCAAAATATTACCCATCGCCGTTTTCAGTAATTGGCATATTTTCGGTATAAAAAGTCGTAATTTGAAACTGAAAATAGGCGCAGAGCGTCAGAATTCGGCTTAAAAATCACGCTCAGGAGTCAAATTTCCGACATTTCAGACATTTTGAAAACTGCAGGGGGGTTTGGGCAAAATATGACCCATCGCCGTTTTCAGTAATTGGCATATTTTCGGTATAAAACGTAATTTGAAACTGAAAATAGTTGCAGAGTCAGAATTCGGATAAAAAAACACGCTCAGGAGTCAAATTTCCGACATTTCAGACATTTTGAAAACTACAGGGGGTTTGGGCAAAATATGACCCATCGCCGTTTTCAGTAATTGGCATATTTTCGGTATGAAACGTCGTAATTTGAAACTGAAAATAGGCGCAGAGAGTCAGAATACGGCTCAAAAATCACGCTCAGGAGTCAAATTTCCGACATTTCAGACATTTTGAAAACTGCAGGGGGGTTTGGCAAAATTGACCCATCGCCGTTTTCAGTAATTGGCATATTTTCGGTATGAAACGTCGTAATCTGAAACTGAAAATAGGTGCAGAGAGTCAGAATTCGGCTCAAAAATCACGCTAAGGAGTCAAATTTCCGACATTTCAGACATTTTGAAAACTGCAGGGACGTTTGGGCAAAATATGACCCATCGCCGTTTACAGTAATTGGCATATTTTCGGTATGAAACGTCGTAATTTGAAACTGAAAATAGGCGCAGAGAGTCAGAATACGGCTCAAAAATCACGCTCAGGAGTCAAATTTCAAAAATTTCAGACATTTTGAAAACTGCAGGGGGGTTTGGGCAAAATTGACCCATCGCCGTTTTCAGTAATTGGCATATTTTCGGTGTGAAAGGTCGTAATTTGGAACTGAAAATAGGTGCAGAGAGTCAAAATTCGGCTCAAAAATCACGCTCAGGAGTCAAATTTCCGACATTTCATACATTTTGAAATTTGCAGGGGGGTTTGGGCAAAATATGACCCATCGCCGTTTACAGGAATTGGCATATTTTCGGTATGAAACGTCGTAATTTGAAACTGAAAATAGGCGTAGAGAGTCAGAATACGGCTCAAAAATCAAGCTCAGGAGTCAAATTTCCGACATTTCAGACATTTTGAAAACTGCAGGGGGGTTGGGGCAAAATATGACCCATCGCCGATTACAGTAGTTGGCATATTTTCGGTATGAAACGTCGTAACTTGAAACTGAAAATAGGTGCATAGAGTCAGAATTCGGCTCAAAAATCACGCTCAGGAGTCAAATTTCCGACATTTCAGACATTTTGAAAACTGCAGGGGGGTTTGGGCAAAATATGACCCATCGCCGTTTACAGTAATTGGTATATTTTCAGTATGAAACGTCGTAATTTGAAACTGAAAATAGGTGCAGAGAGTCAGAACTCGGCTCAAAAATCACACTCAGGAGTCAAATTTCCGACATTTCAGACATTTTGAAAACTGCAGGGGGTTTGGGCAATATATGACCCATCGCCGTTTTCAGTAATTGGCATATTTTCGTTATAAAAAGTCGTAATTTGAAACTGAAAATAGGTGCAGAGAGTCAGAATTCGGCTCAAAAATCATGCTAAGGAGTCAAATTTCCGACATTTCAGACATTTTGAAAACTGCAGGGGTGTTTGGGCAAAATATGACCCATCACCGTTTGCAGTAATTTCATATTTTCGGTATGAAACATCGTAATTTGAAACTGAAAATAGGTGTAGAGAGTCAGAATTCGGCTCAAAAATCACGCTCAGTAGTCAAGTTTCCGACATTTCAGACATTTTAAAAACTGCAGGGGGGTTTGGGCAAAATATGACCCATCGCCGTTTTCAGTAATTGGCATATTTTCGGTATAAAAAGTCGTAATTTGAAACTAAATATAGGTGCAGAGAGTCTGAATTCGGCTCAAAAATCACGCTCAGGAGTCAAATTTCCGACATTTCAGACATTTTGAAAACTGCAGGGGGTTTGGGCAATATATGACCCATCGCCGTTTTCAGTAATTGGCATATTTTCGGTATAAAAAGTCGTAATTTGAAACTGAAAATAGGTGCAGAGAGTCAGAATTCGGTTCAAAAATCACGCTAAGGAGTCAAATTTCCGACATTTCAGACATTTTGAAAACTGCAGGGGTGTTTGGGCAAAATATGACCCATCACCGTTTACAGTAATTTCCATATTTTCGGTATGAAACGTCGTAATTTAAAACTGAAAATAGGTGCAGAGAGTCAGAATTCGGCTCAAAAATCACGCTCAAGAATCAAATTTCTGACATTTCAGACATTTTGAAAACTGCACGGGGGTTTGGGCAAAATATGACCCATCGCCGGTTTCAGTAATTGGCATATTTTCGGTATAAAAAGTCGTAATTTGAAACTGAAAATAGGTGCCGAGAGTCAGAATTCGGCTCAAAAATCACGCTCAGGAGTCAAATTTCCGATATTTCAGACATTTTGAAAACTGCAGGGGTGTTTGGGCAAAATATGACCCATCACCGTTTACAGTAATTTCCATATTTTCGGTATGAAACGTCGTAATTTGAAACTGAAAATAGGTGCAGAGAGTCAGAATTCGGCTCAAAAATCACGCTCCGGAATCAAATTTCTGACATTTCAGACATTTTGAAAACTGCAGGGGGGTTTGGGCAAAATATGACCCATCGCCGTTTTCAGTAATTGGCATATTTTCGGTATAAAAAGTCGTAATTTGAAACTAAAAATAGGTGCAGAGAGTCAGAATTCGGCTCAAAAATCACGCTAAGGAGTCAAATTTCCGACATTTCAGACTTTTTGAAAACTGCAGGGGGGTTTGGGCAAAATATTACCCATCGCCGTTTTCAGTAATTGGCATATTTTCGGTATAAAAAGTCGTAATTTGAAACTGAAAATAGGCGCAGAGCGTCAGAATTCGGCTTAAAAATCACGCTCAGGAGTCAAATTTCCGACATTTCAGACATTTTGAAAACTGCAGGGGGGTTTGGGCAAAATATGACCCATCGCCGTTTTCAGTAATTGGCATATTTTCGGTATAAAACGTAATTTGAAACTGAAAATAGTTGCAGAGTCAGAATTCGGATAAAAAAACACGCTCAGGAGTCAAATTTCCGACATTTCAGACATTTTGAAAACTGCAGGGGGTTTGGGCAAAATATGACCCATCGCCGTTTTCAGTAATTGGCATATTTTCGGTATGAAACGTCGTAATTTGAAACTGAAAATAGGCGCAGAGAGTCAGAATACGGCTCAAAAATCACGCTCAGGAGTCAAATTTCCGACATTTCAGACATTTTGAAAACTGCAGGGGGGTTTGGCAAAATTGACCCATCGCCGTTTTCAGTAATTGGCATATTTTCGGTATGAAACGTCGTAATCTGAAACTGAAAATAGGTGCAGAGAGTCAGAATTCGGCTCAAAAATCACGCTAAGGAGTCAAATTTCCGACATTTCAGACATTTTGAAAACTGCAGGGACATTTGGGCAAAATATGACCCATCGCCGTTTACAGTAATTGGCATATTTTCGGTATGAAACGTCGTAATTTGAAACTGAAAATAGGCGCAGAGAGTCAGAATACGGCTCAAAAATCACGCTCAGGAGTCAAATTTCAAAAATTTCAGACATTTTGAAAACTGCAGGGGGGTTTGGGCAAAATTGACCCATCGCCGTTTTCAGTAATTGGCATATTTTCGGTGTGAAAGGTCGTAATTTGGAACTGAAAATAGGTGCAGAGAGTCAAAATTCGGCTCAAAAATCACGCTCAGGAGTCAAATTTCCGACATTTCATACATTTTGAAATTTGCAGGGGGGTTTGGGCAAAATATGACCCATCGCCGTTTACAGGAATTGGCATATTTTCGGTATGAAACGTCGTAATTTGAAACTGAAAATAGGCGTAGAGAGTCAGAATACGGCTCAAAAATCAAGCTCAGGAGTCAAATTTCCGACATTTCAGACATTTTGAAAACTGCAGGGGGGTTGGGGCAAAATATGACCCATCGCCGATTACAGTAGTTGGCATATTTTCGGTATGAAACGTCGTAACTTGAAACTGAAAATAGGTGCATAGAGTCAGAATTCGGCTCAAAAATCACGCTCAGGAGTCAAATTTCCGACATTTCAGACATTTTGAAAACTGCAGGGGGGTTTGGGCAAAATATGACCCATCGCCGTTTACAGTAATTGGTATATTTTCAGTATGAAACGTCGTAATTTGAAACTGAAAATAGGTGCAGAGAGTCAGAACTCGGCTCAAAAATCACACTCAGGAGTCAAATTTCCGACATTTCAGACATTTTGAAAACTGCAGGGGGTTTGGGCAATATATGACCCATCGCCGTTTTCAGTAATTGGCATATTTTCGTTATAAAAAGTCGTAATTTGAAACTGAAAATAGGTGCAGAGAGTCAGAATTCGGCTCAAAAATCACGCTAAGGAGTCAAATTTCCGACATTTCAGACATTTTGAAAACTGCAGGGGTGTTTGGGCAAAATATGACCCATCACCGTTTGCAGTAATTTCATATTTTCGGTATGAAACATCGTAATTTGAAACTGAAAATAGGTGTAGAGAGTCAGAATTCGGCTCAAAAATCACGCTCAGTAGTCAAGTTTCCGACATTTCAGACATTTTAAAAACTGCAGGGGGGTTTGGGCAAAATATGACCCATCGCCGTTTTCAGTAATTGGCATATTTTCGGTATAAAAAGTCGTAATTTGAAACTAAATATAGGTGCAGAGAGTCTGAATTCGGCTCAAAAATCACGCTCAGGAGTCAAATTTCCGACATTTCAGACATTTTGAAAACTGCAGGGGGTTTGGGCAATATATGACCCATCGCCGTTTTCAGTAATTGGCATATTTTCGGTATAAAAAGTCGTAATTTGAAACTGAAAATAGGTGCAGAGAGTCAGAATTCGGTTCAAAAATCACGCTAAGGAGTCAAATTTCCGACATTTCAGACATTTTGAAAACTGCAGGGGTGTTTGGGCAAAATATGACCCATCACCGTTTACAGTAATTTCCATATTTTCGGTATGAAACGTCGTAATTTAAAACTGAAAATAGGTGCAGAGAGTCAGAATTCGGCTCAAAAATCACGCTCAAGAATCAAATTTCTGACATTTCAGACATTTTGAAAACTGCACGGGGGTTTGGGCAAAATATGACCCATCGCCGGTTTCAGTAATTGGCATATTTTCGGTATAAAAAGTCGTAATTTGAAACTGAAAATAGGTGCCGAGAGTCAGAATTCGGCTCAAAAATCACGCTCAGGAGTCAAATTTCCGACAATTTAGACATTTTGAAAACTGCAGGGGGGTTTGGGCAAAATATGATCCATCGCCGTTTTCAGTTATTGGCATATTTTCGGTATGAAACGTCGTAACTTGAAACTGAAAATAGGTGCAGAGAGTCAGAATTCGGCTCAAAAATCACGCTCAGGAGTCAAATTTCCGACATTTCAGACATTTTGAAAACTGCAGTGGGGTTTGTGCAAAATATGACACATCGCCGTTTTCAGTAATTGGCATATTTTCGGTATAAAAAGTCGTAATTTGAAACTGAAAATAGGTGCAGAGAGTCAGAATTCGGCTCAAAAATCACGCTAAGGAGTCAAATTTCCGACATTTCAGACATTTTGAAAACTGCAGGGGGGTTTGGGCAAAATATTACCCATCGCCGTTTTCAGTAATTGGCATATTTTCGGTATAAAAAGTCGTAATTTGAAACTGAAAATAGGCGCAGAGCGTCAGAATTCGGCTCAAAAATCACGCTCAGGAGTCAAATTTCCGACATTTCAGACATTTTGAAAACTGCAGGGGGGTTTGGGCAAAATATGACCCATCTCCGTTTTCATTAATTGGCATATTTTCGGTATAAAAAGTCGTAATTTGAAACTGAAAATATGCGCAGAGAGTCAGAATTCGGCTCAAAAATCACGCTCAGGAGTCAAATTCCCGACATTTCAGACATTTTGAAAACTGCAGTGGGGTTTGGGCAAAATATGACACATCGCCGTTTTCAGTAATTGGCATATTTTCGGTATAAAAAGTCGTAATTTGAAACTGAAAATAGGTGCAGAGAGTCAGAATTCGGCTCAGAAATCACGCTCAGGAGTCAAATTTCCGACATTTCAGACATTTTGAAAACTGCAGGGGGGCTTGGGCAAAATATGACCCATCGCCGTTTTCAGTAGTTGGCATATTTTCGGTATAAAAAGTCGTAATTTGAAACTGAAAATAGGTACAGAGAGTCAGAATTCGGCTCAAAAATCACGCTCAGGAGTCAAATTTCCGACATTTCAGACATTTTGAAAACTGCAGGGGGGTTTTGGCAAAATATGACCCATCGCCGTTTACAGTAATTGGCATATTTTCGGTATGAAACGTCGTAATTTGAAACTGAAAATAGGTGCAGAGAGTCAGAACTCGGCTCAAAAATCACACGCAGGAGTCAAATTTCCGACATATCAGACATTTTGAAAACTGCAGGGGGGTTTGGGCAAAATATGACCCATCGCCGTTTTCAGTAATTGGCATATTTTCGGTTAAAAAAAGTCGTAATTTGAAACTGAAAATAGGCGCAGAGAGTCAGAATTCGGCTCAAAAATCACACTCAGGAGTCAAATTTCCGACATTTCAGACATTTTGAAAACTGCAGGGGGGTTTGGGCAAAATATGACCCATCACCGTTTACAGTAATTGGCATATTTTCGGTATGAAACGTCGTAATTTGAAACTGAAAATAGGTGCAGAGTCAGAATTCGGGTTAAAAATCACGCTCAGGAGTCAAATTTCCAACATTTCAGACATTTTGAAAACTGCAGGGGGGGTTTGGGCAAAATATGACCCATCGCCGTTTTCAGTAATTGGCATATTTTCGGAATGAAACGTCGTAATTTGAAACTGAAAATAGGTGCAGAGAGTTAGAATTCGGCTCAAAAATCATGCTCAGGAGTCAAATTTCCGACATTTCAGACATTTTGAAAACTGCAGGGAAGTTTGGGCAAAATATGACCAATCGCTGTTTTCAGTAATTGGCATTTTTTCGGTATAAAAAGTCGTAATTTGAAACTGAAAATAGGTGCAGAGAGTCAGTATTTGGCTCAAAAATCACGCTCAGGAGTCAAATTTCCGACATTTCAGACATTTTGAAAACTGCTGGGGGGTTTGGGCAAAATTGACCCATCGCCGTTTTCAGTAATTGGCATATTTTCGGTGTGAAAGGTCGTAATTTGGAACTGAAAATAGGTGCAGAGAGTCAAAATTCCTCTCAAAAATCACGCTCAGGAGTCAAATTTCCGACATTTTATACATTTTGAAAATTGCAGGGGGGTTTGGGCAAAATATGACCCATCGCCGTTTACAGTAATTGGCATATTTTCGGTATGAAACGTCGTAATTTGAAACTGAAAATAGGCGTAGAGAGTCAGAATACGGCTCAAAAATCAAGATCAGGAGTCAAATTTCCGACATTTCAGACATTTTGAAAACTGCAGGGGGGTTGGGGCAAAATATGACCCATCGCCGTTTACAGTAGTTGGCATATTTTCGGTATGAAACGTCGTAACTTCAAACTGAAAATAGGTGCATAGAGTCAGAATTCGGCTCAAAAATCACGCTCAGGAGTCAAATTTCCGACATTTTAGACATTTTGAAAACTGCAGGGGGGTTTGGGCAAAATATGACCCATCGCCGTTTTCAGTAATTGGCATATTTTCGGTATAAAAAGACGTAATTTGAAACTGAAAATAAGTGCAGAGAGTCAGAATTCGGCTCAAAAATCACGCTCAGGAGTCAAACTTCCGACATTTCAGACATTTTGAAAACTGCAGGGGGGTTTGGGCAAAATATGACCCATCGCCGTTTACAGTAATTGGTATATTTTCAGTATGAAACGTCGTAATTTGAAACTGAAAATAGGTGCAGAGAGTCAGAACTCGGCTCAAAAATCACACTCAGGAGTCAAATTTCCGACATTTCAGACATTTTGAAAACTGCAGGGGGGTTTGGGCAAAATATGACCCATCGCCGTTTGCAGTAATTTCATATTTTCGGAATGAAACATCGTAATTTGAAACTGAAAATAGGTGTAGAGAGTCAGAATTCGGCTCAAAAATCATGCTCAGTAGTCAAGTTTCCGACATTTCAGACATTTTAAAAACTGCAGGGGGGTTTGGGCAAAATATGACCCATCGCCGTTTTCAGTAATTGGCATATTTTCGGTATAAAAAGTCGTAATTTGAAACTAAATATAGGTGCAGAGAGTCTGAATTCGGCTCAAAAATCACGCTAAGGAGTCAAATTTCCGACATTTCAGACATTTTGAAAACTGCAGGGGTGTTTGGGCAAAATATGACCCATCACCGTTTACAGTAATTTCCATATTTTCGGTATGAAACGTCGTAATTTGAAACTGAAAATAGGTGCAGAGAGTCAGAACTCGGCTCAAAAATCACGCTCAGGAATCAAATTTCTGACATTTCAGACATTTTGAAAACTGCACGGGGGTTTGGGCAAAATATGACCCATCGCCGTTTTCAGTAATTGGCATATTTTCGGTATAAAAAGTCGTAATTTGAAACTGAAAATAGGTGCCGAGAGTCAGAATTCGGCTCAAAAATCACGCTCAGGAGTCAAATTTCCGACATTTCAGACATTTTAAAAACTGCAGGGGGGTTTGGGCAAAATATGACCCATCGCCGTTTTCAGTAATTGGCATATTTTCGGTATAAAAAGTCGTAATTTGAAACTGAAAATAGGCGTAGAGAGTCAGAATTCGGCTCAAAAATCACGCTCAGGAGTCAAATTTCCGACATTTTAGACATTTTGAAAACTGCAGGGGGGTTTGGGCAAAATATGATCCATCGCCGTTTTCAGTTATTGGCATATTTTCGGTATGAAACGTCGTAACTTGAAACTGAAAATAGGTGCAGAGAGTCAGAATTCGGCTCAAAAATCACGCTCAGGAGTCAAATTCCCGACATTTCAGACATTTTAAAAACTGCAGTGGGGTTTGGGCAAAATATGACACATCGCCGTTTTCAGTAATTGGCATATTTTCGGTATAAAAAGTCGTAATTTGAAACTGAAAATAGGTGCAGTGAGTCAGAATTCGGCTCGAAAATCACGCTCAGGAGTCAAATTTCCGACATTTCAGACATTTTGAAAACTGCAGGGGGGCTTGGGCAAAATATGACCCATCGCCGTTTTCAGTAGTTGGCATATTTTCGGTATAAAAAGTCGTAATTTGAAACTGAAAATAGGTGCCGAGAGTCAGAATTCGGCTCAAAAATCACGCTCAGGAGTCAAATTTCCGACATTTCAGACATTTTAAAAACTGCAGGGGGGTTTGGGCAAAATATGACCCATCGCCGTTTTCAGTAATTGGCATATTTTCGGTATAAAAAGTCGTAATTTGAAACTGAAAATAGGCGTAGAGAGTCAGAATTCGGCTCAAAAATCACGCTCAGGAGTCAAATTTCCGACATTTTAGACATTTTGAAAACTGCAGGGGGGTTTGGGCAAAATATGATCCATCGCCGTTTTCAGTTATTGGCATATTTTCGGTATGAAACGTCGTAACTTGAAACTGAAAATAGGTGCAGAGAGTCAGAATTCGGCTCAAAAATCACGCTCAGGAGTCAAATTCCCGACATTTCAGACATTTTAAAAACTGCAGTGGGGTTTGGGCAAAATATGACACATCGCCGTTTTCAGTAATTGGCATATTTTCGGTATAAAAAGTCGTAATTTGAAACTGAAAATAGGTGCAGTGAGTCAGAATTCGGCTCGAAAATCACGCTCAGGAGTCAAATTTCCGACATTTCAGACATTTTGAAAACTGCAGGGGGGCTTGGGCAAAATATGACCCATCGCCGTTTTCAGTAGTTGGCATATTTTCGGTATAAAAAGTCGTAATTTGAAACTGAAAATAGGTACAGAGAGTCAGAATTCGGCTCAAAAACCACGCTCAGGAGTCAAATTTCCGACATTTCAGACTTTTTGAAAACTGCAGGGGGGTTTTGGCAAAAAATGACCCATCGCCGTTTACAGTAATTGGCATATTTTCGGTATGAAACTTCGTAATTTGAAACTGAAAATAGGTGCAGAGAGTCAGAACTCGGCTCAAAAATCACACTCAGGAGTCAAATTTCCGACATATCAGACATTTTGAAAACTGCAGGGGGGTTTGGGCAAAATATGACCCATCGCCGTTTTCAGTAATTGGCATATTTTCGGTATAAAAAGTCGTAATTTGAAACTGAAAATAGGCGTAGAGAGTCAGAATTCGGCTCAAAAATCACGCTCAGGAGTCAAATTTCCGACATTTTAGACATTTTGAAAACTGCAGGGGGGTTTGGGCAAAATATGATCCATCGCCGTTTTCAGTTATTGGCATATTTTCGGTATGAAACGTCGTAACTTGAAACTGAAAATAGGTGCAGAGAGTCAGAATTCGGCTCAAAAATCACGCTCAGGAGTCAAATTCCCGACATTTCAGACATTTTAAAAACTGCAGTGGGGTTTGGGCAAAATATGACACATCGCCGTTTTCAGTAATTGGCATATTTTCGGTATAAAAAGTCGTAATTTGAAACTGAAAATAGGTGCAGTGAGTCAGAATTCGGCTCGAAAATCACGCTCAGGAGTCAAATTTCCGACATTTCAGACATTTTGAAAACTGCAGGGGGGCTTGGGCAAAATATGACCCATCGCCGTTTTCAGTAGTTGGCATATTTTCGGTATAAAAAGTCGTAATTTGAAACTGAAAATAGGTGCCGAGAGTCAGAATTCGGCTCAAAAATCACGCTCAGGAGTCAAATTTCCGACATTTCAGACATTTTAAAAACTGCAGGGGGGTTTGGGCAAAATATGACCCATCGCCGTTTTCAGTAATTGGCATATTTTCGGTATAAAAAGTCGTAATTTGAAACTGAAAATAGGCGTAGAGAGTCAGAATTCGGCTCAAAAATCACGCTCAGGAGTCAAATTTCCGACATTTTAGACATTTTGAAAACTGCAGGGGGGTTTGGGCAAAATATGATCCATCGCCGTTTTCAGTTATTGGCATATTTTCGGTATGAAACGTCGTAACTTGAAACTGAAAATAGGTGCAGAGAGTCAGAATTCGGCTCAAAAATCACGCTCAGGAGTCAAATTCCCGACATTTCAGACATTTTAAAAACTGCAGTGGGGTTTGGGCAAAATATGACACATCGCCGTTTTCAGTAATTGGCATATTTTCGGTATAAAAAGTCGTAATTTGAAACTGAAAATAGGTGCAGTGAGTTAGAATTCGGCTCGAAAATCACGCTCAGGAGTCAAATTTCCGACATTTCAGACATTTTGAAAACTGCAGGGGGGCTTGGGCAAAATATGACCCATCGCCGTTTTCAGTAGTTGGCATATTTTCGGTATAAAAAGTCGTAATTTGAAACTGAAAATAGGTACAGAGAGTCAGAATTCGGCTCAAAAACCACGCTCAGGAGTCAAATTTCCGACATTTCAGACTTTTTGAAAACTGCAGGGGGGTTTTGGCAAAAAATGACCCATCGCCGTTTACAGTAATTGGCATATTTTCGGTATGAAACTTCGTAATTTGAAACTGAAAATAGGTGCAGAGAGTCAGAACTCGGCTCAAAAATCACACTCAGGAGTCAAATTTCCGACATATCAGACATTTTGAAAACTGCAGGGGGGTTTGGGCAAAATATGACCCATCGCCGTTTTCAGTAATTGGCATATTTTCGGTATAAAAAGTCGTAATTTGAAACTGAAAATAGGTGCCGAGAGTCAGAATTCGGCTCAAAAATCACGCTCAGGAGTCAAATTTCCGACATTTCAGACATTTTAAAAACTGCAGGGGGGTTTGGGCAAAATATGACCCATCGCCGTTTTCAGTAATTGGCATATTTTCGGTATAAAAAGTCGTAATTTGAAACTGAAAATAGGCGCAGAGAGTCAGAATTCGGCTCAAAAATCACGCTCAGGAGTCAAATTTCCGACATTTTAGACATTTTGAAAACTGCAGGGGGGTTTGTGCAAAATATGATCCATCGCCGTTTTCAGTTATTGGCATATTTTCGGTATGAAACGTCGTAATTTGAAACTGAAAATAGGTGCAGAGAGTTAGAATTCGGCTCAAAAATCACGCTCAGGAGTCAAATTTCCGACATTTCAGACATTTTGAAAACTGCAGTGGGGTTTGGGCAAAATATGACACATCGCCGTTTTCAGTAATTGGCATATTTTCGGTATAAAAAGTCGTAATTTGAAACTGAAAATAGGTGCAGAGAGTCAGAATTCGGCTCAGAAATCACGCTCAGGAGTCAAATTTCCGACATTTCAGACATTTTGAAAACTGCAGGGGGGCTTGGGCAAAATATGACCCATCGCCGTTTTCAGTAGTTGGCATATTTTCAGTATAAAAAGTCGTAATTTGAAACTGAAAATAGGTACAGAGAGTCAGAATTCGGCTCAAATATCACGCTCAGGAGTCAAATTTCCGACATTTCAGACATTTTGAAAACTGCAGGGGGGTTTTGGCAAAATATGACCCATCGCCGTTTACAGTAATTGGCATATTTTCGGTATGAAACGTCGTAATTTGAAACTGAAAATAGGTGCAGAGAGTCAGAACTCGGCTCAAAAATCACACGCAGGAGTCAAATTTCCGACATAACAGACATTTTGAAAACTGCAGGGGGGTTTGGGCAAAATATGACCCATCGCCGTTTTCAGTAATTGGCATATTTTCGGTAAAAAAAGTCGTAATTTGAAACTGAAAATAGGCGCAGAGAGTCAGAATTCGGCTCAAAAATCACACTCAGGAGTCAAATTTCCGACATTTCAGACATTTTGAAAACTGCAGGGGGGTTTGGGCAAAATATGACCCATCACCGTTTACAGTAATTGGCATATTTTCGGTATGAAACGTCGTAATTTGAAACTGAAAATAGGTGCAGAGTCAGAATTCGGGTTAAAAATCACGCTCAGGAGTCAAATTTCCAACATTTCAGACATTTTGAAAACTGCAGGGGGGGTTTGGGCAAAATATGACCCATCGCCGTTTTCAGTAATTGGCATATTTTCGGTATGAAACGTCGTAATTTGAAACTGAAAATAGGTGCAGAGAGTTAGAATTCGGCTCAAAAATCACGCTCAGGAGTCAAATTTCCGACATTTCAGACATTTTGAAAACTGCAGGGAAGTTTGGGCAAAATATGACCAATCGCTGTTTTCAGTAATTGGCATTTTTTCGGTATAAAAAGTCGTAATTTGAAACTGAAAATAGCTGCAGAGTCAGAATTCGGATAAAAAATCACGCTCAGGAGTCAAATTTCCGACATTTCAGACATTTTGAAAACTGCAGGGGGTTTGGGCAAAATATGACCTATCACCGTTTTCAATAATTGGCATATTTTCGGTATAAAAAGTCGTAATTTGAAACTGAAATAGGTGCAGAGTCAGATTTGGCTCAAAAATCACGCTCAGGAGTCAAATTTCCGACATTTCAGACATTTTGAAAACTGCAGGGGGGTTTGGGCAAAATTGACCCATCGCCGTTTTCAGTAATTGGCATATTTTCGGTGTGAAAGGTCGTAATTTGGAACTGAAAATAGGTGCAGAGAGTCAGAATACGGCTCAAAAATCAAGATCAGGAGTCAAATTTCCGACATTTCAGACATTTTGAAAACTGCAGGGTGGTTGGGGCAAAATATGACCCATCGCCGTTTACAGTAGTTGGCATATTTTCAGTATGAAACGTCGTAACTTCAAACTGAAAATAGGTGCATAGAGTCAGAATTCGGCTCAAAAATCACGCTCAGGAGTCAAATTTCCGACATTTTAGACATTTTGAAAACTGCAGGGGGGTTTGGGCAAAATGTGACCCATCGCCGTTTTCAGTAATTGGCATATTTTCGGTATAAAAAGTCGTAATTTGAAACTGAAAATAAGTGCAGAGAGTCAGAATTCGGCTCAAAAATCACGCTCAGGAGTCAAACTTCCGACATTTCAGACATTTTGAAAACTGCAGGGGGGTTTGGGCAAAATATGACCCATCGCCGTTTGCAGTAATTTCATATTTTCGGTATGAAACATCGTAATTTGAAACTGAAAATAGGTGTAGAGAGTCAGAATTCGGCTCAAAAATCATGCTCAGTAGTCAAGTTTCCGACATTTCAGACATTTTAAAAACTGCAGGGGGGTTTGGGCAAAATATGACCCATCGCCGTTTTCAGTAATTGGCATATTTTCGGTATAAAAAGTCGTAATTTGAAACTGAAAATAGGTGCAGAGAGTTAGAATTCGGCTCAAAAATCACGCTCAGGAGTCAAATTTCCGACATTTCAGACATTTTGAAAACTGCAGGGAAGATTGGGCAAAATATGACTAATCGCCGTTTTCAGTAATTGGCATTTTTTCGGTATAAAAAGTCGTAATTTGAAACTGAAAATAGCTGCAGAGTGAGAATTCGGATAAAAAATCACGCTCAGGAGTCAAATTTCCGACATTTCAGACATTTTGAAAACTGCAGGGGGGTTTGGGCAAAATATGACCCATCGCCGTTTTCAATAATTGGCATATTTTCGGTATAAAAAGTCGTAATTTGAAACTGAAATAGGTGCAGAGAGTCAGAATTTGGCTCAAAAATCACGCTCAGGAGTCAAATTTCCGACATTTCAGACATTTTGAAAACTGCAGGGGGGTTTGGGCAAAATATGACCCATCGCCGTTTACAGTAATTGGCATATTTTCGGTATGAAACGTCGTAATTTGAAACTGAAAATAGGCGCAGAGAGTCAGAATTCGGCTCAAAAATCACGCTCAGGAGTCAAATTTCAAAAATTTCAGACATTTTGAAAACTGCAGGGGGGTTTGGGCAAAATTGACCCATCGCCGTTTTCAGTAATTGGCATATTTTCGGTGTGAAAGGTCGTAATTTGGAACTGAAAATAGGTGCAGAGAGTCAAAATTCGGCTCAAAAATCACGCTCAGGAGTCAAATTTCCGACATTTTATACATTTTGAAAATTGCAGGGGGGGTTTGGGCAAAATATGACCCATCGCCGTTTACAGTAATTGGCATATTTTCGGTATGAAACGTCGTAATTTGAAACTGAAAATAGGCGTAGAGAGTCAGAATACGGCTCAAAAATCAAGCTCAGGAGTCAAATTTCCGACATTTCAGACATTTTGAAAACTGCAGGGGGGTTGGGGCAAAATATGACCCATCGCCGTTTACAGTAGTTGGCATATTTTCGGTATGAAACGTCGTAACTTGAAACTGAAAATAGGTGCATAGAGTCAGAATTCGGCTCAAAAATCACGCTCAGGAGTCAAATTTCCGACATTTCAGACATTTTGAAAACTGCAGGGGGATTTGGGCAAAATATGACCCATCGCCGTTTACAGTAATTGGTATATTTTCAGTATGAAACGTCGTAATTTGAAACTGAAAATAGGTGCAGAGAGTCAGAACTCGGCTCAAAAATCACACTCAGGAGTCAAATTTCCGACATTTCAGACATTTTGAAAACTGCAGGGGGGTTTGGGCAAAATATGACCCATCGCCGTTTGCAGTAATTTCATATTTTCGGTATGAAACATCGTAATTTGAAACTGAAAATAGGTGTAGAGAGTCAGAATTCGGCTCAAAAATCACGCTCAGTAGTCAAGTTTCCGACATTTCAGACATTTTAAAAACTGCAGGGGGGTTTGGGCAAAATATGACCCATCGCCGTTTTCAGTAATTGGCATATTTTCGGTATAAAAAGTCGTAATTTGAAACTAAATATAGGTGCAGAGAGTCTGAATTCGGCTCAAAAATCACGTTCAGGAGTCAAATTTCCGACATTTCAGACATTTTGAAAACTGCAGGGGGTTTGGGCAATATATGACCCATCGCCGTTTTCAGTAATTGGCATATTTTCGGTATAAAAAGTCGTAATTTGAAACTGAAAATAGGTGCAGAGAGTCAGTATTCGGCTCAAAAATCACGCTAAGGAGTCAAATTTCCGACATTTCAGACATTTTGAAAACTGCAGGGGGGTTTGGGCAAAATATGACCCATCGCCGTTTACAGTAATTGGCATATTTTCGGTATGAAACGTCGTAATTTGAAACTGAAAATAGGCGCAGAGAGTCAGAATTCGGCTCAAAAATCACGCTCAGGAGTCAAATTTCAAAAATTTCAGACATTTTGAAAACTGCAGGGGGGTTTGGGCAAAATTGACCCATCGCCGTTTTCAGTAATTGGCATATTTTCGGTGTGAAAGGTCGTAATTTGGAACTGAAAATAGGTGCAGAGAGTCAAAATTCGGCTCAAAAATCACGCTCAGGAGTCAAATTTCCGACATTTTATACATTTTGAAAATTGCAGGGGGGGTTTGGGCAAAATATGACCCATCGCCGTTTACAGTAATTGGCATATTTTCGGTATGAAACGTCGTAATTTGAAACTGAAAATAGGCGTAGAGAGTCAGAATACGGCTCAAAAATCAAGCTCAGGAGTCAAATTTCCGACATTTCAGACATTTTGAAAACTGCAGGGGGGTTGGGGCAAAATATGACCCATCGCCGTTTACAGTAGTTGGCATATTTTCGGTATGAAACGTCGTAACTTGAAACTGAAAATAGGTGCATAGAGTCAGAATTCGGCTCAAAAATCACGCTCAGGAGTCAAATTTCCGACATTTCAGACATTTTGAAAACTGCAGGGGGATTTGGGCAAAATATGACCCATCGCCGTTTACAGTAATTGGTATATTTTCAGTATGAAACGTCGTAATTTGAAACTGAAAATAGGTGCAGAGAGTCAGAACTCGGCTCAAAAATCACACTCAGGAGTCAACTTTCCGACATTTCAGACATTTTGAAAACTGCAGGGGGGTTTGGGCAAAATATGACCCATCGCCGTTTGCAGTAATTTCATATTTTCGGTATGAAACATCGTAATTTGAAACTGAAAATAGGTGTAGAGAGTCAGAATTCGGCTCAAAAATCACGCTCAGTAGTCAAGTTTCCGACATTTCAGACATTTTAAAAACTGCAGGGGGGTTTGGGCAAAATATGACCCATCGCCGTTTTCAGTAATTGGCATATTTTCGGTATAAAAAGTCGTAATTTGAAACTAAATATAGGTGCAGAGAGTCTGAATTCGGCTCAAAAATCACGTTCAGGAGTCAAATTTCCGACATTTCAGACATTTTGAAAACTGCAGGGGGTTTGGGCAATATATGACCCATCGCCGTTTTCAGTAATTGGCATATTTTCGGTATAAAAAGTCGTAATTTGAAACTGAAAATAGGTGCAGAGAGTCAGTATTCGGCTCAAAA
The DNA here is from genome assembly GCF_040958095.1 of Procambarus clarkii. Lineage (NCBI taxonomy): Eukaryota > Metazoa > Arthropoda > Malacostraca > Decapoda > Cambaridae > Procambarus > Procambarus clarkii. The sequence goes on from NW_027189202.1 coordinate 334,191, forward strand.
ATCACGCTAAGGAGTCAAATTTCCGATATTTCAGACATTTTGAAAACTGCAGGGGTGTTTGGGCCAAATATGACCCATCACCGTTTACAGTAATTTCCATATTTTCGGTATGAAACGTCGTAATTTGAAACTGAAAATAGGTGCAGAGAGTCAGAACTCGGCTCAAAAATCACGCTCAGGAATCAAATTTCTGACATTTCAGACATTTTGAAAACTGCACGGGATTTTGGGCAAAATATGACCCATCGCCGTTTTCAGTAATTGGCATATTTTCGGTATAAAAAGTCGTAATTTGAAACTGAAAATAGGTGCCGAGAGTCAGAATTCGGCTCAAAAATCACGCTCAGGAGTCAAATTTCCGACATTTCAGACATTTTAAAAACTGCACGGGGGTTTGGGCAAAATATGACCCATCGCCGTTTTCAGTAATTGGCATATTTTCGGTATAAAAAGTCGTAATTTGAAACTGAAAATAGGCGCAGAGAGTCAGAATACGGCTCAAAAATCACGCTCAGGAGTCAAATTTCCGACATTTTAGACATTTTGAAAACTGCAGGGGGGTTTGGGCAAAATATGATCCATCGCCGTTTTCAGTTATTGGCATATTTTCGGTATGAAACGTCGTAACTTGAAACTGAAAATAGGTGCAGAGAGTCAGAATTCGGCTCAAAAATCACGCTCAGGAGTCAAATTCCCGACATTTCAGACATTTTGAAAACTGCAGTGGGGTTTGGGCAAAATATGACACATCGCCGTTTTCAGTAATTGGCATATTTTCGGTATAAAAAGTCGTAATTTGAAACTGAAAATAGGTGCAGAGAGTCAGAATTCGGCACAAAAATCACGCTCAGGAGTCAAATTTCCGACATTTCAGACATTTTGAAAACTGCAGGGGGGCTTGGGCAAAATATGACCCATCGCCGTTTTCAGTAGTTGGCATATTTTCGGTATAAAAAGTCGTAATTTGAAACTGAAAATAGGTACAGAGAGTCAGAATTCGGCTCAAAAACCACGCTCAGGAGTCAAATTTCCGACATTTCAGACTTTTTGAAAACTGCAGGGGGGTTTTGGCAAAATATGACCCATCGCCGTTTACAGTAATTGGCATATTTTCGGTATGAAACTTCGTAATTTGAAACTGAAAATAGGTGCAGAGAGTCAGAACTCGGCTCAAAAATCACACTCAGGAGTCAAATTTCCGACATTTCAGACATTTTGAAAACTGCAGGGGGGTTTGGGCAAAATATGACCCATCGCCGTTTTCAGTAATTGGCATATTTTCGGTGTGAAAGGTCGTAATTTGGAACTGAAAATAGGTGCAGAGAGTCAAAATTCGGCTCAAAAATCACGCTCAGGAGTCAAATTTCCGACATTTCAGACATTTTGAAAACTGCAGGGGGGTTTGGGCAAAATATGACCCATCGTAGTTTTCAGTAATTGGCATATTTTGGGTATGAAACGTCGTAATTTGAAACTGAAAATAGGTGCAGAGAGTTAGAATTCGGCTCAAAAATCACGCTCAGGAGTCAAATTTCCGACATTTCAGACATTTTGAAAACTGCAGGGAAGATTGGGGAAAATATGACTAATCGCCGTTTTCAGTAATTGGCATTTTTTCGGTATAAAAAGTTGTAATTTGAAACTGAAAATAGCTGCAGAGTCTGAATTCGGATAAAAAATCACGCTCAGGAGTCAAATTTCCGACATTTCAGACATTTTGAAAACTGCAGGGGGTTTGGGCAAAATATGACCCATCGCCGTTTTCAATAATTGGCATATTTTCGGTATAAAAAGTCGTAATTTGAAACTGAAATAGGTGCAGAGAGTCAGAATTTGGCTCAAAAATCACGCTCAGGAGTCAAATTTCCGACATTTCAGACATTTTGAAAACTGCAGGGGGGTTGGGGCAAAATATGACCCATCGCCGTTTACAGTAGTTGGCATATTTTCGGTATGAAACGTCGTAACTTGAAACTGAAAATAGGTGCATAGAGTCAGAATTCGGCTCAAAAATCACGCTCAGGAGTCAAATTTCCGACATTTCAGACATTTTGAAAACTGCAGGGGGATTTGGGCAAAATATGACCCATCGCCGTTTACAGTAATTGGTATATTTTCAGTATGAAACGTCGTAATTTGAAACTGAAAATAGGTGCAGAGAGTCAGAACTCGGCTCAAAAATCACACTCAGGACTCAAATTTCCGACATTTCAGACATTTTGAAAACTGCAGGGGGGTTTGGGCAAAATATGACCCATCGCCGTTTGCAGTAATTTCATATTTTCGGTATGAAACATCGTAATTTGAAACTGAAAATAGGTGTAGAGAGTCATAATTCGGCTCAAAAATCACGCTCAGTAGTCAAGTTTCCGACATTTCAGACATTTTAAAAACTGCAGGGGGGTTTGGGCAAAATATGACCCATCGCCGTTTTCAGTAATTGGCATATTTTCGGTATAAAAAGTCGTAATTTGAAACTAAATATAGGTGCAGAGAGTCTGAATTCGGCTCAAAAATCACGCTCAGGAGTCAAATTTCCGACATTTCAGACATTTTGAAAACTGCAGGGGGTTTGGGCAATATATGACCCATCGCCGTTTTCAGTAATTGGCATATTTTCGGTATAAAAAGTCGTAATTTGAAACTGAAAATAGGTGCAGAGAGTCAGTATTCGGCTCAAAAATCACGCTAAGGAGTCAAATATCCGACATTTCAGACATTTTGAAAACTGCAGGGGTGTTTGGGCCAAATATGACCCATCACCGTTTACAGTAATTTCCATATTTTCGGTATGAAACGTCGTAATTTGAAACTGAAAATAGGTGCAGAGAGTCAGAACTCGGCTCAAAAATCACGCTCAGGAATCAAATTTCTGACATTTCAGACATGTTGAAAACTGCACGGGGGTTTGGGCAAAATATGACCCATCGCCGTTTTCAGTAATTGGCATATTTTCGGTATAAAAAGTCGTAATTTGAAACTGAAAATAGGTGCCGAGAGTCAAAATTCGGCTAAAAAATCACGCTCAGGAGTCAAATTTCCGACATTTCAGACATTTTAAAAACTGCACGGGGGTTTGGGCAAAATATGACCCATCGCCGTTTTCAGTAATTGGCATATTTTCGGTATAAAAAGTCGTAATTTGAAACTGAAAATAGGCGCAGAGAGTCAGAATACGGCTCAAAAATCACGCTCAGGAGTCAAATTTCCGACATTTTAGACATTTTGAAAACTGCAGGGGGGTTTGGGCAAAATATGATCCATCGCCGTTTTCAGTTATTGGCATATTTTCGGTATGAAACGTCGTAACTTGAAACTGAAAATAAGTGCAGAGAGTCAGAATTCGGCTCAAAAATCACGCTCAGGAGTCAAATTTCCGACATTTCAGACATTTTGAAAACTGCAGTGGGGTTTGGGCAAAATATGACACATCGCCGTTTTCAGTAATTGGCATATTTTCGGTATAAAAAGTCGTAATTTGAAACTGAAAATAGGTGCAGAGAGTCAGAATTCGGCTCAAAAATCACGCTCAGGAGTCAAATTTCCGACATTTCAGACATTTTGAAAACTGCAGGGGGGGCTTGGGCAAAATATGACCCATCGCCGTTTTCAGTTGTTGGCATATTTTCGGTATAAAAAGTCGTAATTTGAAACTGAAAATAGGTACACAGAGTCAGAATTCGGCTCAAAAACCACGCTCAGGAGTCAAATTTCCGACATTTCAGACTTTTTGAAAACTGCAGGGGGGTTTTGGCAAAATATGACCCATCGCCGTTTACAGTAATTGGCATATTTTCGGTATGAAACTTCGTAATTTGAAACTGAAAATAGGTGCAGAGAGTCAGAACTCGGCTCAAAAATCACACTCAGGAGTCAAATTTCCGACATTTCAGACATTTTGAAAACTGCAGGGGGGTTTGGGCAAAATATGACCCATCGCCGTTTTCAGTAATTGGCATATTTTCGGTGTGAAAGGTCGTAATTTGGAACTGAAAATAGGTGCAGAGAGTCAAAATTCGGCTCAAAAATCACGCTCAGGAGTCAAATTTCCGACATTTCAGACATTTTGAAAACTGCAGGGGGGTTTGGGCAAAATATGACCCATCGTAGTTTTCAGTAATTGGCATATTTTGGGTATGAAACGTCGTAATTTGAAACTGAAAATAGGTGCAGAGAGTTAGAATTCGGCTCAAAAATCACGCTCAGGAGTCAAATTTCCGACATTTCAGACATTTTGAAAACTGCAGGGAAGATTGGGGAAAATATGACTAATCGCCGTTTTCAGTAATTGGCATTTTTTCGGTATAAAAAGTTGTAATTTGAAACTGAAAATAGCTGCAGAGTCTGAATTCGGATAAAAAATCACGCTCAGGAGTCAAATTTCCGACATTTCAGACATTTTGAAAACTGCAGGGGGTTTGGGCAAAATATGACCCATCGCCGTTTTCAATAATTGGCATATTTTCGGTATAAAAAGTCGTAATTTGAAACTGAAATAGGTGCAGAGAGTCAGAATTTGGCTCAAAAATCACGCTCAGGAGTCAAATTTCCGACATTTCAGACATTTTGAAAACTGCAGGGGGGTTGGGGCAAAATATGACCCATCGCCGTTTACAGTAGTTGGCATATTTTCGGTATGAAACGTCGTAACTTGAAACTGAAAATAGGTGCATAGAGTCAGAATTCGGCTCAAAAATCACGCTCAGGAGTCAAATTTCCGACATTTCAGACATTTTGAAAACTGCAGGGGGATTTGGGCAAAATATGACCCATCGCCGTTTACAGTAATTGGTATATTTTCAGTATGAAACGTCGTAATTTGAAACTGAAAATAGGTGCAGAGAGTCAGAACTCGGCTCAAAAATCACACTCAGGACTCAAATTTCCGACATTTCAGACATTTTGAAAACTGCAGGGGGGTTTGGGCAAAATATGACCCATCGCCGTTTGCAGTAATTTCATATTTTCGGTATGAAACATCGTAATTTGAAACTGAAAATAGGTGTAGAGAGTCATAATTCGGCTCAAAAATCACGCTCAGTAGTCAAGTTTCCGACATTTCAGACATTTTAAAAACTGCAGGGGGGTTTGGGCAAAATATGACCCATCGCCGTTTTCAGTAATTGGCATATTTTCGGTATAAAAAGTCGTAATTTGAAACTAAATATAGGTGCAGAGAGTCTGAATTCGGCTCAAAAATCACGCTCAGGAGTCAAATTTCCGACATTTCAGACATTTTGAAAACTGCAGGGGGTTTGGGCAATATATGACCCATCGCCGTTTTCAGTAATTGGCATATTTTCGGTATAAAAAGTCGTAATTTGAAACTGAAAATAGGTGCAGAGAGTCAGTATTCGGCTCAAAAATCACGCTAAGGAGTCAAATATCCGACATTTCAGACATTTTGAAAACTGCAGGGGTGTTTGGGCCAAATATGACCCATCACCGTTTACAGTAATTTCCATATTTTCGGTATGAAACGTCGTAATTTGAAACTGAAAATAGGTGCAGAGAGTCAGAACTCGGCTCAAAAATCACGCTCAGGAATCAAATTTCTGACATTTCAGACATGTTGAAAACTGCACGGGGGTTTGGGCAAAATATGACCCATCGCCGTTTTCAGTAATTGGCATATTTTCGGTATAAAAAGTCGTAATTTGAAACTGAAAATAGGTGCCGAGAGTCAAAATTCGGCTAAAAAATCACGCTCAGGAGTCAAATTTCCGACATTTCAGACATTTTAAAAACTGCACGGGGGTTTGGGCAAAATATGACCCATCGCCGTTTTCAGTAATTGGCATATTTTCGGTATAAAAAGTCGTAATTTGAAACTGAAAATAGGCGCAGAGAGTCAGAATACGGCTCAAAAATCACGCTCAGGAGTCAAATTTCCGACATTTTAGACATTTTGAAAACTGCAGGGGGGTTTGGGCAAAATATGATCCATCGCCGTTTTCAGTTATTGGCATATTTTCGGTATGAAACGTCGTAACTTGAAACTGAAAATAAGTGCAGAGAGTCAGAATTCGGCTCAAAAATCACGCTCAGGAGTCAAATTTCCGACATTTCAGACATTTTGAAAACTGCAGTGGGGTTTGGGCAAAATATGACACATCGCCGTTTTCAGTAATTGGCATATTTTCGGTATAAAAAGTCGTAATTTGAAACTGAAAATAGGTGCAGAGAGTCAGAATTCGGCTCAAAAATCACGCTCAGGAGTCAAATTTCCGACATTTCAGACATTTTGAAAACTGCAGGGGGGGCTTGGGCAAAATATGACCCATCGCCGTTTTCAGTTGTTGGCATATTTTCGGTATAAAAAGTCGTAATTTGAAACTGAAAATAGGTACACAGAGTCAGAATTCGGCTCAAAAACCACGCTCAGGAGTCAAATTTCCGACATTTCAGACTTTTTGAAAACTGCAGGGGGGTTTTGGCAAAATATGACCCATCGCCGTTTACAGTAATTGGCATATTTTCGGTATGAAACTTCGTAATTTGAAACTGAAAATAGGTGCAGAGAGTCAGAACTCGGCTCAAAAATCACACTCAGGAGTCAAATTTCCGACATTTCAGACATTTTGAAAACTGCAGGGGGGTTTGGGCAAAATATGAACCATCGCCGTTTTCAGTAATTGGCTTATTTTCGGTATGAAACGTCGTAATTTGAAACTGAAAATAGGTGCAGAGAGTTAGAATTCGGCTCAAAAATCATGCTCAGGAGTCAAATTTCCGACATTTCAGACATTTTGAAAACTGCAGGGGGGTTTGGGCAAAATATGACCAATCGCCGTTTTCAGTAATTGGCATTTTTTCGGTATAAAAAGTCGTAATTTGAAACTGAAAATAGCTGCAGAGTCAGAATTCGGATAAAAAATCACGCTCAGGAGTCAAATTTCCGACATTTCAGACATTTTGAAAACTGCAGGGTGTTTGGGCAAAATATGACCCATCGCCGTTTTCAATAATTGGCATATTTTCGGTATAAAAAGTCGTAATTTGAAACTGAAATAGGTGCAGAGAGTCAGAATTTGGCTCAAAAATCACGCTCAGGAGTCAAATTTCCGACATTTCAGACATTTTGAAAACTGCAGGGGGGTTTGGGCAAAATATGACCCATCGCCGTTTACAGTAATTGGCATATTTTCGGTATGAAACGTCGTAATTTGAAACTGAAAATAGGCGCAGAGAGTCAGAATACGGCTCAAAAATCACGCTCAGGAGTCAAATTTCAAACATTTCAGACATTTTAAAAACTGCAGGGGGGTTTGGGCAAAATATGACCCATCGCCGTTTTCAGTAATTGGCATATTTTCGGTATGAAACGTCGTAATTTGAAACTAAAAATAGGTGCAGAGAGTCAAATTTCGGCTCAAAAATCACGTTTAGGAATCAAATTTCCGACATTTCAGACATTTTGAAAACTGCAGGGGGGTTTGGGCAAAATATGACCCATCGCCGTTTACAGTAATTGGCATATTTTCGGTATAAAATGTCGTAATTTGAAACTGAAAATAGGGGCAGAGAGTCAGAATTCGGCTCAAAAATCACGCTCAGGAGTCAAATTTCCGACATTTCAGACATTTTGAAAACTTCACGGGGGTTTGGGCAAAATATGACCCATCGCCGTTTTCAGTAATTGGCTTATTTTCGGTATAAAAAGTCGTAATTTGAAACTGAAAATAGGTGCAGAGAGTCAGAATTCGGCTCAAAAATCACGCTCAGGAGTCAAATTTCCGACATTTCAGACATTTTGAAAACTGCAGGGGGGCTTGGGCAAAATATGACCCATCGCCGTTTTCAGTAATTGGCATATTTTCGGTATAAAAAGTCGTAATTTGAAACTGAAAATAGGTACAGAGAGTCAGAATTCGGCTCAAAAATCACACTCAGGAGTCAAATTTCCGACATTTCAGACATTTTGAAAACTGCAGGGGGGTTTGGGCAAAATATGACCCATCACCGTTTACAGTAATTAGCATATTTTCGGTATGAAACGTCGTAATTTGAAACTGAAAATAGGTGCAAAGAGTCAGAATTCGGCTTAAAAATCACGCTCAGGAGTCAAATTTCCGACATTTTAGACATTTTGAAAACTGAAGGGGGGTATGGGCAAAATATGACCCATCGCCGTTTTCAGTAATTGGCATATTTTCGGTATAAAAAGTCGTAATTTGAAACTGAAAATAGGCGCAGAGAGTCAGAATTCGGCTCAAAAATCACGCTCAGGAGTCAAATTTCCGACATTTTAGACATTTTGAAAACTGCAGGGGGGTTTGGGCAAAATATGATCCATCGCCGTTTTCAGTTATTGGCATATTTTCGGTATGAAACCTCGTAACTTGAAACTGAAAATAGGTGCAGAGAGTCAGAATTCGGCTCAAAAATCACGCTCAGGAGTCAAATTCCCGACATTTCAGACATTTTGAAAACTGCAGTGGGGTTTGGGCAAAATATGACACATCGCCGTTTTCAGTAATTGGCATATTTTCGGTATAAAAAGTCGTAATTTGAAACTGAAAATAGGTGCAGAGAGTCAAAATTCGGCTCAAAAATCACGCTCAGGAGTCAAATTTCCGACATTTCAGACATTTTGAAAACTGCAGGGGGGCTTGGGCAAAATATGACCCATCGCCGTTTTCAGTAGTTGGCATATTTTCGGTATGAAACGTCGTAACTTGAAACTGAAAATAGGTGCATAGAGTCAGAATTCGGCTCAAAAATCACGCTCAGGAGTCAAATTTCCGACATTTCAGACATTTTGAAAACTGCAGGGGGGCTTGGGCAAAATATGACCCATCGCCGTTTTCAGTAGTTGGCATATTTTCGGTATAAAAAGTCGTAATTTGAAACTGAAAATAGGTACAGAGAGTCAGAATTCGGCTCAAAAACCACGCTCAGGAGTCAAATTTCCGACATTTCAGACTTTTTGAAAACTGCAGGGGGGTTTTGGCAAAATATGACCCATCGCCGTTTACAGTAATTGGCATATTTTCGGTATGAAACTTCGTAATTTGAAACTGAAAATAGGTGCAGAGAGTCAAAACTCGGCTCAAAAATCACACTCAGGAGTCAAATTTCCGACATTTCAGACATTTTGAAAACTGCAGGGGGGTTTGCGCAAAATATGACCCATCGCCGTTTTCAGTAATTGGCTTATTTTCGGTATGAAACGTCGTAATTTGAAACTGAAAATAGGTGCAGAGAGTTAGAATTCGGCTCAAAAATCACGCTCAGGAGTCAAATTTCCGACATTTCAGACATTTTGAAAACTGCAGAGGGGTTTGGCCAAAATATGACCAATCGCCGTTTTCAGTAATTGGCATTTTTTCGGTATAAAAAGTCGTAATTTGAAACTGAAAATAGCTGCAGAGTCAGAATTCGGATAAAAAATCACGCTCAGGAGTCAAATTTCCGACATTTCAGACATTTTAAAAACTGCAGGGGGGTTTGGGCAAAATATGACCCATCGCCGTTTTCAATAATTGGCATATTTTCGGTATAAAAAGTCGTAATTTGAAACTGAAATAGGTGCAGAGAGTCAGAATTTGGCTCAAAAATCACGCTCAGGAGTCAAATTTCCGACATTTCAGACATTTTGAAAACTGCAGGGGGGTTTGGGCAAAATATGACCCATCGCCGTTTACAGTAATTGGCATATTTTCGGTATGAAACGTCGTAATTTGAAACTGAAAATAGGCGCAGAGAGTCAGAATACGGCTCAAAAATCACGTTCAGGAGTCAAATTTCAAACATTTCAGACATTTTAAAAACTGCAGGGGGGTTTGGGCAAAATTGACCCATCGCCGTTTTCAGTAATTGGCATATTTTCGGTATGAAACGTCGTAATTTGAAACTAAAAATAGGTGCAGAGAGTCAAATTTCGGCTCAAAAATCACGTTTAGGAATCAAATTTCCGACATTTCAGACATTTTGAAAACTGCAGGGGGGTTTGGGCAAAATATGACCCATCGCCGTTTACAGTAATTGGCATATTTTCGGTATAAAATGTCGTAATTTGAAACTGAAAATAGGGGCAGAGAGTCAGAATTCGGCTCAAAAATCACGCTCAGGAATCAAATTTCCGACATTTCAGACATTTTGAAAACTGCAGGGGGGTTTGGGCAAAATATGACCAATCGCCGTTTTCAGTAATTGGCATTTTTTCGGTATTAAAAGTCGTAATTTGAAACTGAAAATAGCTGCAGAGTCAGAATTCGGATAATAAATCACGCTCAGGAGTCAAATTTCCGACATTTCAGACAATTTGAAAACTGCAGGGTGTTTGGGCAAAATATGACCCATCGCCGTTTTCAATAATTGGCATATTTTCGGTATAAAAAGTCGTAATTTGAAACTGAAATAGGTGCAGAGAGTCAGAATTTGGCTCAAAAATCACGCTCAGGAGTCAAATTTCCGACATTTCAGACATTTTGAAAACTGCAGGGGGGTTTGGGCAAAATATGACCCATCGCCGTTTACAGTAATTGGCATATTTTCGGTATGAAACGTCGTAATTTGAAACTGAAAATAGGCGCAGAGAGTCAGAATACGGCTCAAAAATCACGCTCAGGAGTCAAATTTCAAACATTTCAGACATTTTAAAAACTGCAGGGGGGTTTGGGCAAAATTGACCCATCGCCGTTTTCAGTAATTGGCATATTTTCGGTATGAAACGTCGTAATTTGAAACTAAAAATAGGTGCAGAGAGTCAAATTTCGGCTCAAAAATCACGTTTAGGAATCAAATTTCCGACATTTCAGACATTTTGAAAACTGCAGGGGGGTTTGGGCAAAATATGACCCATCGCCGTTTACAGTAATTGGCATATTTTCGGTATAAAATGTCGTAATTTGAAACTGAAAATAGGGGCAGAGAGTCAGAATTCGGCTCAAAAATCACGCTCAGGAATCAAATTTCCGACATTTCAGACATTTTGAAAACTGCACGGGGGTTTGGGCAAAATATGACCCATCGCCGTTTTCAGTAATTGGCTTATTTTCGGTATAAAAAGTCGTAATTTGAAACTGAAAATAGGTGCAGAGAGTCAGAATTCGGCTCAAAAATCACGCTCAGGAGTCAAATTTCCGACATTTCAGACATTTTGAAAACTGCAGGGGGGCTTGGGCAAAATATGACCCATCGCCGTTTTCAGTAATTGGCATATTTTCGGTATAAAAAGTCGTAATTTGAAACTGTAAAATAGGTACAGAGAGTCAGAATTCGGCTCAAAAATCACACTCAGGAGTCAAATTTCCGACATTTCAGACATTTTGAAAACTGAAGGGGGGTTTGGGCAAAATATGACCCATCACCGTTTACAGTAATTAGCATATTTTCGGTATGAAACGTCGAAATTTGAAACTGAAAATAGGTGCAAAGAGTCAGAATTCGGCTTAAAAATCACGCTCAGGAGTCAAATTTCCGACATTTCAGACATTTTGAAAACTGCAGGGGGGTTTGGGCAAAATATGACCCATCGCCGTTTTCAGTAATTGACATATTTTCGGTATAAAAAGTCGTAATTTGAAACTGAAAATAGGTGCCGAGAGTCAGAATTCGGCTCAAAAATCACGCTCAGGAGTCAAATTTCCGACATTTCAGACATTTTAAAAACTGCAGGGGGGTATTGGCAAAATATGACCCATCGCCGTTTTCAGTAATTGGCATATTTTCGGTATAAAAAGTCGTAATTTGAAACTGAAAATAGGCGCAGAGAGTCAGAATTCGGCTCAAAAATCACGCTCAGGAGTCAAATTTCCGACATTTTAGACATTTTGAAAACTGCAGGGGGGTTTGGGCAAAATATGATCCATCGCCGTTTTCAGTTATTGGCATATTTTCGGTATGAAACGTCGTAACTTGAAACTGAAAATAGGTGCAGAGAGTCAGAATTCGGCTCAAAAATCACGCTCAGGAGTCAAATTCCCGACATTTCAGACATTTTGAAAACTGCAGTGGGGTTTGGGCAAAATATGACACATCGCCGTTTTCAGTAATTGGCATATTTTCGGTATAAAAAGTCGTAATTTGAAACTGAAAATAGGTGCAGAGAGTCAGAATTCGGCTCAAAAATTACGCTCAGGAGTCAAATTTCCGACATTTCAGACATTTTGAAAACTGCAGGGGGGCTTGGGCAAAATATGACCCATCGCCGTTTTCAGTAGTTGGCATATTTTCGGTATGGAACGTCGTAACTTGAAACTGAAAATAGGTGCATAGAGTCAGAATTCGGCTCAAAAATCACGCTCAGGAGTCAAATTTCCGACATTTCAGACATTTTGAAAACTGCAGGGGGGCTTGGGCAAAATATGACCCTTCGCCGTTTTCAGTAGTTGGCATATTTTTGGTATGAAACGTCGTAACTTGAAACTGAAAATAGGTGCATAGAGTCAGAATTCGGCTCAAAAATCACGCTCAGGAGTCAAATTTCCGACATTTCAGACATTTTGAAAACTGCAGGGGGGCTTGGGCAAAATATGACCCATCGCCGTTTTCAGTAGTTGGCATATTTTCGGTATAAAAAGTCGTAATTTGAAACTGAAAATAGGTACAGAGAGTCAGAATTCGGCTCAAAAACCACGCTCAGGAGTCAAATTTCCGACATTTCAGACTTTTTGAAAACTGCAGGGGGGTTTTGGCAAAATATGACCCATCGCCGTTTACAGTAATTGGCATATTTTCGGTATGAAACTTCGTAATTTGAAACTGAAACTAGGTGCAGAGAGTCAAAACTCGGCTCAAAAATCACACTCAGGAGTCAAATTTCCGACATTTCAGACATTTTGAAAACTGCAGGGGGGTTTGGGCAAAATATGACCCATCGCCGTTTTCAGTAATTGGCTTATTTTCGGTATGAAACGTCGTAATTTGAAACTGAAAATAGGTGCAGAGAGTTAGAATTCGGCTCAAAAATCACGCTCAGGAGTCAAATTTCCGACATTTCTGACATTTTGAAAACTGCAGGGGGGTTTGGCCAAAATATGACCAATCGCCGTTTTCAGTAATTGGCATTTTTTCGGTATAAAAAGTCGTAATTTGAAACTGAAAATAGCTGCAGAGTCAGAATTCGGATAAAAAATCACGCTCAGGAGTCAAATTTCCGACATTTCAGACATTTTGAAAACTGCAGGGTGTTTGGGCAAAATATGACCCATCGCCGTTTTCAATAATTGGCATATTTTCGGTATAAAAAGTCGTAATTTGAAACTGAAATAGGTGCAGAGAGTCAGAATTTGGCTCAAAAATCACGCTCAGGAGTCAAATTTCCGACATTTCAGACATTTTGAAAATTGCAGGGGGGTTTGGGCAAAATATGACCCATCGCCGTTTACAGTAATTGGCATATTTTCGGTATGAAACGTCGTAATTTGAAACTGAAAATAGGCGCAGAGAGTCAGAATACGGCTCGAAAATCACGCTCAGGAGTCAAATTTCAAACATTTCAGACATTTTAAAAACTGCAGGGGGGTTTGGGCAAAATTGACCCATCGCCGTTTTCAGTAATTGGCATATTTTCGGTATGAAACGTCGTAATTTGAAACTAAAAATAGGTGCAGAGAGTCAAATTTCGGCTCAAAAATCACGTTTAGGAATCAAATTTCCGACATTTCAGACATTTTGAAAACTGCAGGGGGGTTTGGGCAAAATATGACCCATCGCCGTTTACAGTAATTGGCATATTTTCGGTATAAAATGTCGTAATTTGAAACTGAAAATAGGGGCAGAGAGTCAGAATTCGGCTCAAAAATCACGCTCAGGAATCAAATTTCCGACATTTCAGACATTTTGAAAACTGCACGGGGGTTTGGGCAAAATATGACCCATCGCCGTTTTCAGTAATTGGCTTATTTTCGGTATAAAAAGTCGTAATTTGAAACTGAAAATAGGTGCAGAGAGTCAGAATTCGGCTCAAAAATCACGCTCAGGAGTCAAATTTCCGACATTTCAGACATTTTGAAAACTGCAGGGGGCTTGGGCAAAATATGACCCATCGCCGTTATCAGTAATTGGCATATTTTCGGTATAAAAAGTCGTAATTTGAAACTGAAAATAGGTACAGAGAGTCAGAATTCGGCTCAAAAATCACACTCAGGAGTCAAATTTCCGACATTTCAGACATTTTGAAAACTGCAGGGGGGTTTGGGCAAAATATGACCCATCACCGTTTACAGTAATTAGCATATTTTCGGTATGAAACGTCGAAATTTGAAACTGAAAATAGGTGCAAAGAGTCAGAATTCGGCTTAAAAATCACGCTCAGGAGTCAAATTTCCGACATTTCAGACATTTTGAAAACTGCAGGGGGGTTTGGGATAAATATGACCCATCGCCGTTTTCAGTAATTGGCATATTTTCGGTATAAAAAGTCGTAATTTGAAACTGAAAATAGGTGCCGAGAGTCAGAATTCGGCTCAAAAATCACGCTCAGGAGTCAAATTTCCGACATTTCAGACATTTTAAAAACTGCAGGGGGGTATGGGCAAAATATGACCCATCGCCGTTTTCAGTAATTGGCATATTTTCGGTATAAAAAGTCGTAATTTGAAACTGAAAATAGGCGCAGAGAGTCAGAATTCGGCTCAAAAATCACGCTCAGGAGTCAAATTTCCGACATTTTAGACATTTTGAAAACTGCAGGGGGGTTTGGGCAAAATATGACACATCGCCGTTTTCAGTAATTGGCATATTTTCGGTATAAAAAGTCGTAATTTGAAACTGAAAATAGGTGCATAGAGTCAGAATTCGGCTCAAAAATCACGCTCAGGAGTCAAATTTCCGACATTTCAGACATTTTGAAAACTGCAGGGGGGCTTGGGCAAAATATGACCCATCGCCGTTTTCAGTAGTTGGCATATTTTCGGTATGAAACGTCGTAACTTGAAACTGAAAATAGGTGCATAGAGTCAGAATTCGGCTCAAAAATCCCGCTCAGGAGTCAAATTTCCGACATTTCAGACATTTTGAAAACTGCAGGGGGGCTTGGGCAAAATATGACCCATCGCCGTTTTCAGTAGTTGGCATATTTTCGGTATAAAAAGTCGTAATTTAAAACTGAAAATAGGTACAGAGAGTCAGAATTCGGCTCAAAAACCACGCTCAGGAGTCAAATTTCCGACATTTCAGACTTTTTGAAAACTGCAGGGGGGTTTTGGCAAAATATGACCCATCGCCGTTTACAGTAATTGGCATATTTTCGGTATGAAACTTCGTAATTTGAAACTGAAAATAGGTGCAGAGAGTCAGAACTCGGCTCAAAAATCACACTCAGGATTCAAATTTCCGACATTTCAGACATTTTGAAAACTGCAGGGGGGTTTGGGCAAAATATGACCCATCGCCGTTTTCAGTAATTGGCTTATTTTCGGTATGAAACGTCGTAATTTGAAACTGAAAATAGGTGCAGAGAGTTAGAATTCGGCTCAAAAATCACGCTCAGGAGTCAAATTTCCGACATTTCAGACATTTTGAAAACTGCAGGGGGGTTTGGGCAAAATATGACCAATCGCCGTTTTCAGTAATTGGCATTTTTTCGGTATAAAAAGTCGTAATTTGAAACTGAAAATAGCTGCAGAGTCAGAATTCGGATAAAAAATCACGCTCAGGAGTAAAATTTCCGACATTTCAGACATTTTGAAAACTGCAGAGTGTTTGGGCAAAATATGACCCATCGCCGTTTTCAATAATTGGCATATTTTCGGTATAAAAAGTCGTAATTTGAAACTGAAATAGGTGCAGAGAGTCAGAATTTGGCTCAAAAATCACGCTCAGGAGTCAAATTTCAGACATTTCAGACATTTTGAAAACTGCAGGGGGGTTTGGGCAAAATATGACCCATCGCCGTTTACAGTAATTGGCATATTTTCGGTATGTAACGTCGTAATTTGAAACTGAAAATAGGCGCAGAGAGTCAGAATACGGCTCAAAAATCACGCTCAGGAGTCAAATTTCAAACATTTCAGACATTTTAAAAACTGCAGGGGGGTTTGGGCAAAATTGACCCATCGCCGTTTTCAGTAATTGGCATATTTTCGGTATGAAACATCGTAATTTGAAACTAAAAATAGGTGCAGAGAGTCAAATTTCGGCTCAAAAATCACGTTTAGGAATCAAATTTCCGACATTTCAGACATTTTGAAAACTGCAGGGGGGTTTGGGCAAAATATGACCCATCGCCGTTTCCAGTAATTGGCATATTTTCGGTATAAAATGTCGTAATTTGAAACTGAAAATAGGGGCAGAGAGTCAGAATTCGGCTCAAAAATCACGCTCAGGAGTCAAATTTCCGACATTTCAGACATTTTGAAAACTGCAGGGGGGCTTGGGCAAAAAATGACCCATCGCCGTGTTCAGTAATTGGCATATTTTCGGTATAAAAAGTCGTAATTTGAAACTGAAAATAGGTACAGAGAGTCAGAATTCGGCTCAAAAATCACACTCAGGAGTCAAATTTCCGACATTTCAGACATTTTGAAAACTGCAGGGGGGGTTTGGGCAAAATATGACCCATCACCGTTTACAGTAATTAGCATATTTTCGGTATGAAACGTCGTAATTTGAAACTGAAAATAGGTGCAAAGAGTCAGAATTCGGCTTAAAAATCACGCTCAGGAGTCAAATTTCCAACATTTCAGACATTTTGAAAACTGCAGGGGGGTTTGGGCAAAATATGACCCATCGCCGTTTTCAGTAATTGGCATATTTTCGGTATAAAAAGTCGTAATTTGAAACTGAAAATAGGTGCCGAGAGTCAGAATTCGGCTCAAAAATCACGCTCAGGCGTCAAATTTCCGACATTTCAGACATTTTAAAAACTGCAGGGGGGTATGGGCAAAATATGACCCATCGCCGTTTTCAGTAATTGGCATATTTTCGGTAATAAAAAGTCGTAATTTGAAACTGAAAATAGGCGCAGAGAGTCAGAATTCGGCTCAAAAATCACGCTCAGGAGTCAAATTTCCGACATTTTAGACATTTTGAAAACTGCAGGGGGGTTTGGGCAAAATATGATCCATCGCCGTTTTCAGTTATTGGCATATTTTCGGTATGAAACGTCGTAACTTGAAACTGAAAATAGGTGCAGAGAGTCAGAATTCGGCTCAAAAATCACGCTCAGGAGTCAAATTCCCGACATTTCAGACATTTTGAAAACTGCAGTGGGGTTTGGGCAAAATATGACACATCGCCGTTTTCAGTAATTGGCATATTTTCGGTATAAAAAGTCGTAATTTGAAACTGAAAATAGGTGCAGAGAGTCAGAATTCGGCTCAAAAATCACGCTCAGGAGTCAAATTTCCGACATTTCAGACATTTTGAAAACTGCAGCGGGGTTTGGGATAAATATGACCCATCGCCGTTTTCAGTAGTTGGCATATTTTCGGTATGAAACGTCGTAACTTGAAACTGAAAATAGGTGCATAGAGTCAGTATTCGGCTCAAAAATCACGCTCAGTAGTCAAATTTCCGACATTTCAGACATTTTGAAAACTGCAGGGGGGTTTGGGCAAAATATGACCCATCGCCGTTTACAGTAATTGGTATATTTTCGGTATGAAACATCGTAATTTGAAACTGAAAATAGGTGCAGAGAGTCAGAACTCAGCTCAAAAATCACGCTCTGTAGTCAAGTTTCCGACATTTCAGACATTTTAAAAACTGCAGGGGGGTTTGGGCAAAATATGACCCATCGCCGTTTTCAGTAATTGGCATATTTTCGGTATAAAAAGTCGTAATTTGAAACTAAATATAGGTGCAGAGAGTCTGAATTCGGCTCAAAAATCACGCTCAGGAGTCAAATTTCCGACATTTCAGACATTTTGAAAACTGCAGGGGGTTTGGGCAATATATGACCCATCGCCGTTTTCAGTAATTGGCATATTTTCGGTATAAAAAGTCGTAATTTGAAACTGAAAATAGGTGCAGAGAGTCAGTATTCGGCTCAAAAATCACGCTAAGGAGTCAAATTTCCGACATTTCAGACATTTTGAAAACTGCAGGGGTGTTTGGGCAAAATATGACCCATCACCGTTTACAGTAATTTCCATATTTTCGGTATGAAACGTCGTATTTGAAACTGAAAATAGGTGCAGAGAGTCAGAACTCGGCTCAAAAATCACGCTCAGGAATCAAATTTCTGACATTTCAGACATTTTGAAAACTGCACGGGAGTTTGGGCAAAATATGACCCATCGCCGTTTTCAGTAATTGGCATATTTTCGGTATAAAAAGTCGTAATTTGAAACTGAAAATAGGCGCAGAGAGTCAGAATACGGCTCAAAAATCACGCTCAGGAGTCAAATTTCCGACATTTTAGACATTTTGAAAACTGCAGGGGGGTTTGGGCAAAATATGATCCATCGCCGTTTTCAGTTATTGGCATATTTTCGGTATGAAATGTCGTAACTTGAAACTGAAAATAGGTGCAGAGAGTCAGAATTCGGCTCAATAATCACGCTCAGGAGTCAAATTCCCGACATTTCTGACATTTTGAAAACTGCAGTGGGGTTTGGGCTAAATATGACACATCGCCGTTTTCAGTAATTGGCATAGTTTCGGTATAACAAGTCGTAATTTGAAACTGAAAATAGGTGCAGAGAGTCAGAATTCGGCTCAAAAATCACGCTCAGGAGTCAAATTTCCGACATTTCAGACATTTTGAAAACTGCAGGGGGGCTTGGGCAAAATATGACCCATCGCCGTTTACAGTAATTGGCATATTTTCGGTATGAAACTTCGTAATTTGAAACTGAAAATAGGTGCAGAGAGTCAGGACTCGGCTCAAAAATCACACTCAGGAGTCAAATTTCCGACATATCAGACATTTTGAAAACTGCAGGGGGGTTTGGGCAAAATATGACCCATCGCCGTTTTCAGTAATTGGCTTATTTTCGGTATGAAACGTCGTAATTTGAAACTGAAAATAGGTGCAGAGTCAGAATTCGGGTTAAAAATCACGCTCAGGAGTCAAATTTCCAACATTTCAGACATTTTGAAAACTGCAGGGGGGGTTTGGGCAAAATATGACCCATCGCCGTTTTCAGTAATTGGCATATTTTCGGTATGAAACGTCGTAATTTGAAACTGAAAATAGGTGCAGAGAGTTAGAATTCGGCTCAAAAATCACGCTCAGGAGTCAAATTTCCGACATTTCAGACATTTTGAAAACTGCAGGGGGGTTTGGGCAAAATATGACCAATCGCCGTTTTCAGTAATTGGCATTTTTTCGGTATAAAAAGTCGTAATTTGAAACTGAAAATAGCTGCAGAGTCAGAATTCGGATAAAATATCACGCTCAGGAGTCAAATTTCCGACATTTCAGACATTTTGAAAACTGCAGGGTGTTTGGGCAAAATATGACCCATCGCCGTTTTCAATAATTGGCATATTTTCGGTATAAAAAGTCGTAATTTGAAACTGAAATAGGTGCAGAGAGTCAGAATTCGGCTTAAAAATCACGCTCAGGAGTCAAATTTCCGACATTTCAGACATTTTGAAAACTGCAGGGGGGTTTGGGCAAAATATGACCCATCGCTGTTTTCAGTAATTGGCATATTTTCGGTATAAAAAGTCGTAATTTGAAACTGAAAATAGGTGCCGAGAGTCAGAATTCGGCTCAAAAATCACGCTCAGGAGTCAAATTTCCGACATTTCAGACATTTTAAAAACTGCAGGGGGGGTATGGGCAAAATATGACCCATCGCCGTTCTCAGTAATTGGCATATTTTCGGTATAAAAAGTCGTAATTTGAAACTGAAAATAGGCGCAGAGTCAGAATTCGGCTCAAAAATCACGCTCAGGAGTCAAATTTCCGACATTTTAGACATTTTGAAAACTGCAGGGGGGTTTGGGCAAAATATGACACATCGCCGTTTTCAGTTATTGGCATATTTTCGGTATGAAACGTCGTAACTTGAAACTGAAAATAGGTGCAGAGAGTCAGAATTCGGCTCAAAAATCACGCTCAGGAGTCAAATTCCCGACATTTCAGACATTTTGAAAACTGCAGTGGGGTTTGGGCAAAATATGACACATCGCCGTTTTCAGTAATTGGCATATTTTCGGTATAAAAAGTCGTAATTTGAAACTGAAAATAGGTGCAGAGAGTCAGAATTCGGCTCAAAAATCACGCTCAGGAGTCAAATTTCCGACATTTCAGACATTTTGAAAACTGCAGGGGGGCTTGGGCAAAATATGACCCATCGCCGTTTTCAGTGGTTGGCATATTTTCGGTATGAAACGTCGTAACTTGAAACTGAAAATAGGTGCATAGAGTCAGAATTCGGCTCAAAAATCACGCTCAGGAGTCAAATTTCCGACATTTCAGACATTTTGAAAACTGCAGGGGGGCTTGGGCAAAATATGACCCATCGCCGTTTTCAGTAGTTGGCATATTTTCGGTATGAAACGTCGTAACTTGAAACTGAAAATAGGTGCATAGAGTCAGAATTCGGCTCAAAAATCACGCTCAGGAGTCAAATTTCCGACATTTCAGACATTTTGAAAACTGCAGGGGGGCTTGGGCAAAATATGACCCATCGCCGTTTTCAGTAGTTGGCATATTTTCGGTATAAAAAGTCGTAATTTGAAACTGAAAATAGGTACAGAGAGTCAGAATTCGGCTCAAAAACCACGCTCAGGAGTCAAATTTCCGACATTTCAGACTTTTTGAAAACTGCAGGGGGGTTTTGGCAAAATATGACCCATCGCCGTTTACTGTAATTGGCATATTTTCGGTATGAAACTTCGTAATTTGAAACTGAAAATAGGTGCAGAGAGTCAGAACTCGGCTCAAAAATCACACTCAGGAGTCAAATTTCCGACATTTCAGACATTTTGAAAACTGCAGGGGGGTTTGGGCAAAATATGACCCATCGCCGTTTTCAGTAATTGGCTTATTTTCGGTATGAAACGTCGGAATTTGAAACTGAAAATAGGTGCAGAGAGTTAGAATTCGGCTCAAAAATCACGCTCAGGAGTCAAATTTCCGACATTTCAGACATTTTGAAAACTGCAGGGGGGGTTTAGGCAAAATATGACCAATCGCCGTTTTCAGTAATTGGCATTTTTTCGGTATAAAAAGTCGTAATTTGAAACTGAAAATAGCTGCAGAGTCAGAATTCGGATAAAAAATCACGCTCAGGAGTCAAATTTCCGACATTTCAGACATTTTGAAAACTGCAGAGTGTTTGGGCAAAATATGACCCATCGCCGTTTTCAATAATTGGCATATTTTCGGTATAAAAAGTCGTAATTTGAAACTGAAATAGGTGCAGAGAGTCAGAATTTGGTTCAAAAATCACGCTCAGGAGTCAAATTTCAGACATTTCAGACATTTTGAAAACTGCAGGGGGGTTTGGGCAAAATATGACCCATCGCCGTTTACAGTAATTGGCATATTTTCGGTATGAAACGTCGTAATTTGAAACTGAAAATAGGCGCAGAGAGTCAGAATACGGCTCAAAAATCACGCTCAGGAGTCAAATTTCAAACATTTCAGACATTTTAAAAACTGCAGGGGGGTTTGGGCAAAATTGACCCATCGCCGTTTTCAGTAATTGGCATATTTTCGGTATGAAACGTCGTAATTTGAAACTAAAAATAGGTGCAGAGAGTCAAATTTCGGCTCAAAAATCACGTTTAGGAATCAAATTTCCGACATTTCAGACATTTTGAAAACTGCAGGGGGGTTTGAGCAAAATATGACCCATCGCCGTTTACAGTAATTGGCATATTTTCGGTATAAAATGTCGTAATTTGAAACTGAAAATAGGGGCAGAGAGTCAGAATTCGGCTCAAAAATCACGCTCAGGAATCAAATTTCCGACATTTCAGACATTTTGAAAATTGCACGGGGGTTTGGGCAAAATATGACCCATCGCCGTTTTCAGTAATTGGCTTATTTTCGGTATAAAAAGTCGTAATTTGAAACTAAAAATAAGTGCAGAGAGTCAGAATTCGGCTCAAAAATCACGCTCAGGAGTCAAATTTCCGACATTTCAGACATTTTGAAAACTGCAGGGGGGCTTGGGCAAAAAATGACCCATCGCCGTTTTCAGTAATTGGCATATTTTCGGTATAAAAAGTCGTAATTTGAAACTGAAAATAGGTACAGAGAGTCAGAATTCGGCTCAAAAATCACACTCAGGAGTCAAATTTCCGACATTTCAGACATTTTGAAAACTGCAGGGGGGTTTGGGCAAAATATGACCCATCACCGTTTACAGTAATTAGCATATTTTCGGTATGAAACGTCGTAATTTGAAACTGAAAATAGGTGCAAAGAGTCAGAATTCGGCTTAAAAATCACGCTCAGGAGTCAAATTTCCGACATTTCAGACATTTTGAAAACTGCAGGGGGGTTTGGGATAAATATGACCCATCGCCGTTTTCAGTAGTTGGCATATTTTCGGTATGAAACGTCGTAACTTGAAACTGAAAATAGGTGCATAGAGTCAGAATTCGGCTCAAAAATCACGCTCAGGAGTCAAATTTCCGACATTTCAGACATTTTGAAAACTGCAGGGGGGTTTGGGCAAAATATGACCCATCGCCGTTTACAGTAATTGGTATATTTTCGGTATGAAACGTCGTAATTTGAAACTGAAAATAGGTGCAGAGAGTCAGAACTCGGCTCAAAAATCACACTCAGGAGTCAAATTTCCGACATTTCAGACATTTTGAAAACTGCAGGGGGGTTTGGGCAAAATATGACCCATCGCCGTTTGCAGTAATTTCATATTTTCGGTATGAAACATCGTAATTTGAAACTGAAAATAGGTGTAGAGAGTCAGAATTCGGCTCAAAAATCACGCTCAGTAGTCAAGTTTCCGACATTTCAGACATTTTAAAAACTGCAGGGGGGTTTGGGCAAAATATGACCCATCGCCGTTTTCAGTAATTGGCATATTTTCGGTATAAAAAGTCGTAATTTGAAACTAAATATAGGTGCAGAGAGTCTGAATTCGGCTCAAAAATCACGCTCAGGAGTCAAATTTCCGACATTTCAGACATTTTGAAAACTGCAGGGGGTTTGGGCAATATATGACCCATCGCCGTTTTCAGTAATTGGCATATTTTCGGTATAAAAAGTCGTAATTTGAAACTGAAAATAGGTGCAGAGAGTCAGTATTCGGCTCAAAAATCACGCTAAGGAGTCAAATTTCCGACATTTCAGACATTTTGAAAACTGCAGGGGTGTTTGGGCAAAATATGACCCATCACCGTTTACAGTAATTTCCGTATTTTCGGTATGAAACGTCGTAATTTGAAACTGAAAATAGGTGCAGAGAGTCAGAACTCGGCTCAAAAATCACGCTCAGGAATCAAATTTCTGACATTTCAGACATTTTGAAAACTGCACGGGAGTTTGGGCAAAATATGACCCATCGCCGTTTTCAGTAATTGGCATATTTTCGGTATAAAAAGTCGTAATTTGAAACTGAAAATAGGTGCCGAGAGTCAGAATTCGGCTCAAAAATCACGCTCAGGAGTCAAATTTCCGACATTTCAGACATTTTAAAAACTGCAGGGGGGTTTGGGCAAAATATGACCCATCGCCGTTTTCAGTAATTGGCATATTTTCGGTATAAAAAGTCGTAATTTGAAACTGAAAATAGGCGCAGAGTGTCAGAATACGGCTCAAAAATCACGCTCAGGAGTCAAATTTCCGACATTTTAGACATTTTGAAAACTGCAGGGGGGTTTGGGCAAAATATGATCCATCGCCGTTTTCAGTTATTGGCATATTTTCGGTATGAAACGTCGTAACTTGAAACTGAAAATAGGTGCAGAGAGTCAGAATTCGGCTCAAAAATCACGCTCAGGAGTCAAATTCCCGACATTTCTGACATTTTGAAAACTGCAGTGGGGTTTGGGCAAAATATGACACATCGCCGTTTTCAGTAATTGGCATATTTTCGGTATAAAAAGTCGTAATTTGAAACTGAAAATAGGTGCAGAGAGTCAGAATTCGGCTCAAAAATCACGCTCAGGAGTCAAATTTCCGACATTTCAGACATTTTGAAAACTGCAGGGGGGCTTGGGAAAAATATGACCCATCGCCGTTTACAGTAATTGGCATATTTTCGGTATGAAACTAAGTAATTTGAAACTGAAAATAGGTGAAGAGAGTCAGGACTCGGCTCAAAAATCACACTCAGGAGTCAAATTTCCGACATATCAGACATTTTGAAAACAGCAGGGGGGTTTGGGCAAAATATGACCCATCGCCGTTTTCAGTAATTGGCTTATTTTCGGTATGAAACGTCGTAATTTGAAACTGAAAATAGGTGCAGAGTCAGAATTCGGGTTAAAAATCACGCTCAGGAGTCAAATTTCCAACATTTCAGACATTTTGAAAACTGCAGGGGGGGTTTGGGCAAAATATGACCCATCGCCGTTTTCAGTAATTGGCATATTTTCGGTATGAAACGTCGTAATTTGAAACTGAAAATAGGTGCAGAGTTAGAATTCGGCTCAAAAATCACGCTCAGGAGTCAAATTTCCGACATTTCAGACATTTTGAAAACTGCAGGGGGGTTTGGGCAAAATATGACCAATCGCCGTTTTCAGTAATTGGCATTTTTTCGGTATAAAAAGTCGTAATTTGAAACTGAAAATAGCTGCAGAGTCAGAATTCGGATAAAAAGTCACGCTCAGGAGTCAAATTTCCGACATTTCAGACATTTTGAAAACTGCAGGGTGTTTGGGCAAAATATGACCCATCGCCGTTTTCAATAATTGGCATATTTTCGGTATAAAAAGTCGTAATTTGAAACTGAAATAGGTGCAGAGAGTTAGAATTTGGCTCAAAAATCACGCTCAGGAGTCAAATTTCCGACATTTCAGACATTTTGAAAACTGCAGGGGGGTTTGGGCAAAATATGACCCATCGCCGTTTACAGTAATTGGCATATTTTCGGTATGAAACGTCGTAATTTGAAACTGAAAATAGGCGCAGAGAGTCAGAATACGGCTCAAAAATCACGCTCAGGAGTCAAATTTCAAACATTTCATGACATTTTAAAAACTGCAGGGGGGTTTGGGCAAAATTGACCCATCGCCGTTTTCAGTAATTGGCATATTTTCGGTATGAAACGTCGTAATTTGAAACTAAAAATAGGTGCAGAGAGTCAAATTTCGGCTCAAAAATCACGTTTAGGCATCAAATTTCCGACATTTCAGACATTTTGAAAACTGCACGGGGGTTTGGGCAAAATATGACCCATCGCCGTTTTCAGTAATTGGCTTATTTTCGGTATAAAAAGTCGTAATTTGAAACTGAAAATAGGTGCAGAGAGTCAGAATTCGGCTCAAAAATCACGCTCAGGAGTCAAATTTCCGACATTTCAGACATTTTGAAAACTGCACGGGGGTTTGGGCAAAATATGACCCATCGCCGTTTTCAGTAATTGGCATATTTTCGGTATAAAAAGTCGTAATTTGAAACTGAAAATAGGCGCAGAGAGTCAGAATTCGGCTCAAAAATCACGCTCAGGAGTCAAATTTCCGACATTTTACACATTTTGAAAACTGCAGGGGGGTTTGGGCAAAATATGATCCATCGCCGTTTTCAGTTATTGGCATATTTTCGGTATGAAACGTCGTAACTTGAAACTGAAAATAGGTGCAGAGAGTCAGAATTCGGCTCAAAAATCACGCTCAGGAGTCAAATTCCCGACATTTCAGACATTTTGAAAACTGCAGTGGGGTTTGGGCAAAATATGACACATCGCCGTTTTCAGTAATTGGCATATTTTCGGTATAAAAAGTCGTAATTTGAAACTGAAAATAGGTGCAGAGAGTCAGAATTCGGCTCAAAAATCACGCTCAGGAGTCAAATTTCCGACATTTCAGACATTTTGAAAACTGCAGGGGGGCTTTGGCAAAGTATGACCCATCGCCGTTTTCAGTAGTTGGCATATTTTCGGTATGAAACGTCGTAACTTGAAACTGAAAATAGGTGCATAGAGTCAGAATTCGGCTCAAAAATCACGCTCAGGAGTCAAATTTCCGACATTTCAGACATTTTGAAAACTGCAGGGGGGCTTGGGCAAAATATGACCCATCGCCGTTTTCAGTAGTTGGCATATTTTCGGTATGAAACGTCGTAACTTGAAACTGAAAATAGGTGCATAGAGTCAGAATTCGGCTCAAAAATCACGCTCAGGAGTCAAATTTCCGACATTTCAGACATTTTGAAAACTGCAGGGGGGCTTGGGCAAAATATGACCCATCGCCGTTTTCAGTAGTTGGCATATTTTCGGTATAAAAAGTCGTAATTTGAAACTGAAAATAGGTACAGAGAGTCAGAATTCGGCTCAAAAACCACGCTCAGGAGTCAAATTTCCGACATTTCAGACTTTTTGAAAACTGCAGGGGGGTTTTGGCAAAATATGACCCATCGCCGTTTACAGTAATTGGCATATTTTCGGTATGAAACTTCGTAATTTGAAACTGAAAATAGGTGCAGAGAGTCAGAACTCGGCTCAAAAATCACACTCAGGAGTCAAATTTCCGACATTTCAGACATTTTGAAAACTGCAGGGGGGTTTGGGCAAAATATGACCCATCGCCGTTTTCAGTAATTGGCTTATTTTCGGTATGAAACGTCGTAATTTGAAACTGAAAATAGGTGCAGAGAGTTAGAATTCGGCTCAAAAATCACGCTCAGGAGTCAAATTTCCGACATTTCAGACATTTTGAAAACTGCAGGGGGGTTTGGGCAAAATATGACCAATCGCCGTTTTCAGTAATTGGCATTTTTTCGGTATAAAAAGTCGTAATTTGAAACTGAAAATAGCTGCAGAGTCAGAATTCGGATAAAAAATCACGCTCAGGAGTCAAATTTCCGACATTTCAGACATTTTGAAAACTGCAGAGTGTTTGGGCAAAATATGACCCATCGCCGTTTTCAATAATTGGCATATTTTCGGTATAAAAAGTCGTAATTTGAAACTGAAATAGGTGCAGAGAGTCAGAATTTGGCTCAAAAATCACGCTCAGGAGTCAAATTTCAGACATTTCAGACATTTTGAAAACTGCAGGGGGGTTTGGGCAAAATATGACCCATCGCCGTTTACAGTAATTGGCATATTTTCGGTATGTAACGTCGTAATTTGAAACTGAAAATAGGCGCAGAGAGTCAGAATACGGCTCAAAAATCACGCTCAGGAGTCAAATTTCAAACATTTCAGACATTTTAAAAACTGCAGGGGGGTTTGGGCAAAATTGACCCATCGCCGTTTTCAGTAATTGGCATATTTTCGGTATGAAACATCGTAATTTGAAACTAAAAATAGGTGCAGAGAGTCAAATTTCGGCTCAAAAATCACGTTTAGGAATCAAATTTCCGACATTTCAGACATTTTGAAAACTGCAGGGGGGTTTGGGCAAAATATGACCCATCGCCGTTTACAGTAATTGGCATATTTTCGGTATAAAATGTCGTAATTTGAAACTGAAAATAGGGGCAGAGAGTCAGAATTCGGCTCAAAAATCACGCTCAGGAATCAAATTTCCGACATTTCAGACATTTTGAAAACTGCACGGGGGTTTGGGCAAAATATGACCCATCGCCGTTTTCAGTAATTGGCTTATTTTCGGTATAAAAAGTCGTAATTTGAAACTGAAAATAGGTGCAGAGAGTCAGAATTCGGCTCAAAAATCACGCTCAGGAGTCAAATTTCCGACATTTCAGACATTTTGAAAACTGCAGGGGGGCTTGGGCAAAAAATGACCCATCGCCGTTTTCAGTAATTGGCATATTTTCGGTATAAAAAGTCGTAATTTGAAACTGAAAATAGGTACAGAGAGTCAGAATTCGGCTCAAAAATCACACTCAGGAGTCAAATTTCCGACATTTCAGACATTTTGAAAACTGCAGGGGGGTTTGGGCAAAATATGACCCATCACCGTTTACAGTAATTAGCATATTTTCGGTATGAAACGTCGTAATTTGAAACTGAAAATAGGTGCAAAGAGTCAGAATTCGGCTTAAAAATCACGCTCAGGAGTCAAATTTCCAACATTTCAGACATTTTGAAAACTGCAGGGGGGTTTGGGCAAAATATGACCCATCGCCGTTTTCAGTAATTGGCATATTTTCGGTATAAAAAGTCGTAATTTGAAACAGAAAATAGGTGCCGAGAGTCAGAATTCGGCTCAAAAATCACGCTCAGGCGTCAAATTTCCGACATTTCAGACATTTTAAAAACTGCAGGGGGGTATGGGCAAAATATGACCCATCGCCGTTTTCAGTAATTGGCATATTTTCGGTATAAAAAGTCGTAATTTGAAACTGAAAATAGGCGCAGAGAGTCAGAATTCGGCTCAAAAATCACGCTCAGGAGTCAAATTTCCGACATTTTAGACATTTTGAAAACTGCAGGGGGGTTTGGGCAAAATATGATCCATCGCCGTTTTCAGTTATTGGCATATTTTCGGTATGAAACGTCGTAACTTGAAACTGAAAATAGGTGCAGAGAGTCAGAATTCGGCTCAAAAATCACGCTCAGGAGTCAAATTCCCGACATTTCAGACATTTTGAAAACTGCAGTGGGGTTTGGGCAAAATATGACACATCGCCGTTTTCAGTAATTGGCATATTTTCGGTATAAAAAGTCGTAATTTGAAACTGAAAATAGGTGCAGAGAGTCAGAATTCGGCTCAAAAATCACGCTCAGGAGTCAAATTTCCGACATTTCAGACATTTTGAAAACTGCAGGGGGGTTTGGGATAAATATGACCCATCGCCGTTTTCAGTAGTTGGCATATTTTCGGTATGAAACGTCGTAACTTGAAACTGAAAATAGGTGCATAGAGTCAGAATTCGGCTCAAAAATCACGCTCAGGAGTCAAATTTCCGACATTTCAGACATTTTGAAAACTGCAGGGGGGTTTGGGCAAAATATGACCCATCGCCGTTTACAGTAATTGGTATATTTTCGGTATGAAACATCGTAATTTGAAACTGAAAATAGGTGCAGAGAGTCAGAACTCGGCTCAAAAATCACGCTCTGTAGTCAAGTTTCCGACATTTCAGACATTTTAAAAACTGCAGGGGGGTTTGGGCAAAATATGACCCATCGCCGTTTTCAGTAATTGGCATATTTTCGGTATAAAAAGTCGTAATTTGAAACTAAATATAGGTGCAGAGAGTCTGAATTCGGCTCAAAAATCACGCTCAGGAGTCAAATTTCCGACATTTCAGACATTTTGAAAACTGCAGGGGGTTTGGGCAATATATGACCCATCGCCGTTTTCAGTAATTGGCATATTTTCGGTATAAAAAGTCGTAATTTGAAACTGAAAATAGGTGCAGAGAGTCAGTATTCGGCTCAAAAATCACGCTAAGGAGTCAAATTTCCGACATTTCAGACATTTTGAAAACTGCAGGGGTGTTTGGGCAAAATATGACCCATCACCGTTTACAGTAATTTCCATATTTTCGGTATGAAACGTCGTATTTGAAACTGAAAATAGGTGCAGAGAGTCAGAACTCGGCTCAAAAATCACGCTCAGGAATCAAATTTCTGACATTTCAGACATTTTGAAAACTGCACGGGAGTTTGGGCAAAATATGACCCATCGCCGTTTTCAGTAATTGGCATATTTTCGGTATAAAAAGTCGTAATTTGAAACTGAAAATAGGCGCAGAGAGTCAGAATACGGCTCAAAAATCACGCTCAGGAGTCAAATTTCCGACATTTTAGACATTTTGAAAACTGCAGGGGGGTTTGGGCAAAATATGATCCATCGCCGTTTTCAGTTATTGGCATATTTTCGGTATGAAATGTCGTAACTTGAAACTGAAAATAGGTGCAGAGAGTCAGAATTCGGCTCAAAAATCACGCTCAGGAGTCAAATTCCCGACATTTCTGACATTTTGAAAACTGCAGTGGGGTTTGGGCAAAATATGACACATCGCCGTTTTCAGTAATTGGCATATTTTCGGTATAAAAAGTCGTAATTTGAAACTGAAAATAGGTGCAGAGAGTCAGAATTCGGCTCAAAAATCACGCTCAGGAGTCAAATTTCCGACATTTCAGACATTTTGAAAACTGCAGGGGGGCTTGGGCAAAATATGACCCATCGCCGTTTACAGTAATTGGCATATTTTCGGTATGAAACTTCGTAATTTGAAACTGAAAATAGGTGCAGAGAGTCAGGACTCGGCTCAAAAATCACACTCAGGAGTCAAATTTCCGACATATCAGACATTTTGAAAACTGCAGGGGGGTTTGGGCAGAATATGACCCATCGCCGTTTTCAGTAATTGGCTTATTTTCGGTATGAAACGTCGTAATTTGAAACTGAAAATAGGTGCAGAGTGAGAATTCGGGTTAAAAATCACGCTCAGGAGTCAAATTTCCAACATTTCAGACATTTTGAAAACTGCAGGGGGGGTTTGGGCAAAATATGACCCATCGCCGTTTTCAGTAATTGGCATATTTTCGGTATGAAACGTCGTAATTTGAAACTGAAAATAGGTGCAGAGAGTTAGAATTCGGCTCAAAAATCACGCTCAGGAGTCAAATTTCCGACATTTCAGACATTTTGAAAACTGCAGGGGGGTTTGGGCAAAATATGACCAATCGCCGTTTTCAGTAATTGGCATTTTTTCGGTATAAAAAGTCGTAATTTGAAACTGAAAATAGCTGCAGAGTCAGAATTCGGATAAAAAATCACGCTCAGGAGTCAAATTTCCGACATTTCAGACATTTTGAAAACTGCAGGGTGTTTGGGCAAAATATGACCCATCGCCGTTTTCAATAATTGGCATATTTTCGGTATAAAAAGTCGTAATTTGAAACTGAAATAGGTGCAGAGAGTCAGAATTCGGCTTAAAAATCACGCTCAGGAGTCAAATTTCCGACATTTCAGACATTTTGAAAACTGCAGGGGGGTTTGGGCAAAATATGACCCATCGCCGTTTTCAGTAATTGGCATATTTTCGGTATAAAAAGTCGTAATTTGAAACTGAAAATAGGTGCCGAGAGTCAGAATTCGGCTCAAAAATCACGCTCAGGAGTCAAATTTCCGACATTTCAGACATTTTAAAAACTGCAGGGGGGGTATGGGCAAAATATGACCCATCGCCGTTTTCAGTAATTGGCATATTTTCGGTATAAAAAGTCGTAATTTGAAACTGAAAATAGGCGCAGAGAGTCAGAATTCGGCTCAAAAATCACGCTCAGGAGTCAAATTTCCGACATTTTAGACATTTTGAAAACTGCAGGGGGGTTTGGGCAAAATATGACACATCGCCGTTTTCAGTTATTGGCATATTTTCGGTATGAAACGTCGTAACTTGAAACTGAAAATAGGTGCAGAGAGTCAGAATTCGGCTCAAAAATCACGCTCAGGAGTCAAATTCCCGACATTTCAGACATTTTGAAAACTGCAGTGGGGTTTGGGCAAAATATGACACATCGCCGTTTTCAGTAATTGGCATATTTTCGGTATAAAAAGTCGTAATTTGAAACTGAAAATAGGTGCAGAGAGTCAGAATTCGGCTCAAAAATCACGCTCAGGAGTCAAATTTCCGACATTTCAGACATTTTGAAAACTGCAGGGGGGCTTGGGCAAAATATGACCCATCGCCGTTTTCAGTGGTTGGCATATTTTCGGTATGAAACGTCGTAACTTGAAACTGAAAATAGGATGCATAGAGTCAGAATTCGGCTCAAAAATCACGCTCAGGAGTCAAATTTCCGACATTTCAGACATTTTGAAAACTGCAGGGGGGCTTGGGCAAAATATGACCCATCGCCGTTTTCAGTAGTTGGCATATTTTCGGTATGAAACGTCGTAACTTGAAACTGAAAATAGGTGCATAGAGTCAGAATTCGGCTCAAAAATCACGCTCAGGAGTCAAATTTCCGACATTTCAGACATTTTGAAAACTGCAGGGGGGCTTGGGCAAAATATGACCCATCGCCGTTTTCAGTAGTTGGCATATTTTCGGTATAAAAAGTCGTAATTTGAAACTGAAAATAGGTACAGAGAGTCAGAATTCGGCTCAAAAACCACGCTCAGGAGTCAAATTTCCGACATTTCAGACTTTTTGAAAACTGCAGGGGGGTTTTGGCAAAATATGACCCATCGCCGTTTACTGTAATTGGCATATTTTCGGTATGAAACTTCGTAATTTGAAACTGAAAATAGGTGCAGAGAGTCAGAACTCGGCTCAAAAATCACACTCAGGAGTCAAATTTCCGACATTTCAGACATTTTGAAAACTGCAGGGGGGTTTGGGCAAAATATGACCCATCGCCGTTTTCAGTAATTGGCTTATTTTCGGTATGAAACGTCGGAATTTGAAACTGAAAATAGGTGCAGAGAGTTAGAATTCGGCTCAAAAATCACGCTCAGGAGTCAAATTTCCGACATTTCAGACATTTTGAAAACTGCAGGGGGGGTTTAGGCAAAATATGACCAATCGCCGTTTTCAGTAATTGGCATTTTTTCGGTATAAAAAGTCGTAATTTGAAACTGAAAATAGCTGCAGAGTCAGAATTCGGATAAAAAATCACGCTCAGGAGTCAAATTTCCGACATTTCAGACATTTTGAAAACTGCAGAGTGTTTGGGCAAAATATGACCCATCGCCGTTTTCAATAATTGGCATATTTTCGGTATAAAAAGTCGTAATTTGAAACTGAAATAGGTGCAGAGAGTCAGAATTTGGTTCAAAAATCACGCTCAGGAGTCAAATTTCAGACATTTCAGACATTTTGAAAACTGCAGGGGGGTTTGGGCAAAATATGACCCATCGCCGTTTACAGTAATTGGCATATTTTCGGTATGAAACGTCGTAATTTGAAACTGAAAATAGGCGCAGAGAGTCAGAATACGGCTCAAAAATCACGCTCAGGAGTCAAATTTCAAACATTTCAGACATTTTAAAAACTGCAGGGGGGTTTGGGCAAAATTGACCCATCGCCGTTTTCAGTAATTGGCATATTTTCGGTATGAAACGTCGTAATTTGAAACTAAAAATAGGTGCAGAGAGTCAAATTTCGGGTCAAAAATCACGTTTAGGAATCAAATTTCCGACATTTCAGACATTTTGAAAACTGCAGGGGGGTTTGAGCAAAATATGACCCATCGCCGTTTACAGTAATTGGCATATTTTCGGTATAAAATGTCGTAATTTGAAACTGAAAATAGGGGCAGAGAGTCAGAATTCGGCTCAAAAATCACGCTCAGGAATCAAATTTCCGACATTTCAGACATTTTGAAAATTGCACGGGGGTTTGGGCAAAATATGACCCATCGCCGTTTTCAGTAATTGGCTTATTTTCGGTATAAAAAGTCGTAATTTGAAACTAAAAATAAGTGCAGAGAGTCAGAATACGGCTCAAAAATCACGCTCAGGAGTCAAATTTCCGACATTTCAGACATTTTGAAAACTGCAGGGGGGCTTGGGCAAAAAATGACCCATCGCCGTTTTCAGTAATTGGCATATTTTCGGTATAAAAAGTCGTAATTTGAAACTGAAAATAGGTACAGAGAGTCAGAATTCGGCTCAAAAATCACACTCAGGAGTCAAATTTCCGACATTTCAGACATTTTGAAAACTGCAGGGGGGTTTGGGCAAAATATGACCCATCACCATTTACAGTAATTAGCATATTTTCGGTATGAAACGTCGTAATTTGAAACTGAAAATAGGTGCAAAGAGTCAGAATTCGGCTTAAAAATCACGCTCAGGAGTCAAATTTCCAACATTTCAGACATTTTGAAAACTGCAGGGGGGTTTGGGCAAAATATGATCCATCGCCGTTTTCAGTAATTGGCATATTTTCGGTATAAAAAGTCGTAATTTGAAACTGAAAATAGGTGCCGAGAGTCAGAATTCGGCTCAAAAATCACGCTCAGGAGTTAAATTTCCGACATTTCAGACATTTTAAAAACTGCAGGGGGGTATGGGCAAAATATGACCCATCGCCGTTTTCAGTAATTGGCATATTTTCGGTATAAAAAGTCGTAATTTGAAACTGAAAATAGGCGCAGAGAGTCAGAATTCGGCTCAAAAATAACGCTCAGGAGTCAAATTTCCGACATTTTAGACATTTTGAAAACTGCAGGGGGGTTTGGGCAAAATATGATCCATCGCCGTTTTCAGTTATTGGCATATTTTCGGTATGAAACGTCGTAACTTGAAACTGAAAATAGGTGCAGAGAGTCAGAATTCGGCTCAAAAATCACGCTCAGGAGTCAAATTCCCGACATTTCAGACATTTTGAAAACTGCAGTGGGGTTTGGGCAAAATATGACACATCGCCGTTTTCAGTAATTGGCATATTTTCGGTATAAAAAGTCGTAATTTGAAACTGAAAATAGGTGCAGAGAGTCAGAATTCGGCTCAAAAATCACGCTCAGGAGTCAAATTTCCGACATTTCAGACATTTTGAAAACTGCAGGGGGGTTTGGGATAAATATGACCCATCGCCGTTTTCAGTAGTTGGCATAATTTCGGTATGAAACGTCGTAACTTGAAACTGAAAATAGGTGCATAGAGTCAGAATTCGGCTCAAAAATCACGCTCAGGAGTCAAATTTCCGACATTTCAGACATTTTGAAAACTGCAGCGGGGTTTGGGCAAAATATGACCCATCGCCGTTTACAGTAATTGGTATATTTTCGGTATGAAACGTCGTAATTTGAAACTGAAAATAGGTGCAGAGAGTCAGAACTCGGCTCAAAAATCACACTCAGGAGTCAAATTTCCGACATTTCAGACATTTTGAAAACTGCAGGGGGGTTTGGGCAAAATATGACCCATCGCCGTTTGCAGTAATTTCATATTTTCGGTATGAAACATCGTAATTTGAAACTGAAAATAGGTGTAGAGAGTCAGAATTCGGCTCAAAAATCACGCTCAGTAGTCAAGTTTCCGACATTTCAGACATTTTAAAAACTGCAGGGGGGTTTGGGCAAAATATGACCCATCGCCGTTTTCAGTAATTGGCATATTTTCGGTATAAAAAGTCGTAATTTGAAACTAAATATAGGTGCAGAGAGTCTGAATTCGGCTCAAAAATCACGCTCAGGAGTCAAATTTCCGACATTTCAGACATTTTGAAAACTGCAGGGGGTTTGGGCAATATATGACCCATCGCCGTTTTCAGTAATTGGCATATTTTCGGTATAAAAAGTCGTAATTTGAAACTGAAAATAGGTGCAGAGAGTCAGAACTCGGCTCAAAAATCACGCTCAGGAATCAAATTTCTGACATTTCAGACATTTTGAAAACTGCACGGGAGTTTGGGCAAAATATGACCCATCGCCGTTTTCAGTAATTGGCATATTTTCGGTATAAAAAGTCGTAATTTGAAACTGAAAATAGGTGCCGAGAGTCAGAATTCGGCTCAAAAATCACGCTCAGGAGTCAAATTTCCGACATTTCAGACAATTTAAAAAGTGCAGGGGGGTTTGGGCAAAATATGACCCATCGCCATTTTCAGTAATTGGCATATTTTCGGTATAAAAAGTCGTAATTTGAAACTGAAAATAGGCGCAGAGTGTCAGAATACGGCTCAAAAATCACGCTCAGGAGTCAAATTTCCGACATTTTAGACATTTTGAAAACTGCAGGGGGGTTTGGGCAAAATATGATCCATCGCCGTTTTCAGTTATTGGCATATTTTCGGTATGAAACGTCGTAACTTGAAACTGAAAATAGGTGCAGAGAGTCAGAATTCGGCTCAAAAATCACGCTCAGGAGTCAAATTCCCGACATTTCTGACATTTTGAAAACTGCAGTGGGGTTTGGGCAAAATATGACACATCGCCGTTTTCAGTAATTGGCATATTTTCGGTATAAAAAGTCGTAATTTGAAACTGAAAATAGGTGCAGAGAGTCAGAATTCGGCTCAAAAATCACGCTCAGGAGTCAAATTTCCGACATTTCAGACATTTTGAAAACTGCAGGGGGGCTTGGGCAAAATATGACCCATCGCCGTTTACAGTAATTGGCATATTTTCGGTATGAAACTAAGTAATTTGAAACTGAAAATAGGTGAAGAGAGTCAGGACTCGGCTCAAAAATCACACTCAGGAGTCAAATTTCCGACATATCAGACATTTTGAAAACAGCAGGGGGGTTTGGGCAAAATATGACCCATCGCTGTTTTCAGTAATTGGCTTATTTTCGGTATGAAACGTCGTAATTTGAAACTGAAAATAGGTGCAGAGTTAGAATTCGGCTCAAAAATCACGCTCAGGAGTCAAATTTCCGACATTTCAGACATTTTGAAAACTGCAGGGGGGTTTGGGCAAAATATGACCAATCGCCGTTTTCAGTAATTGGCATTTTTTCGGTATAAAAAGTCGTAATTTGAAACTGAAAATAGCTGCAGAGTCAGAATTCGGATAAAAAGTCACGCTCAGGAGTCAAATTTCCGACATTTCAGACATTTTGAAAACTGCAGGGTGTTTGGGCAAAATATGACCCATCGCCGTTTTCAATAATTGGCATATTTTCGGTATAAAAAGTCGTAATTTGAAACTGAAATAGGTGCAGAGAGTTAGAATTTGGCTCAAAAATCACGCTCAGGAGTCAAATTTCCGACATTTCAGACATTTTTGTAAACTGCAGGGGGGTTTGGGCAAAATATGACCCATCGCCGTTTACAGTAATTGGCATATTTTCGGTATGAAACGTCGTAATTTGAAACTGAAAATAGGCGCAGAGAGTCAGAATACGGCTCAAAAATCACGCTCAGGAGTCAAATTTCAAACATTTCAGACATTTTAAAAACTGCAGGGGGGTTTGGGCAAAATTGACCCATCGCCGTTTTCAGTAATTGGCATATTTTCGGTATGAAACGTCGTAATTTGAAACTAAAAATAGGTGCAGAGAGTCAAATTTCGGCTCAAAAATCACGTTTAGGAATCAAATTTCCGACATTTCAGACATTTTGAAAACTGCACGGGGGTTTGGGCAAAATATGACCCATCGCCGTTTACAGTAATTGGCATATTTTCGGTATAAAATGTCGTAATTTGAAACTGAAAATAGGGGCAGAGAGTCAGAATTCGGCTCAAAAATCACGCTCAGAAGTCAAATTTCCGACATTTCAGACATTTTGAATACTGCACGGGGGTTTGGGCAAAATATGACCCATCGCCGTTTTCAGTAATTGGCTTATTTTCGGTATAAAAAGTCGTAATTTGAAACTGAAAATAGGTGCAGAGAGTCAGAATTCGGCTCAAAAATCACGCTCAGGAGTCAAATTTCCGACATTTCAGACATTTTGAAAACTGCAGGGGGGCTTGGGCAAAATATGACCCATCGCCGTTTACAGTAATTGGCATATTTTCGGTATGAAACGTCGTAACTTGAAACTGAAAATAGGTGCAGAGAGTCAGAATTCGGCTCAAAAATCACGCTCAGGAGTCAAATTCCCGACATTTCTGACATTTTGAAAACTGCAGTGGGGTTTGGGCAAAATATGACACATCGCTGTTTTCAGTAATTGGCATATTTTCGGTATAAAAAGTCGTAATTTGAAACTGAAAATAGGTGCAGAGAGTCAGAATTCGGCTCAAAAATCACGCTCAGGAGTCAAATTTCCGACATTTCAGACATTTTGAAAACTGCAGGGGGGCTTGGGCAAAATATGACCCATCGCCGTTTACAGTAATTGGCATATTTTCGGTATGAAACTAAGTAATTTGAAACTGAAAATAGGTGAAGAGAGTCAGGACTCGGCTCAAAAATCACACTCAGGAGTCAAATTTCCGACATATCAGACATTTTGAAAACAGCAGGGGGGTTTGGGCAAAATATGACCCATCGCTGTTTTCAGTAATTGGCTTATTTTCGGTATGAAACGTCGTAATTTGAAACTGAAAATAGGTGCAGAGTCAGAATTCGGGTTAAAAATCACGCTCAGGAGTCAAATTTCCAACATTTCAGACATTTTGAAAACTGCAGGGGGGGTTTGGGCAAAATATGACCCATCGCCGTTTTCAGTAATTGGCATATTTTCGGTATGAAACGTCGTAATTTGAAACTGAAAATAGGTGCAGAGTTAGAATTCGGCTCAAAAATCACGCTCAGGAGTCAAATTTCCGACATTTCAGACATTTTGAAAACTGCAGGGGGGTTTGGGCAAAATATGACCAATCGCCGTTTTCAGTAATTGGCATTTTTTCGGTATAAAAAGTCGTAATTTGAAACTGAAAATAGCTGCAGAGTCAGAATTCGGATAAAAAGTCACGCTCAGGAGTCAAATTTCCGACATTTCAGACATTTTGAAAACTGCAGGGTGTTTGGGCAAAATATGACCCATCGCCGTTTTCAATAATTGGCATATTTTCGGTATAAAAAGTCGTAATTTGAAACTGAAATAGGTGCAGAGAGTTAGAATTTGGCTCAAAAATCACGCTCAGGAGTCAAATTTCCGACATTTCAGACATTTTGAAAACTGCAGGGGGGTTTGGGCAAAATATGACCCATCGCCGTTTACAGTAATTGGCATATTTTCGGTATGAAACGTCGTAATTTGAAACTGAAAATAGGCGCAGAGAGTCAGAATACGGCTCAAAAATCACGCTCAGGAGTCAAATTTCAAACATTTCAGACATTTTAAAAACTGCAGGGGGGTTTGGGCAAAATTGACCCATCGCCGTTTTCAGTAATTGGCATATTTTCGGTATGAAACGTCGTAATTTGAAACTAAAAATAGGTGCAGAGAGTCAAATTTCGGCTCAAAAATCACGTTTAGGAATCAAATTTCCGACATTTCAGACATTTTGAAAACTGCACGGGGGTTTGGGCAAAATATGACCCATCGCCGTTTACAGTAATTGGCATATTTTCGGTATAAAATGTCGTAATTTGAAACTGAAAATAGGGGCAGAGAGTCAGAATTCGGCTCAAAAATCACGCTCAGAAGTCAAATTTCCGACATTTCAGACATTTTGAAAACTGCACGGGGGTTTGGGCAAAATATGACCCATCGCCGTTTTCAGTAATTGGCTTATTTTCGGTATAAAAAGTCGTAATTTGAAACTGAAAATAGGTGCAGAGAGTCAGAATACGGCTCAAAAATCACGCTCAGGAGTCAAATTTCAAACATTTCAGACATTTTAAAAACTGCAGGGGGGTTTGGGCAAAATTGACCCATCGCCGTTTTCAGTAATTGGCATATTTTCGGTATGAAACGTCGTAATTTGAAACTAAAAATAGGTGCAGAGAGTCAGAATACGGCTCAAAAATCACGCTCAGGAGTCAAATTTCAAACATTTCAGACATTTTAAAAACTGCAGGGGGGTTTGGGCAAAATTGACGTCGGCACCTAAAAATAGGTGCCGAATTCTAACTCTCTGCACCTATTTTCAGTTTCAAATTACGACGTTTCATACCGAAAATATGCCAATTACTGAAAACGTCGATGGGTCATATTTTGCCCAAACCCCCCCTGCAGTTTTCAAAATGTCTGAAATGTTGGAAATTTGACTCCTGAGCGTGATTTTTAACCCGAATTCTGACTCTGCACCTATTTTCAGTTTCAAATTACGACGTTTCATACCGAAAATAAGCCAATTACTGAAAACGGCGATGGGTCATATTTTGCCCAAACCCCCCTGCTGTTTTCAAAATGTCTGATATGTCGGAAATTTGACTCCTGAGTGTGATTTTTGAGCCGAGTCCTGACTCTCTTCACCTATTTTCAGTTTCAAATTACTTAGTTTCATTCCGAAAATATGCCAATTACTGTAAACGGCGATGGGTCATATTTTGCCCAAGCCCCCCTGCAGTTTTCAAAATGTCTGAAATGTCGGAAATTTGACTCCTGAGCGTGATTTTTGAGCCGAATTCTGACTCTCTGCACCTATTTTCAGTTTCAAATTACGAATTTTTATACCGAAAATATGCCAATTACTGAAAACGGCGATGTGTCATATTTTGCCCAAACCCCACTGCAGTTTTCAAAATGTCAGAAATGTCGGGAATTTGACTCCTGAGCGTGATTTTTGAGCCGGATTCTGACTCTCTGCACCTATTTTCAGTTTCAAGTTACGACGTTTCATACCGAAAATATGGCAATAACTGAAAACGGCGATGGATCATATTTTGCCCAAACCCCCCTGCAGTTTTCAAAATGTCTAAAATGTCGGAAATTTGACTCCTGAGCGTGATTTTTGAGCCGTATTCTGACTCTCTGCGCCTATTTTCAGTTTCAAATTACGACTTTTTATACCGAAAATATGCCAATTACTGAAAACGGCGATGGGTCATATTTTGCCCAAACCCCCCTGCAGTTTTTAAAATGTCTGAAATGTCGGAAATTTGACTCCTGAGCGTGATTTTTGAGCCGAATTCTGACTCTCGGCACCTATTTTCAGTTTCAAATTACGACTTTTTATACCGAAAATATGCCAATTACTGAAAACGGCGATGGGTCATATTTTGACCAAACTCCCGTGCAGTTTTCAAAATGTCTGAAATGTCAGAAATTTGATTCCTGAGCGTGATTTTTGAGCCGAGTTCTGACTCTCTGCACCTATTTTCAGTTTCAAATTACGACGTTTCATACCGAAAATACGGAAATTACTGTAAACGGTGATGGGTCATATTTTGCCCAAACACCCCTGCAGTTTTCAAAATGTCTGAAATGTCGGAAATTTGACTCCTTAGCGTGATTTTTGAGCCGAATACTGACTCTCTGCACCTATTTTCAGTTTCAAATTACGACTTTTTATACCGAAAATATGCCAATTACTGAAAACGGCGATGGGTCATATATTGCCCAAACCCCCTGCAGTTTTCAAAATGTCTGAAATGTCGGAAATTTGACTCCTGAGCGTGATTTTTGAGCCGAATTCAGACTCTCTGCACCTATATTTAGTTTCAAATTACGACTTTTTATACCGAAAATATGCCAATTACTGAAAACGGCGATGGGTCATATTTTGCCCAAACCCCCCTGCAGTTTTTAAAATGTCTGAAATGTCGGAAACTTGACTACTGAGCGTGATTTTTGAGCCGAATTATGACTCTCTACACCTATTTTCAGTTTCAAATTACGATGTTTCATACCGAAAATATGAAATTACTGCAAACGGCGATGGGTCATATTTTGCCCAAACCCCCCTGCAGTTTTCAAAATGTCTGAAATGTCGGAAATTTGACTCCTGAGTGTGATTTTTGAGCCGAGTTCTGACTCTCTGCACCTATTTTCAGTTTCAAATTACGACGTTTCATACCGAAAATATACCAATTACTGTAAACGGCGATGGGTCATATTTTGCCCAAACCCCCGTGCAGTTTTCAAAATGTCTGAAATGTCGGAAATTTGACTCCTGAGCGTGATTTTTGAGCCGAATTCTGACTCTATGCACCTATTTTCAGTTTCAAGTTACGACGTTTCATACCGAAAATATGCCAACTACTGAAAACGGCGATGGGTCATATTTATCCCAAACCCCCCTGCAGTTTTCAAAATGTCTGAAATGTCGGAAATTTGACTCCTGAGCGTGATTTTTGAGCCGAATTCTGACTCTCTGCACCTATTTTCAGTTTCAAATTACGACTTTTTATACCGAAAATATGCCAATTACTGAAAACGGCGATGTGTCATATTTTGCCCAAACCCCACTGCAGTTTTCAAAATGTCTGAAATGTCGGGAATTTGACTCCTGAGCGTGATTTTTGAGCCGAATTCTGACTCTCTGCACCTATTTCCAGTTTCAAGTTACGACGTTTCATACCGAAAATATGCCAATAACTGAAAACGGCGATGGATCATATTTTGCCCAAACCCCCCTGCAGTTTTCAAAATGTCTAAAATGTCGGAAATTTGACTCCTGAGCGTTATTTTTGAGCCGAATTCTGACTCTCTGCGCCTATTTTCAGTTTCAAATTACGACTTTTTATACCGAAAATATGCCAATTACTGAAAACGGCGATGGGTCATATTTTGCCAATACCCCCCTGCAGTTTTTAAAATGTCTGAAATGTCGGAAATTTGACTCCTGAGCGTGATTTTTGAGCCGAATTCTGACTCTCGGCACCTATTTTCAGTTTCAAATTACGACTTTTTATACCGTAAATATGCCAATTACTGAAAACGGCGATGGGTCATATTTTGCCCAAACCCCCCTGCAGTTTTCAAAATGTCTGAAATGTTGGAAATTTGACTCCTGAGCGTGATTTTTAAGCCGAATTCTGACTCTTTGCACCTATTTTCAGTTTCAAATTACGACGTTTCATACCGAAAATATGCTAATTACTGTAAACGGTGATGGGTCATATTTTGCCCAAACCCCCCTGCAGTTTTCAAAATGTCTGAAATGTCGGAAATTTGACTCCTGAGTGTGATTTTTGAGCCGAATTCTGACTCTCTGTACCTATTTTCAGTTTCAAATTACGACTTTTTATACCGAAAATATGCCAATTACTGAAAACGGCGATGGGTCATTTTTTGCCCAAGCCCCCCTGCAGTTTTCAAAATGTCTGAAATGTCGGAAATTTGACACCTGAGCGTGATTTTTGAGCCGAATTCTGACTCTCTGCACTTATTTTTAGTTTCAAATTACGACTTTTTATACCGAAAATAAGCCAATTACTGAAAACGGCGATGGGTCATA
Organism: Procambarus clarkii; assembly: GCF_040958095.1. Classification (NCBI taxonomy): domain Eukaryota; kingdom Metazoa; phylum Arthropoda; class Malacostraca; order Decapoda; family Cambaridae; genus Procambarus; species Procambarus clarkii. Next base: position 376,796 of record NW_027189202.1, read on the forward strand.
TTTTGCCCAAACCCCCGTGCAATTTTCAAAATGTCTGAAATGTCGGAAATTTGATTCCTGAGCGTGATTTTTGAGCCGAATTCTGACTCTCTGCCCCTATTTTCAGTTTCAAATTACGACATTTTATACCGAAAATATGCCAATTACTGTAAACGGCGATGGGTCATATTTTGCTCAAACCCCCCTGCAGTTTTCAAAATGTCTGAAATGTCGGAAATTTGATTCCTAAACGTGATTTTTGAGCCGAAATTTGACTCTCTGCACCTATTTTTAGTTTCAAATTACGACGTTTCATACCGAAAATATGCCAATTACTGAAAACGGCGATGGGTCAATTTTGCCCAAACCCCCCTGCAGTTTTTAAAATGTCTGAAATGTTTGAAATTTGACTCCTGAGCGTGATTTTTGAGCCGTATTCTGACTCTCTGCGCCTATTTTCAGTTTCAAATTACGACGTTTCATACCGAAAATATGCCAATTACTGTAAACGGCGATGGGTCATATTTTGCCCAAACCCCCCTGCAGTTTTCAAAATGTCTGAAATGTCTGAAATTTGACTCCTGAGCGTGATTTTTGAACCAAATTCTGACTCTCTGCACCTATTTCAGTTTCAAATTACGACTTTTTATACCGAAAAGATGCCAAATATTGAAAACGGCGATGGGTCATATTTTGCCCAAACACTCTGCAGTTTTCAAAATGTCTGAAATGTCGGAAATTTGACTCCTGAGCGTGATTTTTTATCCGAATTCTGACTCTGCAGCTATTTTCAGTTTCAAATTACGACTTTTTATACCGAAAAAATGCCAATTACTGAAAACGGCGATTGGTCATATTTTGCCTAAACCCCCCCTGCAGTTTTCAAAATGTCTGAAATGTCGGAAATTTGACTCCTGAGCGTGATTTTTGAGCCGAATTCTAACTCTCTGCACCTATTTTCAGTTTCAAATTCCTACGTTTCATACCGAAAATAAGCCAATTACTGAAAACGGCGATGGGTCATATTTTGCCCAAACCCCCCTGCAGTTTTCAAAAAGTCTGAAATGTCGGAAATTTGACTCCTGAGCGTGGTTTTTGAGCCGAATTCTGACTCTCTGTACCTATTTTCAGTTTCAAATTACGACTTTTTATACCGAAAATATGCCAATTACTGAAAACGGCGATGGGTCATATTTTGCCCAAGCCCCCCTGCAGTTTTCAAAATGTCTGAAATGTCGGAAATTTGACTCCTGAGCGTGATTTTTGAGCCGAATTCTGACTCTATGCACCTATTTTCAGTTTCAAGTTACGACGTTTCATACCGAAAATATGCCAACTACTGAAAACGGCGATGGGTCATATTTTGCCCAAGCCCCCCTGCAGTTTTCAAAATGTCTGAAATGTCGGAAATTTGACTCCTGAGCGTGATTTTTGAGCCGAATTCTGACTCTATGCACCTATTTTCAGTTTCAAGTTACGACGTTTCATACCGAAAATATGCCAACCACTGAAAACGGCGAAGGGTCATATTTTGCCCAAGCCCCCCTGCAGTTTTCAAAATGTCTGAAATGTCGGAAATTTGACTCCTGAGCGTGATTTTTGAGCCGAATTCTGACTCTCTGCACCTATTTTCAGTTTCAAATTACGACTTTTTATACCGAAAATATGCCAATTACTGAAAACGGCGATGTGTCATATTTTGCCCAAACCCCACTGCAGTTTTCAAAATGTCTGAAATGTCGGGAATTTGACTCCTGAGCGTGATTTTTGAGCCGAATTCTGACTCTCTGCACCTATTTTCAGTTTCAAGTTACGACGTTTCATACCGAAAATATGCCAATAACTGAAAACGGCGATGTGTCATATTTTGCCCAAACCCCCCTGCAGTTTTCAAAATGTCTAAAATGTCGGAAATTTGACTCCTGAGCGTGATTTTTGAGCCGAATTCAGGCTCTCTGCACCTATATTTAGTTTCAAATTACGACTTTTTATACCGAAAATATGCCAATTACTGAAAACGGCGATGGGTCATATTTTGCCCAAACCCCCCTGCAGTTTTTAAAATGTCTGAAATGTCGGAAACTTGACTACTGAGCGTGATTTTTGAGCCGAATTCTGACTCTCTACACCTATTTTCAGTTTCAAATTACGATGTTTCATACCGAAAATATGAAATTACTGCAAACGGCGATGGGTCATATTTTGCCCAAACCCCCCTGCAGTTTTCAAAATGTCTGAAATGTCGGAAATTTGACTCCTGAGTGTGATTTTTGAGCCGAGTTCTGACTCTCTGCACCTATTTTCAGTTTCAAATTACGACGTTTTCATACCGAAAAATATACCAATTACTGTAAACGGCGATGGTCATATTTTGCCCAAACCCCCCTGCAGTTTTCAAAATGTCTGAAATGTCGGAAATTTGACTCCTGAGCGTGATTTTTAAGCCGAATTCTGACTCTATGCACCTATTTTCAGTTTCAAGTTACGACGTTTCATACCGAAAATATGCCAACTACTGAAAACGGCGATGGGTCATATTTATCCCAACCCCCCTGCAGTTTTCAAAATGTCTGAAATGTCGGAAATTTGACTCCTGAGCGTGATTTTTGAGCCGAATTCTGACTCTCTGCACCTATTTTCAGTTTCAAATTACGACTTTTTATACCGAAAATATGCCAATTACTGAAAACGGCGATGTGTCATATTTTGCCCAAACCCCACTGCAGTTTTCAAAATGTCTGAAATGTCGGGAATTTGACTCCTGAGCGTGATTTTTGAGCCGAATTCTGACTCTCTGCACCTATTTCCAGTTTCAAGTTACGACGTTTCATACCGAAAATATGCCAATAACTGAAAACGGCGATGGATCATATTTTGCCCAAACCCCCTGCAGTTTTCAAAATGTCTAAAATGTCGGAAATTTGACTCCTGAGCGTTATTTTTGAGCCGAATTCTGACTCTCTGCGCCTATTTTCAGTTTCAAATTACGACTTTTTATACCGAAAATATGCCAATTACTGAAAACGGCGATGGGTCATATTTTGCCCAATACCCCCCTGCAGTTTTTAAAATGTCTGAAATGTCGGAAATTTGACTCCTGAGCGTGATTTTTGAGCCGAATTCTGACTCTCGGCACCTATTTTCAGTTTCAAATTACGACTTTTTATACCGAAAATATGCCAATTACTGAAAACGGCGATGGGTCATATTTTGCCCAAACTCCCGTGCAGTTTTCAAAATGTCTGAAATGTCAGAAATTTGACTTCCTGAGCGTGATTTTTGAGCCGAGTTCTGACTCTCTGCACCTATTTTCAGTTTCAAATTACGACTTTTTCATACCGAAAAATACTGCCAATTACTGTAAAACGGCGATGGGTCATATTTCGCCCAAACCCCCCTGCAGTTTTCAAAATGTCTGAAATGTCGGAAATTTGACTCCTTAGCGTGATTTTTGAGCCGAATTACTGACTCTCTGCACCTATTTCAGTTTCAAATTACGACTTTTTATACCGAAAATATGCCAATTACTGAAAACGGCGATGGGTCATATTTGCCCAAACCCCCCTGCAGTTTTCAAAATGTCTGAAAATGTCGGAAATTTGACTCCTGAGCGTGATTTTTGAGCCGAATTCATGACTCTCTGCACCTATTTTCAGTTTCAAATTACGACTTTTTATACCGAAAATATGCCAATTACTGAAAACGGCGATGGGCATATTTTGCCCAAACCCCCCTGCAGTTTTAAAATGTCTGAAATGTCGGAAACTTGACTCCTGAGCGTGATTTTTGAGCCGAATTCTGACTCTCTAGCACCTATTTTCAGTTTCAAATTACGATGTTTCATACCGAAAATATGCAATTACTGCAAACGGCGATGGGTCATATTTTGCCCAAAACCCCCTGCAGTTTTTCAAAATGTCTGAAATGTCGGAAATTTGACTCCTGAGTGTGATTTTTGGAGCCGAGTTCTGACTCTCTGCACCTATTTTCAGTTTCAAATTACGACGTTTCATACCGAAAATATACCAATTACTGTAAACGGCGATGGTCATATTTTGCCCAAACCCCGCTGCAGTTTTCAAAATGTCTGAAATGTCGGAAATTTGACTCCTGAGCGTGATTTTTGAGGCCGAATTCTGACTCTATGCACCTATTTTCAGTTTCAAGTTACGACGTTTCATACCGAAAATATGCCAACTACTGAAAACGGCGATGGGTCATATTTATCCCAAACCCCCCTGCAGTTTTCAAAATTGTCTGAAATGTCGGAAATTTGACTCCTGAGCGTGATTTTTGAGCCGAATTCTGACTCTCTGCACCTATTTTCAGTTTCAAATTACGACTTTTTATACCGAAAATATGCCAATTACTGAAACGGCGATGTGTCATATTTTGCCCAAACCCCACTGCAGTTTTCAATTTGTCTGAAATGTCGGGAATTTGACTCCTGAGCGTGATTTTTGAGCCGAATTCTGACTCTCTGCACCTATTTTCAGTTTCAAGTTACGACGTTTTCATACCGAAAATATGCCAATTAACTGAAAACGGCGATGGGATCATATTTTGCCCAAACCCCCCTGCAGTTTTCAAAATGTCTGAAATGTCGGAAATTTCGACTCCTGAGCGTGATTTTTGAGCCGAATTCTGACTCTCTGCGACCTATTTTCAGTTTCAAATTACGACTTTTTATACCGAAAATATGCCAATTACTGAAAACGGCGATGGGTCATATTTTGCCCAACCCCCTGCAGTTTTCAAAATGTCTGAAATGTCGGAAATTTGACTCCTGAGCGTGATTTTTGAGCCGAATTCTGACTCTCTGCACCTATTTTCAGTTTCAAATTACGACTTTTTATACCGAAAATATGCCAATTACTGAAAACGGCGATGGGTCATATTTTGCCCAACCCCCTGCAGTTTTCAAAATGTCTGAAATGTCGGAAATTTGACTCCTGAGCGTGATTTGTAAGCCGAATTCTGACTCTCTGCACCTATTTTCAGTTTCAAATTACGACTTTTATACCGAAAATATGCTAATTACTGTAAACGGCTGATGGTCATATTTTGCCCAACCCCCCTGCAGTTTTCAAAATGTCTGAAATGTCGGAAATTTGACTCCTGAGCTGTGATTTTTGAGCCGAATTCTGACTCTCTGCACCTATTTTCAGTTTCAAATTACGACTTTTTATACCGAAAATATGCCAATTACTGAAAACGGCGATGGGTCATATTTTGCCCAAACCCCCCTGCAGTTTTCAAAATGTCTGAAAATGTCGAAATTTGACTCCTGAGCGTGATTTTTGAGCGAATTCTGACTCTCTGCACCTATTTTTCAGTTTCAATTACGACGTTTAATACCGAAAATATGCCAATTACTGAAAACGGCGATGGGTCATATTTTGCCCAACCCCCTGCAGTTTTTCAAAATGTCTGAAATGTCGGAAATTTGATTCCTGAGCGTGATTTTTGAGCCGAATTCTGACTCTCTGCCCTATTTTCAGTTTCAAATTACGACTTTTATACCGAAAATATGCCAATTACTGTAAAACGGCGATGGGTCATATTTTGCCCAAACCCCCCTGCAGTTTTCAATGTCTGAAATGTCTGAAATTTGACTCCTGAGCGTGATTTTTGAGCCGAAATTCATGACTCTCTGCACTATTTTTCAGTTTCAAAATTACGACGGATTTATACCGAAAATAGCAATTATGAACAACGGCGATGGGTCATATTTTGCCAAACCCCCCTGCAGTTTTTCCAAAATGTCTGAAATGTTGGAAATTTGACTGTCTGAGCGTGATTTTGAGCCGAAATTCTGACTCTCTGCAGCCTATTTTCAGTTTCACATTACGACTTTTTATACCGAAAATATGCCATATTACTGTAAACGGCGATGGGTCATATTTTGCCCAAACCCCCCTGCAGTTTTCAAAATGTCTGAAATGTCGGAAATTTGACTCCTGAGCGTGATTTTTGAGCCGAAATTCTGACTCTCTGCACCTATTTCAGTTTCAAAATTACGACGTTTAATACCGAAAATAATGCCAATTACTGAAAACGGCGATGGGTCATATTTGCCCAAACCCCCCTGCAGTTTTCAAAATGTCTGAAATGTCGGAAATTTGACTCCTGAGCGTGATTTTTGAGCCGAATTCTGACTCTCTGCAGCTATTTTCAGTTTTCAAAGTAACGACGTTTCATACCGAAAATATGCCAATTACTGAAACGGCGATGGGTCATATTTTGCCCAAACCCCCCTGCAGTTTTCAAAATGTCTGAAATGTCGGAAATTTGACTCCTGAGCGTGATTTTTGAGCCGAAATTCTGACTCTCTGCACCTATTTTCAGTTTCAAAGTTACGACGTTTCATACCGAAAATAATGCCAATTACTGAAAACGGCGATGGGTCATATTTGCCCAAAGCCCCCCTGCAGTTTTCAAAATGTCTGAAATGTCGGAAATTTGACTCCTGAGCGTGATTTTTGAGCCGAATTCTGACTTCTGCACCTATTTTCAGTTTCAAGATTACGACGTTTCATACCGAAGAATAATGCCAATTACTGAAAACGGCGATGGGTCATATTTTGCCCAAAGCCCCCTGCAGTTTTCAAAATGTCTGAAATGTCGGAAATTTGACTCCTGAGCGTGATTTTTGAGCCGAATTCTGACTCTATGCACCTATTTTCAGTTTCAAGTTACGACGTTTCATACCGAAAATATGCCAATTACTGAAAACGGCGATGGGTCATATTTTGCCCAAAGCCCCCCTGCAGTTTTCAAAATGTCTGAAATGTCGGAAATTTGACTCCTGAGCGTGATTTTTGAGCCGAATTCTGACTCTATGCACCTATTTTCAGTTTCAAGTTACGACGTTTCATACCGAAAATATGCCAACTACTGAAAACGGCGATGGGTCATATTTTGCCCAAGCCCCCCTGCAGTTTTCAAAATGTCTGAAATGTCGGAAATTTGACTCCTGAGCGTGATTTTTGAGCCGAATTCTGACTCTATGCACCTATTTTCAGTTTCAAGTTACGACGTTTCATACCGAAAATATGCCAACTACTGAAAACGGCGATGGGTCATATTTTGCCCAAGCCCCCCTGCAGTTTTCAAAATGTCTGAAATGTCGGAAATTTGACTCCTGAGCGTGATTTTTGAGCCGAATTCTGACTCTCTGCACCTATTTTCAGTTTCAAATTACGACTTTTTATACCGAAAATATGCCAATTACTGAAAACGGCGATGTGTCATATTTTGCCCAAACCCCACTGTAGTTTTCAAAATGTCTGAAATGTCGGGAATTTGACTCCTGAGCGTGATTTTTGAGCCGAATTCTGACTCTCTGCACCTATTTTCAGTTTCAAGTTACGACGTTTCATACCGAAAATATGCCAATAACTGAAAACGGCGATGGATCATATTTTGCCCAAACCCCCCTGCAGTTTTCAAAATGTCTAAAATGTCGGAAATTTGACTCCTGAGCGTGATTTTTGAGCCGAATTCTGACTCTCTGCGCCTATTTTCAGTTTCAAATTACGACTTTTTATACCGAAAATATGCCAATTACTGAAAACGGCGATGGGTCATATTTTGCCCATACCCCCCTGCAGTTTTTAAAATGTCTGAAATGTCGGAAATTTGACTCCTGAGCGTGATTTTTGAGCCGAATTCTGACTCTCGGCACCTATTTTCAGTTTCAAATTACGACTTTTTATACCGAAAATATGCCAATTACTGAAAACGGCGATGGGTCATATTTTGCCCAAACCCCCCTGCAGTTTTCAAAATGTCTGAAATGTCGGAAATTTGACTCCTGAGCGTGATTTTTAAGCCGAATTCTGACTCTTTGCACCTATTTTCAGTTTCAAATTTCGACGTTTCATACCGAAAATATGCTAATTACTGTAAACGGTGATGGGTCATATTTTGCCCAAACCCCCCTGCAGTTTTCAAAATGTCTGAAATGTCGGAAATTTGACTCCTGAGTGTGATTTTTGAGCCGAATTCTGACTCTCTGTACCTATTTTCAGTTTCAAATTACGACTTTTTATACCGAAAATATGCCAATTACTGAAAACGGCGATGGGTCATATTTTGCCCAAGCCCCCCTGCAGTTTTCAAAATGTCTGAAATGTCGGAAATTTGACTCCTGAGCGTGATTTTTGAGCCGAATTCTGACTCTCTGCACCTATTTTCAGTTTCAAATTACGACTTTTTATACCGAAAATAAGCCAATTACTGAAAACGGCGATGGGTCATATTTTGCCCAAACCCCCGTGCAGTTTTCAAAATGTCTGAAATGTCGGAAATTTGATTCCTGAGCGTGATTTTTGAGCCGAATTCTGACTCTCTGCCCCTATTTTCAGTTTCAAATTACGACATTTTATACCGAAAATATGCCAATTACTGTAAACGGCGATGGGTCATATTTTGCCCAAACCCCCCTGCAGTTTTCAAAATGTCTGAAATGTCGGAAATTTGATTCCTAAACGTGATTTTTGAGCCGAAATTTGACTCTCTGCACCTATTTTTAGTTTCAAATTACGACGTTTCATACCGAAAATATGCCAATTACTGAAAACGGCGATGGGTCAATTTTGCCCAAACCCCCCTGCAGTTTTTAAAATGTTTGAAATGTTTGAAATTTGACTCCTGAGCGTGATTTTTGAGCCGTATTCTGACTCTCTGCGCTTATTTTCAGTTTCAAATTACGACGTTTCATACCGAAAATATGCCAATTACTGTAAACGGCGATGGGTCATATTTTGCCCAAACCCCCCTGCAGTTTTCAAAATGTCTGAAATGTCGGAAATTTGACTACTGAGCGTGATTTTTGAGCCAAATTCTGACTCTCTGCACCTATTTCAGTTTCAAATTACGACTTTTTATACCGAAAATATGCCAATTATTGTAAACGGCAATGGGTCATATTTTGCCCAAACACCCTGCAGTTTTCAAAATGTCTGAAATGTTGGAAATTTGACTCCTGAGCGTGATTTTTTATCCGAATTCTGACTCTGCAGCTATTTTCAGTTTCAAATTACGACTTTTTATACCGAAAAAATGCCAATTACTGAAAACGGCGATTGGTCATATTTTGGCCAAACCCCCCTGCAGTTTTCAAACTGTCTGAAATGTCGGAAATTTGACTCCTGAGCGTGATTTTTGAGCCGATTTCTAACTCTCTGCACATATTTTCAGTTTCAAATTACGACGTTTCATACCGAAAATAAGCCAATTACTGAAAACGGCGATGGGTCATATTTTGCCCAAACCCCCCTGCAGTTTTCAAAATGTCTGAAATGTCGGAAATTTGACTCCTGAGTGTGATTTTTGAGCCGAGTTTTGACTCTCTGCACCTAGTTTCAGTTTCAAATTACGAAGTTTCATACCGAAAATATGCCAATTACTGTAAACGGCGATGGGTCATATTTTGCCAAAACCCCCCTGCAGTTTTCAAAAAGTCTGAAATGTCGGAAATTTGACTCCTGAGCGTGGTTTTTGAGCCGAATTCTGACTCTCTGTACCTATTTTCAGTTTCAAATTACGACTTTTTATACCGAAAATATGCCAACTACTGAAAACGGCGATGGGTCATATTTTGCCCAAGCCCCCCTGCAGTTTTCAAAATGTCTGAAATGTCGGAAATTTGACTCCTGAGCGTGATTTTTGAGCCGAATTCTGACTCTATGCACCTATTTTCAGTTTCAAGTTACGACGTTTCATACCAAAAATATGCCAACTACTGAAAACGGCGATGGGTCATATTTTGCCCAAGCCCCCCTGCAGTTTTCAAAATGTCTGAAATGTCGGAAATTTGACTCCTGAGCGTGATTTTTGAGCCGAATTCTGACTCTATGCACCTATTTTCAGTTTCAAGTTACGACGTTTCATACCGAAAATATGCCAACTACTGAAAACGGCGATGGGTCATATTTTGCCCAAGCCCCCCTGCAGTTTTCAAAATGTCTGAAATGTCGGAAATTTGACTCCTGAGCGTAATTTTTGAGCCGAATTCTGACTCTCTGCACCTATTTTCAGTTTCAAATTACGACTTTTTATACCGAAAATATGCCAATTACTGAAAACGGCGATGTGTCATATTTTGCCCAAACCCCACTGCAGTTTTCAAAATGTCTGAAATGTCGGGAATTTGACTCCTGAGCGTGATTTTTGAGCCGAATTCTGACTCTCTGCACCTATTTTCAGTTTCAAGTTACGACGTTTCATACCGAAAATATGCCAATAACTGAAAACGGCGATGGATCATATTTTGCCCAAACCCCCCTGCAGTTTTCAAAATGTCTAAAATGTCGGAAATTTGACTCCTGAGCGTGATTTTTGAGCCGAATTCTGACTCTCTGCGCCTATTTTCAGTTTCAAATTACGACTTTTTATACCGAAAATATGCCAATTACTGAAAACGGCGATGGGTCATATTTTGCCCATACCCCCCTGCAGTTTTTAAAATGTCTGAAATGTCGGAAATTTGACTCCTGAGCGTGATTTTTGAGCCGAATTCTGACTCTCGGCACCTATTTTCAGTTTCAAATTACGACTTTTTATACCGAAAATATGTCAATTACTGAAAACGGCGATGGGTCATATTTTGCCCAAACCCCCCTGCAGTTTTCAAAATGTCTGAAATGTCGGAAATTTGACGCTTGAGCGTGATTTTTAAGCCGAATTCTGACTCTTTGCACCTATTTTCAGTTTCAAATTTCGACGTTTCATACCGAAAATATGCTAATTACTGTAAACGGTGATGGGTCATATTTTGCCCAAACCCCCCTTCAGTTTTCAAAATGTCTGAAATGTCGGAAATTTGACTCCTGAGTGTGATTTTTGAGCCGAATTCTGACTCTCTGTACCTATTTTCAGTTTCAAATTACGACTTTTTATACCGAAAATATGCCAATTACTGAAAACGGCGATGGGTCATATTTTGCCCAAGCCCCCCTGCAGTTTTCAAAATGTCTGAAATGTCGGAAATTTGACTCCTGAGCGTGATTTTTGAGCCGAATTCTGACTCTCTGCACCTATTTTCAGTTTCAAATTACGACTTTTTATACCGAAAATAAGCCAATTACTGAAAACGGCGATGGGTCATATTTTGCCCAAACCCCCGTACAGTTTTCAAAATGTCTGAAATGTCGGAAATTTGATTCCTGAGCGTGATTTTTGAGCCGAATTCTGACTCTCTGCCCCTATTTTCAGTTTCAAATTACGACATTTTATACCGAAAATATGCCAATTACTGTAAACGGCGATGGGTCATATTTTGCCCAAACCCCCCTGCAGTTTTCAAAATGTCTGAAATGTCGGAAATTTGATTCCTAAACGTGATTTTTGAGCCGAAATTTGACTCTCTGCACCTATTTTTAGTTTCAAATTACGACGTTTCATACCGAAAATATGCCAATTACTGAAAACGGCGATGGGTCAATTTTGCCCAAACCCCCCTGCAGTTTTTAAAATGTCTGAAATGTTTGAAATTTGACTCCTGAGCGTGATTTTTGAACCGTATTCTGACTCTCTGCGCCTATTTTCAGTTTCAAATTACGACGTTTCATACCGAAAATATGCCAATTACTGTAAACGGCGATGGGTCATATTTTGCCCAAACCCCCCTGCAGTTTTCAAAATGTCTGAAATGTCGGAAATTTGACTCCTGAGCGTGATTTTTGAGCCAAATTCTGACTCTCTGCACCTATTTCAGTTTCAAATTACGACTTTTTATACCGAAAATATGCCAATTATTGAAAACGGCGATGGGTCATATTTTGCCCAAACACCCTGCAGTTTTCAAAATGTCTGAAATGTCGGAAATTTGACTCCTGAGCGTGATTTATTATCCGAATTCTGACTCTGCAGCTATTTTCAGTTTCAAATTACGACTTTTTATACCGAAAAAATGCCAATTACTGAAAACGGCGATTGGTCATATTTTGCCCAAACCCCCCTGCAGTTTTCAAAATGTCTGAAATGTCGGAAATTTGATTCCTGAGCGTGATTTTTGAGCCGAATTCTGACTCTCTGCCCCTATTTTCAGTTTCAAATTACGACATTTTATACCGAAAAAATGCCAATTACTGTAAACGGCGATGGGTCATATTTTGCCCAAACCCCCCTGCAGTTTTCAAAATGTCTGAAATGTCGGAAATTTGATTCCTAAACGTGATTTTTGAGCCGAAATTTGACTCTCTGCACCTATTTTTAGTTTCAAATTACGACGTTTCATACCGAAAATATGCCAATTACTGAAAACGGCGATGGGTCAATTTTGCCCAAACCCCCCTGCAGTTTTTAAAATGTCTGAAATGTTTGAAATTTGACTCCTGAGCGTGATTTTTGAGCCGTATTCTGACTCTCTGCGCCTATTTTCAGTTTCAAATTACGACGTTTCATACCGAAAATATGCCAATTACTGTAAACGGCGATGGGTCATATTTTGCCCAAACCCCCCTGCAGTTTTCAAAATGTCTGAAATGTCGGAAATTTGACTCCTGAGCGTGATTTTTGAGCCAAATTCTGACTCTCTGCACCTATTTCAGTTTCAAATTACGACTTTTTATACCGAAAATATGCCAATTATTGAAAACGGCGATGGGTCATATTTTGCCCAAACCCCCCTGCAGTTTTTAAAATGTCTGAAATGTCGGAAATTTGACTCCTGAGCGTGATTTTTTATCCGAATTCTGACTCTGCAGCTATTTTCAGTTTCAAATTACGACTTTTTATACCGAAAAAATGCCAATTACTGAAAACGGCGATTGGTCATATTTTGGCCAAACCCCCCTGCAGTTTTCAAAATGTCTGAAATGTCGGAAATTTGACTCCTGAGCGTGATTTTTGAGCCGAATTCTAACTCTCTGCACCTATTTTCAGTTTCAAATTACGACGTTTCATACCGAAAATAAGCCAATTACTGAAAACGGCGATGGGTCATATTTTGCGCAAACCCCCCTGCAGTTTTCAAAATGTCTGAAATGTCGGAAATTTGACTACTGAGTGTGATTTTTGAGCCGAGTTTTGACTCTCTGCACCTATTTTCAGTTTCAAATTACGAAGTTTCATACCGAAAATATGCCAATTACTGTAAACGGCGATGGGTCATATTTTGCCAAAACCCCCCTGCAGTTTTCAAAAAGTCTGAGATGTCGGAAACTTGACTCCTGAGCGTGGTTTTTGAGCCGAATTCTGACTCTCTGTACCTATTTTCAGTTTCAAATTACGACTTTTTATACCGAAAATATGCCAACTACTGAAAACGGCGATGGGTCATATTTTGCCCAAGCCCCCCTGCAGTTTTCAAAATATCTGAAATGTCGGAAATTTGACTCCTGAGCGTGATTTTTGAGCCGAATTCTGACTCTATGCACCTATTTTCAGTTTCAAGTTACGACGTTTCATACCGAAAATATGCCAACTACTGAAAACGGCGATGGGTCATATTTTGCCCAAGCCCCCCTGCAGTTTTCAAAATGTCTGAAATGTCGGAAATTTGACTCCTGAGCGTGATTTTTGAGCCGAATTCTGACTCTCTGCACCTATTTTCAGTTTCAAATTACGACTTTTTATACCGAAAATATGCCAATTACTGAAAACGGCGATGTGTCATATTTTGCCCAAACCCCACTGCAGTTTTCAAAATGTCTGAAATGTCGGGAATTTGACTCCTGAGCGTGATTTTTGAGCCGAATTCTGACTCTCTGCACCTATTTTCAGTTTCAAGTTACGAGGTTTCATACCGAAAATATGCCAATAACTGAAAACGGCGATGGATCATATTTTGCCCAAACCCCCCTGCAGTTTTCAAAATGTCTAAAATGTCGGAAATTTGACTCCTGAGCGTGATTTTTGAGCCGAATTCTGACTCTCTGCGCCTATTTTCAGTTTCAAATTACGACTTTTTATACCGAAAATATGCCAATTACTGAAAACGGCGATGGGTCATATTTTGCCCAAGCCCCCCTGCAGTTTTCAAAATGTCTGAAATGTCGGAAATTTGACTCCTGAGCGTGATTTTTGAGCCGAATTCTGACTCTCTGCACCTATTTTCAGTTTCAAATTACGACTTTTTATACCGAAAATAAGCCAATTACTGAAAACGGCGATGGGTCATATTTTGCCCAAACCCCCGTGAAGTTTTCAAAATGTCTGAAATGTCGGAAATTTGACTCCTGAGCGTGATTTTTGAGCCGAATTCTGACTCTCTGCCCCTATTTTCAGTTTCAAATTACGACATTTTATACCGAAAATATGCCAATTACTGTAAACGGCGATGGGTCATATTTTGCCCAAACCCCCCTGCAGTTTTCAAAATGTCTGAAATGTCGGAAATTTGATTCCTAAACGTGATTTTTGAGCCGAAATTTGACTCTCTGCACCTATTTTTAGTTTCAAATTTCGACGTTTCATACCGAAAATATGCCAATTACTGAAAACGGCGATGGGTCAATTTTGCCCAAACCCCTCTGCAGTTTTTAAAATGTCTGAAATGTTTGAAATTTGACTCCTGAGCGTGATTTTTGAGCCGAGTTCTGACTCTCTGCGCCTATTTTCAGTTTCAAATTACGACGTTTCATACCGAAAATATGCCAATTACTGTAAACGGCGATGGGTCATATTTTGCCCAAACCCCCCTGCAGTTTTCAAAATGTCTGAAATGTCGGAAATTTGACTCCTGAGCGTGATTTTTGAGCCAAATTCTGACTCTCTGCACCTATTTCAGTTTCAAATTACGACTTTTTATACCGAAAATATGCCAATTATTGAAAACGGCGATGGGTCATATTTTGCCCAAACACCCTGCAGTTTTCAAAATGTCTGAAATGTCGGAAATTTGACTCCTGAGCGTGATTTTTAATCCGAATTCTGACTCTGCAGCTATTTTCAGTTTCAAATTACGACTTTTTATACCGAAAAAATGCCAATTACTGAAAACGGCGATTGGTCATATTTTGCCCAAACCCCCCCAGCAGTTTTCAAAATGTCTGAAATGTCGGAAATTTGACTCCTGAGCGTGATTTTTGAGCCGAATTCTAACTCTCTGCACCTATTTTCAGTTTCAAATTACGACGTTTCATACCGAAAATAAGCCAATTACTGAAAACGGCGATGGGTCATATTTTGCCCAAACCCCCCTGCAGTTTTCAAAATGTCTGAAATGTCGGAAACTTGACTCCTGAGTGTGATTTTTGAGCCGAGTTCTGACTCTCTGCACCTATTTTCAGTTTCAAATTACGAAGTTTCATACCGAAAATATGCCAATTACTGTAAACGGCGATGGGTCATATTTTGCCAAAACCCCCCTGCAGTTTTCAAAATGTCTAAAATGTCGGAAATTTGACTCCTGAGCGTGATTTTTGAGCCGTATTCTGACTCTCTGCGCCTATTTTCAGTTTCAAATTACGACTTTTTATACCGAAAATATGCCAATTACTGAAAACAGCGATGGGTCATATTTTGCCCAAACCCCCGTGCAGTTTTTAAAATGTCTGAAATGTCGGAAATTTGACTCCTGAGCGTGATTTTTGAGCCGAATTTTGACTCTCGGCACCTATTTTCAGTTTCAAATTACGACTTTTTATACCGAAAATATGCCAATTACTGAAAACGGCGATGGGTCATATTTTGCCCAAACCCCCGTGCAGTTTTCAAAATGTCTGAAATGTCAGAAATTTGATTCCTGAGCGTGATTTTTGAGCCGAGTTCTGACTCTCTGCACCTATTTTCAGTTTCAAATTACGACGTTTCATACCGAAAATATGGAAATTACTGTAAACGGTGATGGGTCATATTTGGCCCAAACACCCCTGCAGTTTTCAAAATGTCTGAAATGTCGGAAATTTGACTCCTTAGCGTGATTTTTGAGCCGAATACTGACTCTCTGCACCTATTTTCAGTTTCAAATTACGACTTTTTATACCGAAAATATGCCAATTACTGAAAACGGCGATGGGTCATATATTGCCCAAACCCCCTGCAGTTTTCAAAATGTCTGAAATGTCGGAAATTTGACTCCTGAGCGTGATTTTTGAGCCGAATTCAGACTCTCTGCACCTATATTTAGTTTCAAATTACGACTTTTTATACCGAAAATATGCCAATTACTGAAAACGGCGATGGGTCATATTTTGCCCAAACCCCCCTGCAGTTTTTAAAATGTCTGAAATGTCGGAAACTTGACTACTGAGCGTGATTTTTGAGCCGAATTCTGACTCTCTACACCTATTTTCAGTTTCAAATTACGATATTTCATACCGAAAATATGAAATTACTGCAAACGGCGATGGGTCATATTTTGCCCAAACCCCCCTGCAGTTTTCAAAATGTCTGAAATGTCGGAAATTTGACTCCTGAGTGTGATTTTTGAGCCGAGTTCTGACTCTCTGCACCTATTTTCAGTTTCAAATTACGACGTTTCATACTGAAAATATACCAATTACTGTAAACGGCGATGGGTCATATTTTGCCCAAATCCCCCTGCAGTTTTCAAAATGTCTGAAATGTCGGAAATTTGACTCCTGAGCGTGATTTTTGAGCCGAATTCTGACTCTATGCACCTATTTTCAGTTTCAAGTTACGACGTTTCATACCGAAAATATGCCAACTACTGTAAACGGCGATGGGTCATATTTTGCCCCAACCCCCCTGCAGTTTTCAAAATGTCTGAAATGTCGGAAATTTGACTCCTGAGCTTGATTTTTGAGCCGTATTCTGACTCTCTACGCCTATTTTCAGTTTCAAATTACGACGTTTCATACCGAAAATATGCCAATTACTGTAAACGGCGATGGGTCATATTTTGCCCAAACCCCCCCTGCAATTTTCAAAATGTATAAAATGTCGGAAATTTGACTCCTGAGCGTGATTTTTGAGCCGAATTTTGACTCTCTGCACCTATTTTCAGTTCCAAATTACGACCTTTCACACCGAAAATATGCCAATTACTGAAAACGGCGATGGGTCAATTTTGCCCAAACCCCCCTGCAGTTTTCAAAATGTCTGAAATTTTTGAAATTTGACTCCTGAGCGTGATTTTTGAGACGAATTCTGACTCTCTGCGCCTATTTTCAGTTTCAAATTACGACGTTTCATACCGAAAATATGCCAATTACTGTAAACGGCGATGGGTCATATTTTGCCCAAACCCCCCTGCAGTTTTCAAAATGTCTGAAATGTCGGAAATTTGACTCCTGAGCGTGATTTTTGAGCCAAATTCTGACTCTCTGCACCTATTTCAGTTTCAAATTACGACTTTTTATACCGAAAATATGCCAATTATTGAAAACGGCGATGGGTCATATTTTGCCCAAACCCCCTGCAGTTTTCAAAATGTCTGAAATGTCGGAAATTTGACTCCTGAGCGTGATTTTTTATCCGAATTCTGACTCTGCAGCTATTTTCAGTTTCAAATTACGACTTTTTATACCGAAAAAATGCCAATTACTGAAAACGGCGATTAGTCATATTTTCCCCAATCTTCCCTGCAGTTTTCAAAATGTCTGAAATGTCGGAAATTTGACTCCTGAGCGTGATTTTTGAGCCGAATTCTAACTCTCTGCACCTATTTTCAGTTTCAAATTACGACGTTTCATACCGAAAATATGCCAATTACTGAAAACGGCGATGGGTCATATTTTGCCCAAACCCCCCTGCAGTTTTCAAAAAGTCTGAAATGTCGGAAATTTGACTCCTGAGCGTGGTTTTTGAGCCGAATTCTGACTCTCTGTACCTATTTTCAGTTTCAAATTACGGCTTTTTATACCGAAAATTTGCCAACTACTGAAAACGGCGATGGGTCATATTTTGCCCAAGCCCCCCTGCAGTTTTCAAAATGTCTGAAATGTCGGAAATTTGACTCCTGAGCGTGATTTTTGTGCCGAATTCTGACTCTCTGCACCTATTTTCAGTTTCAAATTACGACTTTTTATACCGAAAATATGCCAATTACTGAAAACGGCGATGTGTCATATTTTGCCCAAACCCCACTGCAGTTTTCAAAATGTCTGAAATGTCGGGAATTTGACTCCTGAGCGTGATTTTTGAGCCGAATTCTGACTCTCTGCACCTATTTTCAGTTTCAAGTTACGACGTTTCATACCGAAAATATGCCAATAACTGAAAACGGCGATGGATCATATTTTGCCCAAACCCCCCTGCAGTTTTCAAATGTCTAAAATGTCGGAAATTTGACTCCTGAGCGTGATTTTTGAGCCGTATTCTGACTCTCTGCGCCTATTTTCAGTTTCAAATTACGACTTTTTATACCGAAAATATGCCAATTACTGAAAACGGCGATGGGTCATATTTTGCCCAAACCCCCGTGCAGTTTTTAAAATGTCTGAAATGTCGGAAATTTGACTCCTGAGCGTGATTTTTGAGCCGAATTCTGACTCTCGGCACCTATTTTCAGTTTCAAATTACGACTTTTTATACCGAAAATATGCCAATTACTGAAAACGGCGATGGGTCATATTTTGCCCAAACCCCCGTGCAGTTTTCAAAATGTCTGAAATGTCAGAAATTTGATTCCTGAGCGTGATTTTTGAGCCGAGTTCTGACTCTCTGCACCTATTTTCAGTTTCAAATTACGACGTTTCATACCGAAAATATGGAAATTACTGTAAACGGTGATGGGTCATATTTGGCCCAAACACCCCTGCAGTTTTCAAAATGTCTGAAATGTCGGAAATTTGACTCCTTAGCGTGATTTTTGAGCCGAATACTGACTCTCTGCACCTATTTTCAGTTTCAAATTACGACTTTTTATACCGAAAATATGCCAATTACTGAAAACGGCGATGGGTCATATATTGCCCAAACCCCCTGCAGTTTTCAAAATGTCTGAAATGTCGGAAATTTGACTCCTGAACGTGATTTTTGAGCCGAATTCAGACTCTCTGCACCTATATTTAGTTTCAAATTACGACTTTTTATACCGAAAATATGCCAATTACTGAAAACGGCGATGGGTCATATTTTGCCTAAACCCCCCTGCAGTTTTTAAAATGTCTGAAATGTCGGAAACTTGACTACTGAGCGTGATTTTTGAGCCGAATTCTGACTCTCTACACCTATTTTCAGTTTCAAATTACGATGTTTCATACCGAAAATATGAAATTACTGCAAACGGCGATGGGTCATATTTTGCCCAAACCCCCCTGCAGTTTTCAAAATGTCTGAAATGTCGGAAATTTGACTCCTGAGTGTGATTTTTGAGCCGAGTTCTGACTCTCTGCGCCTATTTTCAGTTTCAAATTACGACGTTTCATACCGAAAATATGCCAATTACTGTAAACGGCGATGGGTCATATTTTGCCCAAACCCCCCTGCAGTTTTCAAAATGTCTGAAATGTCGGAAATTTGACTCCTGAGCGTGATTTTTGAGCCAAATTCTGACTCTCTGCACCTATTTCAGTTTCAAATTACGACTTTTTATACCGAAAATATGCCAATTATTGAAAACGGCGATGGGTCATATTTTGCCCAAACCCCCTGCAGTTTTCAAAATATCTGAAATGTCGGAAATTTGACTCCTGAGCGTGATTTTTTATCCGAATTCTGACTCTGCAGCTATTTTCAGTTTCAAATTACGACTTTTTATACCGAAAAAATGCCAATTACTGAAAACGGCGATTAGTCATATTTTGCCCAATCTTCCCTGCAGTTTTCAAAATGTCTGAAATGTCGGAAATTTGACTCCAGAGCGTGATTTTTGAGCCGAATTCTAACTCTCTGCACCTATTTTCAGTTTCAAATTACGACGTTTCATACCGAAAATATGGCAATTACTGAAAACGGCGATGGGTCATATTTTGCCCAAACCCCCCCTGCAGTTTTCAAAATGTATGAAATGTTGGAAATTTGACTCCTGAGCGTGATTTTTAACCCAAATTCTGACTCTGCACATATTTTCAGTTTCAAATTACGACGTTTCATACCGAAAATATGCCAATTACTGTAAACGGTGATGGGTCATATTTTGCCCAAACCCCCCTGCAGTTTTCAAAATGTCTGAAATGTCGGAAATTTGACTCCTGAGTGTGATTTTTGAGCCGAATTCTGACTCTCTGCGCCTATTTTCAGTTTCAAATTACGACTTTTTTTTACCGAAAATATGCCAATTACTGAAAACGGCGATGGGTCATATTTTGCCCAAACCCCCCTGCAGTTTTCAAAATGTCTGATATGTCGGAAATTTGACTCCTGAGTGTGATTTTTGAGCCGAGTTCTGACTCTCTGCACCTATTTTCAGTTTCAAATTACGACGTTTCATACCGAAAATATGCCAATTACTGTAAACGGCGATGGGTCATATTTTGCCAAAACCCCCCTGCAGTTTTCAAAATGTCTGAAATGTCGGAAATTTGACTCCTGAGCGTGATTTTTGAGCCGAATTCTGACTCTCTGCACCTATTTTCAGTTTCAAGTTACGACGTTTCATACCGAAAATATGCCAATAACTGAAAACGGCGATGGATCATATTTTGCACAAACCCCCCTGCAGTTTTCAAAATGTCTAAAATGTCGGAAATTTGACTCCTGAGCGTGATTTTTGAGCCGAATTCTGACTCTCTGCGCCTATTTTCAGTTTCAAATTACGACTTTTTATACCGAAAATATGCCAATTACTGAAAACGGCGATGGGTCATATTTTGCCCAAGCCCCCCTGCAGTTTTCAAAATGTCTGAAATGTCGGAAATTTGACTCCTGAGCGTGATTTTCGAGCCGAATTCTGACTCTCTGCACCTATTTTCAGTTTCAAATTACGACTTTTTATACCGAAAATATGCCAATTACTGAAAACGGCGATGTGTCATATTTTGCCCAAACCCCACTGCAGTTTTCAAAATGTCTGAAATGTCGGGAATTTGACTCCTGAACGTGATTTTTGAGCCGAATTCTGACTCTCTGCACCTATTTTCAGTTTCAAGTTACGACGTTTCATACCGAAAATATGCCAATAACTGAAAACGGCGATGGATCATATTTTGCCCAAACCCCCCTGCAGTTTTCAAAATGTCTAAAATGTCGGAAATTTGACTCCTGAGCGTGACTTTTGAGCCGAATTCTGACTCTCTACGCCTATTTTCAGTTTCAAATTACGACTTTTTATACCGAAAATATGCCAATTACTGAAAACGGCGATGGGTCATATTTTGCCCAAACCCCCCTGCAGTTTTTAAAATGTCTGAAATGTCGGAAATTTGACTCCTGAGCGTGATTTTTGAGCCGAATTCTGACTCTCGGCACCTATTTTCAGTTTCAAATTACGACTTTTTATACCGAAAATATGCCAATTACTGAAAACGGCGATGGGTCATATTTTGCCCAAACCCCCGTGCAGTTTTCAAAATGTCTGAAATGTCAGAAATTTGATTCCTGAGCGTGATTTTTGAGCCGAGTTCTGACTCTCTGCACCTATATTTAGTTTCAAATTACGACTTTTTATACCGAAAATATGCCAATTACTGAAAACGGCGATGGGTCATATTTTGCCCAAACCCCCCTGCAGTTTTTAAAATGTCTGAAATGTCGGAAACTTGACTACTGAGCATGATTTTTGAGCCGAATTCTGACTCTCTACACCTATTTTCAGTTTCAAATTACGATGTTTCATACCGAAAATATGAAATTACTGCAAACGGCGATGGGTCATATTTTGCCCAAACCCCCCTGCAGTTTTCAAAATGTCTGAAATGTCGGAAATTTGACTCCTGAGTGTGATTTTTGAGCCGAGTTCTGACTCTCTGCACCTATTTTCAGTTTCAAATTACGACGTTTCATACTGAAAATATACCAATTACTGTAAACGGCGATGGGTCATACTTTGCCCAAACCCCCCTGCAGTTTTCAAAATGTCTGAAATGTCGGAAATTTGACTCCTGAGCGTGATTTTTGTGCCGAATTCTGACTCTCTGCACTTATTTTCAGTTTCAAATTACGACTTTTTATACTGAAAATATGCCAATTACTGAAAACGGCGATGGGTCATATTTTGCCCAAACCCCCCTGCAGTTTTCAAAATGTCTAAAATGTCGGAAATTTGACTCCTGAGCGTGATTTTTGAGCCGAATTCTGACTCTATGCACCTATTTTCAGTTTGAAGTTACGACGTTTCATACTGAAAATATGCCAACTACTGTAAACGGCGATGGGTCATATTTTGCCCCAACCCCCCTGCAGTTTTCAAAATGTCTGAAATGTCGGAAATTTGACTCCTGATCTTGATTTTTGAGCCGTATTCTGACTCTCTACGCCTATTTTCAGTTTCAAATTACGACGTTTCATACCGAAAATATGCCAATTACTGTAAACGGCGATGGGTCATATTTTGCCCAAACCCCCCTGCAATTTTCAAAATGTATAAAATGTCGGAAATTTGACTCCTGAGCGTGATTTTTGAGCCGAATTTTGACTCTCTGCACCTATTTTCAGTTCCAAATTACGACCTTTCACACCGAAAATATGCCAATTACTGAAAACGGCGATGGGTCAATTTTGCCCAAACCCCCCTGCAGTTTTCAAAATGTCTGAAATGTCGGAAATTTGACTCCTGAGCGTGATTTTTGAGCCAAATTCTGACTCTCTGCACCTATTTCAGTTTCAAATTACGACTTTTTATACCGAAAATATGCAAATTATTGAAAACGGTGATAGGTCATATTTTGCCCAAACCCCCTGCAGTTTTCAAAATGTCTGAAATGTCGGAAATTTGACTCCTGAGCGTGATTTTTTATACGAATTCTGACTCTGCAGCTATTTTCAGTTTCAAATTACGACTTTTTATACCGAAAAAATGCCAATTACTGAAAACAGCGATTGGTCATATTTTGCCCAAACTTCCCTGCAGTTTTCAAAATGTCTGAAATGTCGGAAATTTGACTCATGAGCGTGATTTTTGAGCCGAATTCTAACTCTCTGCACCTATTTTCAGTTTCAAATTACGACGTTTCATACCGAAAATATGCCAATTACTGAAAACGGCGATGGGTCATATTTTGCCCAAACCCCCCCTGCAGTTTTCAAAATGTCTGAAATGTTGGAAATTTGACTCCTGAGTGTGATTTTTGAGCCGAATTCTGACTCTCTGCGCCTATTTTCAGTTTCAAATTACGACTTTTTTTTACCGAAAATATGCCAATTACTGAAAACGGCGATGGGTCATATTTTGCCCAAACCCCCCTGCAGTTTTCAAAATGTCTGATATGTCGGAAATTTGACTCCTGAGTGTGATTTTTGAGCCGAGTTCTGACTCTCTGCACCTATTTTCAGTTTTAAATTACGACGTTTCATACCGAAAATATGCCAATTACTGTAAACGGCGATGGGTCATATTTTGCCAAAACCCCCCTGCAGTTTTCAAAATGTCTGAAATGTCGGAAATTTGACTCCTGAGCGTGATTTTTGAGCCGAATTCTGACTCTCTGCACCTATTTTCAGTTTCAAGTTACGACGTTTCATACCGAAAATATGCCAATAACTGAAAACGGCGATGGATCATATTTTGCACAAACCCCCCTGCAGTTTTCAAAATGTCTAAAATGTCGGAAATTTGACTCCTGAGCGTGATTTTTGAGCCGAATTCTGACTCTCTGCGCCTATTTTCAGTTTCAAATTACGACTTTTTATACCGAAAATATGCCAATTACTGAAAACGGCGATGGGTCATATTTTGCCCAAGCCCCCCTGCAGTTTTCAAAATGTCTGAAATGTCGGAAATTTGACTCCTGAGCGTGATTTTCGAGCCGAATTCTGACTCTCTGCACCTATTTTCAGTTTCAAATTACGACTTTTTATACCGAAAATATGCCAATTACTGAAAACGGCGATGTGTCATATTTTGCCCAAACCCCACTGCAGTTTTCAAAATGTCTGAAATGTCGGGAATTTGACTCCTGAACGTGATTTTTGAGCCGAATTCTGACTCTCTGCACCTATTTTCAGTTTCAAGTTACGACGTTTCATACCGAAAATATGCCAATAACTGAAAACGGCGATGGATCATATTTTGCCCAAACCCCCCTGCAGTTTTCAAAATGTCTAAAATGTCGGAAATTTGACTCCTGAGCGTGACTTTTGAGCCGAATTCTGACTCTCTACGCCTATTTTCAGTTTCAAATTACGACTTTTTATACCGAAAATATGCCAATTACTGAAAACGGCGATGGGTCATATTTTGCCCAAACCCCCCTGCAGTTTTTAAAATGTCTGAAATGTCGGAAATTTGACTCCTGAGCGTGATTTTTGAGCCGAATTCTGACTCTCGGCACCTATTTTCAGTTTCAAATTACGACTTTTTATACCGAAAATATGCCAATTACTGAAAACGGCGATGGGTCATATTTTGCCCAAACCCCCCTGCAGTTTTTAAAATGTCTGAAATGTCGGAAATTTGACTCCTGAGCGTGATTTTTGAGCCGAATTCTGACTCTCGGCACCTATTTTCAGTTTCAAATTACGACTTTTTATACCGAAAATATGCCAATTACTGAAAACGGCGATGGGTCATATTTTGCCCAAACCCCCGTGCAGTTTTCAAAATGTCTGAAATGTCAGAAATTTGATTCCTGAGCGTGATTTTTGAGCCGAGTTCTGACTCTCTGCACCTATATTTAGTTTCAAATTACGACTTTTTATACCGAAAATATGCCAATTACTGAAAACGGCGATGGGTCATATTTTGCCCAAACCCCCCTGCAGTTTTTAAAATGTCTGAAATGTCGGAAACTTGACTACTGAGCATGATTTTTGAGCCGAATTCTGACTCTCTACACCTATTTTCAGTTTCAAATTACGATGTTTCATACCGAAAATATGAAATTACTGCAAACGGCGATGGGTCATATTTTGCCCAAACCCCCCTGCAGTTTTCAAAATGTCTGAAATGTCGGAAATTTGACTCCTGAGTGTGATTTTTGAGCCGAGTTCTGACTCTCTGCACCTATTTTCAGTTTCAAATTACGACGTTTCATACTGAAAATATACCAATTACTGTAAACAGCGATGGGTCATACTTTGCCCAAACCCCCCTGCAGTTTTCAAAATGTCTGAAATGTCGGAAGTTTGACTCCTGAGCGTGATTTTTGAGCCGAATTCTGACTCTCTGCACTTATTTTCAGTTTCAAATTACGACTTTTTATACTGAAAATATGCCAATTACTGAAAACGGCGATGGGTCATATTTTGCCCAAACCCCCCTGCAGTTTTCAAAATGTCTAAAATGTCGGAAATTTGACTCCTGAGCGTGATTTTTGAGCCGAATTCTGACTCTATGCACCTATTTTCAGTTTGAAGTTACGACGTTTCATACTGAAAATATGCCAACTACTGTAAACGGCGATGGGTCATATTTTGCCCCAACCCCCCTGCAGTTTTCAAAATGTCTGAAATGTCGGAAATTTGACTCCTGATCTTGATTTTTGAGCCGTATTCTGACTCTCTACGCCTATTTTCAGTTTCAAATTACGACGTTTCATACCGAAAATATGCCAATTACTGTAAACGGCGATGGGTCATATTTTGCCCAAACCCCCCTGCAATTTTCAAAATGTATAAAATGTCGGAAATTTGACTCCTGAGCGTGATTTTTGAGCCGAATTTTGACTCTCTGCACCTATTTTCAGTTCCAAATTACGACCTTTCACACCGAAAATATGCCAATTACTGAAAACGGCGATGGGTCAATTTTGCCCAAACCCCCCTGCAGTTTTCAAAATGTCTGAAATGTCGGAAATTTGACTCCTGAGCGTGATTTTTGAGCCAAATTCTGACTCTCTGCACCTATTTCAGTTTCAAATTACGACTTTTTATACCGAAAATATGCCAATTATTGAAAACGGTGATAGGTCATATTTTGCCCAAACCCCCTGCAGTTTTCAAAATGTCTGAAATGTCGGAAATTTGACTCCTGAGCGTGATTTTTTATACGAATTCTGACTCTGCAGCTATTTTCAGTTTCAAATTACGACTTTTTATACCGAAAAAATGCCAATTACTGAAAACAGCGATTGGTCATATTTTGCCCAAACTTCCCTGCAGTTTTCAAAATGTCTGAAATGTCGGAAATTTGACTCATGAGCGTGATTTTTGAGCCGAATTCTAACTCTCTGCACCTATTTTCAGTTTCAAATTACGACGTTTCATACCGAAAATATGCCAATTACTGAAAACGGCGATGGGTCATATTTTGCCCAAACCTCCCCTGCAGTTTTCAAAATGTCTGAAATGTTGGAAATTTGACTCCTGAGCGTGATTTTTAACCCGAATTCTGACTCTCTGCGCCTATTTTCAGTTTCAAATTACGACGTTTCATACCGAAAATATGCCAATTACTGTAAACGGTGATGGGTCATATTTTGCCCAAACCCCCCTGCAGTTTTCAAAATGTCTGAAATGTCGGAAATTTGACTCCTGAGTGTGATTTTTGAGCCGAATTCTGACTCTCTGCGCCTATTTTCAGGTTCAAATTACGACTTTTTTTTACCGAAAATATGCCAATTACTGAAAACGGCGATGGGTCATATTTTGCCCAAACCCCCCCTGCAGTTTTCAAAATGTCTGATATGTCGGAAATTTGACTCCTGCGTGTGATTTTTGAGCCGAGTTCTGACTCTCTGCACCTATTTTCAGTTTCAAATTACGACGTTTCATACCGAAAATATGCCAATTACTGTAAACGGCGATGGGTCATATTTTGCCAAAACCCCCCTGCAGTTTTCAAAATGTCTGAAATGTCGGGAATTTGACTCCTGAGCGTGATTTTTGAGGCGAATTCTGACTCTCTGCACCTATTTTCAGTTTCAAGTTACGACGTTTCATACCGAAAATATGCCAATAACTGAAAACGGCGATGGATCATATTTTGCCCAAACCCCCCTGCAGTTTTCAAAATGTCTAAAATGTCGGAAATTTGACTCCTGAGCGTGATTTTTGAGCCGAATTCTGACTCTCTGCGCATATTTTCAGTTTCAAATTACGACTTTTTATACCGAAAATATGCCACTTAATGAAAACGGAGATGGGTCATATTTTGCCCAAACCCCCCTGCAGTTTTCAAAATGTCTGAAATGTCGGAAATTTGACTCCTGAGCGTGATTTTTGAGCCGAATTCTGACTCTCTGCACCTATTTTCAGTTTCAAATTACGACGTTTCATACCGAAAATACGGAAATTACTGTAAACGGTGATGGGTCATATTTTGCCCAAACACCCCTGCAGTTTTCAAAATGTCTGAAATGTCGGAAATTTGACTCCTTAGCGTGATTTTTGAGCCGAATTCTGACTCTCTGCACCTATTTTCAGTTTCAAATTACGACTTTTTATACCGAAAATATGCCAATTACTGAAAACGGCGATGTGTCATATTTTGCCCAAACCCCACTGCAGTTTTCAAAATGTCTGAAATGTCGGAAATTTGACTCCTGAGCGTGATTTTTGAGCCGAATTCTAACTCTCTGCACCTATTTTCAGTTTCAAATTACGACGTTTCATACCGAAA
This sequence comes from Procambarus clarkii, assembly GCF_040958095.1. NCBI lineage: Eukaryota > Metazoa > Arthropoda > Malacostraca > Decapoda > Cambaridae > Procambarus > Procambarus clarkii. Next base: position 404,286 of record NW_027189202.1, read on the forward strand.
ATATGCCAATAACTGAAAACGGCGATGGATCATATTTTGCACAAACCCCCCTGCAGTTTTCAAAATGTCTAAAATGTCGGAAATTTGACTCCTGAGCGTGATTTTTGAGCCGAATTCTGACTCTCTGCGCCTATTTTCAGTTTCAAATTACGACTTTTTATACCGAAAATATGCCAATTACTGAAAACGGCGATGGGTCATATTTTGCCCAAACCCCCCTGCAGTTTTTAAAATGTCTGAAATGTCGGAAATTTGACTCCTGAGCGTGATTTTTGAGCCGAATTCTGACTCTCGGCACCTATTTTCAGTTTCAAATTACGACTTTTTATACCGAAAATATGCCAATTACTGAAAACGGCGATGGGTCATATTTTGCCCAAACCCCCCTGCAGTTTTCAAAATGTCTGATATGTCGGAAATTTGACTCCTGAGTGTGATTTTTGAGCCGAGTTCTGACTCTCTGCACCTATTTTCAGTTTCAAATTACGAAGTTTCATACCGAAAATATGCCAATTACTGTAAACGGCGATGGGTCATATTTTGCCAAAACCCCCCTGCAGTTTTCAAAAAGTCTGAAATGTCGGAAATTTGACTCCTGAGCGTGGTTTTTGAGCCGAATTCTGACTCTCTGTACCTATTTTCAGTTTCAAATTACGACTTTTTATACCGAAAATATGCCAACTACTGAAAACGGCGATGGGTCATATTTTGCCCAAGCCCCCCTGCAGTTTTCAAAATGTCTGAAATGTCGGAAATTTGACTCCTGAGCGTGATTTTCGAGCCGAATTCTGACTCTCTACACCTATTTTCAGTTTCAAATTACGACTTTTTATACCGAAAATATGCCAATTACTGAAAACAGCGATGTGTCATATTTTGCCCAAACCCCACTGCAGTTTTCAAAATGTCTGAAATGTCGGGAATTTGACTCCTGAGCGTGATTTTTGAGCCGAATTCTGACTCTCTGCACCTATTTTCAGTTTCATGTTACGACGTTTCATACCGAAAATATGCCAATAACTGAAAACGGCGATGGATCATATTTTGCCCAAACCCCCCTGCAGTTTTCAAAATGTCTAAAATGTCGGAAATTTGACTCCTGAGCGTGATTTTTGAGCCGAATTCTGACTCTCTACGCCTATTTTCAGTTTCAAATTACGACTTTTTATACCGAAAATATGCCAATTACTGAAAACGGCGATGGGTCATATTTTGCCCAAACCCCCCTGCAGTTTTTAAAATGTCTGAAATGTCGGAAATTTGACTCCTGAGCGTGATTTTTGAGCCGAATTCTGACTCTCGGCACCTATTTTCAGTTTCAAATTACGACTTTTTATACCGAAAATATGCCAATTACTGAAAACGGCGATGGGTCATATTTTGCCCAAACCCCCGTGCAGTTTTCAAAATGTCTGAAATGTCAGAAATTTGATTCCTGAGCGTGATTTTTGAGCCGAGTTCTGACTCTCTGCACCTATTTTCAGTTTCAAATTACGATGTTTCATACCGAAAATATGCCAATTACTGAAAACGGCGATGGGTCATATTTTGCCCAAACCCCCCTGCAGTTTTTAAAATGTCTGAAATGTCGGAAACTTGACTACTGAGCATGATTTTTGAGCCGAATTCTGACTCTCTACACCTATTTTCAGTTTCAAATTACGATGTTTCATACCGAAAATATGAAATTACTGCAAACGGCGATGGGTCATATTTTGCCCAAACCCCCCTGCAATTTTCAAAATGTATAAAATGTCGGAAATTTTATTCCTGAGCGTGATTTTTGAGAGGAATTTTGACTCTCTGCACCTATTTTCAGTTCCAAATTACGACCTTTCACACCGAAAATATGCCAATTACTGAAAACGGCGATGGGTCAATTTTGCCCAAACCCCCCTGCAGTTTTCAAAATGTCTGAAATGTCGGAAATTTGACTCCTGAGCGTGATTTTTGAGCCAAATTCTGACTCTCTGCACCTATTTCAGTTTCAAATTACGACTTTTTTACCGAAAATATGCCAATTATTGAAAACGGTGATAGGTCATATTTTGCCCAAACCCCCTGCAGTTTTCAAAATGTCTGAAATGTCGGAAATTTGACTCCTGAGCGTGATTTTTTATCCGAATTCTGACTCTGCAGCTATTTTCAGTTTCAAATTACGACATTTTATACCGAAAAAATGCCAATTACTGAAAACAGCGATTGGTCATATTTTGCCCAAACTTCCCTGCAGTTTTCAAAATGTCTGAAATGTCGGAAATTTGACTCCTGAGCGTGATTTTTGAGCCGAATTCTAACTCTCTGCACCTATTTTCAGTTTCAAATTACGACGTTTCATACCGAAAATATGCCAATTACTGAAAACGGCGATGGGTCATATTTTGCCCAAACCCCCCCTGCAGTTTTCAAAATGTCTGAAATGTTGGAAATTTAACTCCTGAGCGTGATTTTTAACCCGAATTCTGACTCTGCACCTATTTTCAGTTTCAAATTACGACGTTTCATACCGAAAATATGCCAATTAATGAAAACGGAGATGGGTCATATTTTGCCCAAACCCCCCTGCAGTTTTCAAAATGTCTGAAATGTCGGAAATTTGACTCCTGAGCGTGATTTTTGAGCCGAATTCTGACTCTCTGCACCTATTTTCAGTTTCAAATTACGACGTTTCATACCGAAAATACGGAAATTACTGTAAACGGTGATGGGTCATATTTTGCCCAAACACCCCTGCAGTTTTCAAAATGTCTGAAATGTCGGAAATTTGACTCCTTAGCGTGATTTTTGAGCCGAATTCTGACTCTCTGCACCTATTTTCAGTTTCAAATTACGACTTTTTATACCGAAAATATGCCAATTACTGAAAACGGCGATGTGTCATATTTTGCCCAAACCCCACTGCAGTTTTCAAAATGTCTGAAATGTCGGAAATTTGACTCCTGAGTGTGATTTTTGAGCCGAATTCTGACTCTCTGCGCCTATTTTCAGTTTCAAATTACGACTTTTTTTTACCGAAAATATGCCAATTACTGAAAACGGCGATGGGTCATATTTTGCCCAAACCCCCCCTGCAGTTTTCAAAATGTCTGATATGTCGGAAATTTGACTCCTGCGTGTGATTTTTGAGCCGAGTTCTGACTCTCTGCACCTATTTTCAGTTTCAAATTACGACGTTTCATACCGAAAATATGCCAATTACTGTAAACGGCGATGGGTCATATTTTGCCAAAACCCCCCTGCAGTTTTCAAAATGTCTGAAATGTCGGAAATTTGACTCCTGAGCGTGATTTTTGAGCCGAATTCTGACTCTCTGTACCTATTTTCAGTTTCAAATTACGACTTTTTATACTGAAAATATGCCAACTACTGAAAACGGCGATTGGTCATATTTTGCCCAAGCCCCCCTGCAGTTTTCAAAATGTCTGAAATGTCGGAAATTTGAATCCTGAGCGTGATTTCTGAGCCGAATTCTGACTCTCTGCACCTATTTTCAGTTTCAAATTACGACTTTTTATACCGAAAATATGCCAATTACTGAAAACGGCGATGTGTCATATTTTGCCCAAACCCCACTGCAGTTTTCAAAATGTCTGAAATGTCGGGAATTTGACCCCTGAGCGTGATTTTTGAGGCGAATTCTGACTCTCTGCACCTATTTTCAGTTTCAAGTTACGACGTTTCATACCGAAAATATGCCAATAACTGAAAACGGCGATGGATCATATTTTGCCCAAACCCCCCTGCAGTTTTCAAAATGTCTAAAATGTCGGAAATTTGACTCCTGAGCGTGATTTTTGAGCCGAATTCTGACTCTCTGCGCATATTTTCAGTTTCAAATTACGACTTTTTATACCGAAAATATGCCACTTAATGAAAACGGAGATGGGTCATATTTTGCCCAAACCCCCCTGCAGTTTTCAAAATGTCTGAAATGTCGGAAATTTGACTCCTGAGCGTGATTTTTGAGCCGAATTCTGACTCTCTGCACCTATTTTCAGTTTCAAATTACGACGTTTCATACCGAAAATACGGAAATTACTGTAAACGGTGATGGGTCATATTTTGCCCAAACACCCCTGCAGTTTTCAAAATGTCTGAAATGTCGGAAATTTGACTCCTTAGCGTGATTTTTGAGCCGAATTCTGACTCTCTGCACCTATTTTCAGTTTCAAATTACGACTTTTTATACCGAAAATATGCCAATTACTGAAAACGGCGATGTGTCATATTTTGCCCAAACCCCACTGCAGTTTTCAAAATGTCTGAAATGTCGGAAATTTGACTCCTGAGCGTGATTTTTGAGCCGAATTCTAACTCTCTGCACCTATTTTCAGTTTCAAATTACGACGTTTCATACCGAAAATATGCCAATAACTGAAAACGGCGATGGATCATATTTTGCACAAACCCCCCTGCAGTTTTCAAAATGTCTAAAATGTCGGAAATTTGACTCCTGAGCGTGATTTTTGAGCCGAATTCTGACTCTCTGCGCCTATTTTCAGTTTCAAATTACGACTTTTTATACCGAAAATATGCCAATTACTGAAAACGGCGATGGGTCATATTTTGCCCAAACCCCCCTGCAGTTTTTAAAATGTCTGAAATGTCGGAAATTTGACTCCTGAGCGTGATTTTTGAGCCGAATTCTGACTCTCGGCACCTATTTTCAGTTTCAAATTACGACTTTTTATACCGAAAATATGCCAATTACTGAAAACGGCGATGGGTCATATTTTGCCCAAACCCCCCTGCAGTTTTCAAAATGTCTGATATGTCGGAAATTTGACTCCTGAGTGTGATTTTTGAGCCGAGTTCTGACTCTCTGCACCTATTTTCAGTTTCAAATTACGAAGTTTCATACCGAAAATATGCCAATTACTGTAAACGGCGATGGGTCATATTTTGCCAAAACCCCCCTGCAGTTTTCAAAAAGTCTGAAATGTCGGAAATTTGACTCCTGAGCGTGGTTTTTGAGCCGAATTCTGACTCTCTGTACCTATTTTCAGTTTCAAATTACGACTTTTTATACCGAAAATATGCCAACTACTGAAAACGGCGATGGGTCATATTTTGCCCAAGCCCCCCTGCAGTTTTCAAAATGTCTGAAATGTCGGAAATTTGACTCCTGAGCGTGATTTTCGAGCCGAATTCTGACTCTCTACACCTATTTTCAGTTTCAAATTACGACTTTTTATACCGAAAATATGCCAATTACTGAAAACAGCGATGTGTCATATTTTGCCCAAACCCCACTGCAGTTTTCAAAATGTCTGAAATGTCGGGAATTTGACTCCTGAGCGTGATTTTTGAGCCGAATTCTGACTCTCTGCACCTATTTTCAGTTTCAAGTTACGACGTTTCATACCGAAAATATGCCAATAACTGAAAACGGCGATGGATCATATTTTGCCCAAACCCCCCTGCAGTTTTCAAAATGTCTAAAATGTCGGAAATTTGACTCCTGAGCGTGATTTTTGAGCCGAATTCTGACTCTCTACGCCTATTTTCAGTTTCAAATTACGACTTTTTATACCGAAAATATGCCAATTACTGAAAACGGCGATGGGTCATATTTTGCCCAAACCCCCCTGCAGTTTTTAAAATGTCTGAAATGTCGGAAATTTGACTCCTGAGCGTGATTTTTGAGCCGAATTCTGACTCTCGGCACCTATTTTCAGTTTCAAATTACGACTTTTTATACCGAAAATATGCCAATTACTGAAAACGGCGATGGGTCATATTTTGCCCAAACCCCCGTGCAGTTTTCAAAATGTCTGAAATGTCAGAAATTTGATTCCTGAGCGTGATTTTTGAGCCGAGTTCTGACTCTCTGCACCTATTTTCAGTTTCAAATTACGATGTTTCATACCGAAAATATGCCAATTACTGAAAACGGCGATGGGTCATATTTTGCCCAAACCCCCCTGCAGTTTTTAAAATGTCTGAAATGTCGGAAACTTGACTACTGAGCATGATTTTTGAGCCGAATTCTGACTCTCTACACCTATTTTCAGTTTCAAATTACGATGTTTCATACCGAAAATATGAAATTACTGCAAACGGCGATGGGTCATATTTTGCCCAAACCCCCCTGCAATTTTCAAAATGTATAAAATGTCGGAAATTTTATTCCTGAGCGTGATTTTTGAGAGGAATTTTGACTCTCTGCACCTATTTTCAGTTCCAAATTACGACCTTTCACACCGAAAATATGCCAATTACTGAAAACGGCGATGGGTCAATTTTGCCCAAACCCCCCTGCAGTTTTCAAAATGTCTGAAATGTCGGAAATTTGACTCCTGAGCGTGATTTTTGAGCCAAATTCTGACTCTCTGCACCTATTTCAGTTTCAAATTACGACTTTTTTACCGAAAATATGCCAATTATTGAAAACGGTGATAGGTCATATTTTGCCCAAACCCCCTGCAGTTTTCAAAATGTCTGAAATGTCGGAAATTTGACTCCTGAGCGTGATTTTTTATCCGAATTCTGACTCTGCAGCTATTTTCAGTTTCAAATTACGACATTTTATACCGAAAAAATGCCAATTACTGAAAACAGCGATTGGTCATATTTTGCCCAAACTTCCCTGCAGTTTTCAAAATGTCTGAAATGTCGGAAATTTGACTCCTGAGCGTGATTTTTGAGCCGAATTCTAACTCTCTGCACCTATTTTCAGTTTCAAATTACGACGTTTCATACCGAAAATATGCCAATTACTGAAAACGGCGATGGGTCATATTTTGCCCAAACCCCCCCTGCAGTTTTCAAAATGTCTGAAATGTTGGAAATTTAACTCCTGAGCGTGATTTTTAACCCGAATTCTGACTCTGCACCTATTTTCAGTTTCAAATTACGACGTTTCATACCGAAAATATGCCAATTACTGTAAACGGTGATTGGTCATATTTTGCCCAAACCCCCCTGCAGTTTTCAAAATGTCTGAAATGTCGGAAATTTGACTCTTGAGTGTGATTTTTGAGCCGAATTCTGACTCTCTGCGCCTATTTTCAGTTTCAAATTACGACTTTTTTTAACCGAAAATATGCCAATTACTGAAAACGGCGATGGGTCATATTTTGCCCAAACCCCCCTGCAGTTTTCAAAATGTCTGATATGTCGGAAATTTGACTCCTGCGTGTGATTTTTGAGCCGAGTTCTGACTCTCTGCACCTATTTTCAGTTTCAAATTACGACGTTTCATACCGAAAATATGCCAATTACTGTAAACGGCGATGGGTCATATTTTGCCAAAACCCCCCTGCAGTTTTCAAAATGTCTGAAATGTCGGAAATTTGACTCCTGAGCGTGATTTTTGAGCCGAATTCTGACTCTCTGTACCTATTTTCAGTTTCAAATTACGACTTTTTATACCGAAAATATGCCAACTACTGAAAACGGCGATGGGTCATATTTTGCCCAAGCCCCCCTGCAGTTTTCAAAATGTCTGAAATGTCGGAAATTTGACTCCTGAGCGTGATTTCTGAGCCGAATTCTGACTCTCTGCACCTATTTTCAGTTTCAAATTACGACTTTTTATACCGAAAATATGCCAATTACTGAAAACGGCGATGTGTCATATTTTGCCCAAACCCCACTGCAGTTTTCAAAATGTCTGAAATGTCGGGAATTTGACTCCTGAGCGTGATTTTTGAGCCGAATTCTGACTCTCTGCGCATATTTTCAGTTTCAAATTACGACTTTTTATACCGAAAATATGCCAATTAATGAAAACGGAGATGGGTCATATTTTGCCCAAACCCCCCTGCAGTTTTCAAAATGTCTGAAATGTCGGAAATTTGACTCCTGAGCGTGATTTTTGAGCCGAATTCTGACTCTCTGCACCTATTTTCAGTTTCAAATTACGACGTTTCATACCGAAAATACGGAAATTACTGTAAACGGTGATGGGTCATATTTTGCCCAAACACCCCTGCAGTTTTCAAAATGTCTGAAATGTCGGAAATTTGACTCCTTAGCGTGATTTTTGAGCCGAATTCTGACTCTCTGCACCTATTTTCAGTTTCAAATTACGACTTTTTATACCGAAAATATGCCAATTACTGAAAACGGCGATGTGTCATATTTTGCCCAAACCCCACTGCAGTTTTCAAAATGTCTGAAATGTCGGAAATTTGACTCCTGAGCGTGATTTTTGAGCCGAGTTCTGACGCTCTGCGCCTATTTTCAGTTTCAAATTACGACTTTTTATACCGAAAATATGCCAATTACTGAAAACAGCGATGGGTAATATTTTGCCCAAACCCCCCTGCAGTTTTCAAAATGTCTGAAATGTCGGAAATTTGACTCCTTAGCGTGATTTTTGAGCCGAATTCTGACTCTCTGCACCTATTTTCAGTTTCAAATTACGACTTTTTATACCGAAAATATGCCAATTACTGAAAACGGCGATGTGTCATATTTTGCACAAACACCACTGCAGTTTTCAAAATGTCTGAAATGTCGGAAATTTGACTCCTGAGCGTGATTTTTGAGCCGAATTCTGACTCTCTGCACCTATTTTCAGTTTCAAGTTACGACGTTTCATACCGAAAATATGCCCATAACTGAAAACGGCGATGGATCATATTTTGCCCAAACCCCCCTGCAGTTTTCAAAATGTCTAAAATGTCGGAAATTTGACTCCTGAGCGTGATTTTTGAGCCGAATTCTGACTCTCTGCGCCTATTTTCAGTTTCAAATTACGACTTTTTATACCGAAAATATGCCAATTACTGAAAACGGCGATGGGTCATATTTTGCCAAAACCCCCCTGCAGTTTTCAAAATGTCTGAAATGTCAGAAATTTGATTCCTGAGCGTGATTTTTGAGCCGAATTCTGACTCTCTGCACCTATTTTCAGTTTCAAATTACGACGTTTCATACCGAAAATATGGAAATTACTGTAAACGGTGATGGGTCATATTTTGCCCAAACACCCCTGCAGTTTTCAAAATGTCTGAAATGTCGGAAATTTGACTCCTGAGCGTGATTTTTGAGCCGAATTCTGACTCTCGGCACCTATTTTCAGTTTCAAATTACGACTTTTTATACCGAAAATATGCCAATTACTGAAACCGGCGATGGGTCATATTTTGCCCAAACCCCCGTGCAGTTTTCAAAATGTCTGAAATGTCAGAAATTTGATTCTTGAGCGTGATTTTTGAGCCGAATTCTGACTCTCTGCACCTATTTTCAGTTTTAAATTACGATGTTTCATACCGAAAATATGGAAATTATTGTAAACGGTGATGGGTCATATTTTGCCCAAACACCCCTGCAGTTTTCAAAATGTCTGAAATGTCGGAAATTTGACTCCTTAGCGTGATTTTTGAACCGAATTCTGACTCTCTGCACCTATTTTCAGTTTCAAATTACGACTTTTTATACCGAAAATATGCCAATTACTGAAAACGGCGATGGGTCATATATTGCCCAAACCCCCTGCAGTTTTCAAAATGTCTGAAATGTCGGAAATTTGACTCCTGAGCGTGATTTTTGAGCCGAATTCAGACTCTCTGCACCTATATTTAGTTTCAAATTACGACTTTTTATACCGAAAATATGCCAATTACTGAAAACGGCGATGGGTCATATTTTGCCCAAACCCCCCTGCAGTTTTCAAAATGTCTGAAATGTCGGAAATTTGACTCCTGAGCGTGATTTTTGAGCCAAATTCTGACTCTCTGCACCTATTTCAGTTTCAAATTACGACTTTTTATACCGAAAATATGCCAATTATTGAAAACGGTGATAGGTCATATTTTGCCCAAACCCCCTGCAGTTTTCAAAATGTCTGAAATGTCGGAAATTTGACTCCTGAGCGTGATTTTTTATACGAATTCTGACTCTGCAGCTATTTTCAGTTTCAAATTACGACTTTTTATACCGAAAAAATGCCAATTACTGAAAACAGCGATTGGTCATATTTTGCCCAAACTTCCCTGCAGTTTTCAAAATGTCTGAAATGTCGGAAATTTGACTCATGAGCGTGATTTTTGAGCCGAATTCTAACTCTCTGCACCTATTTTCAGTTTCAAATTACGACGTTTCATACCGAAAATATGCCAATTACTGAAAACGGCGATGGGTCATATTTTGCCCAAACCCCCCCTGCAGTTTTCAAAATGTCTGAAATGTTGGAAATTTGACTCCTGAGCGTGATTTTTAACCCGAATTCTGACTCTCTGCGCCTATTTTCAGTTTCAAATTACGACGTTTCATACCGAAAATATGCCAATTACTGTAAACGGTGATGGGTCATATTTTGCCCAAACCCCCCTGCAGTTTTCAAAATGTCTGAAATGTCGGAAATTTGACTCCTGAGTGTGATTTTTGAGCCGAATTCTGACTCTCTGCGCCTATTTTCAGGTTCAAATTACGACTTTTTTTTACCGAAAATATGCCAATTACTGAAAACGGCGATGGGTCATATTTTGCCCAAACCCCCCCTGCAGTTTTCAAAATGTCTGATATGTCGGAAATTTGACTCCTGCGTGTGATTTTTGAGCCGAGTTCTGACTCTCTGCACCTATTTTCAGTTTCAAATTACGACGTTTCATACCGAAAATATGCCAATTACTGTAAACGGCGATGGGTCATATTTTGCCAAAACCCCCCTGCAGTTTTCAAAATGTCTGAAATGTCGGAAATTTGACTCCTGAGCGTGATTTTTGAGCCGAATTCTGACTCTCTGTACCTATTTTCAGTTTCAAATTACGACTTTTTATACTGAAAATATGCCAACTACTGAAAACGGCGATTGGTCATATTTTGCCCAAGCCCCCCTGCAGTTTTCAAAATGTCTGAAATGTCGGAAATTTGAATCCTGAGCGTGATTTCTGAGCCGAATTCTGACTCTCTGCACCTATTTTCAGTTTCAAATTACGACTTTTTATACCGAAAATATGCCAATTACTGAAAACGGCGATGTGTCATATTTTGCCCAAACCCCACTGCTGTTTTCAAAATGTCTGAAATGTCGGGAATTTGACTCCTGAGCGTGATTTTTGAGGCGAATTCTGACTCTCTGCACCTATTTTCAGTTTCAAGTTACGACGTTTCATACCGAAAATATGCCAATAACTGAAAACGGCGATGGATCATATTTTGCCCAAACCCCCCTGCAGTTTTCAAAATGTCTAAAATGTCGGAAATTTGACTCCTGAGCGTGATTTTTGAGCCGAATTCTGACTCTCTGCGCATATTTTCAGTTTCAAATTACGACTTTTTATACCGAAAATATGCCACTTAATGAAAACGGAGATGGGTCATATTTTGCCCAAACCCCCCTGCAGTTTTCAAAATGTCTGAAATGTCGGAAATTTGACTCCTGAGCGTGATTTTTGAGCCGAATTCTGACTCTCTGCACCTATTTTCAGTTTCAAATTACGACGTTTCATACCGAAAATACGGAAATTACTGTAAACGGTGATGGGTCATATTTTGCCCAAACACCCCTGCAGTTTTCAAAATGTCTGAAATGTCGGAAATTTGACTCCTTAGCGTGATTTTTGAGCCGAATTCTGACTCTCTGCACCTATTTTCAGTTTCAAATTACGACTTTTTATACCGAAAATATGCCAATTACTGAAAACGGCGATGTGTCATATTTTGCCCAAACCCCACTGCAGTTTTCAAAATGTCTGAAATGTCGGAAATTTGACTCCTGAGCGTGATTTTTGAGCCGAATTCTAACTCTCTGCACCTATTTTCAGTTTCAAATTACGACGTTTCATACCGAAAATATGCCAATAACTGAAAACGGCGATGGATCATATTTTGCACAAACCCCCCTGCAGTTTTCAAAATGTCTAAAATGTCGGAAATTTGACTCCTGAGCGTGATTTTTGAGCCGAATTCTGACTCTCTGCGCCTATTTTCAGTTTCAAATTACGACTTTTTATACCGAAAATATGCCAATTACTGAAAACGGCGATGGGTCATATTTTGCCCAAACCCCCCTGCAGTTTTTAAAATGTCTGAAATGTCGGAAATTTGACTCCTGAGCGTGATTTTTGAGCCGAATTCTGACTCTCGGCACCTATTTTCAGTTTCAAATTACGACTTTTTATACCGAAAATATGCCAATTACTGAAAACGGCGATGGGTCATATTTTGCCCAAACCCCCCTGCAGTTTTCAAAATGTCTGATATGTCGGAAATTTGACTCCTGAGTGTGATTTTTGAGCCGAGTTCTGACTCTCTGCACCTATTTTCAGTTTCAAATTACGAAGTTTCATACCGAAAATATGCCAATTACTGTAAACGGCGATGGGTCATATTTTGCCAAAACCCCCCTGCAGTTTTCAAAAAGTCTGAAATGTCGGAAATTTGACTCCTGAGCGTGGTTTTTGAGCCGAATTCTGACTCTCTGTACCTATTTTCAGTTTCAAATTACGACTTTTTATACCGAAAATATGCCAACTACTGAAAACGGCGATGGGTCATATTTTGCCCAAGCCCCCCTGCAGTTTTCAAAATGTCTGAAATGTCGGAAATTTGACTCCTGAGCGTGATTTTCGAGCCGAATTCTGACTCTCTACACCTATTTTCAGTTTCAAATTACGACTTTTTATACCGAAAATATGCCAATTACTGAAAACAGCGATGTGTCATATTTTGCCCAAACCCCACTGCAGTTTTCAAAATGTCTGAAATGTCGGGAATTTGACTCCTGAGCGTGATTTTTGAGCCGAATTCTGACTCTCTGCACCTATTTTCAGTTTCAAGTTACGACGTTTCATACCGAAAATATGCCAATAACTGAAAACGGCGATGGATCATATTTTGCCCAAACCCCCCTGCAGTTTTCAAAATGTCTAAAATGTCGGAAATTTGACTCCTGAGCGTGATTTTTGAGCCGAATTCTGACTCTCTACGCCTATTTTCAGTTTCAAATTACGACTTTTTATACCGAAAATATGCCAATTACTGAAAACGGCGATGGGTCATATTTTGCCCAAACCCCCCTGCAGTTTTTAAAATGTCTGAAATGTCGGAAATTTGACTCCTGAGCGTGATTTTTGAGCCGAATTCTGACTCTCGGCACCTATTTTCAGTTTCAAATTACGACTTTTTATACCGAAAATATGCCAATTACTGAAAACGGCGATGGGTCATATTTTGCCCAAACCCCCGTGCAGTTTTCAAAATGTCTGAAATGTCAGAAATTTGATTCCTGAGCGTGATTTTTGAGCCGAGTTCTGACTCTCTGCACCTATTTTCAGTTTCAAATTACGATGTTTCATACCGAAAATATGCCAATTACTGAAAACGGCGATGGGTCATATTTTGCCCAAACCCCCCTGCAGTTTTTAAAATGTCTGAAATGTCGGAAACTTGACTACTGAGCATGATTTTTGAGCCGAATTCTGACTCTCTACACCTATTTTCAGTTTCAAATTACGATGTTTCATACCGAAAATATGAAATTACTGCAAACGGCGATGGGTCATATTTTGCCCAAACCCCCCTGCAATTTTCAAAATGTATAAAATGTCGGAAATTTTATTCCTGAGCGTGATTTTTGAGAGGAATTTTGACTCTCTGCACCTATTTTCAGTTCCAAATTACGACCTTTCACACCGAAAATATGCCAATTACTGAAAACGGCGATGGGTCAATTTTGCCCAAACCCCCCTGCAGTTTCAAAATGTCTGAAATGTCGGAAATTTGACTCCTGAGCGTGATTTTTGAGCCAAATTCTGACTCTCTGCACCTATTTCAGTTTCAAATTACGACTTTTTTACCGAAAATATGCCAATTATTGAAAACGGTGATAGGTCATATTTTGCCCAAACCCCCTGCAGTTTTCAAAATGTCTGAAATGTCGGAAATTTGACTCCTGAGCGTGATTTTTTATCCGAATTCTGACTCTGCAGCTATTTTCAGTTTCAAATTACGACATTTTATACCGAAAAAATGCCAATTACTGAAAACAGCGATTGGTCATATTTTGCCCAAACTTCCCTGCAGTTTTCAAAATGTCTGAAATGTCGGAAATTTGACTCCTGAGCGTGATTTTTGAGCCGAATTCTAACTCTCTGCACCTATTTTCAGTTTCAAATTACGACGTTTCATACCGAAAATATGCCAATTACTGAAAACGGCGATGGGTCATATTTTGCCCAAACCCCCCCTGCAGTTTTCAAAATGTCTGAAATGTTGGAAATTTAACTCCTGAGCGTGATTTTTAACCCGAATTCTGACTCTGCACCTATTTTCAGTTTCAAATTACGACGTTTCATACCGAAAATATGCCAATTACTGTAAACGGTGATTGGTCATATTTTGCCCAAACCCCCCTGCAGTTTTCAAAATGTCTGAAATGTCGGAAATTTGACTCTTGAGTGTGATTTTTGAGCCGAATTCTGACTCTCTGCGCCTATTTTCAGTTTCAAATTACGACTTTTTTTAACCGAAAATATGCCAATTACTGAAAACGGCGATGGGTCATATTTTGCCCAAACCCCCCTGCAGTTTTCAAAATGTCTGATATGTCGGAAATTTGACTCCTGCGTGTGATTTTTGAGCCGAGTTCTGACTCTCTGCACCTATTTTCAGTTTCAAATTACGACGTTTCATACCGAAAATATGCCAATTACTGTAAACGGCGATGGGTCATATTTTGCCAAAACCCCCCTGCAGTTTTCAAAATGTCTGAAATGTCGGAAATTTGACTCCTGAGCGTGATTTTTGAGCCGAATTCTGACTCTCTGTACCTATTTTCAGTTTCAAATTACGACTTTTTATACCGAAAATATGCCAACTACTGAAAACGGCGATGGGTCATATTTTGCCCAAGCCCCCCTGCAGTTTTCAAAATGTCTGAAATGTCGGAAATTTGACTCCTGAGCGTGATTTCTGAGCCGAATTCTGACTCTCTGCACCTATTTTCAGTTTCAAATTACGACTTTTTATACCGAAAATATGCCAATTACTGAAAACGGCGATGTGTCATATTTTGCCCAAACCCCACTGCAGTTTTCAAAATGTCTGAAATGTCGGGAATTTGACTCCTGAGCGTGATTTTTGAGCCGAATTCTGACTCTCTGCGCATATTTTCAGTTTCAAATTACGACTTTTTATACCGAAAATATGCCAATTAATGAAAACGGAGATGGGTCATATTTTGCCCAAACCCCCCTGCAGTTTTCAAAATGTCTGAAATGTCGGAAATTTGACTCCTGAGCGTGATTTTTGAGCCGAATTCTGACTCTCTGCACCTATTTTCAGTTTCAAATTACGACGTTTCATACCGAAAATACGGAAATTACTGTAAACGGTGATGGGTCATATTTTGCCCAAACACCCCTGCAGTTTTCAAAATGTCTGAAATGTCGGAAATTTGACTCCTTAGCGTGATTTTTGAGCCGAATTCTGACTCTCTGCACCTATTTTCAGTTTCAAATTACGACTTTTTATACCGAAAATATGCCAATTACTGAAAACGGCGATGTGTCATATTTTGCCCAAACCCCACTGCAGTTTTCAAAATGTCTGAAATGTCGGAAATTTGACTCCTGAGTGTGATTTTTGAGCCGAATTCTGACTCTCTGCGCCTATTTTCAGTTTCAAATTACGACTTTTTTTTACCGAAAATATGCCAATTACTGAAAACGGCGATGGGTCATATTTTGCCCAAACCCCCCCTGCAGTTTTCAAAATGTCTGATATGTCGGAAATTTGACTCCTGCGTGTGATTTTTGAGCCGAGTTCTGACTCTCTGCACCTATTTTCAGTTTCAAATTACGACGTTTCATACCGAAAATATGCCAATTACTGTAAACGGCGATGGGTCATATTTTGCCAAAACCCCCCTGCAGTTTTCAAAATGTCTGAAATGTCGGAAATTTGACTCCTGAGCGTGATTTTTGAGCCGAATTCTGACTCTCTGTACCTATTTTCAGTTTCAAATTACGACTTTTTATACTGAAAATATGCCAACTACTGAAAACGGCGATTGGTCATATTTTGCCCAAGCCCCCCTGCAGTTTTCAAAATGTCTGAAATGTCGGAAATTTGAATCCTGAGCGTGATTTCTGAGCCGAATTCTGACTCTCTGCACCTATTTTCAGTTTCAAATTACGACTTTTTATACCGAAAATATGCCAATTACTGAAAACGGCGATGTGTCATATTTTGCCCAAACCCCACTGCAGTTTTCAAAATGTCTGAAATGTCGGGAATTTGACTCCTGAGCGTGATTTTTGAGGCGAATTCTGACTCTCTGCACCTATTTTCAGTTTCAAGTTACGACGTTTCATACCGAAAATATGCCAATAACTGAAAACGGCGATGGATCATATTTTGCCCAAACCCCCCTGCAGTTTTCAAAATGTCTAAAATGTCGGAAATTTGACTCCTGAGCGTGATTTTTGAGCCGAATTCTGACTCTCTGCGCATATTTTCAGTTTCAAATTACGACTTTTTATACCGAAAATATGCCACTTAATGAAAACGGAGATGGGTCATATTTTGCCCAAACCCCCCTGCAGTTTTCAAAATGTCTGAAATGTCGGAAATTTGACTCCTGAGCGTGATTTTTGAGCCGAATTCTGACTCTCTGCACCTATTTTCAGTTTCAAATTACGACGTTTCATACCGAAAATACGGAAATTACTGTAAACGGTGATGGGTCATATTTTGCCCAAACACCCCTGCAGTTTTCAAAATGTCTGAAATGTCGGAAATTTGACTCCTTAGCGTGATTTTTGAGCCGAATTCTGACTCTCTGCACCTATTTTCAGTTTCAAATTACGACTTTTTATACCGAAAATATGCCAATTACTGAAAACGGCGATGTGTCATATTTTGCCCAAACCCCACTGCAGTTTTCAAAATGTCTGAAATGTCGGAAATTTGACTCCTGAGCGTGATTTTTGAGCCGAATTCTAACTCTCTGCACCTATTTTCAGTTTCAAATTACGACGTTTCATACCGAAAATATGCCAATAACTGAAAACGGCGATGGATCATATTTTGCACAAACCCCCCTGCAGTTTTCAAAATGTCTAAAATGTCGGAAATTTGACTCCTGAGCGTGATTTTTGAGCCGAATTCTGACTCTCTGCGCCTATTTTCAGTTTCAAATTACGACTTTTTATACCGAAAATATGCCAATTACTGAAAACGGCGATGGGTCATATTTTGCCCAAACCCCCCTGCAGTTTTTAAAATGTCTGAAATGTCGGAAATTTGACTCCTGAGCGTGATTTTTGAGCCGAATTCTGACTCTCGGCACCTATTTTCAGTTTCAAATTACGACTTTTTATACCGAAAATATGCCAATTACTGAAAACGGCGATGGGTCATATTTTGCCCAAACCCCCCTGCAGTTTTCAAAATGTCTGATATGTCGGAAATTTGACTCCTGAGTGTGATTTTTGAGCCGAGTTCTGACTCTCTGCACCTATTTTCAGTTTCAAATTACGAAGTTTCATACCGAAAATATGCCAATTACTGTAAACGGCGATGGGTCATATTTTGCCAAAACCCCCCTGCAGTTTTCAAAAAGTCTGAAATGTCGGAAATTTGACTCCTGAGCGTGGTTTTTGAGCCGAATTCTGACTCTCTGTACCTACTTTCAGTTTCAAATTACGACTTTTTATACCGAAAATATGCCAACTACTGAAAACGGCGATGGGTCATATTTTGCCCAAGCCCCCCTGCAGTTTTCAAAATGTCTGAAATGTCGGAAATTTGACTCCTGAGCGTGATTTTCGAGCCGAATTCTGACTCTCTACACCTATTTTCAGTTTCAAATTACGACTTTTTATACCGAAAATATGCCAATTACTGAAAACAGCGATGTGTCATATTTTGCCCAAACCCCACTGCAGTTTTCAAAATGTCTGAAATGTCGGGAATTTGACTCCTGAGCGTGATTTTTGAGCCGAATTCTGACTCTCTGCACCTATTTTCAGTTTCAAGTTACGACGTTTCATACCGAAAATATGCCAATAACTGAAAACGGCGATGGATCATATTTTGCCCAAACCCCCCTGCAGTTTTCAAAATGTCTAAAATGTCGGAAATTTGACTCCTGAGCGTGATTTTTGAGCCGAATTCTGACTCTCTACGCCTATTTTCAGTTTCAAATTACGACTTTTTATACCGAAAATATGCCAATTACTGAAAACGGCGATGGGTCATATTTTGCCCAAACCCCCCTGCAGTTTTTAAAATGTCTGAAATGTCGGAAATTTGACTCCTGAGCGTGATTTTTGAGCCGAATTCTGACTCTCGGCACCTATTTTCAATTTCAAATTACGACTTTTTATACCGAAAATATGCCAATTACTGAAAACGGCGATGGGTCATATTTTGCCCAAACCCCCGTGCAGTTTTCAAAATGTCTGAAATGTCAGAAATTTGATTCCTGAGCGTGATTTTTGAGCCGAGTTCTGACTCTCTGCACCTATTTTCAGTTTCAAATTACGATGTTTCATACCGAAAATATGCCAATTACTGAAAACGGCGATGGGTCATATTTTGCCCAAACCCCCCTGCAGTTTTTAAAATGTCTGAAATGTCGGAAACTTGACTACTGAGCATGATTTTTGAGCCGAATTCTGACTCTCTACACCTATTTTCAGTTTCAAATTACGATGTTTCATACCGAAAATATGAAATTACTGCAAACGGCGATGGGTCATATTTTGCCCAAACCCCCCTGCAATTTTCAAAATGTATAAAATGTCGGAAATTTTATTCCTGAGCGTGATTTTTGAGAGGAATTTTGACTCTCTGAACCTATTTTCAGTTCCAAATTACGACCTTTCACACCGAAAATATGCCAATTACTGAAAACGGCGATGGGTCAATTTTGCCCAAACCCCCCTGCAGTTTTCAAAATGTCTGAAATGTCGGAAATTTGACTCCTGAGCGTGATTTTTGAGCCAAATTCTGACTCTCTGCACCTATTTCAGTTTCAAATTACGACTTTTTTACCGAAAATATGCCAATTATTGAAAACGGTGATAGGTCATATTTTGCCCAAACCCCCTGCAGTTTTCAAAATGTCTGAAATGTCGGAAATTTGACTCCTGAGCGTGATTTTTTATCCGAATTCTGACTCTGCAGCTATTTTCAGTTTCAAATTACGACATTTTATACCGAAAAAATGCCAATTACTGAAAACAGCGATTGGTCATATTTTGCCCAAACTTCCCTGCAGTTTTCAAAATGTCTGAAATGTCGGAAATTTGACTCCTGAGCGTGATTTTTGAGCCGAATTCTAACTCTCTGCACCTATTTTCAGTTTCAAATTACGACGTTTCATACCGAAAATATGCCAATTACTGAAAACGGCGATGGGTCATATTTTGCCCAAACCCCCCCTGCAGTTTTCAAAATGTCTGAAATGTTGGAAATTTAACTCCTGAGCGTGATTTTTAACCCGAATTCTGACTCTGCACCTATTTTCAGTTTCAAATTACGACGTTTCATACCGAAAATATGCCAATTACTGTAAACGGTGATTGGTCATATTTTGCCCAAACCCCCCTGCAGTTTTCAAAATGTCTGAAATGTCGGAAATTTGACTCTTGAGTGTGATTTTTGAGCCGAATTCTGACTCTCTGCGCCTATTTTCAGTTTCAAATTACGACTTTTTTTAACCGAAAATATGCCAATTACTGAAAACGGCGATGGGTCATATTTTGCCCAAACCCCCCTGCAGTTTTCAAAATGTCTGATATGTCGGAAATTTGACTCCTGCGTGTGATTTTTGAGCCGAGTTCTGACTCTCTGCACCTATTTTCAGTTTCAAATTACGACGTTTCATACCGAAAATATGCCAATTACTGTAAACGGCGATGGGTCATATTTTGCCAAAACCCCCCTGCAGTTTTCAAAATGTCTGAAATGTCGGAAATTTGACTCCTGAGCGTGATTTTTGAGCCGAATTCTGACTCTCTGTACCTATTTTCAGTTTCAAATTACGACTTTTTATACCGAAAATATGCCAACTACTGAAAACGGCGATGGGTCATATTTTGCCCAAGCCCCCCTGCAGTTTTCAAAATGTCTGAAATGTCGGAAATTTGACTCCTGAGCGTGATTTCTGAGCCGAATTCTGACTCTCTGCACCTATTTTCAGTTTCAAATTACGACTTTTTATACCGAAAATATGCCAATTACTGAAAACGGCGATGTGTCATATTTTGCCCAAACCCCACTGCAGTTTTCAAAATGTCTGAAATGTCGGGAATTTGACTCCTGAGCGTGATTTTTGAGCCGAATTCTGACTCTCTGCGCATATTTTCAGTTTCAAATTACGACTTTTTATACCGAAAATATGCCAATTAATGAAAACGGAGATGGGTCATATTTTGCCCAAACCCCCCTGCAGTTTTCAAAATGTCTGAAATGTCGGAAATTTGACTCCTGAGCGTGATTTTTGAGCCGAATTCTGACTCTCTGCACCTATTTTCAGTTTCAAATTACGACGTTTCATACCGAAAATACGGAAATTACTGTAAACGGTGATGGGTCATATTTTGCCCAAACACCCCTGCAGTTTTCAAAATGTCTGAAATGTCGGAAATTTGACTCCTTAGCGTGATTTTTGAGCCGAATTCTGACTCTCTGCACCTATTTTCAGTTTCAAATTACGACTTTTTATACCGAAAATATGCCAATTACTGAAAACGGCGATGTGTCATATTTTGCCCAAACCCCACTGCAGTTTTCAAAATGTCTGAAATGTCGGAAATTTGACTCCTGAGCGTGATTTTTGAGCCGAGTTCTGACGCTCTGCGCCTATTTTCAGTTTCAAATTACGACTTTTTATACCGAAAATATGCCAATTACTGAAAACAGCGATGGGTAATATTTTGCCCAAACCCCCCTGCAGTTTTCAAAATGTCTGAAATGTCGGAAATTTGACTCCTTAGCGTGATTTTTGAGCCGAATTCTGACTCTCTGCACCTATTTTCAGTTTCAAATTACGACTTTTTATACCGAAAATATGCCAATTACTGAAAACGGCGATGTGTCATATTTTGCACAAACACCACTGCAGTTTTCAAAATGTCTGAAATGTCGGAAATTTGACTCCTGAGCGTGATTTTTGAGCCGAATTCTGACTCTCTGCACCTATTTTCAGTTTCAAGTTACGACGTTTCATACCGAAAATATGCCCATAACTGAAAACGGCGATGGATCATATTTTGCCCAAACCCCCCTGCAGTTTTCAAAATGTCTAAAATGTCGGAAATTTGACTCCTGAGCGTGATTTTTGAGCCGAATTCTGACTCTCTGCGCCTATTTTCAGTTTCAAATTACGACTTTTTATACCGAAAATATGCCAATTACTGAAAACGGCGATGGGTCATATTTTGCCCAAACCCCCCTGCAGTTTTCAAAATGTCTGAAATGTCAGAAATTTGATTCCTGAGCGTGATTTTTGAGCCGAATTCTGACTCTCTGCACCTATTTTCAGTTTCAAATTACGACGTTTCATACCGAAAATATGGAAATTACTGTAAACGGTGATGGGTCATATTTTGCCCAAACACCCCTGCAGTTTTCAAAATGTCTGAAATGTCGGAAATTTGACTCCTGAGCGTGATTTTTGAGCCGAATTCTGACTCTCGGCACCTATTTTCAGTTTCAAATTACGACTTTTTATACCGAAAATATGCCAATTACTGAAACCGGCGATGGGTCATATTTTGCCCAAACCCCCGTGCAGTTTTCAAAATGTCTGAAATGTCAGAAATTTGATTCTTGAGCGTGATTTTTGAGCCGAATTCTGACTCTCTGCACCTATTTTCAGTTTTAAATTACGATGTTTCATACCGAAAATATGGAAATTATTGTAAACGGTGATGGGTCATATTTTGCCCAAACACCCCTGCAGTTTTCAAAATGTCTGAAATGTCGGAAATTTGACTCCTTAGCGTGATTTTTGAACCGAATTCTGACTCTCTGCACCTATTTTCAGTTTCAAATTACGACTTTTTATACCGAAAATATGCCAATTACTGAAAACGGCGATGGGTCATATATTGCCCAAACCCCCTGCAGTTTTCAAAATGTCTGAAATGTCGGAAATTTGACTCCTGAGCGTGATTTTTGAGCCGAATTCAGACTCTCTGCACCTATATTTAGTTTCAAATTACGACTTTTTATACCGAAAATATGCCAATTACTGAAAACGGCGATGGGTCATATTTTGCCCAAACCCCCCTGCAGTTTTTAAAATGTCTGAAATGTCGGAAACTTGACTACTGAGCGTGATTTTTGAGCCGAATTCTGACTCTCTACACCTATTTTCAGTTTCAAATTACGATGTTTCATACCGAAAATATGAAATTACTGCAAACGGTGATGGGTCATATTTTGCCCAAACACCCCTGCAGTTTTCAAAATGTCTGAAATGTCGGAAATTTGACTCCTTAGCGTGATTTTTGAGCCGAATTCTGACTCTCTGCACCTATTTTCAGTTTCAAATTACGACTTTTTATAACGAAAATATGCCAATTACTGAAAACGGCGATGGGTCATATATTGCCCAAACCCCCTGCAGTTTTCAAAATGTCTGAAATGTCGGAAATTTGACTCCTGAGCGTGATTTTTGAGCCGAATTCTGACTCTATGCACCTATTTTCAGTTTCAAGTTACGACGTTTCATACCGAAAATATGCCAACTACTGTAAACGGCGATGGGTCATATTTTGCCCCAACCCCCCTGCAGTTTTCAAAATGTCTGAAATGTCGGAAATTTGACTCCTGAGCTTAATTTTTGAGCCGTATTCTGACTCTCTACGCCTATTTTCAGTTTCAAATTACGACGTTTCATACCGAAAATATGCCAATTCCTGTAAACGGCGATGGGTCATATTTTGCCCAAACCCCCCTGCAAATTTCAAAATGTATGAAATGTCGGAAATTTGACTCCTGAGCGTGATTTTTGAGCCGAATTTTGACTCTCTGCACCTATTTTCAGTTCCAAATTACGACCTTTCACACCGAAAATATGCCAATTACTGAAAACGGCGATGGGTCAATTTTGCCCAAACCCCCCTGCAGTTTTCAAAATGTCTGAAATTTTTGAAATTTGACTCCTGAGCGTGATTTTTGAGCCGTATTCTGACTCTCTGCGCCTATTTTCAGTTTCAAATTACGACGTTTCATACCGAAAATATGCCAATTACTGTAAACGGCGATGGGTCATATTTTGCCCAAACGTCCCTGCAGTTTTCAAAATGTCTGAAATGTCGGAAATTTGACTCCTTAGCGTGATTTTTGAGCCGAATTCTGACTCTCTGCACCTATTTTCAGTTTCAGATTACGACGTTTCATACCGAAAATATGCCAATTACTGAAAATGGCGATGGGTCAATTTTGCCAAACCCCCCTGCAGTTTTCAAAATGTCTGAAATGTCGGAAATTTGACTCCTGAGCGTGATTTTTGAGCCGTATTCTGACTCTCTGCGCCTATTTTCAGTTTCAAATTACGACGTTTCATACCGAAAATATGCCAATTACTGAAAACGGCGATGGGTCATATTTTGCCCAAACCCCCTGCAGTTTTCAAAATGTCTGAAATGTCGGAAATTTGACTCCTGAGCGTGATTTTTTATCGGAATTCTGACTCTGCAACTATTTTCAGTTTCAAATTACGTTTTATACCGAAAATATGCCAATTACTGAAAACGGCGATGGGTCATATTTTGCCCAAACCCCCCTGCAGTTTTCAAAATGTCTGAAATGTCGGAAATTTGACTCCTGAGCGTGATTTTTAAGCCGAATTCTGACTCTCTGCACCTATTTTCCGTTTCAAATTACGACTTTTTATACCGAAAATATGCCAATTACTGAAAACGGCGATGGGTTTTATTTTGCCCAAACCCCCATACAGTTTTCAAAATGTCTGAAATGTCGGAAATTTGACTTCTGAGCGTGATTTTTGAGCCGAATTCTGACTCTCGGCACCTATTTTCAGTTTCAAAATACGACTTTTTATACCGAAAATATGCCAATTACTGAAAACGGCGATGGGTCATATTTTGCCCAAACCCCCCTGCAGTTTTCAAAATGTCTGAAATGTCGGAAATTTGACTCCTGAGCGTGATTTTTGAGCCGAATTCTGACTCTCTGCATCTATTTTCAGTTTCAAATTACGACGTTTCATACCGAAAATATGCCAATTACTGTAAACGGCGATGGGTCATATTTTGCCCAAACCCCCCTGCAGTTTTCAAAATGTCTGAAATGTCGGAAATTTGACTCCTGAGCGCGATTTTTGAGCCGAATTCTCTCTGCACCTATTTTCAGTTTCAAATTACGAATTTTTATACCGAAAATACTCCAATTACTGAAAACGGCGATGGGTCATATTTTGCCCAAACCCCCCTGCAGTTTTCAAAATGTCTGAAATGTCGGAAATTTGAATCCTGAGCGTGATTTTTGAGCCGAATTCTGACTCTCTGCATCTATTTTCAGTTTCAAATTACGACGTTTCATACCGAAAATATGCCAATTACTGAAAACGGCGATGGGTCATATTTTGCCCAAACACCCCTGCAGTTTTCAAAATGTCTGAAATGTCGGAAGTTTGACTCCTGAGCATGATTTTTTATCCGAATTCTGACTCTCTGCACCTATTTTCAGTTTCAAATTACGATTTTATATAGCGAAAATATGCCAATTACCTAAAACGGCAATGGGTCATATTTTGCCCAAACCCCCCTGCAGTTTTCAAAATGTCTGAAATGTGGAAAATTTGACTCCTGAGCGTGATTTTTTATCTGAATTCTGACTCTCTGCACCTATTTTCAGTTTCAAATTACGACGTTTCATACCGAAAATATGCCAATTACTGTAAACGGCGATGGGTCATATTTTGCCCAAACCCCCCTGTAGTTTTCAAAATGTCTGAAATGTCGGAAATTTGACTCCTGAGCGTGATTTTTTATCCGAATTCTGACTCTCTGCACCTATTTTCAGTTTCAAATTACGACTTTTTATACCGAAAATATGCCAATTACTGAAAACGGCGATGGGTCATATTTTGCCCAAACCCCCATACAGTTTTCAAAGTATCTGAAATGTCAGAAATTTGACTCCTGAGCGTGATTTTTTATCCGAATTCTGACTCTCGGCACCTATTTTCAGTTTCAAATTACGAGTTTTTATACCGAAAATATGCCAATTACTGAAACCGGCGATGGGTCATATTTTGCCCAAACCCCCCTGCAGTTTTCAAAATGTCTGAAATGTCGGAAATTTGACTCCTGAGCTTGATTTTTGAGCCGTATTCTGACTCTCTACGCCTATTTTCAGTTTCAAATTACGACGTTTCATACCGAAAATATGCCAATTCCTGTAAACGGCGATGGGTCATATTTTGCCCAAACCCCCCTGCAAATTTCAAAATGTATGAAATGTCGGAAATTTGACTCCTGTGCGTGATTTTTGAGCCGAATTTTGACTCTCTGCACCTATTTTCAGTTCCAAATTACGACCTTTCACACCGAAAATATGCCAATTACTGAAAACGGCGATGGGTCAATTTTGCCCAAACCCCCCTGCAGTTTTCAAAATGTCTGAAATTTTTGAAATTTGACTCCTGAGCGTGATTTTTGAGCCGTATTCTGACTCTCTGCGCCTATTTTCAGTTTCAAATTACGACGTTTCATACCGAAAATATGCCAATTACTGTAAACGGCGATGGGTCATATTTTGCCCAAACGTCCCTGCAGTTTTCAAAATGTCTGAAATGTCGGAAATTTGACTCCTTAGCGTGATTTTTGAGCCGAATTCTGACTCTCTGCACCTATTTTCAGTTTCAGATTACGACGTTTCATACCGAAAATATGCCAATTACTGAAAACGGCGATGGGTCAATTTTGCCAAACCCCCCTGCAGTTTTCAAAATGTCTGAAATGTCGGAAATTTTACTCCTGAGCGTGATTTTTGAGCCGTATTCTGACTCTCTGCGCCTATTTTCAGTTTTAAATTACGACGTTTCATACCGAAAATATGCCAATTACTGAAAACGGCGATGGGTCATATTTTGCCCAAACCCCCTGCAGTTTTCAAAATGTTTGAAATGTCGGAAATTTGACTCCTGAGCGTGATTTTTTATCCGAATTCTGACTCTGCAACTATTTTCAGTTTCAAATTACGTTTTATACCGAAAATATGCCAATTACTGAAAACGGCGATGGGTCATATTTTGCCCAAACCCCCCTGCAGTTTTCAAAATGTCTGAAATGTCGGAAATTTGACTCCTGCGCGTGATTTTTAAGCCGAATTCTGACTCTCTGCACCTATTTTCAGTTTCAAATTACGACTTTTTATACCGAAAATATGCCAATTACTGAAAACGGCGATGGGTTTTATTTTGCCCAAACCCCCATACAGTTTTCAAAATGTCTGAAATGTCGGAAATTTGACTTCTGAGCGTGATTTTTGAGCCGAATTCTGACTCTCGGCACCTATTTTCAGTTTCAAAATACGACTTTTTATACCGAAAATATGCCAATTACAGAAAACGGCGATGGGTCATATTTTGCCCAAACCCCCCTGCAGTTTTCAAAATGTCTGAAATGTCGGAAATTTGACTCCTGAGCGTGATTTTTGAGCCGAATTCTGACTCTCTGCATCTATTTTCAGTTTCAAATTACGACGTTTCATACCGAAAATATGCCAATTACTGGAAACAGCGATGGGTCATATTTTGCCCAAACCCCCCTGCAGTTTTCAAAATGTCTGAAATGTCGGAAATTTGACTCCTGAGCGCGATTTTTGAGCCGAATTCTCTCTGCACCTATTTTCAGTTTCAAATTACGAATTTTTATACCGAAAATACTCCAATTACTGAAAACGGCGATGGGTCATATTTTGCCCAAACCCCCCTGCAGTTTTCAAAATGTCTGAAATGTCGGAAATTTGAATCCTGAGCGTGATTTTTGAGCCGAATTCTGACTCTCTGCATCTATTTTCAGTTTCAAATTACGACGTTTCATACCGAAAATATGCCAATTACTGAAAACGGCGATGGGTCATATTTTGCCCAAACACCCCTGCAGTTTTCAAAATGTCTGAAATGTCGGAAATTTGACTCCTGAGCATGATTTTTTATCCGAATTCTGACTCTCTGCACCTATTTTCAGTTTCAAATTACGATTTTATATAGCGAAAATATGCCAATTACCTTAAACGGCAATGGGTCATATTTTGCCCAAACCCCCCTGCAGTTTTCAAAATGTCTGAAATGTGGAAAATTTGACTCCTGAGCGTGATTTTTTATCTGAATTCTGACTCTCTGCACCTATTTTCAGTTTCAAATTACGACGTTTCATACCGAAAATATGCCAATTACTGTAAACGGCGATGGGTCATATTTTGCCCAAACCCCCCTGTAGTTTTCAAAATGTCTGAAATGTCGGAAATTTGACTCCTGAGCGTGATTTTTTATCCGAATTCTGACTCTCTGCACCTATTTTCAGTTTCAAATTACGACTTTTTATACCGAAAATATGCCAATTACTGAAAACGGCGATGGGTCATATTTTGCCCAAACCCCCATACAGTTTTCAAAGTATCTGAAATGTCAGAAATTTGACTCCTGAGCGTGATTTTTTATCCGAATTCTGACTCTCGGCACCTATTTTCAGTTTCAAATTACGAGTTTTTATACCGAAAATATGCCAATTACTGAAAACGGCGATGGGTCATATTTTGCCCAAACCCCCCTGCAGTTTTCAAAATGTCTGAAATGTCGGAAATTTGACTCCTGAGCGTGATTTTTGAGCCGAATTCTGACTCTCTGCATCTATTTTCAGTTTCAAATTACGACGTTTCATACCGAAAATATGCCAATTACTGTAAACGGCGATGGGTCATATTTTGCCCAAACCCCCCTGCAGTTTTCAAAATGTCTGAAATGTCGGAAATTTGACTCCTGAGCGCGATTTTTGAGCCGAATTCTCTCTGCACCTATTTTCAGTTTCAAATTACGAATTTTTATACCGAAAATACTCCAATTACTGAAAACGGCGATGGGTCATATTTTGCCCAAACCCCCCTGCAGTTTTCAAAATGTCTGAAATGTCGGAAATTTGAATCCTGAGCGTGATTTTTGAGCCGAATTCTGACTCTCTGCATCTATTTTCAGTTTCAAATTACGACGTTTCATACCGAAAATATGCCAATTACTGAAAACGGCGATGGGTCATATTTTGCCCAAACACCCCTGCAGTTTTCAAAATGTCTGAAATGTCGGAAATTTGACTCCTGAGCATGATTTTTTATCCGAATTCTGACTCTCTGCACCTATTTTCAGTTTCAAATTACGATTTTATATAGCGAAAATATGCCAATTACCTAAAACGGCAATGGGTCATATTTTGCCCAAACCCCCCTGCAGTTTTCAAAATGTCTGAAATGTGGAAAATTTGACTCCTGAGCGTGATTTTTTATCTGAATTCTGACTCTCTGCACCTATTTTCAGTTTCAAATTACGACGTTTCATACCGAAAATATGCCAATTACTGTAAACGGCGATGGGTCATATTTTGCCCAAACCCCCCTGTAGTTTTCAAAATGTCTGAAATGTCGGAAATTTGACTCCTGAGCGTGATTTTTTATCCGAATTCTGACTCTCTGCACCTATTTTCAGTTTCAAATTACGACTTTTTATACCGAAAATATGCCAATTACTGAAAACGGCGATGGGTCATATTTTGCCCAAACCCCCATACAGTTTTCAAAGTATCTGAAATGTCAGAAATTTGACTCCTGAGCGTGATTTTTTATCCGAATTCTGACTCTCGGCACCTATTTTCAGTTTCAAATTACGAGTTTTTATACCGAAAATATGCCAATTACTGAAACCGGCGATGGGTCATATTTTGCCCAAACCCCCCTGCAGTTTTCAAAATGTCTGAAATGTCGGAAATTTGACTCCTGAGCTTGATTTTTGAGCCGTATTCTGACTCTCTACGCCTATTTTCAGTTTCAAATTACGACGTTTCATACCGAAAATATGCCAATTCCTGTAAACGGCGATGGGTCATATTTTGCCCAAACCCCCCTGCAAATTTCAAAATGTATGAAATGTCGGAAATTTGACTCCTGTGCGTGATTTTTGAGCCGAATTTTGACTCTCTGCACCTATTTTCAGTTCCAAATTACGACCTTTCACACCGAAAATATGCCAATTACTGAAAACGGCGATGGGTCAATTTTGCCCAAACCCCCCTGCAGTTTTCAAAATGTCTGAAATTTTTGAAATTTGACTCCTGAGCGTGATTTTTGAGCCGTATTCTGACTCTCTGCGCCTATTTTCAGTTTCAAATTACGACGTTTCATACCGAAAATATGCCAATTACTGTAAACGGCGATGGGTCATATTTTGCCCAAACGTCCCTGCAGTTTTCAAAATGTCTGAAATGTCGGAAATTTGACTCCTTAGCGTGATTTTTGAGCCGAATTCTGACTCTCTGCACCTATTTTCAGTTTCAGATTACGACGTTTCATACCGAAAATATGCCAATTACTGAAAACGGCGATGGGTCAATTTTGCCAAACCCCCCTGCAGTTTTCAAAATGTCTGAAATGTCGGAAATTTGACTCCTGAGCGTGATTTTTGTAGCCGTATTCTGACTTTCTGCGCCTATTTTCAGTTTCAAATTACGACGTTTCATACCGAAAATATGCCAATTACTGAAAACGGCGATGGGTCATATTTTGCCCAAACCCCCTGCAGTTTTCAAAATGTTTGAAATGTCGGAAATTTGACTCCTGAGCGTGATTTTTTATCCGAATTCTGACTCTGCAACTATTTTCAGTTTCAAATTACGTTTTATACCGAAAATATGCCAATTACTGAAAACAACGATGGGTCATATTTTGCCCAAACCCCCCTGCAGTTTTCAAAATGTCTGAAATGTCGGAAATTTGACTCCTGCGCGTGATTTTTAAGCCGAATTCTGACTCTCTGCACCTATTTTCAGTTTCAAATTACGACTTTTTATACCGAAAATATGCCAATTACTGAAAACGGCGATGGGTTTTATTTTGCCCAAACCCCCATACAGTTTTCAAAATGTCTGAAATGTCGGAAATTTGACTTCTGAGCGTGATTTTTGAGCCGAATTCTGACTCTCGGCACCTATTTTCAGTTTCAAAATACGACTTTTTATACCGAAAATATGCCAATTACTGAAAACGGCGATGGGTCATATTTTGCCCAAACCCCCCTGCAGTTTTCAAAATGTCTGAAATGTCGGAAATTTGACTCCTGAGCGTGATTTTTGAGCCGAATTCTGACTCTCTGCATCTATTTTCAGTTTCAAATTACGACGTTTCATACCGAAAATATGCCAATTACTGGAAACGGCGATGGGTCATATTTTGCCCAAACCCCCCTGCAGTTTTCAAAATGTCTGAAATGTCGGAAATTTGACTCCTGAGCGCGATTTTTGAGCCGAATTCTCTCTCCACCTATTTTCACTTTCAAATTACGAATTTTTATACCGAAAATACTCCAATTACTGAAAACGGCGATGGGTCATATTTTGCCCAAACCCCCCTGCAGTTTTCAAAATGTCTGAAATGTCGGAAATTTGAATCCTGAGCGTGATTTTTGAGCCGAATTCTGACTCTCTGCATCTATTTTCAGTTTCAAATTACGACGTTTCATACCGAAAATATGCCAATTACTGAAAACGGCGATGGGTCATATTTTGCCCAAACACCCCTGCAGTTTTCAAAATGTCTGAAATGTCGGAAATTTGACTCCTGAGCATGATTTTTTATCCGAATTCTGACTCTCTGCACCTATTTTCAGTTTCAAATTACGATTTTATATAGCGAAAATATGCCAATTACCTTAAACGGCAATGGGTCATATTTTGCCCAAACCCCCCTGCAGTTTTCAAAATGTCTGAAATGTGGAAAATTTGACTCCTGAGCGTGATTTTTTATCTGAATTCTGACTCTCTGCACCTATTTTCAGTTTCAAATTACGACGTTTCATACCGAAAATATGCCAATTACTGTAAACGGCGATGGGTCATATTTTGCCCAAACCCCCCTGTAGTTTTCAAAATGTCTGAAATGTCGGAAATTTGACTCCTGAGCGTGATTTTTTATCCGAATTCTGACTCTCTGCACCTATTTTCAGTTTCAAATTACGACTTTTTATACCGAAAATATGCCAATTACTGAAAACGGCGATGGGTCATATTTTGCCCAAACCCCCATACAGTTTTCAAAGTATCTGAAATGTCAGAAATTTGACTCCTGAGCGTGATTTTTTATCCGAATTCTGACTCTCGGCACCTATTTTCAGTTTCAAATTACGAGTTTTTATTCCGAAAATATGCCAATTACTGAAACCGGCGATGGGTCATATTTTGCCCAAACCCCCCTGCAGTTTTCAAAATGTCTGAAATGTCGGAAATTTGACTCCTGAGCTTGATTTTTGAGCCGTATTCTGACTCTCTACGCCTATTTTCAGTTTCAAATTACGACGTTTCATACCGAAAATATGCCAATTCCTGTAAACGGCGATGGGTCATATTTTGCCCAAACCCCCCTGCAAATTTCAAAATGTATGAAATGTCGGAAATTTGACTCCTGAGCGTGATTTTTGAGCCGAATTTTGACTCTCTGCACCTATTTTCAGTTCCAAATTACGACCTTTCACACCGAAAATATGCCAATTACTGAAAACGGCGATGGGTCAATTTTGCCCAAACCCCCCTGCAGTTTTCAAAATGTCTGAAATTTTTGAAATTTGACTCCTGAGCGTGATTTTTGAGCCGTATTCTGACTCTCTGCGCCTATTTTCAGTTTCAAATTACGACGTTTCATACCGAAAATATGCCAATTACTGTAAACGGCGATGGGTCATATTTTGCCCAAACGTCCCTGCAGTTTTCAAAATGTCTGAAATGTCGGAAATTTGACTCCTGAGCGCGATTTTTGAGCCGAATTCTCTCTGCACCTATTTTCAGTTTCAAATTACGAATTTTTATACCGAAAATACTCCAATTACTGAAAACGGCGATGGGTCATATTTTGCCCAAACCCCCCTGCAGTTTTCAAAATGTCTGAAATGTCGGAAATTTGAATCCTGAGCGTGATTTTTGAGCCGAATTCTGACTCTCTGCATCTATTTTCAGTTTCAAATTACGACGTTTCATACCGAAAATATGCCAATTACTGAAAACGGCGATGGGTCATATTTTGCCCAAACACCCCTGCAGTTTTCAAAATGTCTGAAATGTCGGAAATTTGACTCCTGAGCATGATTTTTTATCCGAATTCTGACTCTCTGCACCTATTTTCAGTTTCAAATTACGATTTTATATAGCGAAAATATGCCAATTACCTAAAACGGCAATGGGTCATATTTTGCCCAAACCCCCCTGCAGTTTTCAAAATGTCTGAAATGTGGAAAATTTGACTCCTGAGCGTGATTTTTTATCTGAATTCTGACTCTCTGCACCTATTTTCAGTTTCAAATTACGACGTTTCATACCGAAAATATGCCAATTACTGTAAACGGCGATGGGTCATATTTTGCCCAAACCCCCCTGTAGTTTTCAAAATGTCTGAAATGTCGGAAATTTGACTCCTGAGCGTGATTTTTTATCCGAATTCTGACTCTCTGCACCTATTTTCAGTTTCAAATTACGACTTTTTATACCGAAAATATGCCAATTACTGAAAACGGCGATGGGTCATATTTTGCCCAAACCCCCATACAGTTTTCAAAGTATCTGAAATGTCAGAAATTTGACTCCTGAGCGTGATTTTTTATCCGAATTCTGACTCTCGGCACCTATTTTCAGTTTCAAATTACGAGTTTTTATACCGAAAATATGCCAATTACTGAAACCGGCGATGGGTCATATTTTGCCCAAACCCCCCTGCAGTTTTCAAAATGTCTGAAATGTCGGAAATTTGACTCCTGAGCTTGATTTTTGAGCCGTATTCTGACTCTCTACGCCTATTTTCAGTTTCAAATTACGACGTTTCATACCGAAAATATGCCAATTCCTGTAAACGGCGATGGGTCATATTTTGCCCAAACCCCCCTGCAAATTTCAAAATGTATGAAATGTCGGAAATTTGACTCCTGTGCGTGATTTTTGAGCCGAATTTTGACTCTCTGCACCTATTTTCAGTTCCAAATTACGACCTTTCACACCGAAAATATGCCAATTACTGAAAACGGCGATGGGTCAATTTTGCCCAAACCCCCCTGCAGTTTTCAAAATGTCTGAAATTTTTGAAATTTGACTCCTGAGCGTGATTTTTGAGCCGTATTCTGACTCTCTGCGCCTATTTTCAGTTTTAAATTACGACGTTTCATACCGAAAATATGCCAATTACTGTAAACGGCGATGGGTCATATTTTGCCCAAACGTCCCTGCAGTTTTCAAAATGTCTGAAATGTCGGAAATTTGACTCCTTAGCGTGATTTTTGAGCCGAATTCTGACTCTCTGCACCTATTTTCAGTTTCAGATTACGACGTTTCATACCGAAAATATGCCAATTACTGAAAACGGCGATGGGTCAATTTTGCCAAACCCCCCTGCAGTTTTCAAAATGTCTGAAATGTCGGAAATTTGACTCCTGAGCGTGATTTTTGAGCCGTATTCTGACTTTCTGCGCCTATTTTCAGTTTCAAATTACGACGTTTCATACCGAAAATATGCCAATTACTGAAAACGGCGATGGGTCATATTTTGCCCAAACCCCCTGCAGTTTTCAAAATGTTTGAAATGTCGGAAATTTGACTCCTGAGCGTGATTTTTTATCCGAATTCTGACTCTGCAACTATTTTCAGTTTCAAATTACGTTTTATACCGAAAATATGCCAATTACTGAAAACGGCGATGGGTCATATTTTGCCCAAACCCCCCTGCAGTTTTCAAAATGTCTGAAATGTCGGAAATTTGACTCCTGCGCGTGATTTTTAAGCCGAATTCTGACTCTCTGCACCTATTTTCAGTTTCAAATTACGACTTTTTATACCGAAAATATGCCAATTACTGAAAACGGCGATGGGTTTTATTTTGCCCAAACCCCCATACAGTTTTCAAAATGTCTGAAATGTCGGAAATTTGACTTCTGAGCGTGATTTTTGAGCCGAATTCTGACTCTCGGCACCTATTTTCAGTTTCAAAATACGACTTTTTATACCGAAAATATGCCAATTACTGAAAACGGCGATGGGTCATATTTTGCCCAAACCCCCCTGCAGTTTTCAAAATGTCTGAAATGTCGGAAATTTGACTCCTGAGCGTGATTTTTGATCCGAATTCTGACTCTCTGCATCTATTTTCAGTTTCAAATTACGACGTTTCATACCGAAAATATGCCAATTACTGGAAACGGCGATGGGTCATATTTTGCCCAAACCCCCCTGCAGTTTTCAAAATGTCTGAAATGTCGGAAATTTGACTCCTGAGCGCGATTTTTGAGCCGAATTCTCTCTCCACCTATTTTCACTTTCAAATTACGAATTTTTATACCGAAAATACTCCAATTACTGAAAACGGCGATGGGTCATATTTTGCCCAAACCCCCCTGCAGTTTTCAAAATGTCTGAAATGTCGGAAATTTGAATCCTGAGCGTGATTTTTGAGCCGAATTCTGACTCTCTGCATCTATTTTCAGTTTCAAATTACGACGTTTCATACCGAAAATATGCCAATTACTGAAAACGGCGATGGGTCATATTTTGCCCAAACACCCCTGCAGTTTTCAAAATGTCTGAAATGTCGGAAATTTGACTCCTGAGCATGATTTTTTATCCGAATTCTGACTCTCTGCACCTATTTTCAGTTTCAAATTACGATTTTATATAGCGAAAATATGCCAATTACCTTAAACGGCAATGGGTCATATTTTGCCCAAACCCCCCTGCAGTTTTCAAAATGTCTGAAATGTGGAAAATTTGACTCCTGAGCGTGATTTTTTATCTGAATTCTGACTCTCTGCACCTATTTTCAGTTTCAAATTACGACGTTTCATACCGAAAATATGCCAATTACTGTAAACGGCGATGGGTCATATTTTGCCCAAACCCCCCTGTAGTTTTCAAAATGTCTGAAATGTCGGAAATTTGACTCCTGAGCGTGATTTTTTATCCGAATTCTGACTCTCTGCACCTATTTTCAGTTTCAAATTACGACTTTTTATACCGAAAATATGCCAATTACTGAAAACGGCGATGGGTCATATTTTGCCCAAACCCCCATACAGTTTTCAAAGTATCTGAAATGTCAGAAATTTGACTCCTGAGCGTGATTTTTTATCCGAATTCTGACTCTCGGCACCTATTTTCAGTTTCAAATTACGAGTTTTTATTCCGAAAATATGCCAATTACTGAAACCGGCGATGGGTCATATTTTGCCCAAACCCCCCTGCAGTTTTCAAAATGTCTGAAATGTCGGAAATTTGACTCCTGAGCTTGATTTTTGAGCCGTATTCTGACTCTCTACGCCTATTTTCAGTTTCAAATTACGACGTTTCATACCGAAAATATGCCAATTCCTGTAAACGGCGATGGGTCATATTTTGCCCAAACCCCCCTGCAAATTTCAAAATGTATGAAATGTCGGAAATTTGACTCCTGAGCGTGATTTTTGAGCCGAATTTTGACTCTCTGCACCTATTTTCAGTTCCAAATTACGACCTTTCACACCGAAAATATGCCAATTACTGAAAACGGCGATGGGTCAATTTTGCCCAAACCCCCCTGCAGTTTTCAAAATGTCTGAAATTTTTGAAATTTGACTCCTGAGCGTGATTTTTGAGCCGTATTCTGACTCTCTGCGCCTATTTTCAGTTTCAAATTACGACGTTTCATACCGAAAATATGCCAATTACTGTAAACGGCGATGGGTCATATTTTGCCCAAACGTCCCTGCAGTTTTCAAAATGTCTGAAATGTCGGAAATTTGACTCCTTAGCGTGATTTTTGAGCCGAATTCTGACTCTCTGCACCTATTTTCAGTTTCAGATTACGACGTTTCATACCGAAAATATGCCAATTACTGAAAACGGCGATGGGTCAATTTTGCCAAACCCCCCTGCAGTTTTCAAAATGTCTGAAATGTCGGAAATTTGACTCCTGAGCGTGATTTTTGAGCCGTATTCTGACTTTCTGCGCCTATTTTCAGTTTCAAATTACGACGTTTCATACCGAAAATATGCCAATTACTGAAAACGGCGATGGGTCATATTTTGCCCAAACCCCCTGCAGTTTTCAAAATGTTTGAAATGTCGGAAATTTGACTCCTGAGCGTGATTTTTTATCCGAATTCTGACTCTGCAACTATTTTCAGTTTCAAATTACGTTTTATACCGAAAATATGCCAATTACTGAAAACGGCGATGGGTCATATTTTGCCCAAACCCCCCTGCAGTTTTCAAAATGTCTGAAATGTCGGAAATTTGACTCCTGCGCGTGATTTTTAA
Organism: Procambarus clarkii; assembly: GCF_040958095.1. Lineage (NCBI taxonomy): Eukaryota > Metazoa > Arthropoda > Malacostraca > Decapoda > Cambaridae > Procambarus > Procambarus clarkii. The sequence continues at coordinate 440,750 of NW_027189202.1, forward strand.
GCCGAATTCTGACTCTCTGCACCTATTTTCAGTTTCAAATTACGACTTTTTATACCGAAAATATGCCAATTACTGAAAACGGCGATGGGTTTTATTTTGCCCAAACCCCCATACAGTTTTCAAAATGTCTGAAATGTCGGAAATTTGACTTCTGAGCGTGATTTTTGAGCCGAATTCTGACTCTCGGCACCTATTTTCAGTTTCAAAATACGACTTTTTATACCGAAAATATGCCAATTACTGAAAACGGCGATGGGTCATATTTTGCCCAAACCCCCCTGCAGTTTTCAAAATGTCTGAAATGTCGGAAATTTGACTCCTGAGCGTGATTTTTGAGCCGAATTCTGACTCTCTGCATCTATTTTCAGTTTCAAATTACGACGTTTCATACCGAAAATATGCCAATTACTGGAAACGGCGATGGGTCATATTTTGCCCAAACCCCCCTGCAGTTTTCAAAATGTCTGAAATGTCGGAAATTTGACTCCTGAGCGCGATTTTTGAGCCGAATTCTCTCTCCACCTATTTTCACTTTCAAATTACGAATTTTTATACCGAAAATACTCCAATTACTGAAAACGGCGATGGGTCATATTTTGCCCAAACCCCCCTGCAGTTTTCAAAATGTCTGAAATGTCGGAAATTTGAATCCTGAGCGTGATTTTTGAGCCGAATTCTGACTCTCTGCATCTATTTTCAGTTTCAAATTACGACGTTTCATACCGAAAATATGCCAATTACTGAAAACGGCGATGGGTCATATTTTGCCCAAACACCCCTGCAGTTTTCAAAATGTCTGAAATGTCGGAAATTTGACTCCTGAGCATGATTTTTTATCCGAATTCTGACTCTCTGCACCTATTTTCAGTTTCAAATTACGATTTTATATAGCGAAAATATGCCAATTACCTTAAACGGCAATGGGTCATATTTTGCCCAAACCCCCCTGCAGTTTTCAAAATGTCTGAAATGTGGAAAATTTGACTCCTGAGCGTGATTTTTTATCTGAATTCTGACTCTCTGCACCTATTTTCAGTTTCAAATTACGACGTTTCATACCGAAAATATGCCAATTACTGTAAACGGCGATGGGTCATATTTTGCCCAAACCCCCCTGTAGTTTTCAAAATGTCTGAAATGTCGGAAATTTGACTCCTGAGCGTGATTTTTTATCCGAATTCTGACTCTCTGCACCTATTTTCAGTTTCAAATTACGACTTTTTATACCGAAAATATGCCAATTACTGAAAACGGCGATGGGTCATATTTTGCCCAAACCCCCATACAGTTTTCAAAGTATCTGAAATGTCAGAAATTTGACTCCTGAGCGTGATTTTTTATCCGAATTCTGACTCTCGGCACCTATTTTCAGTTTCAAATTACGAGTTTTTATTCCGAAAATATGCCAATTACTGAAACCGGCGATGGGTCATATTTTGCCCAAACCCCCCTGCAGTTTTCAAAATGTCTGAAATGTCGGAAATTTGACTCCTGAGCTTGATTTTTGAGCCGTATTCTGACTCTCTACGCCTATTTTCAGTTTCAAATTACGACGTTTCATACCGAAAATATGCCAATTCCTGTAAACGGCGATGGGTCATATTTTGCCCAAACCCCCCTGCAAATTTCAAAATGTATGAAATGTCGGAAATTTGACTCCTGAGCGTGATTTTTGAGCCGAATTTTGACTCTCTGCACCTATTTTCAGTTCCAAATTACGACCTTTCACACCGAAAATATGCCAATTACTGAAAACGGCGATGGGTCAATTTTGCCCAAACCCCCCTGCAGTTTTCAAAATGTCTGAAATTTTTGAAATTTGACTCCTGAGCGTGATTTTTGAGCCGTATTCTGACTCTCTGCGCCTATTTTCAGTTTCAAATTACGACGTTTCATACCGAAAATATGCCAATTACTGTAAACGGCGATGGGTCATATTTTGCCCAAACGTCCCTGCAGTTTTCAAAATGTCTGAAATGTCGGAAATTTGACTCCTGAGCGTGATTTTTGAGCCGAATTCTGACTCTCTGCACCTATTTTCAGTTTCAAATTACGACGTTTCATACCGAAAATATGCCAATTACTGAAAACGGCGATGGGTCAATTTTGCCAAACCCCCCTGCAGTTTTCAAAATGTCTGAAATGTCGGAAATTTGACTCCTGAGCGTGATTTTTGAGCCGTATTCTGACTTTCTGCGCCTATTTTCAGTTTCAAATTACGACGTTTCATACCGAAAATATGCCAATTACTGAAAACGGCGATGGGTCATATTTTGCCCAAACCCCCTGCAGTTTTCAAAATGTTTGAAATGTCGGAAATTTGACTCCTGAGCGTGATTTTTTATCCGAATTCTGACTCTGCAACTATTTTCAGTTTCAAATTACGTTTTATACCGAAAATATGCCAATTACTGAAAACGGCGATGGGTCATATTTTGCCCAAACCCCCCTGGAGTTTTCAAAATGTCTGAAATGTCGGAAATTTGACTCCTGCGCGTGATTTTTAAGCCGAATTCTGACTCTCTGCACCTATTTTCAGTTCCAAATTACGACCTTTCACACCGAAAATATGCCAATTACTGAAAACGGCGATGGGTCAATTTTGCCCAAACCCCCCTGCAGTTTTCAAAATGTCTGAAATTTTTGAAATTTGACTCCTGAGCGTGATTTTTGAGCCGTATTCTGACTCTCTGCGCCTATTTTCAGTTTCAAATTACGACGTTTCATACCGAAAATATGCCAATTACTGTAAACGGCGATGGGTCATATTTTGCCCAAACGTCCCTGCAGTTTTCAAGATGTCTGAAATGTCGGAAATTTGACTCCTGAGCGTGATTTTTGAGCCGAATTCTGACTCTCTGCACCTATTTTCAGTTTCAAATTACGACGTTTCATACCGAAAATATGCCAATTACTGAAAACGGCGATGGGTCAATTTTGCCAAACCCCCCTGCAGTTTTCAAAATGTCTGAAATGTCGGAAATTTGACTCCTGAGCGTGATTTTTGAGCCGTATTCTGACTCTCTACGCCTATTTTCAGTTTCAAATTACGACGTTTCATACCGAAAATATGCCAATTACTGAAAACGGCGATGGGTCATATTTTGCCCAAACCCCCTGCAGTTTTCAAAATGTCTGAAATGTCGGAAATTTGACTCCTGAGCGTGATTTTTTATCCGAATTCTGACTCTGCAACTATTTTCAGTTTCAAATTACGTTTTATACCGAAAATATGCCAATTACTGAAAACGGCGATGGGTCATATTTTGCCCAAACCCCCCTGCAGTTTTCAAAATGTCTGAAATGTCGGAAATTTGACTCCTGAGCGTGATTTTTAAGCCGAATTCTGACTCTCTGCACCTATTTTCAGTTTCAAATTACGACTTTTTATACCGAAAATATGCCAATTACTGAAAACGGCGATGGGTTTTATTTTGCCCAAACCCCCATACAGTTTTCAAAATGTCTGAAATATCGGAAATTTGACTCCTGAGCGTGATTTTTGAGCCGAATTCTGACTCTCGGCACCTATTTTCAGTTTCAAAATTCGACTTTTTATACCGAAAATATGCCAATTACTGAAAACAGCGATGGGTCATATTTTGCCCAAACCCCCCTGCAGTTTTCAAAATGTTTGAAATGTCGGAAATTTGACTCCTGCGCGTGATTTTTAAGCCGAATTCTGACTCTCTGCACCTATTTTCAGTTCCAAATTACGACCTTTCACACCGAAAATATGCCAATTACTGAAAACGGCGATGGGTCAATTTTGCCCAAACCCCCCTGCAGTTTTCAAAATGTCTGAAATTTTTGAAATTTGACTCCTGAGCGTGATTTTTGAGCCGTATTCTGACTCTCTGCGCCTATTTTCAGTTTCAAATTACGACGTTTCATACCGAAAATATGCCAATTACTGTAAACGGCGATGGGTCATATTTTGCCCAAACGTCCCTGCAGTTTTCAAAATGTCTGAAATGTCGGAAATTTGACTCCTGAGCGTGATTTTTGAGCCGAATTCTGACTCTCTGCACCTATTTTCAGTTTCAAATTACGACGTTTCATACCGAAAATATGCCAATTACTGAAAACGGCGATGGGTCAATTTTGCCAAACCCCCCTGCAGTTTTCAAAATGTCTGAAATGTCGGAAATTTGACTCCTGAGCGTGATTTTTGAGCCGTATTCTGACTTTCTGCGCCTATTTTCAGTTTCAAATTACGACGTTTCATACCGAAAATATGCCAATTACTGAAAACGGCGATGGGTCATATTTTGCCCAAACCCCCTGCAGTTTTCAAAATGTTTGAAATGTCGGAAATTTGACTCCTGAGCGTGATTTTTTATCCGAATTCTGACTCTGCAACTATTTTCAGTTTCAAATTACGTTTTATACCGAAAATATGCCAATTACTGAAAACGGCGATGGGTCATATTTTGCCCAAACCCCCCTGGAGTTTTCAAAATGTCTGAAATGTCGGAAATTTGACTCCTGCGCGTGATTTTTAAGCCGAATTCTGACTCTCTGCACCTATTTTCAGTTCCAAATTACGACCTTTCACACCGAAAATATGCCAATTACTGAAAACGGCGATGGGTCAATTTTGCCCAAACCCCCGTGCAGTTTTCAAAATGTCTGAAATTTTTGAAATTTGACTCCTGAGCGTGATTTTTGAGCCGTATTCTGACTCTCTGCGCCTATTTTCAGTTTCAAATTACGACGTTTCATACCGAAAATATGCCAATTACTGTAAACGGCGATGGGTCATATTTTGCCCAAACGTCCCTGCAGTTTTCAAAATGTCTGAAATGTCAGAAATTTGACTCCTGAGCGTGATTTTTGAGCCGAATTCTGACTCTCTGCACCTATTTTCAGTTTCAAATTACAACGTTTCATACCGAAAATATGCCAATTACTGAAAACGGCGATGGGTCAATTTTGCCAAACCCCCCTGCAGTTTTCAAAATGTCTGAAATGTCGGAAATTTGACTCCTGAGCGTGATTTTTGAGCCGTATTCTGACTCTCTACGCCTATTTTCAGTTTCAAATTACGACGTTTCATACCGAAAATATGCCAATTACTGAAAACGGCGATGGGTCATATTTTGCCCAAACCCCCTGCAGTTTTCAAAATGTCTGAAATGTCGGAAATTTGACTCCTGAGCGTGATTTTTTATCCGAATTCTGACTCTGCAACTATTTTCAGTTTCAAATTACGTTTTATACCGAAAATATGCCAATTACTGAAAACGGCGATGGGTCATATTTTGCCCAAACCCCCCTGCAGTTTTCAAAATGTCTGAAATGTCGGAAATTTGACTCCTGAGCGTGATTTTTAAGCCGAATTCTGACTCTCTGCACCTATTTTCAGTTTCAAATTACGACTTTTTATACCGAAAATATGCCAATTACTGAAAACGGCGATGGGTTTTATTTTGCCCAAACCCCCATACAGTTTTCAAAATGTCTGAAATATCGGAAATTTGACTCCTGAGCGTGATTTTTGAGCCGAATTCTGACTCTCGGCACCTATTTTCAGTTTCAAAATTCGACTTTTTATACCGAAAATATGCCAATTACTGAAAACAGCGATGGGTCATATTTTGCCCAAACCCCCCTGCAGTTTTCAAAATGTCTGAAATGTCGGAAATTTGACTCCTGAGCGTGATTTTTGAGCCGAATTCTGACTCTCTGCACCTATTTTCAGTTTCAAATTACGACGTTTCATACCGAAAATATGCCAATTACTGTAAACGGCGATGGGTCATATTTTGCCCAAACCCCCCTGCAGTTTTCAAAATGTCTGAAATGTCGGAAATTTGACTCCTGAGCGCGATTTTTGAGCCGAATTCTCTCTGCACCTATTTTCAGTTTGAAATTACGAATTTTTATACCGAAAATACTCCAATTACTGAAAACGGCGATGGGTCATATTTTGCCCAAACCCCCCTGCAGTTTTCAAAATGTCTGAAATGTCGGAAATTTGAATCCTGAGCGTGATTTTTGAGCCGAATTCTGACTCTCTGCACCTATTTTCAGTTTCAAATTACGACTTTTTATACCGAAAATATTCCAATTACTGAAAACGGCGATGGGTCATATTTTGCCCAAACCCCCCTGCAGTTTTCAAAATGTCTGAAATGTCAGAAATTTGACTCCTGAGCGTGATTTTTCAGCCAAATTCTGACTCTCTGCACCTATTTTCAGTTTCAAATTACGACTTTTTATACCGAAAATATGCCAATTACTGAAAACGGCGATGGGTCATATTTTGCCCAAACCCCCCCGCAGTTTTCAAAATGTCTGAAATGTCGGAAATTTGACTCCTGAGCGTGATTTTTGAGCTGAATTCTGACTCTCTCCACCTATTTTCAGTTTCAAATTGCGACTTTTTATACCGAAAATATGCCAATTACTGAAAACGGCGATGGGTCATATTTTGCCCAAACACCCCTGCAGTTTTCAAAATGTCTGAAATGTCGGAAATTTGACTCCTGAGCATGATTTTTTATCCGAATTCTGACTCTCTGCACCTATTTTCAGTTTCAAATTACGATTTTATATAGCGAAAATATGCCAATTACCTAAAACGGCAATGGGTCATATTTTGCCCAAACCCCCCTGCAGTTTTCAAAATGTCTGAAATGTGGAAAATTTGACTCCTGAGCGTGATTTTTTATCTGAATTCTGACTCTCTGCACCTATTTTCAGTTTCAAATTACGACGTTTCATACCGAAAATATGCCAATTACTGTAAACGGCGATGGGTCATATTTTGCTCAAACCCCCCTGTAGTTTTCAAAATGTCTGAAATGTCGGAAATTTGACTCCTGAGCGTGATTTTTTATCCGAATTCTGACTCTCTGCACCTATTTTCAGTTTCAAATTACTAGTTTTTATACCGAAAATATGCCAATTACTGAAACCGGCGATGGGTCATATTTTGCCCAAACCCCCCTGCAGTTTTCAAAATGTCTGAAATGTCGGAAATTTGACTCCTGAGCGTGATTTTTGAGCCGAATTCTGACTCTCTGCACCTATTTTCAGTTTCAAATTACGACGTTTCATACCGAAAATATGCCAATTACTGTAAACGGCGATGGGTCATATTTTGCCCAAACCCCCCTGCAGTTTTCAAAATGTCTGAAATGTCGGAAATTTGACTCCTGAGCGCGATTTTTGAGCCGAATTCTGACTCTGCACCTATTTTCAGTTTCAAATTACGAATTTTTATACCGAAAATATTCCAATTACTGAAAAAGGCGATGGGTCATATTTTCCCCAAACCCCTCTGCAGTTTTCAAAATGTCTGAAATGTCGGAAATTTGAATCCTGAGCGTGATTTTTGAGCCGAATTCTGACTCTCTGCACCTATTTTCAGTTTCAAATTACGACTTTTTATACCGAAAATATGCCAATTACTGAAAACGGCGATGGGTCATATTTTGCCCAAACCCCCCTGCAGTTTTCAAAATGTCTGAAATGTCAGAAATTTGACTCCTGAGCGTGATTTTTTAGACGAATTCTGACTCTCTGCACCTATTTTCAGTTTCAAATTACGACGTTTCATACCGAAAATATGCCAATTACTGTAAACGGCGATGGGTCATATTTTGCCCAAACCCCCCTGCAGTTTTCAAAATGTCTGAAATGTCGGAAATTTGACTCCTGAGCGCGATTTTTGAGCCGAATTCTGACTCTCTGAACCTATTTTCAGTTTCAAATTACGAATTTTTATACCGAAAATATTCCAATTACTGAAAACGGCGATGGGTCATATTTTGCCCAAACCCCCCTGCAGTTTTCTAAATGTCTGAAATGTCGGAAATTTGAATCCTGAGCGTGATTTTTGAGCCGAATTCTGACTCTCTGCACCTATTTTCAGTTTCAAATTACGACTTTTTATACCGAAAATATTCCAATTACTGAAAACGGCGATGGGTCATATTTTGCCCAAACCCCCCTGCAGTTTTCAAAATGTCTGAAATGTCGGAAATTTGACTCCTGAGCGTGATTTTTGAGCCGTATTCTGACTCTCTGCGCCTATTTTCAGTTTCAAATTACGACGTTTCATACCGAAAATATGCCAATTACTGTAAACGGCGATGGGTCATATTTTGCCCAAACGTCCCTGCAGTTTTCAAAATGTCTGAAATGTCGGAAATTTGACTCCTGAGCGTGATTTTTGAGCCGAATTCTGACTCTCTGCACCTATTTTCAGTTTCAAATTACGACGTTTCATACCGAAAATATGCCAATTACTGAAAACGGCGATGGGTCAATTTTGCCAAACCCCCCTGCAGTTTTCAAAATGTCTGAAATGTCGGAAATTTGACTCTTGAGCGTGATTTTTGAGCCGTATTCTGACTCTCTGCGCCTATTTTCAGTTTCAAATTACGACGTTTCATACCGAAAATATGCCAATTACTGAAAACGGCGATGTGTCATATTTTGCCCAAACCCCCTGCAGTTTTCAAAATGTCTGAAATGTCGGAAATTTGACTCCTGAGCGTGATTTTTTATCCGAATTCTGACTCTGCAACTATTTTCAGTTTCAAATTACGTTTTATACCGAAAATATGCCAATTACTGAAAACGGCGATAGGTCATATTTTGCCCAAACCCCCCTGCAGTTTTCAAAATGTCTGAAATGTCGGAAATTTGACTCCTGAGCGTGATTTTTAAGCCGAATTCTGACTCTCTGCACCTATTTTCAGTTTCAAATTACGACTTTTTATACCGAAAATATGCCAATTACTGAAAACGGCGATGGGTTTTATTTTGCCCAAACCCCCATACAGTTTTCAAAATGTCTGAAATGTCGGAAATTTGACTCCTGAGCGTGATTTTTGAGCCGAATTCTGACTCTCGGCACCTATTTTCAGTTTCAAAATACGACTTTTTATACCGAAAATATGCCAATTACTGAAAACGGCGATGGGTCATATTTTGCCCAAACCCCCCTGCAGTTTTCAAAATGTCTGAAATGTCGGAAATTTGACTCCTGAGCGTGATTTTTGAGCCGAATTCTGACTCTCTGCACCTATTTTCAGTTTCAAATTACGACGTTTCATACCGAAAATATGCCAATTACTGTAAACGGCGATGGGTCATATTTTGCCCAAACCCCCCTGCAGTTTTCAAAATGTCTGAAATGTCGGAAATTTGACTCCTGAGCGCGATTTTTGAGCCGAATTCTCTCTGCACCTATTTTCAGTTTCAAATTACGAATTTTTATACCGAAAATACTCCAATTACTGAAAACGGCGATGGGTCATATTTTGCCCAAACCCCCCTGCAGTTTTCAAAATGTCTGAAATGTCGGAAATTTTAATCCTGAGCGTGATTTTTGAGCCGAATTCTGACTCTCTGCACCTATTTTCAGTTTCAAATTACGACTTTTTATACCGAAAATATTCCAATTACTGAAAACGGCGATGGGTCATATTTTGCCCAAGCCCCCCTGCAGTTTTCAAAATGTCTAAAATGTCAGAAATTTGACTCCTGAGCGTGATTTTTCAGCCAAATTCTGACTCTCTGCACCTATTTTCAGTTTCAAATTACGACTTTTTATACCGAAAATATGCCAATTACTGAAAACGGCGATGGGTCATATTTTGCCAAAACCCCTGCTGCAGTTTTCAAAATGTCTGAAATGTCGGAAATTTGACTCCTGAGCGTGATTTTTGAGCTGAATTCTGACTCTCTCCACTATTTTCAGTTTCAAATTGCGACTTTTTATACCGAAAATATGCCAATTACTGAAAACAGCGATGGGTCATATTTTGCCCAAACACCCCTGCAGTTTTCAAAATGTCTGAAATGTCGGAAATTTGACTCCTGAGCATGATTTTTTATCCGAATTCTGACTCTCTGCACCTATTTTCAGTTTCAAATTACGATTTTATATAGCGAAAATATGCCAATTACCTAAAACGGCAATGGGTCATATTTTGCCCAAACCCCCCTGCAGTTTTCAAAATGTCTGAAATGTGGAAAATTTGACTCCTGAGCGTGATTTTTTATCTGAATTCTGACTCTCTGCACTTATTTTCAGTTTCAAATTACGACGTTTCATACCGAAAATATGCCAATTACTGTAAACGGCGATGGGTCATATTTTGCCCAAACCCCCCTGTAGTTTTCAAAATGTCTGAAATGTCGGAAATTTGACTCCTGAGCGTGACGTTTTTATCCGAATTCTGACTCTCTGCACCTATTTTCAGTTTCAAATTACGACTTTTTATACCGAAAATATGCCAATTACTGAAAACGGCGATGGGTCATATTTTGCCCAAACCCCCATACAGTTTTCAAAATGTCTGAAATGTCAGAAATTTGACTCCTGAGCGTGATTTTTTATCCGAATTCTGACTCTCGGCACCTATTTTCAGTTTCAAATTACAACTTTTTATACCGAAAATATGCCATTTACTGAAAACGGCGATGGGTCATATTTTGCCCAAACCCCCCTGCAGTTTTCAAAATGTCTGAAATGTCGGAAATTTGACTCCTGAGCGTGATTTTTGAGCCGAATTCTGACTCTCTGCACCTATTTTCAGTTTCAAATTACAACGTTTCATACTGAAAATATGCCAATTACTGTAAACGGCGATGGGTCATATTTTGCCCAAACCCCCCTGCAGTTTTCAAAATGTCTGAAATGTCGGAAATTTGAATCCTGAGCGTGATTTTTGAGCCGAATTCTGACTCTCTGCACATATTTTCAGTTTCAAATTACGAATTTTTATACCGAAAATATTCCAATTACTGAAAACTTCGATGGGTCATATTTTGCCCAAACCCCCCTGCAGTTTTCAAAATGTCTGAAATGTCAGAAATTTGACTCCTGAGCGTGATTTTTCAGCCGAATTCTGACTCTCTGCACCTATTTTCAGTTTCAAATTACGACTTTTTATACCGAAAATATGCCAATTACTGAAAACGGCGATTGGTCATATTTTGCCCAAACCCCCCTGCAGTTTTCAAAATGTCTGAAATGTCGGAAATTTGACTCCAGAGCGTGATTTTTGAGCCGAATTCTGACTCTCTGCACCTATTTTCAGTTTCAAATTACGACGTTTCATACCGAAAATATGCCAATTACTGTAAACGGCGATGGGTCATATTTTGCCCAAACCCCCCTGCAGTTTTCAAAATGTCTGAAATGTCGGAAATTTGACTCCTGAGCGCGATTTTTGAGCCGAATTCTGACTCTCTGCACCTATTTTCAGTTTCAAATTACGAATTTTTATATTGAAAATATTCCAATTACTGAAAACGGCGATGGGTCATATTTTGCCCAAACCCCCCTGCAGTTTTCAAAATGTCTGAAATGTCGGAAATTTGAATCCTGAGCGTGATTTTTGAGCCGAATTCTGACTCTCTGCACCTATTTTCAGTTTCAAATTACGACTTTTTATACCGAAAATATTCCAATTACTGAAAACGGCGATGGGTCATATTTTGCCCAAACCCCCCTGCAGTTTTCAAAATGTCTGAAATGTCAGAAATTTGACTCCTGAGCGTGATTTTTCAGCCGAATTCTGACTTTCTGCACCTATTTTCAGTTTCAAATTACGACTTTTTATACCGAAAATATGCCAATTACTGAAAACGGCGATAGGTCATATTTTGCCCAAACCCCCCCGCAGTTTTCAAAATGTCTGAAATGTCGGAAATTTGACTCCTGAGCGTGATTTTTGAGCTGAATTCTGACTCTCTCCACCTATTTTCAGTTTCAAATTGCGACTTTTTATACCGAAAATATGCCAATTACTGAAAACGGCGATGGGTCATATTTTGCCCAAACACCCCTGCAGTTTTCAAAATGTCTGAAATGTCGGAAATTTGACTCCTGAGCATGATTTTTTATCCGAATTCTGACTCTCTGCACCTATTTTCAGTTTCAAATTACGATTTTATATAGCGAAAATATGCCAATTACCTAAAACGGCAATGGGTCATATTTTGCCCAAACCCCCCTGCAGTTTTCAAAATGTCTGAAATGTCGGAAATTTGACTCCTGAGCGTGATTTTTTATCCGAATTCTGACTCTCTGCACCTATTTTCAGTTTCAAATTACGACGTTTCATACCGAAAATATGCCAATTACTGTAAACGGCGATGGGTCATATTTTGCCCAAACCCCCCTGCAGTTTTCAAAATGTCTGAAATGTCGGAAATTTGACTCCTGAGCGCGATTTTTGAGCCGAATTCTGACTCTGCACCTATTTTCAGTTTCAAATTACGACTTTTTATACCGAAAATATTCCAATTACTGAAAACGGCAATGGGTCATACTTTGCCCAAACCCCCCTGCAGTTTTCAAAATGTCTGAAATGTCAGAAATTTGACTCCTGAGCGTGATTTTTCAGCCGAATTCTGACTCTCTGCACCTATTTTCAGTTTCAAATTACGAATTTTTATACCGAAAATATGCCAATTACTGAAAACGGCGATGGGTCATATTTTGCCCACACCCCCCTGCAGTTTTCAAAATGTCTGAAATGTCGGAAATTTGACTCCAGAGCGTGATTTTTGAGCTGAATTCTGACTCTCTCCACCTATTTTCAGTTTCAAATTGCGACTTTTTATACCGAAAATATGCCAATTACTGAAAACGGCGATGGGTTTTATTTTGCCCAAACCCCCATACAGTTTTCAAAATGTCTGAAATGTCGGAAATTTGACTCCTGAGCGTGATTTTTGAGCCGAATTCTGACTCTCGGCACCTATTTTCAGTTTCAAAATACGACTTTTTATACCGAAAATATGCCAATTACTGAAAACGGCGATGGGTCATATTTTGCCCAAACCCCCCTGCAGTTTTCAAAATGTCTGAAATGTCGGAAATTTGACTCCTGAGCGTGATTTTTGAGCCGAATTCTGACTCTCTGCATCTATTTTCAGTTTCAAATTACGACGTTTCATACCGAAAATATGCCAATTACTGTAAACGGCGATGGGTCATATTTTGCCCAAACCCCCCTGCAGTTTTCAAAATGTCTGAAATGTCGGAAATTTGACTCCTGAGCGCGATTTTTGAGCCGAATTCTCTCTGCACCTATTTTCAGTTTCAAATTACGAATTTTTATACCGAAAATACTCCAATTACTGAAAACGGCGATGGGTCATATTTTGCCCAAACCCCCCTGCAGTTTTCAAAATGTCTGAAATGTCGGAAATTTTAATCCTGAGCGTGATTTTTGAGCCGAATTCTGACTCTCTGCACCTATTTTCAGTTTCAAATTACGACTTTTTATACCGAAAATATTCCAATTACTGAAAACGGCGATGGGTCATATTTTGCCCAAACCCCCCTGCAGTTTTCAAAATGTCTAAAATGTCAGAAATTTGACTCCTGAGCGTGATTTTTCAGCCAAATTCTGACTCTCTGCACCTATTTTCAGTTTCAAATTACGACTTTTTATACCGAAAATATGCCAATTACTGAAAACGGCGATGGGTCATATTTTGCCCAAACCCCTGCTGCAGTTTTCAAAATGTCTGAAATGTCGGAAATTTGACTCCTGAGCGTGATTTTTGAGCTGAATTCTGACTCTCTCCACTATTTTCAGTTTCAAATTGCGACTTTTTATACCGAAAATATGCCAATTACTGAAAACGGCGATGGGTCATATTTTGCCCAAACACCCCTGCAGTTTTCAAAATGTCTGAAATGTCGGAAATTTGACTCCTGAGCATGATTTTTTATCCGAATCCTGACTCTCTGCACCTATTTTCAGTTTCAAATTACGATTTTATATAGCGAAAATATGCCAATTACCTAAAACGGCAATGGGTCATATTTTGCCCAAACCCCCCTGCAGTTTTCAAAATGTCTGAAATGTGGAAAATTTGACTCCTGAGCGTGATTTTTTATCTGAATTCTGACTCTCTGCACTTATTTTCAGTTTCAAATTACGACGTTTCATACCGAAAATATGCCAATTACTGTAAATGGCGATGGGTCATATTTTGCCCAAACCCCCCTGTAGTTTTCAAAATGTCTGAAATGTCGGAAATTTGACTCCTGAGCGTGACGTTTTTATCCGAATTCTGACTCTCTGCACCTATTTTCAGTTTAAAATTACGACTTTTTATACCGAAAATATGCCAATTACTGAAAACGGCGATGGGTCATATTTTGCCCAAACCCCCATACAGTTTTCAAAATGTCTGAAATGTCAGAAATTTGACTCCTGAGCGGGATTTTTTATCCGAATTCTGACTCTCGGCACCTATTTTCAGTTTCAAATTACAACTTTTTATACCGAAAATATGCCATTTACTGAAAACGGCGATGGGTCATATTTTGCCCAAACCCCCCTGCAGTTTTCAAAATGTCTGAAATGTCGGAAATTTGACTCCTGAGCGTGATTTTTGAGCCGAATTCTGACTCTCTGCACCTATTTTCAGTTTCAAATTACAACGTTTCATACTGAAAATATGCCAATTACTGTAAACGGCGATGGGTCATATTTTGCCCAAACCCCCCTGCAGTTTTCAAAATGTCTGAAATGTCGGAAATTTGAATCCTGAGCGTGATTTTTGAGCCGAATTCTGACTCTCTGCACATATTTTCAGTTTCAAATTACGAATTTTTATACCGAAAATATTCCAATTACTGAAAACTTCGATGGGTCATATTTTGCCCAAACCCCCCTGCAGTTTTCAAAATGTCTGAAATGTCAGAAATTTGACTCCTGAGCGTGATTTTTCAGCCGAATTCTGACTCTCTGCACCTATTTTCAGTTTCAAATTACGACTTTTTATACCGAAAATATGCCAATTACTGAAAACGGCGATTGGTCATATTTTGCCCAAACCCCCCTGCAGTTTTCAAAATGTCTGAAATGTCGGAAATTTGACTCCAGAGCGTGATTTTTGAGCCGAATTCTGACTCTCTGCACCTATTTTCAGTTTCAAATTACGACGTTTCATACCGAAAATATGCCAATTACTGTAAACGGCGATGGGTCATATTTTGCCCAAACCCCCCTGCAGTTTTCAAAATGTCTGAAATGTCGGAAATTTGACTCCTGAGCGCGATTTTTGAGCCGAATTCTGACTCTCTGCACCTATTTTCAGTTTCAAATTACGAATTTTTATACCGAAAATATTCCAATTACTGAAAACGGCGATGGGTCATATTTTGCCCAAACCCCCCTGCAGTTTTCAAAATGTCTGAAATGTCGGAAATTTGAATCCTGAGCGTGATTTTTGAGCCGAATTCTGACTCTCTACACCTATTTTCAGTTTCAAATTACGACTTTTTATACCGAAAATATTCCAATTACTGAAAACGGCGATGGGTCATATTTTGCCCAAACCCCCCTGCAGTTTTCAAAATGTCTGAAATGTCAGAAATTTGACTCCTGAGCGTGATTTTTCAGCCGAATTCTGACTTTCTGCACCTATTTTCAGTTTCAAATTACGACTTTTTATACCGAAAATATGCCAATTACTGAAAACGGCGATAGGTCATATTTTGCCCAAACCCCCCGCAGTTTTCAAAATGTCTGAAATGTCGGAAATTTGACTCCTGAGCGTGATTTTTGAGCTGAATTCTGACTCTCTCCACCTATTTTCAGTTTCAAATTGCGACTTTTTATACCGAAAATATGCCAATTACTGAAAACGGCGATGGGTCATATTTTGCCCAAACACCCCTGCAGTTTTCAAAATGTCTGAAATGTCGGAAATTTGACTCCTGAGCATGATTTTTTATCCGAATTCTGACTCTCTGCACCTATTTTCAGTTTCAAATTACGATTTTATATAGCGAAAATATGCCAATTACCTAAAACGGCAATGGGTCATATTTTGCCCAAACCCCCCTGCAGTTCTCAAAATGTCTGAAATGTGGGAAATTTGACTCCTGAGCGTGATTTTTTATCAGAATTCTGACTCTCGGCACCTATTTTCAGTTTCAAATTATGACTTTTTATACCGAAAATATGCCAATTACTGAAAACGGCGATGGGTCATATTTTGCCCAAACCCCCCTGCAGTTTTCAAAATGTCTGAAATGTCGGAAATTTGACTCCTGAGCGTGATTTTTTATCCGAATTCTGACTCTCTGCACCTATTTTCAGTTTCAAATTACGACGTTTCATACCGAAAATATGCCAATTACTGTAAACGGCGATGGGTCATATTTTGCCCAAACCCCCCTGCAGTTTTCAAAATGTCTGAAATGTCGGAAATTTGACTCCTGAGCGCGATTTTTGAGCCGAATTCTGACTCTGCACCTATTTTCAGTTTCAAATTACGACTTTTTATACCGAAAATATTCCAATTACTGAAAACGGCAATGGGTCATACTTTGCCCAAACCCCCCTGCAGTTTTCAAAATGTCTGAAATGTCAGAAATTTGACTCCTGAGCGTGATTTTTCAGCCGAATTCTGACTCTCTGCACCTATTTTCAGTTTCAAATTACGAATTTTTATACCGAAAATATGCCAATTACTGAAAACGGCGATGGGTCATATTTTGCCCACACCCCCCTGCAGTTTTCAAAATGTCTGAAATGTCGGAAATTTGACTCCAGAGCGTGATTTTTGAGCTGAATTCTGACTCTCTCCACCTATTTTCAGTTTCAAATTGCGACTTTTTATACCGAAAATATGCCAATTACTGAAAACGGCGATGGGTTTTATTTTGCCCAAACCCCCATACAGTTTTCAAAATGTCTGAAATGTCGGAAATTTGACTCCTGAGCGTGATTTTTGAGCCGAATTCTGACTCTCGGCACCTATTTTCAGTTTCAAAATACGACTTTTTATACCGAAAATATGCCAATTACTGAAAACGGCGATGGGTCATATTTTGCCCAAACCCCCCTGCAGTTTTCAAAATGTCTGAAATGTCGGAAATTTGACTCCTGAGCGTGATTTTTGAGCCGAATTCTGACTCTCTGCATCTATTTTCAGTTTCAAATTACGACGTTTCATACCGAAAATATGCCAATTACTGTAAACGGCGATGGGTCATATTTTGCCCAAACCCCCCTGCAGTTTTCAAAATGTCTGAAATGTCGGAAATTTGACTCCTGAGCGCGATTTTTGAGCCGAATTCTCTCTGCACCTATTTTCAGTTTCAAATTACGAATTTTTATACCGAAAATACTCCAATTACTGAAAACGGCGATGGGTCATATTTTGCCCAAACCCCCCTGCAGTTTTCAAAATGTCTGAAATGTCGGAAATTTTAATCCTGAGCGTGATTTTTGAGCCGAATTCTGACTCTCTGCACCTATTTTCAGTTTCAAATTACGACTTTTTATACCGAAAATATTCCAATTACTGAAAACGGCGATGGGTCATATTTTGCCCAAACCCCCCTGCAGTTTTCAAAATGTCTAAAATGTCAGAAATTTGACTCCTGAGCGTGATTTTTCAGCCAAATTCTGACTCTCTGCACCTATTTTCAGTTTCAAATTACGACTTTTTATACCGAAAATATGCCAATTACTGAAAACGGCGATGGGTCATATTTTGCCCAAACCCCTGCTGCAGTTTTCAAAATGTCTGAAATGTCGGAAATTTGACTCCTGAGCGTGATTTTTGAGCTGAATTCTGACTCTCTCCACTATTTTCAGTTTCAAATTGCGACTTTTTATACCGAAAATATGCCAATTACTGAAAACGGCGATGGGTCATATTTTGCCCAAACACCCCTGCAGTTTTCAAAATGTCTGAAATGTCGGAAATTTGACTCCTGAGCATGATTTTTTATCCGAATCCTGACTCTCTGCACCTATTTTCAGTTTCAAATTACGATTTTATATAGCGAAAATATGCCAATTACCTAAAACGGCAATGGGTCATATTTTGCCCAAACCCCCCTGCAGTTTTCAAAATGTCTGAAATGTGGAAAATTTGACTCCTGAGCGTGATTTTTTATCTGAATTCTGACTCTCTGCACTTATTTTCAGTTTCAAATTACGACGTTTCATACCGAAAATATGCCAATTACTGTAAACGGCGATGGGTCATATTTTGCCCAAACCCCCCTGTAGTTTTCAAAATGTCTGAAATGTCGGAAATTTGACTCCTGAGCGTGACGTTTTTATCCGAATTCTGACTCTCTGCACCTATTTTCAGTTTAAAATTACGACTTTTTATACCGAAAATATGCCAATTACTGAAAACGGCGATGGGTCATATTTTGCCCAAACCCCCATACAGTTTTCAAAATGTCTGAAATGTCAGAAATTTGACTCCTGAGCGGGATTTTTTATCCGAATTCTGACTCTCGGCACCTATTTTCAGTTTCAAATTACAACTTTTTATACCGAAAATATGCCATTTACTGAAAACGGCGATGGGTCATATTTTGCCCAAACCCCCCTGCAGTTTTCAAAATGTCTGAAATGTCGGAAATTTGACTCCTGAGCGTGATTTTTGAGCCGAATTCTGACTCTCTGCACCTATTTTCAGTTTCAAATTACAACGTTTCATACTGAAAATATGCCAATTACTGTAAACGGCGATGGGTCATATTTTGCCCAAACCCCCCTGCAGTTTTCAAAATGTCTGAAATGTCGGAAATTTGAATCCTGAGCGTGATTTTTGAGCCGAATTCTGACTCTCTGCACATATTTTCAGTTTCAAATTACGAATTTTTATACCGAAAATATTCCAATTACTGAAAACTTCGATGGGTCATATTTTGCCCAAACCCCCCTGCAGTTTTCAAAATGTCTGAAATGTCAGAAATTTGACTCCTGAGCGTGATTTTTCAGCCGAATTCTGACTCTCTGCACCTATTTTCAGTTTCAAATTACGACTTTTTATACCGAAAATATGCCAATTACTGAAAACGGCGATTGGTCATATTTTGCCCAAACCCCCCTGCAGTTTTCAAAATGTCTGAAATGTCGGAAATTTGACTCCAGAGCGTGATTTTTGAGCCGAATTCTGACTCTCTGCACCTATTTTCAGTTTCAAATTACGACGTTTCATACCGAAAATATGCCAATTACTGTAAACGGCGATGGGTCATATTTTGCCCAAACCCCCCTGCAGTTTTCAAAATGTCTGAAATGTCGGAAATTTGACTCCTGAGCGCGATTTTTGAGCCGAATTCTGACTCTCTGCACCTATTTTCAGTTTCAAATTACGAATTTTTATACCGAAAATATTCCAATTACTGAAAACGGCGATGGGTCATATTTTGCCCAAACCCCCCTGCAGTTTTCAAAATGTCTGAAATGTCGGAAATTTGAATCCTGAGCGTGATTTTTGAGCCGAATTCTGACTCTCTACACCTATTTTCAGTTTCAAATTACGACTTTTTATACCGAAAATATTCCAATTACTGAAAACGGCGATGGGTCATATTTTGCCCAAACCCCCCTGCAGTTTTCAAAATGTCTGAAATGTCAGAAATTTGACTCCTGAGCGTGATTTTTCAGCCGAATTCTGACTTTCTGCACCTATTTTCAGTTTCAAATTACGACTTTTTATACCGAAAATATGCCAATTACTGAAAACGGCGATAGGTCATATTTTGCCCAAACCCCCCCGCAGTTTTCAAAATGTCTGAAATGTCGGAAATTTGACTCCTGAGCGTGATTTTTGAGCTGAATTCTGACTCTCTCCACCTATTTTCAGTTTCAAATTGCGACTTTTTATACCGAAAATATGCCAATTACTGAAAACGGCGATGGGTCATATTTTGCCCAAACACCCCTGCAGTTTTCAAAATGTCTGAAATGTCGGAAATTTGACTCCTGAGCATGATTTTTTATCCGAATTCTGACTCTCTGCACCTATTTTCAGTTTCAAATTACGATTTTATATAGCGAAAATATGCCAATTACCTAAAACGGCAATGGGTCATATTTTGCCCAAACCCCCCTGCAGTTCTCAAAATGTCTGAAATGTGGGAAATTTGACTCCTGAGCGTGATTTTTTATCAGAATTCTGACTCTCGGCACCTATTTTCAGTTTCAAATTATGACTTTTTATACCGAAAATATGCCAATTACTGAAAACGGCGATGGGTCATATTTTGCCCAAACCCCCCTGCAGTTTTCAAAATGTCTGAAATGTCGGAAATTTGACTCCTGAGCGTGATTTTTTATCCGAATTCTGACTCTCTGCACCTATTTTCAGTTTCAAATTACGACGTTTCATACCGAAAATATGCCAATTACTGTAAACGGCGATGGGTCATATTTTGCCCAAACCCCCCTGCAGTTTTCAAAATGTCTGAAATGTCGGAAATTTGACTCCTGAGCGCGATTTTTGAGCCGAATTCTGACTCTGCACCTATTTTCAGTTTCAAATTACGACTTTTTATACCGAAAATATTCCAATTACTGAAAACGGCAATGGGTCATACTTTGCCCAAACCCCCCTGCAGTTTTCAAAATGTCTGAAATGTCAGAAATTTGACTCCTGAGCGTGATTTTTCAGCCGAATTCTGACTCTCTGCACCTATTTTCAGTTTCAAATTACGAATTTTTATACCGAAAATATGCCAATTACTGAAAACGGCGATGGGTCATATTTTGCCCACACCCCCCTGCAGTTTTCAAAATGTCTGAAATGTCGGAAATTTGACTCCTGAGCGTGATTTTTGAGCTGAATTCTGACTCTCTCCACCTATTTTCAGTTTCAAATTGCGACTTTTTATACCGAAAATATGCCAATTACTGAAAACGGCGATGGGTCATATTTTGCCCAAACCCCCCTGCAGTTTTCAAAATGTCTGAAATGTCGAAAATTTGACTCCTGAGAGTGATTTTTGAGCCGAATTCTGACTCTGCACCTATTTTCAGTTTCAAATTACGACGTTTCATACCGAAAATATGGAAATTACTGTAAACGGCGATGGGTCATATTTTGCCCAAACACCCCTGCAGTTTTCAAAATGTCTGAAATGTCAGAAATTTGACTCCTGAGCGTGATTTTTCAGCCGAATTCTGACTTTCTGCACCTATTTTCAGTTTCAAATTACGACTTTTTATACCGAAAATATGCCAATTACTGAAAACGGCGATAGGTCATATTTTGCCCAAACCCCCCCGCAGTTTTCAAAATGTCTGAAATGTCGGAAATTTGACTCCTGAGCGTGATTTTTGAGCTGAATTCTGACTCTCTCCACCTATTTTCAGTTTCAAATTGCGACTTTTTATACCGAAAATATGCCAATTACTGAAAACGGCGATGGGTCATATTTTGCCCAAACACCCCTGCAGTTTTCAAAATGTCTGAAATGTCGGAAATTTGACTCCTGAGCATGATTTTTTATCCGAATTCTGACTCTCTGCACCTATTTTCAGTTTCAAATTACGATTTTATATAGCGAAAATATGCCAATTACCTAAAACGGCAATGGGTCATATTTTGCCCAAACCCCCCTGCAGTTTTCAAAATGTCTGAAATGTCGGAAATTTGACTCCTGAGCGTGATTTTTTATCCGAATTCTGACTCTCTGCACCTATTTTCAGTTTCAAATTACGACGTTTCATACCGAAAATATGCCAATTACTGTAAACGGCGATGGGTCATATTTTGCCCAAACCCCCCTGCAGTTTTCAAAATGTCTGAAATGTCGGAAATTTGACTCCTGAGCGCGATTTTTGAGCCGAATTCTGACTCTCTGCACCTATTTTCAGTTTCAAATTACGACTTTTTATACCGAAAATATTCCAATTACTGAAAACGGCAATGGGTCATACTTTGCCCAAACCCCCCTGCAGTTTTCAAAATGTCTGAAATGTCAGAAATTTGACTCCTGAGCGTGATTTTTCAGCCGAATTCTGACTCTCTGCACCTATTTTCAGTTTCAAATTACGAATTTTTATACCGAAAATATGCCAATTACTGAAAACGGCGATGGGTCATATTTTGCCCACACCCCCCTGCAGTTTTCAAAATGTCTGAAATGTCGGAAATTTGACTCCTGAGCGTGATTTTTGAGCTGAATTCTGACTCTCTCCACCTATTTTCAGTTTCAAATTGCGACTTTTTATACCGAAAATATGCCAATTACTGAAAACGGCGATGGGTTATATTTTGCCCAAACCCCCATACAGTTTTCAAAATGTCTGAAATGTCGGAAATTTGACTCCTGAGCGTGATTTTTGAGCCGAATTCTGACTCTCGGCACCTATTTTCAGTTTCAAATTACGACTTTTTATACCGAAAATATGCCAATTACTGAAAACGGCGATGGGTCATATTTTGCCCAAACCCCCCTGCAGTTTTCAAAATGTCTGAAATGTCGGAAATTTGACTCCTGAGCGTGATTTTTGAGCCGAATTCTGACTCTCTGCACCTATTTTCAGTTTCAAATTACGACGTTTCATACCGAAAATATGCCAATTACTGTAAACGGCGATGGGTCATATTTTGCCCAAACCCCCCTGCAGTTTTCAAAATGTCTGAAATGTCGGAAATTTGACTCCTGAGCGCGATTTTTGAGCCGAATTCTACTCTCTGCACCTATTTTCAGTTTCAAATTACGAATTTTTATACCGAAAATACTCCAATTACTGAAAACGGCGATGGGTCATATTTTGCCCAAACCCCCCTGCAGTTTTCAAAATGTCTGAAATGTCGGAAATTTTAATCCTGAGCGTGATTTTTGAGCCGAATTCTGACTCTCTGCACCTATTTTCAGTTTCAAATTACGACTTTTTATACCGAAAATATTCCAATTACTGAAAACGGCGATGGGTCATATTTTGCCCAAACCCCCCTGCAGTTTTCAAAATGTCTAAAATGTCAGAAATTTGACTCCTGAGCGTGATTTTTCAGCCAAATTCTGACTCTCTGCACCTATTTTCAGTTTCAAATTACGACTTTTTATACCGAAAATATGCCAATTACTGAAAACGGCGATGGGTCATATTTTGCCCAAACCCCTGCTGCAGTTTTCAAAATGTCTGAAATGTCGGAAATTTGACTCCTGAGCGTGATTTTTGAGCTGAATTCTGACTCTCTCCACTATTTTCAGTTTCAAATTGCGACTTTTTATACCGAAAATATGCCAATTACTGAAAACGGCGATGGGTCATATTTTGCCCAAACACCCCTGCAGTTTTCAAAATGTCTGAAATGTCGGAAATTTGACTCCTGAGCATGATTTTTTATCCGAATTCTGACTCTCTGCACCTATTTTCAGTTTCAAATTACGATTTTATATAGCGAAAATATGCCAATTACCTAAAACGGCAATGGGTCATATTTTGCCCAAACCCCCCTGCAGTTTTCAAAATGTCTGAAATGTGGAAAATTTGACTCCTGAGCGTGATTTTTTATCTGAATTCTGACTCTCTGCACTTATTTTCAGTTTCAAATTACGACGTTTCATACCGAAAATATGCCAATTACTGTAAACGGCGATGGGTCATATTTTGCCCAAACCCCCCTGTAGTTTTCAAAATGTCTGAAATGTCGGAAATTTGACTCCTGAGCGTGACGTTTTTATCCGAATTCTGACTCTCTGCACCTATTTTCAGTTTAAAATTACGACTTTTTATACCGAAAATATGCCAATTACTGAAAACGGCGATGGGTCATATTTTGCCCAAACCCCCATACAGTTTTCAAAATGTCTGAAATGTCAGAAATTTGACTCCTGAGCGTGATTTTTTATCCGAATTCTGACTCTCGGCACCTATTTTCAGTTTCAAATTACAACTTTTTATACCGAAAATATGCCAATTTACTGAAAACGGCGATGGGTCATATTTTGCCCAAACCCCCCTGCAGTTTTCAAAATGTCTGAAATGTCGGAAATTTGACTCCTGAGCGTGATTTTTGAGCCGAATTCTGACTCTCTGCACCTATTTTCAGTTTCAAATTACAACGTTTCATACTGAAAATATGCCAATTACTGTAAACGGCGATGGGTCATATTTTGCCCAAACCCCCCTGCAGTTTTCAAAATGTCTGAAATGTCGGAAATTTGAATCCTGAGCGTGATTTTTGAGCCGAATTCTGACTCTCTGCACATATTTTCAGTTTCAAATTACGAATTTTTATACCGAAAATATTCCAATTACTGAAAACTTCGATGGGTCATATTTTGCCCAAACCCCCCTGCAGTTTTCAAAATGTCTGAAATGTCGGAAATTTGACTCCTGAGCGCGATTTTTGAGCCGAATTCTGACTCTCTGCACCTATTTTCAGTTTCAAATTACGAATTTTTATACCGAAAATATTCCAATTACTGAAAACGGCGATGGGTCATATTTTGCCCAAACCCCCCTGCAGTTTTCAAAATGTCTGAAATGTCGGAAATTTGACTCCTGAGCGTGATTTTTGAGCTGAATTCTGACTCTCTCCACCTATTTTCAGTTTCAAATTGCGACTTTTTATACCGAAAATATGCCAATTACTGAAAACGGCGATGGGTTTTATTTTGCCCAAATCCCCATACAGTTTTCAAAATGTCTGAAATGTCGGAAATTTGACTCCTGAGCGTGATTTTTGAGCCGAATTCTGACTCTCGGCACCTATTTTCAGTTTCAAAATACGACTTTTTATACCGAAAATATGCCAATTACTGAAAACGGCGATGGGTCATATTTTGCCCAAACCCCCCTGCAGTTTTCAAAATGTCTGAAATGTCGGAAATTTGACTCCTGAGCGTGATTTTTGAGCCGAATTCTGACTCTCTGCACCTATTTTCAGTTTCAAATTACGACGTTTCATACCGAAAATATGCCAATTACTGTAAACGGCGATGGGTCATATTTTGCCCAAACCCCCCTGCAGTTTTCAAAATGTCTGAAATGTCGGAAATTTGACTCCTGAGCGCGATTTTTGAGCCGAATTCTACTCTCTGCACCTATTTTCAGTTTCAAATTACGAATTTTTATACCGAAAATACTCCAATTACTGAAAACGGCGATGGGTCATATTTTGCCCAAACCCCCCTGCAGTTTTCAAAATGTCTGAAATGTCGGAAATTTGAATCCTGAGCGTGATTTTTGAGCCGAATTCTGACTCTCTGCACCTATTTTCAGTTTCAAATTACGACTTTTTATACCGAAAATATTCCAATTACTGAAAACGGCGATGGGTCATATTTTGCCCAAACCCCCCTGCAGTTTTCAAAATGTCTAAATGTCAGAAATTTGACTCCTGAGCGTGATTTTTCAGCCGAATTCTGACTCTCTGCACCTATTTTCAGTTTCAAATTACGACTTTTTATACCGAAAATAT
Source organism: Procambarus clarkii (assembly GCF_040958095.1). Classification (NCBI taxonomy): domain Eukaryota; kingdom Metazoa; phylum Arthropoda; class Malacostraca; order Decapoda; family Cambaridae; genus Procambarus; species Procambarus clarkii. Next base: position 465,941 of record NW_027189202.1, read on the forward strand.
GCCAATTACTGAAAACGGCGATGGGTCATATTTTGCCCAAACCCCTGCTGCAGTTTTCAAAATGTCTGAAATGTCGGAAATTTGACTCCTGAGCGTGATTTTTGAGCTGAATTCTGACTCTCTCCACTATTTTCAGTTTCAAATTGCGACTTTTTATACCGAAAATATGCCAATTACTGAAAACGGCGATGGGTCATATTTTGCCCAAACACCCCTGCAGTTTTCAAAATGTCTGAAATGTCGGAAATTTGACTCCTGAGCATGATTTTTTATCCGAATTCTGACTCTCTGCACCTATTTTCAGTTTCAAATTACGACTTTTTATACCGAAAATATGCCAATTACTGAAAACGGCGATGGGTCATATTTTGCCCAAACCCCCCTGCAGTTTTCAAAATGTCTGAAATGTCGGAAATTTGACTCCTGAGCGTGATTTTTTATCCGAATTCTGACTCTCTGCACCTATTTTCAGTTTCAAATTACGACTTTTTATACCGAAAATATGCCAATTACTGAAAACGGCGATGGGTCATATTTTGCCCAAACCCCCCTGCAGTTTTCAAAATGTCTGAAATGTCGGAAATTTGACTCCTGAGCGTGATTTTTTATCCGAATTCTGACTCTCTGCACCTATTTTCAGTTTCAAATTACGACTTTTTATACCGAAAATATGCCAATTACTGAAAACGGCGATGGGTCATATTTTGCCCAAACCCCCCTGCAGTTTTCAAAATGTCTGAAATGTCGGAAATTTGACTCCTGAGCGTGATTTTTGAGCCGAATTCTGACTCTCTGCACCTATTTTCAGTTTCAAATTACGACGTTTCATACCTGAAAATATGCCAATTACTGTAAACGGCGATGGGTCATATTTTGCCCAAACCCCCCTGCAGTTTTCAAAATGTCTGAAATGTCGGAAATTTGACTCCTGAGCGTGATTTTTGAGCCGAATTCTGACTCTCTGCACATATTTTCAGTTTCAAATTACGACTCTTTATACCGAAAATATTCCAATTACTGAAAACTGCGATGGGTCATATTTTGCCCAAACCCCCCTGCAGTTTTCAAAATGTCTGAAATGTCAGAAATTTGACTCCTGAGCGTGATTTTTCAGCCGAATTCTGACTCTCTGCACCTATTTTCAGTTTCAAATTACGACTTTTTATACCGAAAATATGCCAATTACTGAAAACGGCGATTGGTCATATTTTGCCCAAACCCCCCTGCAGTTTTCAAAATGTCTGAAATGTCGGAAATTTGACTCCAGAGCGTGATTTTTGAGCCGAATTCTGACTCTCTGCACCTATTTTCAGTTTCAAATTACGACGTTTCATACCGAAAATATGCCAATTACTGTAAACGGCGATGGGTCATATTTTGCCCAAACCCCCCTGCAGTTTTCAAAATGTCTGAAATGTCGGAAATTTGACTCCTGAGCGCGATTTTTGAGCCGAATTCTGACTCTCTGCACCTATTTTCAGTTTCAAATTACGAATTTTTATACCGAAAATATTCCAATTACTGAAAACGGCGATGGGTCATATTTTGCCCAAACCCCCCTGCAGTTTTCAAAATGTCTGAAATGTCGGAAATTTGAATCCTGAGCGTGATTTTTGAGCCGAATTCTGACTCTCTGCACCTATTTTCAGTTTCAAATTACGACTTTTTATACCGAAAATATTCCAATTACTGAAAACGGCGATGGGTCATATTTTGCCCAAACCCCCCTGCAGTTTTCAAAATGTCTGAAATGTCAGAAATTTGACTCCTGAGCGTGATTTTTCAGCCGAATTCTGACTTTCTGCACCTATTTTCAGTTTCAAATTACGACTTTTTATACCGAAAATATGCCAATTACTGAAAACGGCGATAGGTCATATTTTGCCCAAACCCCCCCGCAGTTTTCAAAATGTCTGAAATGTCGGAAATTTGACTCCTGAGCGTGATTTTTGAGCTGAATTCTGACTCTCTCCACCTATTTTCAGTTTCAAATTGCGACTTTTTATACCGAAAATATGCCAATTACTGAAAACGGCGATGGGTCATATTTTGCCCAAACACCCCTGCAGTTTTCAAAATGTCTGAAATGTCGGAAATTTGACTCCTGAGCATGATTTTTTATCCGAATTCTGACTCTCTGCACCTATTTTCAGTTTCAAATTACGATTTTATATAGCGAAAATATGCCAATTACCTAAAACGGCAATGGGTCATATTTTGCCCAAACCCCCCTGCAGTTCTCAAAATGTCTGAAATGTGGGAAATTTGACTCCTGAGCGTGATTTTTTATCAGAATTCTGACTCTCGGCACCTATTTTCAGTTTCAAATTATGACTTTTTATACCGAAAATATGCCAATTACTGAAAACGGCGATGGGTCATATTTTGCCCAAACCCCCCTGCAGTTTTCAAAATGTCTGAAATGTCGGAAATTTGACTCCTGAGCGTGATTTTTTATCCGAATTCTGACTCTCTGCACCTATTTTCAGTTTCAAATTACGACGTTTCATACCGAAAATATGCCAATTACTGTAAACGGCGATGGGTCATATTTTGCCCAAACCCCCCTGCAGTTTTCAAAATGTCTGAAATGTCGGAAATTTGACTCCTGAGCGCGATTTTTGAGCCGAATTCTGACTCTGCACCTATTTTCAGTTTCAAATTACGACTTTTTATACCGAAAATATTCCAATTACTGAAAACGGCAATGGGTCATACTTTGCCCAAACCCCCCTGCAGTTTTCAAAATGTCTGAAATGTCAGAAATTTGACTCCTGAGCGTGATTTTTCAGCCGAATTCTGACTCTCTGCACCTATTTTCAGTTTCAAATTACGAATTTTTATACCGAAAATATGCCAATTACTGAAAACGGCGATGGGTCATATTTTGCCCACACCCCCCTGCAGTTTTCAAAATGTCTGAAATGTCGGAAATTTGACTCCTGAGCGTGATTTTTGAGCTGAATTCTGACTCTCTCCACCTATTTTCAGTTTCAAATTGCGACTTTTTATACCGAAAATATGCCAATTACTGAAAACGGCGATGGGTCATATTTTGCCCAAACCCCCCTGCAGTTTTCAAAATGTCTGAAATGTCGAAAATTTGACTCCTGAGAGTGATTTTTGAGCCGAATTCTGACTCTGCACCTATTTTCAGTTTCAAATTACGACGTTTCATACCGAAAATATGGAAATTACTGTAAACGGCGATGGGTCATATTTTGCCCAAACACCCCTGCAGTTTTCAAAATGTCTGAAATGTCGGAAATTTGACTCCTGAGCGTGATTTTTGAACCGAATTCTGACTCTCTGCACCTATTTTCAATTTCAAATTACGACTTTTTATACGGAAATTGTGCCAATTACTGAAAACGGCGATGGGTCATATTTTGCCCAAACCCCCTGCTGTTTTCAACATGTCTGAAATGTCATAAATTTGACTCCTGAGTGTGATTTTTTAGCCGAATTCTGACTCTCTGCACCTATTTACAGTTTCAAATTACGACTTTTTATACCGAAAATATGCCAATTACTGAAAACGGCGATGGGTCATATTTTGCCCAACCCCTGCTGCAGTTTTCAAAATGTCTGAAATGACGGAAATTTGACTCCTGAGCATGATTTTTGAGCCGAATTCTGACTCTCTGCACCTATTTTCAGTTTCAAATTACGACGTTTCATACCGAAAATATGCCAATTACTGTAAACGGCGATGGGTCATATTTTGCCCAAACCCCCCTGCAGTTTTCAAAATGTCTGAAATGTCGGAAATTTGACTCCTGAGCGCGATTTTTGAGCCGAATTCTGACTCTCTGCACCTATTTTCAGTTTCAAATTACGACTTTTTATACCGAAAATATTCCAATTACTGAAAACGGCGATGGGTCATATTTTGCCCAAACCCCCCTGCAGTTTTCAAAATGTCTGAAATGTCGGAAATTTGACTCCTGAGCGTGATTTTTCAGCCGAATTCTGACTCTCTGCACCTATTTTCAGTTTCAAATTACGAATTTTTATACCGAAAAAATGCCAATTACTGAAAACGGCGATGGGTCATATTTTGCCCAAACCCCCCCGCAGTTTTCAAAATGTCTGAAATGTCGGAAATTTGACTCCTGAGCGTGATTTTTGAGCCGAATTCTTACTCTCTGCACCTATTTTCAGTTTCAAATTGCGACTTTTTATACCGAAAATATGCCAATTACTGAAAACGGCGATGGGTCATATTTTGCCCAAACCCCCCTGCAGTTTTCACAATGTCTGAAATGTCATAAATTTGACTCCTGAGAGTGATTTTTGAGCCGAATTCTGACTCTCTGCACCTATTTTCAGTTTCAAATTACGACGTTTCATACCGAAAATATGGAAATTACTGTAAACAGCGATGGGTTATATTTTGCCCAAACACCCCTGCAGTTTTCAAAATGTCTGAAATGTCGAAAATTTGACTCCTGAGCGTGATTTTTGAGCCGAATTCTGACTCTCTGCACCTATTTTCAGTTTCAAATTACGACTCTTTATACCGAAAATATTCCAATTACTGAAAACAGCGATGGGTCATATTTTGCCCAAACCCCCCTGCAGTTTTCAAAATGTCTGAAATGTCGGAAATTTGACTCCTGAGCGCGATTTTTGAGCCGAATTCTGACTCTCTGCACCTATTTTCAGTTTCAAATTACGACTTTTTATACCGAAAATATTCCAATTACTGAAAACGGCAATGGGTCATATTTTGCCCAAACCCCCCTGCAGTTTTCAAAATGTCTGAAATGTCGGAAATTTGACTCCTGAGCGTGATTTTTGAGCCGAATTCTGACTCTCTGCACCTATTTTCAGTTTCAAATTACGACTTTTTATACAGAAAATATTCCAATTACTGAAAACGGCGATGGGTCCTATTTTGCCCAAACCCCCCTGCAGTTTTCAAAATGTCTGAAATGTCGGAAATTTGACTCCTGAGCGTGATTTTTCAGCCGAATTCTGACTCTCTGCACCTATTTTCAGTTTCAAATTACGACTTTTTATACCGAAAAAATGCCAATTACTGAAAACGGCGATGGGTCATATTTTGCCCAAACCCCACCGCAGTTTTCAAAATGTCTGAAATGTCGGAAATTTGACTCCTGAGCGTGATTTTTGAGCCGAATTCTGACTCTCTGCACCTATTTTCAGTTTCAAATTGCGACTTTTTATACCGAAAATATGCCAATTACTGAAAACGTCGATGGGTCATATTTTGCCCAAACCCCCCTGCAGTTTTCAAAATGTCTGAAATGTCGTAAATTTGACTCCTGAGAGTGATTTTTGAGCCGAATTCTGACTCTCTGCACCTATTTTCAGTTTCAAATTACGACGTTTCATACTGAAAATATGCCAATTACTGTAAACGGCGATGGGTCATATTTTGCCCAAACCCCACTGCAGTTTTCAAAATGTCTGAAATGTCGGAAATTTGACTCCTGAGCGCGATTTTTGAGCCGAATTCTGACTCTCTGCACCTATTTTCAGTTTCAAATTACGACTTTTTATACCGAAAATATTCCAATTACTGAAAACAGCGATGGGTCATATTTTGCCCAAACCCCCCTGCAGTTTTCAAAATGACTGAAATGTCGGAAATTTGACTCCTGACCGTGATTTTTGAGCCGAATTCCGACTCTCTGCACCTATTTTCAGTTTCAAATTACGACGTTTCATACCGAAAATATGCTAATAACTGAAAACGGCGATGGGTCATATTTTGCCCAAACCCCCCTGCTGTTTTTAAAATGTCTGAAATGTCGTAAATTTGACTCCTGACCATGATTTTTGAGCCGAATTCTGACTCTCTGCATCTATTTTCAGTTTCAAATTTCGACGTTTCATACCGAAAATATGCCAATTACTGAAAACGGCGATGGGCCATATTTTGCCCAAACCCCCCTGCAGTTTTAAAATGTCTGAAATTTTGGAAATTTGACTCCTGAGCGTGATTTTTGAGCCGAATTCTGACTCTCAGCACCTATTTTCAGTTTCAAATTACGACGTTTCATACCGAAAATACGCCAATTACTGTGAACGGCGATGGGTCATATTTTGCCCAAACCCCCCTGCAGTTTTCAAAATGTCTGAAATGTCGGAAATTTGACTCCTGAGCATGATTTTTTTTCCGAATTCTGACTCTCTGCACCTATTTTCAGTTTCAAATTACGATTTTATATAGCGAAAATATGCCAATTACCTAAAACGGCAATGGGTCATATTTTGCCCAAACCCCCCTGCAGTTTTCAAAATGTCTGAAATGTCGGAAATTTGACTCCTGAGCGTGATTTTTGAGCCGAATTCTGACTCTCTGCACCTATTTTCAGTTTCAAATTACGACTTTTTATACCGAAAATATGCCAATTACTGAAAACGGCGATGGGTCATATTTTGCCCAAACCCCTGCTGCAGTTTTCAAAATGTCTGAAATGACGGAAATTTGACTCCTGAGCGTGATTTTTTATCCGAATTCTGACTCTCTGCACCTATTTTCAGTTTCAAATTACGACGTTTCATACCGAAAATATGCCAATTACTGTAAACGGCGATGGGTCATATTTTGCCCAAACCCCCCTGCAGTTTTCAAAATGTCTGAAATGTCGGAAATTTGACTCCTGAGCGCGATTTTTGAGCCGAATTCTGACTCTGCACCTATTTTCAGTTTCAAATTACGACTTTTTATACCGAAAATATTCCAATTACTGAAAACGGCGATGGGTCATACTTTGCCCAAACCCCCCTGCAGTTTTCAAAATGTCTGAAATGTCAGAAATTTGACTCCTGAGCGTGATTTTTCAGCCGAATTCTGACTCTCTGCACCTATTTTCAGTTTCAAATTACGAATTTTTATACCGAAAATATGCCAATTACTGAAAACGGCGATGGGTCATATTTTGCCCACACCCCCCTGCAGTTTTCAAAATGTCTGAAATGTCGGAAATTTGACTCCTGAGCGTGATTTTTGAGCTGAATTCTGACTCTCTCCACCTATTTTCAGTTTCAAATTGCGACTTTTTATACCGAAAATATGCCAATTACTGAAAACGGCGATGGGTCATATTTTGCCCAAACCCCCCTGCAGTTTTCAAAATGTCTGAAATGTCGAAAATTTGACTCCTAAGAGTGATTTTTGAGCCGAATTCTGACTCTGCACCTATTTTCAGTTTCAAATTACGACGTTTCATACCGAAAATATGGAAATTACTGTAAACGGCGATGGGTCATATTTTGCCCAAACACCCCTGCAGTTTTCAAAATGTCTGAAATGTCGGAAATTTGACTCCTGAGCGTGATTTTTGAGCCGAATTCTGACTCTCTGCACCTATTTTCAATTTCAAATTACGACTTTTTATACGGAAATTGTGCCAATTACTGAAAACGGCGATGGGTCATATTTTGCCCAAACCCCCTGCTGTTTTCAACATGTCTGAAATGTCATAAATTTGACTCCTGAGTGTGATTTTTGAGCCGAATTCTGACTCTCTGCACCTATTTACAGTTTCGAATTACGACTTTTTATACCGAAAATATGCCAATTACTGAAAACGGCGATGGGTCATATTTTGCCCAAACCCCCCTGCAGTTTTCAAAATGTCTGAAATGTCGGAAATTTGACTCCTGAGCATGATTTTTGAGCCGAATTCTGACTCTCTGCACCTATTTTCAGTTTCAAATTACGACGTTTTCATACCGAAAATATGCCAATTACTGTAAAACGGCGATGGGTCATATTTTGCCCAAACCCCCCTGCAGTTTTCAAAATGTCTGAAATGTCGGAAATTTGACTCATGAGCGCGATTTTTGAGCCGAATTCTGACTCTCTGCACCTATTTTCAGTTTCAAATTACGACTTTTTATACCGAAAATATTCCAATTACTGAAAACGGCGATGGGTCATATTTTGCCCAAACCCCCCTGCAGTTTTCAAAATGTCTGAAATGTCGGAAATTTGACTCCTGAGCGTGATTTTTCAGCCGAATTCTGACTCTCTGCACCTATTTTCAGTTTCAAATTACGACTTTTTATACCGAAAATATGCCAATTACTGAAAACGGCGATGGGTCATATTTTGCCCAAACCCCCCTGCAGTTTTCAAAATGTCTGAAATGTCGGAAATTTGACTCCTGAGCGTGATTTTTGAGCCGAATTCTGACTCTCTGCACCTATTTTCAGTTTCAAATTGCGACTTTTTATACCGAAAATATGCCAATTACTGAAAACGGCGATGGGTCATATTTTGCCCAAACCCCCCTGCAGTTTTCACAATGTCTGAAATGTCATAAATTTGACTCCTGAGAGTGATTTTTGAGCCGAATTCTGACTCTCTGCACCTATTTTCAGTTTCAAATTACGACGTTTCATACCGAAAATATGGAAATTACTGTAAACAGCGATGGGTTATATTTTGCCCAAACACCCCTGCAGTTTTCAAAATGTCTGAAATGTCGGAAATTTGACTCCTGAGCGTGATTTTTGAGCCGAATTCTGACTCTCTGCACCTATTTTCAGTTTCAAATTACGACTCTTTATACCGAAAATATTCCAATTACTGAAAACAGCGATGGGTCATATTTTGCCCAAACCCCCCTGCAGTTTTCAAAATGTCTGAAATGTCGGAAATTTGACTCCTGAGCGCTGATTTTTGAGCCGAATTCTGACTCTCTGCACCTATTTTCAGTTTCAAATTACGACTTTTTATACCGAAAATATTCCAATTACTGAAAACGGCGAATGGGTCATATTTTGCCCAAACCCCCCTGCAGTTTTCAAAATGTCTGAAATGTCGGAAATTTGACTCCTGAGCGTGATTTTTGAGCCGAATTCTGACTCTCTGCACCTATTTTCAGTTTCAAATTACGACTTTTTATACAGAAAATATTCCAATTACTGAAAACGGCGATGGGTCCTATTTTGCCCAAACCCCCCTGCAGTTTTCAAAATGTCTGAAATGTCGGAAATTTGACTCCTGAGCGTGATTTTTCAGCCGAATTCTGACTCTCTGCACCTATTTTCAGTTTCAAATTACGACTTTTTATACCGAAAATATGCCAATTACTGAAAACGGCGATGGGTCATATTTTGCCCAAACCCCCCTGCAGTTTTCAAAATGTCTGAAATGTCGGAAATTTGACTCCTGAGCGTGATTTTTGAGCCGAATTCTGACTCTCTGCACCTATTTTCAGTTTCAAATTGCGACTTTTTATACCGAAAATATGCCAATTACTGAAAACGGCGATGGGTCATATTTTGCCCAAACCCCCCTGCAGTTTTCAAAATGTCTGAAATGTCGTAAATTTGACTCCTGAGAGTGATTTTTGAGCCGAATTCTGACTCTCTGCACCTATTTTCAGTTTCAAATTACGACGTTTCATACCGAAAATATGCCAATTACTGTAAACGGCGATGGGTCATATTTTGCCCAAACCCCCCTGCAGTTTTCAAAATGTCTGAAATGTCGGAAATTTGACTCCTGAGCGCGATTTTTGAGCCGAATTCTGACTCTCTGCACCTATTTTCAGTTTCAAATTACGACTTTTTATACCGAAAATATTCCAATTACTGAAAACAGGCGATGGGTCATATTTTGCCCAAACCCCCCTGCAGTTTTCAAAATGTCTGAAATGTCGGAAATTTGACTCCTGAGCGTGATTTTTGAGCCGAATTCTGACTCTCTGCACCTATTTTCAGTTTCAAATTACGACTTTTTCATACCGAAAATATGCCTAATTACTGAAAACGGCGATGGGTCATATTTTGCCCAAACCCCCCTGCAGTTTTCAAAATGTCTGAAATGTCGTAAATTTGACTCCTGAGCAGTGATTTTTGAGCCGAATTCTGACTCTCTGCACCTATTTTCAGTTTCAAATTACGACGTTTCATACCGAAAATATGCCAATTACTGAAAACGGCGATGGGTCATATTTTGCCCAAACCCCCCTGCAGTTTTCAAAATGTCTGAAATGTCGGAAATTTGACTCCTGAGCGTGATTTTTGAGCCGAATTCTGACTCTCAGCACCTATTTTCAGTTTCAAATTACGACGTTTCATACCGAAAATATGCCAATTACTGTGAAACGGCGATGGGTCATATTTTGCCCAAACCCCCCTGCAGTTTTCAAAATGTCTGAAATGTCGGAAATTTGACTCCTGAGCGTGATTTTTTAGCCGAATTCTGACTCTCTGCACCTATTTTCAGTTTCAAATTACGACTTTTATATAGCGAAAATATGCCAATTACTGAAAACGGCGATGGGTCATATTTTGCCCAAACCCCCCTGCAGTTTTCAAAATGTCTGAAATGTCGGAAATTTGACTCCTGAGCGTGATTTTTGAGCCGAATTCTGACTCTCTGCACCTATTTTCAGTTTCAAATTACGACTTTTTATACCGAAAATATGCCAATTACTGAAAACGGCGATGGGTCATATTTTGCCCAAACCCCCTGCTGCAGTTTTCAAAATGTCTGAAATGTCGGAAATTTGACTCCTGAGCGTGATTTTTGAGCCGAATTCTGACTCTCTGCACCTATTTTCAGTTTCAAATTACGACGTTTCATACCGAAAATATGCCAATTACTGTAAACGGCGATGGGTCATATTTTGCCCAAACCCCCCTGCAGTTTTCAAAATGTCTGAAATGTCGGAAATTTGACTCCTGAGCGCGATTTTTGAGCCGAATTCTGACTCTGCACCTATTTTCAGTTTCAAATTACGACTTTTTATACCGAAAATATTCCAATTACTGAAAACGGCGATGGGTCATATTTTGCCCAAACCCCCCTGCAGTTTTCAAAATGTCTGAAATGTCAGAAATTTGACTCCTGAGCGTGATTTTTCAGCCGAATTCTGACTCTCTGCACCTATTTTCAGTTTCAAATTACGACTTTTTATACCGAAAATATGCCAATTACTGAAAACGGCGATGGGTCATATTTTGCCCAAACCCCCCTGCAGTTTTCAAAATGTCTGAAATGTCGGAAATTTGACTCCTGAGCGTGATTTTTGAGCCGAATTCTGACTCTCTGCACCTATTTTCAGTTTCAAATTACGACTTTTTATACCGAAAATATGCCAATTACTGAAAACGGCGATGGGTCATATTTTGCCCAAACCCCCTGCAGTTTTCAACATGTCTGAAATGTCATAAATTTGACTCCTGAGCGTGATTTTTGAGCCGAATTCTGACTCTCTGCACCTATTTTCAGTTTCAAATTACGACTTTTATACCGAAAATATGCCAATTACTGAAAACGGCGATGGGTCATATTTTGCCCAAACCCCCCTGCAGTTTTCAAAATGTCTGAAATGTCGGAAATTTGACTCCTGAGCGTGATTTTTGAGCCGAATTCTGACTCTCTGCACCTATTTTCAGTTTCAAATTACGACGTTTCATACCGAAAATATGCCAATTACTGTAAACGGCGATGGGTCATATTTTGCCCAAACCCCCCTGCAGTTTTCAAAATGTCTGAAATGTCGGAAATTTGACTCCTGAGCGTGATTTTTGAGCCGAATTCTGACTCTCTGCACCTATTTTCAGTTTCAAATTACGACTTTTTATACCGAAAATATTCCAATTACTGAAAACGGCGATGGGTCATATTTTGCCCAAACCCCCCTGCAGTTTTCAAAATGTCTGAAATGTCGGAAATTTGACTCCTGAGCGTGATTTTTCAGCCGAATTCTGACTCTCTGCACCTATTTTCAGTTTCAAATTACGACTTTTTATACCGAAAATATGCCAATTACTGAAAACGGCGATGGGTCATATTTTGCCCAAACCCCCCTGCAGTTTTCAAAATGTCTGAAATGTCGTAAATTTGACTCCTGAGCGCGATTTTTGAGCCGAATTCTGACTCTCTGCACCTATTTTCAGTTTCAAATTACGACTTTTTATACCGAAAATATTCCAATTACTGAAAACGGCGATGGGTCATATTTTGCCCAAACCCCCCTGCAGTTTTCAAAATGTCTGAAATGTCGGAAATTTGACTCCTGAGCGTGATTTTTGAGCCGAATTCTGACTCTCTGCACCTATTTTCAGTTTCAAATTACGACTTTTTATACCGAAAATATGCCAATTACTGAAAACGGCGATGGGTCATATTTTGCCCAAACCCCCCTGCAGTTTTCACAATGTCTGAAATGTCATAAATTTGACTCCTGAGAGTGATTTTTGAGCCGAATTCTGACTCTCTGCACCTATTTTCAGTTTCAAATTACGACGTTTCATACCGAAAATATGGAAATTACTGTAAACAGCGATGGGTCATATTTTGCCCAAACACCCCTGCAGTTTTCAAAATGTCTGAAATGTCGGAAATTTGACTCCTGAGCGTGATTTTTGAGCCGAATTCTGACTCTCTGCACCTATTTTCAGTTTCAAATTACGACTTTTTATACCGAAAATATGCCAATTACTGAAAACGGCGATGGGTCATATTTTGCCCAAACCCCCCTGCAGTTTTCAAAATGTCTGAAATGTCATAAATTTGACTCCTGAGCGTGATTTTTGAGCCGAATTCTGACTCTCTGCACCTATTTTACAGTTTCAAATTACGACTTTTTATACCGAAAATATGCCAATTACTGAAAACGGCGATGGGTCATATTTTGCCCAAACCCCCCTGCAGTTTTCAAAATGTCTGAAATGTCGGAAATTTGACTCCTGAGCATGATTTTTGAGCCGAATTCTGACTCTCTGCACCTATTTTCAGTTTCAAATTACGACTTTTCATACCGAAAATATGCCAATTACTGTAAAACGGCGATGGGTCATATTTTGCCCAAACCCCCCTGCAGTTTTCAAAATGTCTGAAATGTCGGAAATTTGACTCCTGAGCGCTGATTTTTGAGCCGAATTCTGACTCTCTGCACCTATTTTCAGTTTCAAATTACGACTTTTTATACCGAAAATATGCCAATTACTGAAAACGGCGATGGGTCATATTTTGCCCAAACCCCCCTGCAGTTTTCAAAATGTCTGAAATGTCGGAAATTTGACTCCTGAGCGTGATTTTTGAGCCGAATTCTGACTCTCTGCACCTATTTTCAGTTTCAAATTACGACTTTTTATACCGAAAATATGCCAATTACTGAAAACGGCGATGGGTCATATTTTGCCCAAACCCCCCTGCAGTTTTCAAAATGTCTGAAATGTCGGAAATTTGACTCCTGAGCGTGATTTTTGAGCCGAATTCTGACTCTCTGCACCTATTTTCAGTTTCAAATTACGACGCTTTCATACCGAAAATATGCAATTACTGTAAACAGGCGATGGGTCATATTTTGCCCAAACCCCCCTGCAGTTTTCAAAATGTCTGAAATGTCGGAAATTTGACTCCTGAGCGTGATTTTTGAGCCGAATTCTGACTCTCTGCACCTATTTTCAGTTTCAAATTACGACTCTTTATACCGAAAATATGCCAATTACTGAAAACAGCGATGGGTCATATTTTGCCCAAACCCCCCTGCAGTTTTCAAAATGTCTGAAATGTCGGAAATTTGACTCCTGAGCGCGATTTTTGAGCCGAATTCTGACTCTCTGCACCTATTTTCAGTTTCAAATTACGACTTTTTATACCGAAAATATTCCAATTACTGAAAACGGCGATGGGTCATATTTTGCCCAAACCCCCCTGCAGTTTTCAAAATGTCTGAAATGTCGGAAATTTGACTCCTGAGCGTGATTTTTGAGCCGAATTCTGACTCTCTGCACCTATTTTCAGTTTCAAATTACGACTTTTTATACCGAAAATATGCCAATTACTGAAAACGGCGATGGGTCATATTTTGCCCAAACCCCACCTGCAGTTTTCAAAATGTCTGAAATGTCGGAAATTTGACTCCTGAGCGTGATTTTTGAGCCGAATTCTGACTCTCTGCACCTATTTTCAGTTTCAAATTACGACTTTTTATACCGAAAATATGCCAATTACTGAAATCGTCGATGGGTCATATTTTGCCCAAACCCCCCTGCAGTTTTCAAAATGTCTGAAATGTCGTAAATTTGACTCCTGAGAGTGATTTTTGAGCCAAATTCTGACTCTCTGCACCTATTTTCAGTTTCAAATTACGACGTTTCATACTGAAAATATGCCAATTACTGTAAACGGCGATGGGTCAAATTTTGCCCAAACCCCACTGCAGTTTTCAAAATGTCTGAAATGTCGGAAATTTGACTCCTGAGCGCGATTTTTGAGCCGAATTCTGACTCTCTGCACCTATTTTCAGTTTCAAATTACGACTTTTTATACCGAAAATATTCCAATTACTGAAAACAGCGATGGGTCATATTTTGCCCAAACCCCCCTGCAGTTTTCAAAATGACTGAAATGTTGGAAATTTGACTCCTGACCGTGATTTTTGAGCCGAATTCCGACTCTCTGCACCTATTTTCAGTTTCAAATTACGACGTTTCATACCGAAAATATGCTAATAACTGAAAACGGCGATGGGTCATATTTTGCCCAAACCCCCCTGCTGTTTTTAAAATGTCTGAAATGTCGTAAATTTGACTCCTGACCATGATTTTTGAGCCGAATTCTGACTCTCTGCATCTATTTTCAGTTTCAAATTTCGACGTTTCATACCGAAAATATGCCAATTACTGAAAACGGCGATGGGCCATATTTTGCCCAAACCCCCCCTGCAGTTTTTAAAATGTCTGAAATTTTGGAAATTTGACTCCTGACCGTGATTTTTGAGCCGAATTCTGACTCTCAGCACCTATTTTCAGTTTCAAATTACGACGTTTCATACCGAAAATACGCCAATTACTGTGAACGGCGATGGGTCATATTTTGCCCAAACCCCCCTGCAGTTTTCAAAATGTCTGAAATGTCGGAAATTTGACTCCTGAGCATGATTTTTTTTCCGAATTCTGACTCTCTGCACCTATTTTCAGTTTCAAATTACGATTTTATATAGCAAAAATATGCCAATTACCTAAAACGGCAATGGGTCATATTTTGCCCAAACCCCCCTGCAGTTTTCAAAATGTCAGAAATGTCGGAAATTTGACTCCTGAGCGTGATTTTTGAGCCGAATTCTGACTCTCTGCACCTATTTTCAGTTTCAAATTACGTCGTTTCATACTGAAAATATGCCAATTACTGTAAACGGCGATGGGTCATATTTTGCCCAAACCCCACTGCAGTTTTCAAAATGTCTGAAATGTCGGAAATTTGACTCCTGAGCGCGATTTTTGAGCCGAATTCTGACTCTCTGCACCTATTTTCAGTTTCAAATTACGACTTTTTATACCGAAAATATTCCAATTACTGAAAACAGCGATTGGTCATATTTTGCACAAACCCCCCTGCAGTTTTCAAAATGACTGAAATGTCGGAAATTTGACTCCTGAGCGTGATTTTTGAGCCGAATTCCGACTCTCTGCCCCTATTTTCAGTTTCAAATTACGATGTTTCATAACGAAAATACGCCAATAACTGAAAACGGCGATGGGTCATATTTTGCCGAAACCCCCCTGCTGTTTTTAAAATGTCTGAAATGTCGTAAATTTGACTCCTGAGCATGATTTTTGAGCCGAATTCTGACTCTCTGCACCTATTTTCAGTTTCAAATTACGACGTTTCATACCGAAAATATGGAAATTACTGTAAACGTCGATGGGTCATATTTTGCCCAAACCCCCCTGCAGTTTTCAAAATGTCTGAAATGTCGGAAATTTGACTCCTGAGCGCGATTTTTGAGCCGAATTCTGACTCTCTGCACCTATTTTCAGTTTCAAATTACGACTTTTTATACCGAAAATATTCCAATTACTGAAAACGGCGATGGGTCATATTTTGCCCAAACCCCCCTGCAGTTTTCAAAATGTCTGAAATGTCGGAAATTTGACTCCTGAGCGTGATTTTTGAGCCGAATTCTGACTCTCTGCACCTATTTTCAGTTTCAAATTACGACTTTTTATACCGAAAAAATGCCAATTACTGAAAACGGCGATGGGTCATATTTTGCCCAAACCCCACCGCAGTTTTCAAAATGTCTGAAATGTCGGAAATTTGACTCCTGAGCGTGATTTTTGAGCCGAATTCTGACTCTCTGCACCTATTTTCAGTTTCAAATTGCGACTTTTTATACCGAAAATATGCCAATTACTGAAATCGTCGATGGGTCATATTTTGCCCAAACCCCCCTGCAGTTTTCAAAATGTCTGAAATGTCGTAAATTTGACTCCTGAGAGTGATTTTTGAGCCAAATTCTGACTCTCTGCACCTATTTTCAGTTTCAAATTACGACGTTTCATACTGAAAATATGCCAATTACTGTAAACGGCGATGGGTCAAATTTTGCCCAAACCCCACTGCAGTTTTCAAAATGTCTGAAATGTCGGAAATTTGACTCCTGAGCGCGATTTTTGAGCCGAATTCTGACTCTCTGCACCTATTTTCAGTTTCAAATTACGACTTTTTATACCGAAAATATTCCAATTACTGAAAACAGCGATGGGTCATATTTTGCCCAAACCCCCCTGCAGTTTTCAAAATGACTGAAATGTTCGGAAATTTGACTCCTGACCGTGATTTTTGAGCCGAATTCCGACTCTCTGCACCTATTTTCAGTTTCAAATTACGACGTTTCATACCGAAAATATGCTAATAACTGAAAACGGCGATGGGTCATATTTTGCCCAAACCCCCCTGCTGTTTTTAAAATGTCTGAAATGTCGTAAATTTGACTCCTGACCATGATTTTTGAGCCGAATTCTGACTCTCTGCATCTATTTTCAGATTCAAATTTCGACGTTTCATACCGAAAATATGCCAATTACTGAAAACGGCGATGGGCCATATTTTGCCCAAACCCCCCCTGCAGTTTTTAAAATGTCTGAAATTTTGGAAATTTGACTATTGAGCGTGATTTTTGAGCCGAATTCTGACTCTCAGCACCTATTTTCAGTTTCAAATTACGACGTTTCATACCGAAAATACGCCAATTACTGTGAACGGCGATGGGTCATATTTTGCCCAAACCCCCCTGCAGTTTTCAAAATGTCTGAAATGTCGGAAATTTGACTCCTGAGCATGATTTTTTTTCCGAATTCTGACTCTCTGCACCTATTTTCAGTTTCAAATTACGATTTTATATAGCGAAAATATGCCAATTACCTAAAACGGCAATGGGTCATATTTTGCCCAAACCCCCCTGCAGTTTTCAAAATGTCTGAAATGTCGGAAATTTGACTCCTGAGCGTGATTTTTGAGCCGAATTCTGACTCTCTGCACCTATTTTCAGTTTCAAATTACGACTTTTTATACCGAAAATATGCCAATTACTGAAAACGGCGATGGGTCATATTTTGCCCAAACCCCTGCTGCAGTTTTCAAAATGTCTGAAATGACGGAAATTTGACTCCTGAGCGTGATTTTTGAGCCGAATTCTGACTCTCTGCACCTATTTTCAGTTTCAAATTACGTCGTTTCATACTGAAAATATGCCAATTACTGTAAACGGCGATGGGTCATATTTTGCCCAAACCCCACTGCAGTTTTCAAAATGTCTGAAATGTCGGAAATTTGACTCCTGAGCGCGATTTTTGAGCCGAATTCTGACTCTCTGCACCTATTTTCAGTTTCAAATTACGACTTTTTATACCGAAAATATTCCAATTACTGAAAACAGCGATTGGTCATATTTTGCACAAACCCCCCTGCAGTTTTCAAAATGACTGAAATGTCGGAAATTTGACTCCTGAGCGTGATTTTTGAGCCGAATTCCGACTCTCTGCCCCTATTTTCAGTTTCAAATTACGACTGTTTCATAACGAAAATACGCCAATAACTGAAAACGGCGATGGGTCATATTTTGCCGAAACCCCCCTGCTGTTTTTAAAATGTCTGAAATGTCGTAAATTTGACTCCTGAGCATGATTTTTGAGCCGAATTCTGACTCTCTGCACCTATTTTCAGTTTCAAATTACGACGTTTCATACCGAAAATATGGAAATTACTGTAAACGTCGATGGGTCATATTTTGCCCAAACCCCCCTGCAGTTTTCAAAATGTCTGAAATGTCGGAAATTTGACTCCTGAGCGCGATTTTTGAGCCGAATTCTGACTCTCTGCACCTATTTTCAGTTTCAAATTACGACTTTTTATACCGAAAATATTCCAATTACTGAAAACGGCGATGGGTCATATTTTGCCCAAACCCCCCTGCAGTTTTCAAAATGTCTGAAATGTCGGAAATTTGACTCCTGAGCGTGATTTTTGAGCCGAATTCTGACTCTCTGCACCTATTTTCAGTTTCAAATTACGACTTTTTATACAGAAAATATTCCAATTACTGAAAACGGCGATGGGTCCTATTTTGCCCAAACCCTTTGCAGTTTTCAAAATGTCTGAAATGTCGGAAATTTGACTCCTGAGCGTGATTTTTCAGCCGAATTCTGACTCTCTGCACCTATTTTCAGTTTCAAATTACGAATTTTTATACCGAAAAAATGCCAATTACTGAAAACGGCGATGGGTCATTGTGACGATAATCTCCTTCAAGAGATTGAGCCTGCTCTTCCCTCCACAATTACGTCGTTGAAATTATATAAAACTACTAGGGAAGAAATGTCCAACAACGACAACAACACCAGCCAGGATTGCCAGCGAGCAAACGTATGCAGCCAGAGACACCTGTTCAGACTCAAACCGCCAAACTACCTGTTGATCACTACCGGCTCCGCTGATTGGTCGCCGGCCGGGCTGCAACTGCACTCCACCCCCCCATACTACTTGATGTCTGGGGTCGCCACGACCTCAGGCCTCAGAATATTCTGTGCTTCCGCAGTTACCACTCCTCCCGGCTAGACGTTAGCGTGTACTGAGAGAGGTGGTAGCTTAAAGCCAATATTCCAGCACCTTCCTTTATTTTTGTATTGCACTTCTTGTTATTTTGTCTTAACGTATCTTTTCATTGTGTCATTTAATTATTCTTATTATTTTGATTGATTTTATTATAAGAATTTGTTTGTCCATTTTTTTCATGTTTTGATTTATTTAACGTAATTAAAATTTCATTGTTAAAATTTACTTGTGTTTTGTGTGTCTTCTCCTTACCTTACCACAGACGAAGTTCCAGTTTTTCTATTTTTTTTTATAACTATGTGACGAGGCCATACCCCTAGCCTTAGACAGCCGAACACCAACGCGTTACCGTCACAAGTTATATGGGGGCCTGTCCTAGGAGCTTCACTCAGGTACTGGTGCCAAGTGGTAATTTATGGTAAGCGTATTTAACTTTGTTAACTTAGTTTTACTATTTTTCATTCAATTTCATTTTTTATAAGGTGCGGTGTATTGTGCATTACGAGAGTAACATATAGTGAAGGTGAGACAACTTTGGATTACGTGGTGACTGTAGGCCGCAGTCATACTCTTAATTGGTCATCTCTCCCTCCGTGTTATTACTCGTGTTTACCATCTATGTCCCTTGAATATTTCTCATTTTGACAGATCATCATATTGGTACCCTGGTACTGTGGTCTGCCCCGGGTCAAGAGTACCCAATCTTCTGCAATCTGACTGTAGGAGGACAAAGAGGGCCATAGTTCCTCTAGCTCGAACTTTAGTTGCTGAATTGGGACCTCAGCAGCAGTTCTCGTCACCAGTTGACACCTCGCACCCCTACACGTCAGTCAGAGATGATGATACATACAACGGTAGGGAATTAGCTTACTTTTTCAGAGCACAAAAGTTCGCTAATTCTGTAAGTATCATATTAAATTCAGTAGGAAAAACTTGCTTTATGTCCTATAGAGACTTGGCAAGGTATGCCTACATCCTTGGACTACCAATTTTACTTTTGAAGCATTTAACTGTTTCATTTGTTTTCGAAACTCTGTTTCATTTGTTAGTAGGATTTTCTTGCCCTTATCCTCTTACATGAGTACCGGGTACAAGATTTCCTGCGCCCTTGATTTAATTTAATCATTTAACATCTTTTACTTAACTTTAATTGTTAAAGATCTCACAGGATAGGTACCAGTTGCCACGTTGTCCTGTTTCTGACATTCACTATTGAATATTCGTGTACCTTTATTTGCTAATTTCACCATGTTTCGTCTCCAAGCTTTCCGTACAAATCCAGCAGGTGAAATAGGGACTTTAAGTCGTGCCAAGAAGACTGAATTACAAACTCTTGCACATGAGTATCAACTAGAAGTTCCCTACCAAGCCAACAAAAATGACCTACACAACCTGTTGCTGGATTACTATTTAGAGCAAGGTAAGATAGACTCTGAAACTCATGAAACTTACTATATTGCAGATAAAACTGATTTGGCAACGCTGAAACTCAAACTAGAGCTGGCCAAGATTGAAGAACGAACAGCTGCCATACGAAGGGAAGAACAAGAACGAGAAATCACCCTCAGAGAACGCGAAGCTGCCTTGAAGAGAGACGAACAAGAACGCGAGGCTGCCTTGAGGAGAGAAGAACACGAACGTGGACTCGCCCTCCACGAACGTGAGGTCGCCTTGCTCCATGAACGTGGGAGAGTACAGCTTGAAACAAAACAACGCGAGTTGGAAATACAACGCGAACATGACAAGCAACAAGCGACTCTGGCTCTAGAGTGTCGTCAACGCGAAATCGCCTTGGAAACTTCACACTTCACTCAACGCCAGCAAGCTACTGCCAATCTTCCCGTCAGTTTTAATATATCACATGCAAGTAAGTTAATGCCATCCTTTGTAGAAGCAGAAGTTGATGTGTTTTTCACCACCTTTGAAACCCTTGCTAATCAACTCAGTTGGCCTGTCGACCAATGGGCCACACTTCTCAGAGTCCATCTTACAGGTAGAGCTGCAGTCACACTCAGTACTTTGGCGTCTGAGAATGACTACTACACTCTGAAACAAGCAGTGTTGGACGCCTACCTACTTTCCACAGAAAGTTATAGAAGGAAATTCCGTGACCACCTGAAGGCAAGTACCACTACCTTCCTTGAGTTTGCTAACACGAAACGGAGGTATTTCATGAAATGGCTGGAAGCAGCACATGTCTCTACTTTTACAGAACTCGTCAACCTGATGCTTGTTGAAGAATTCTTGAGGCGTGTGCCGCCTCCTGTCCGCCTCTACTTAGCAGATAAAGAAGAAACCGACTACCTGAAGTGTGCTAAGTCGGCTGACACTTACAGCCTCATCCACCGGCTGACACCCGAACCATCCTCCAGTAAGAAGTCGTGGTACAGTTACGAGAAGGTGAGCCCCGATCAAGCTGGTTCACAACTGTACTGCAAGTATTGTAGACTCTATGGACATACCATAGACAAGTGTGGTAAGTCTCAATACAAGGGAATCACTGACCAACAAAAACCCAAACCAACTCCTCCTAAGTCCGGTAAGCCTGTGATGAATGTTGGTGTTAATGTTAATGATCTTTCTCTTTTCAGTAACCACCTGTATACTGGAACTGTCTCTGCCAACGATTCAAATCCGGAGGGACGTTTCAAATTGAAGATCTTGAGGGACACAGCGGCTCTACAATCGATCATCTTGAAGTCGGCTGTGCCCAACATCACCTACACCGGAGAAACTGTCTTCATCACTGACCTCACTGCTACCACTCCATACCCTCTCGCCAGAGTCCACCTGGATTGTCCCTACGTGAACGGGGAAGTCCAAGTCGCCGTCAGGGAAAAGCCTTTTCCCATGCCTGGAGTGCAACTTCTCCTAGGCAACGACTTGGCAGAAGACCTGCAACCGACCAACCTGATCGTCATGGACAAACCCCAGGTGTGTAACTCTGCCAATAAACCCTATTCTAGAGTATGTTCCAGCAGAGGTTCAAGAGAGTGATGAAGTTTCTCCTCCGGTTCTCGTGACCACCCGTGCACAAGCCGCACGTCCACAGCCAGCTGACTCTACTGCTACCGCTGTCCCTCAAGACCCTCAGAAACTCCCCCCGCATCTGACCAAGTTGGAGTTCCGTAAGTTGCAGAGGGAAGATCTTACTTTAACACCATTGTTTTTCCAGGCTGAGACTCAACCCGACAGTATTCCTGGGTTCTTCCTAGAGAACGACTTGCTCTACCGCAGATATAGACCCAGTAAACTGAAGGAGGACGACGATTGGGCCAACATCGAACAACTTGTGATTCCTACCAGCCTGCGGCCCACTATTCTACACCTGGCCCACGGAGCATTCTCCCACTACGGCTTCAACAAGACTTACCATGGGATTCGTCAAGACTACTACTGGCCAGGTATGGTAAATAACGTCAAACAGTACGTAAAACAGTGTCATACATGTCAGATGGCAGGCAAACCGAACATCTCCATTCCCAGAGCGCCACTGATTCCCATACAGGTGCCTGCGGAACCTTTCCACAGACTCATAATAGACTGTGTTGGTCCTTTACCTCGGACCAGTTCAGGTAACGCCTACATCCTAACCATCCTGTGTCCTACCACCAGATTTCCCATAGCAGTTCCAGTGAAGAACATCACGGCTGCTACGGTTATAAAACATCTATTGAAGATCTTCACTCAATACGGATTTCCCAGGGAGATTCAAAGTGACTGTGGTACCAACTTCACCAGTGATCTCTTCAAAAGGACACTGGAGGAGTTCAACATCAAACAGGTATTGTCCAGCCCCTATCATCCTGCTTCACAGGGTTCTCTTGAACGTAGTCATCAGACTATCAAAGCACTCTTGAAAAAGTTTTGTAGTGAAACCTTGAAGGATTGGGATAAGCAGATTGACCTTATAATGTGTATTTTCAGAAGTCTCCCCAATGAGTCCCTAGGAGTATCTCCTTATGAGATGCTCTACGGCCGTAAGTGCCGTACTCCCCTTAAGGCTTTCAAAGACTCTCTCCGAGATGCCACCTTCAGTGAGCATCAGAATGTGCCCCAGTTTCTTCAAAACCTTCAACACATTCTAGAGAGTGTCCACCGTTTTGCCCATGATAATCTATTGAAAGCCCAGGAGAGAATGAAGACTCATTACGACCAGACCAGCAAAGTAAGAAAATTCAAGCCGGGAGACTTCGTCCTTGCCTATTTCCCTATCCCAGGTTCACCTTTACAAAACAGATTTTCAGGACCCTACCGCGTCAAAGAGTGCAGGAATAATAACAACTACGTAATAGAGACTCCAGATAGGCGGCGGAAGACCCAGCTGTGCCACGTCAACCTCCTGAAGCAATATAATGGTACTCCTCCCACTGTCCTGACTAATTGTTCTACCTTCACAGAACCCTACATCCACAGAGAGACCATCCCAGCTTCTCCTCCCGAAAGCACTGACAAGGAGTCAGCGCTTTCTAATTCCAAAATCCTTAATGATCTTCCCAAATGCTTTCAGGATAATAATCGTGCTCCTTTGCCCTTTTCTAATTCCACTCTCACCTCGTCAGATAAGCCCTTCATCCTCCATGTCGACGCCAGTGGTACCGACGTTGGTGGTGTCGTGATGCAGCAACGAGGCGAGAAGAATACACCTGTCAGCGACTACTGCTACAAGGAACTACGGAACAATTGGCAAGGAGCTACTCTTCCTCATCCTGAAGCTTCAGCACTTCACTCCACACCTGAAAAGTGCTCGGTCCACCATCAATACGGACCACACCACCCTACACCTCCTGCAGCACGCCCACTTCTCATCTCAACGTCTTCTACTATGGGCTTGCTAACTGCAGAAATTCAACCTGGAGACACGCTATACCAAGAGTCTGACAACATCTTAGCCCATGATCTCTCCAGAGTTTATGAAGTAGAAGCAACTCCATCTAATACTCCACCACATAACGACGTACTTCTTCCAGAACCGCAGGCTTCGGGGGAGAGTTGTGACGATAATCTCCTTCAAGAGATTGAGCCTGCTCTTCCCTCCACAATTACGTCGTTGAAATTATATAAAACTACTAGGGAAGAAATGTCCAACAACGACAACAACACCAGCAAGGTTTGCCAGCGAGCAAACGTATGCAGCCAGAGACACCTGTTCAGACTCAAACCGCCAAACTACCTGTTGATCGCTACCGGCTCCGCTGATTGGTCGCCGGCCGGGCTGCAACTGCACTCCACCCCCCCATACTACTTGATGTCTGGGGTCGCCACGACCTCAGACCTCAGAATATTCTGTGCTTCCGCAGTTACCACTCCTCCCGGCTAGACGTTAGCGTGTACTGAGAGAGGTGGTAGCTTAAAGCCAATATTCCAGCACCTTCCTTTATTTTTGTATTGCACTTCTTGTTATTTTGTCTTAACGTATCTTTTCATTGTGTCATTTAATTATTCTTATTATTTTGATTGATTTTATTATAAGAATTTGTTTGTCCATTTTTTTCATGTTTTGATTTATTTAACGTAATTAAAATTTCATTGTTAAAATTTACTTGTGTTTTGTGTGTCTTCTCCTTACCTTACCACAGACGAAGTTCCAGTTTTTCTATTTTTTTTTATAACTATGTGACGAGGCCATACCCCTAGCCTTAGACAGCCGAACACCAACGCGTTACCGTCACAGTCATATTTTGCCCAAACCCCCCCGCAGTTTTCAAAATGTCTGAAATGTCGGAAATTTGACTCCTGAGCGTGATTTTTGAGCCGAATTCTGACTCTCTGCACCTATTTTCAGTTTCAAATTGCGACTTTTTATACCGAAAATATGCCAATTACTGAAAACGGCGATGGGTCATATTTTGCCCAAACCCCCCTGCAGTTTTCAAAATGTCTGAAATGTCGTAAATTTGACTCCTGGGAGTGATTTTTGAGCCGAATTCTGACTCTCTGCACCTATTTTCAGTTTCAAATTACGACGTTTCATACCGAAAATATGGAAATTACTGTAAACAGCGATGGATTATATTTTGCCCAAACACCCCTGCAGTTTTCAAAATGTCTGAAATGTCGGAAATTTGACTCCTGAGCGTGATTTTTGAGCCGAATTCTGACTCTCTGCACCTATTTTCAGTTTCAAATTACGACTCTTTATACCGAAAATATTCCAATTACTGAAAACAGCGATGGGTCATATTTTGCCCAAACCCCCCTGCAGTTTTCAAAATGTCTGAAATGTCGGAAATTTGACTCCTGAGCGTGATTTTTGAGCCGAATTCTGACTCCCTGCACCTATTTTCAGTTTCAAATTACGACTTTTTATACAGAAAATATTCCAATTACTGAAAACGGCGATGGGTCCTATTTTGCCCAAACCCCCCTGCAGTTTTCAAAATGTCTGAAATGTCGGAAATTTGACTCCTGAGCGTGATTTTTGAGCCGAATTCTGACTCTCTGCACCTATTTTCAGTTTCAAATTACGACTCTTTATACCGAAAATATTCCAATTACTGAAAACAGCGATGGGTCATATTTTGCCCAAACCCCCCTGCAGTTTTCAAAATGACTGAAATGTTGGAAATTTGACTCCTGAGCGTGATTTTTGAGCCGAATTCCGACTCTCTGCACCTATTTTCAGTTTCAAATTACGACGTTTCATACTGAAAATATGCCAATTACTGTAAACGGCGATGGGTCATATTTTGCCCAAACCCCACTGCAGTTTTCAAAATGTCTGAAATGTCGGAAATTTGACTCCTGAGCGCGATTTTTGAGCCGAATACTGACTCTCTGCACCTATTTTCAGTTTCAAATTACGACTTTTTATACCGAAAATATTCCAATTACTGAAAACAGCGATGGGTCATATTTTGCCCAAACCCCCCTGCAGTTTTCAAATTGACTGAAATGTCGGAAATTTGACTCCTGAGCGTGATTTTTGAGCCGAATTCCGACTCTCTGCACCTATTTTCAGTTTCAAATTACGACGTTTCATACCGAAAATATGCTAATAACTGAAAACGGCGATGGGTCATATTTTGCCCAAACCCCCCTGCTGTTTTTAAAATGTCTGAAATGTCGTAAATTTGACTCCTGACCATGATTTTTGAGCCGAATTCTGACTCTCTGCATCTATTTTCAGTTTCAAATTTCGACGTTTCATACCGAAAATATGCCACTTACTGAAAACGGCGATGGGCCATATTTTGCCCAAACCCCCCCCTGCAGTTTTTAAAATGTCTGAAATTTTGGAAATTTGACTCCTGAGCGTGATTTTTGAGCCGAATTCTGACTCTCAGCACCTATTTTCAGTTTCAAATTACGACGTTTCATACCGAAAATACGCCAATTACTGTAAACGGCGATGGGTCATATTTTGCCCAAACCCCCCTGCAGTTTTCAAAATGTCTGAAATGTCGGAAATTTGACTCCTGAGCATGATTTTTTATCCGAATTCTGACTCTCTGCACCTATTTTCAGTTTCAAATTACGATTTTATATAGCGAAAATATGCCAATTACCTAAAACGGCAATGGGTCATATTTTGCCCAAACCCCCCTGCAGTTTTCAAAATGTCTGAAATGTCGGAAATTTGACTCCTGTGCGTGATTTTTTATCTGAATTCTGACTCTCTGCACCTATTTTCAGTTTCAAATTACGACTTTTTATACCGAAAATATGCCAATTACTGAAAACAGCGATGGGTCATATTTTGCCCAAACCCCTGCTGCAGTTTTCAAAATGTCTGAAATGACGGAAATTTGACTCCTGAGCGTGATTTTTGAGCCGAATTCTGACTCTGCACCTATTTTCAGTTTCAAATTACGTCGTTTCATACTGAAAATATGCCAATTACTGTAAACGGCGATGGGTCATATTTTGCCCAAACCCCACTGCAGTTTTCAAAATGTCTGAAATGTCGGAAATTTGACTCCTGAGCGGGATTTTTGAGCCGAATTCTGACTCTCTGCACCTATTTTCAGTTTCAAATTACGAATTTTTATACCGAAAATATTCCAATTACTGAAAACAGCGATTGGTCATATTTTGCACAAACCCCCCTGCAGTTTTCAAAATGACTGAAATGTCGGAAATTTGACTCCTGAGCGTGATTTTTGAGCCGAATTCCGACTCTCTGCCCCTATTTTCAGTTTCAAATTACGACGTTTCATAACGAAAATATGCCAATAACTGAAAACGGCGATGGGTCATATTTTGCCGAAACCCCCCTGCTGTTTTTAAAATGTCTGAAATGTCGTAAATTTGACTCCTGAGCATGATTTTTGAGCCGAATTCTGACTCTCTGCACCTATTTTCAGTTTCAAATTACGACGTTTCATACCGAAAATATGGAAATTACTGAAAACGGCGATGGGTCATATTTTGCCCAAACCCCCCTGCAGTTTTCAAAATGTCTGAAATGTCGGAAATTTGACTCCTGAGCGCTATTTTTGAGCCGAATTCTGACTCTCTGCACCTATTTTCAGTTTCAAATTACGACTTTTTATACCGAAAATATTCCAATTACTGAAAACGGCGATGGGTCATATTTTGCCCAAACCCCCCTGCAGTTTTCAAAATGTCTGAAGTGTCGAAAATTTGACTCCTGAGGGTGATTTTTGAGTCGAATTCTGACTCTCTGCACCTATTTTCAGTTTCAAATTACGACTTTTTATACAGAAAATATTCCAATTACTGAAAACGGCGATGGGTCCTATTTTGCCCAAACCCCCCTGCAGTTTTCAAAATGTCTGAAATGTCGGAAATTTGACTCCTGAGCGTGATTTTTCAGCCGAATTCTGACTCTCTGCACCTATTTTCAGTTTCAAATTACGACTCTTTATACCGAAAATATTCCAATTACTGAAAACAGCGATGGGTCATATTTTGCCCAAACCCCCCTGCAGTTTTCAAAATGTCTGAAATGTCGGAAATTTGACTCCTGAGCGTGATTTTTGAGCCGAATTCTGACTCCCTGCACCTATTTTCAGTTTCAAATTACGACTTTTTATACAGAAAATATTCCAATTACTGAAAACGGCGATGGGTCCTATTTTGCCCAAACCCCCCTGCAGTTTTCAAAATGTCTGAAATGTCGGAAATTTGACTCCTGAGCGTGATTTTTGAGCCGAATTCTGACTCTCTGCACCTATTTTCAGTTTCAAATTACGACTCTTTATACCGAAAATATTCCAATTACTGAAAACAGCGATGGGTCATATTTTGCCCAAACCCCCCTGCAGTTTTCAAAATGACTGAAATGTTGGAAATTTGACTCCTGAGCGTGATTTTTGAGCCGAATTCCGACTCTCTGCACCTATTTTCAGTTTCAAATTACGACGTTTCATACTGAAAATATGCCAATTACTGTAAACGGCGATGGGTCATATTTTGCCCAAACCCCACTGCAGTTTTCAAAATGTCTGAAATGTCGGAAATTTGACTCCTGAGCGCGATTTTTGAGCCGAATACTGACTCTCTGCACCTATTTTCAGTTTCAAATTACGACTTTTTATACCGAAAATATTCCAATTACTGAAAACAGCGATGGGTCATATTTTGCCCAAACCCCCCTGCAGTTTTCAAATTGACTGAAATGTCGGAAATTTGACTCCTGAGCGTGATTTTTGAGCCGAATTCCGACTCTCTGCACCTATTTTCAGTTTCAAATTACGACGTTTCATACTGAAAATATGCCAATTACTGTAAACGGCGATGGGTCATATTTTGCCCAAACCCCACTGCAGTTTTCAAAATGTCTGAAATGTCGGAAATTTGACTCCTGAGCGCGATTTTTGAGCCGAATACTGACTCTCTGCACCTATTTTCAGTTTCAAATTACGACTTTTTATACCGAAAATATTCCAATTACTGAAAACAGCGATGGGTCATATTTTGCCCAAACCCCCCTGCAGTTTTCAAATTGACTGAAATGTCGGAAATTTGACTCCTGAGCGTGATTTTTGAGCCGAATTCCGACTCTCTGCACCTATTTTCAGTTTCAAATTACGACGTTTCATACCGAAAATATGCTAATAACTGAAAACGGCGATGGGTCATATTTTGCCCAAACCCCCCTGCTGTTTTTAAAATGTCTGAAATGTTGTAAATTTGACTCCTGACCATGATTTTTGAGCCGAATTCTGACTCTCTGCATCTATTTTCAGTTTCAAATTTCGACGTTTCATACCGAAAATATGCCACTTACTGAAAACGGCGATGGGCCATATTTTGCCCAAACCCCCCCCTGCAGTTTTTAAAATGTCTGAAATTTTGGAAATTTGACTCCTGAGCGTGATTTTTGAGCCGAATTCTGACTCTCAGCACCTATTTTCAGTTTCAAATTACGACGTTTCATACCGAAAATACGCCAATTACTGTAAACGGCGATGGGTCATATTTTGCCCAAACCCCCCTGCAGTTTTCAAAATGTCTGAAATGTCGGAAATTTGACTCCTGAGCATGATTTTTTATCCGAATTCTGACTCTCTGCACCTATTTTCAGTTTCAAATTACGATTTTATATAGCGAAAATATGCCAATTACCTAAAACGGCAATGGGTCATATTTTGCCCAAACCCCCCTGCAGTTTTCAAAATGTCTGAAATGTCGGAAATTTGACTCCTGTGCGTGATTTTTTATCTGAATTCTGACTCTCTGCACCTATTTTCAGTTTCAAATTACGACTTTTTATACCGAAAATATGCCAATTACTGAAAACGGCGATGGGTCATATTTTGCCCAAACCCCTGCTGCAGTTTTCAAAATGTCTGAAATGACGGAAATTTGACTCCTGAGCGTGATTTTTGAGCCGAATTCTGACTCTGCACCTATTTTCAGTTTCAAATTACGTCGTTTCATACTGAAAATATGCCAATTACTGTAAACGGCGATGGGTCATATTTTGCCCAAACCCCACTGCAGTTTTCAAAATGTCTGAAATGTCGGAAATTTGACTCCTGAGCGGGATTTTTGAGCCGAATTCTGACTCTCTGCACCTATTTTCAGTTTCAAATTACGAATTTTTATACCGAAAATATTCCAATTACTGAAAACAGCGATTGGTCATATTTTGCACAAACCCCCCTGCAGTTTTCAAAATGACTGAAATGTCGGAAATTTGACTCCTGAGCGTGATTTTTGAGCCGAATTCCGACTCTCTGCCCCTATTTTCAGTTTCAAATTACGACGTTTCATAACGAAAATATGCCAATAACTGAAAACGGCGATGGGTCATATTTTGCCGAAACCCCCCTGCTGTTTTTAAAATGTCTGAAATGTCGTAAATTTGACTCCTGAGCATGATTTTTGAGCCGAATTCTGACTCTCTGCACCTATTTTCAGTTTCAAATTACGACGTTTCATACCGAAAATATGGAAATTACTGAAAACGGCGATGGGTCATATTTTGCCCAAACCCCCCTGCAGTTTTCAAAATGTCTGAAATGTCGGAAATTTGACTCCTGAGCGCTATTTTTGAGCCGAATTCTGACTCTCTGCACCTATTTTCAGTTTCAAATTACGACTTTTTATACCGAAAATATTCCAATTACTGAAAACGGCGATGGGTCATATTTTGCCCAAACCCCCCTGCAGTTTTCAAAATGTCTGAAGTGTCGAAAATTTGACTCCTGAGGGTGATTTTTGAGTCGAATTCTGACTCTCTGCACCTATTTTCAGTTTCAAATTACGACTTTTTATACAGAAAATATTCCAATTACTGAAAACGGCGATGGGTCCTATTTTGCCCAAACCCCCCTGCAGTTTTCAAAATGTCTGAAATGTCGGAAATTTGACTCCTGAGCGTGATTTTTCAGCCGAATTCTGACTCTCTGCACCTATTTTCAGTTTCAAATTACGACTCTTTATACCGAAAATATTCCAATTACTGAAAACAGCGATGGGTCATATTTTGCCCAAACCCCCCTGCAGTTTTCAAAATGTCTGAAATGTCGGAAATTTGACTCCTGAGCGTGATTTTTGAGCCGAATTCTGACTCCCTGCACCTATTTTCAGTTTCAAATTACGACTTTTTATACAGAAAATATTCCAATTACTGAAAACGGCGATGGGTCCTATTTTGCCCAAACCCCCCTGCAGTTTTCAAAATGTCTGAAATGTCGGAAATTTGACTCCTGAGCGTGATTTTTGAGCCGAATTCTGACTCTCTGCACCTATTTTCAGTTTCAAATTACGACTCTTTATACCGAAAATATTCCAATTACTGAAAACAGCGATGGGTCATATTTTGCCCAAACCCCCCTGCAGTTTTCAAAATGACTGAAATGTTGGAAATTTGACTCCTGAGCGTGATTTTTGAGCCGAATTCCGACTCTCTGCACCTATTTTCAGTTTCAAATTACGACGTTTCATACTGAAAATATGCCAATTACTGTAAACGGCGATGGGTCATATTTTGCCCAAACCCCACTGCAGTTTTCAAAATGTCTGAAATGTCGGAAATTTGACTCCTGAGCGCGATTTTTGAGCCGAATACTGACTCTCTGCACCTATTTTCAGTTTCAAATTACGACTTTTTATACCGAAAATATTCCAATTACTGAAAACAGCGATGGGTCATATTTTGCCCAAACCCCCCTGCAGTTTTCAAATTGACTGAAATGTCGGAAATTTGACTCCTGAGCGTGATTTTTGAGCCGAATTCCGACTCTCTGCACCTATTTTCAGTTTCAAATTACGACGTTTCATACCGAAAATATGCTAATAACTGAAAACGGCGATGGGTCATATTTTGCCCAAACCCCCCTGCTGTTTTTAAAATGTCTGAAATGTCGTAAATTTGACTCCTGACCATGATTTTTGAGCCGAATTCTGACTCTCTGCATCTATTTTCAGTTTCAAATTTCGACGTTTCATACCGAAAATATGCCACTTACTGAAAACGGCGATGGGCCATATTTTGCCCAAACCCCCCCCTGCAGTTTTTAAAATGTCTGAAATTTTGGAAATTTGACTCCTGAGCGTGATTTTTGAGCCGAATTCTGACTCTCAGCACCTATTTTCAGTTTCAAATTACGACGTTTCATACCGAAAATACGCCAATTACTGTAAACGGCGATGGGTCATATTTTGCCCAAACCCCCCTGCAGTTTTCAAAATGTCTGAAATGTCGGAAATTTGACTCCTGAGCATGATTTTTTATCCGAATTCTGACTCTCTGCACCTATTTTCAGTTTCAAATTACGATTTTATATAGCGAAAATATGCCAATTACCTAAAACGGCAATGGGTCATATTTTGCCCAAACCCCCCTGCAGTTTTCAAAATGTCTGAAATGTCGGAAATTTGACTCCTGTGCGTGATTTTTTATCTGAATTCTGACTCTCTGCACCTATTTTCAGTTTCAAATTACGACTTTTTATACCGAAAATATGCCAATTACTGAAAACGGCGATGGGTCATATTTTGCCCAAACCCCTGCTGCAGTTTTCAAAATGTCTGAAATGACGGAAATTTGACTCCTGAGCGTGATTTTTGAGCCGAATTCTGACTCTGCACCTATTTTCAGTTTCAAATTACGTCGTTTCATACTGAAAATATGCCAATTACTGTAAACGGCGATGGGTCATATTTTGCCCAAACCCCACTGCAGTTTTCAAAATGTCTGAAATGTCGGAAATTTGACTCCTGAGCGGGATTTTTGAGCCGAATTCTGACTCTCTGCACCTATTTTCAGTTTCAAATTACGAATTTTTATACCGAAAATATTCCAATTACTGAAAACAGCGATTGGTCATATTTTGCACAAACCCCCCTGCAGTTTTCAAAATGACTGAAATGTCGGAAATTTGACTCCTGAGCGTGATTTTTGAGCCGAATTCCGACTCTCTGCCCCTATTTTCAGTTTCAAATTACGACGTTTCATAACGAAAATATGCCAATAACTGAAAACGGCGATGGGTCATATTTTGCCGAAACCCCCCTGCTGTTTTTAAAATGTCTGAAATGTCGTAAATTTGACTCCTGAGCATGATTTTTGAGCCGAATTCTGACTCTCTGCACCTATTTTCAGTTTCAAATTACGACGTTTCATACCGAAAATATGGAAATTACTGAAAACGGCGATGGGTCATATTTTGCCCAAACCCCCCTGCAGTTTTCAAAATGTCTGAAATGTCGGAAATTTGACTCCTGAGCGCTATTTTTGAGCCGAATTCTGACTCTCTGCACCTATTTTCAGTTTCAAATTACGACTTTTTATACCGAAAATATTCCAATTACTGAAAACGGCGATGGGTCATATTTTGCCCAAACCCCCCTGCAGTTTTCAAAATGTCTGAAGTGTCGAAAATTTGACTCCTGAGGGTGATTTTTGAGTCGAATTCTGACTCTCTGCACCTATTTTCAGTTTCAAATTACGACTTTTTATACAGAAAATATTCCAATTACTGAAAACGGCGATGGGTCCTATTTTGCCCAAACCCCCCTGCAGTTTTCAAAATGTCTGAAATGTCGGAAATTTGACTCCTGAGCGTGATTTTTCAGCCGAATTCTGACTCTCTGCACCTATTTTCAGTTTCAAATTATGACTTTTTATACCGAAAAAATGCCAATTACTGAAAACGGCGATGGGACATATTTTGCCCAAACCCCCCCGCAGTTTTCAAAATGTCTGAAATGTCAGAAATTTGACTCCTGAGCGTGATTTTTGAGCCGAATTTTGACTCTCTGCACCTATTTTCAGTTTCAAATTGCGACTTTTTATACCGAAAATATGCCAATTACTGAAAACGGCGATGGGTCATATTTTGCCCAAACCCCCCTGCAGTTTTCAAAATGTCTGAAATGTCGTAAATTTGACTCCTGGGAGTGATTTTTGAGCCGAATTCTGACTCTCTGCACCTATTTTCAGTTTCAAATTACGACGTTTCATACCGAAAATATGGAAATTACTGTAAACAGCGATAGGTTATATTTTGCCCAAACACCCCTGCAGTTTTCAAAATGTCTGAAATGTCGGAAATTTGACTCCTGAGCATGATTTTTGAGCCGAATTCTAACTCTCTCTGCACCTATTTTCAGTTTCAAATTACGACTCTTTATACCGAAAATATTCCAATTACTGAAAACAGCGATGGGTCATATTTTGCCCAAACCCCCCTGCAGTTTTCAAAATGTCTGAAATGTCGGAAATTTGACTCCTGAGCGTGATTTTTGAGCCGAATTCTGACTCTCTGCACCTATTTTCAGTTTCAAATTACGACGTTTCATACCGAAAATATGCCAATTACTGTAAACGGCGATGGGTCATATTTTGCCCAAACCCCCCTACAGTTTTCAAAATATCTGAAATGTCGGAAATTTGACTCCTGAGCGTGATTTTTGAGCCGAATTCTGACTCTCTGCACCTATTTTCCGTTTCAAATTACGAATTTTTATACCGAAAATATTCCAATTAATGAAAACGGCGATGGGTCATATTTTGCCCAAACCCCCCTGCAGTTTTCAAAATGTCTGAAATGTCGGAAATTTGAATCCTGAGCGTGATTTTTGAGCCGAATTCTGACTCTCTGCACCTATTTTCAGTTTCAAATTACGACTTTTTATACCGAAAATATTCCAATTACTGAAAACGGCGATGGGTCATATTTTGCCCAAACCCCCCTGCAGTTTTCAAAATGTCTGAAATGTCAGAAATTTGACTCCTGAGCATGATTTTTCAGCCGAATTAAGACTCTCTGCACCTATTTTCAGTTTCAAATTACGACTTTTTATACCGAAAATATGCCAATTACTGAAAACGGCGATTGGTCATATTTTGCCCAAACCCCCCCGCAGTTTTCAAAATGTCTGAAATGTCGGAAATGTGACTCCTGAGCGTGATTTCTGAGCTGAATTCTGACTCTCTCCACCTATTTTCAGTTTCAAATTGCGACTTTTTATACCGAAAATATGCCAATTACTGAAAACAACGATGGGTCATATTTTGCCCAAACACCCCTGCAGTTTTCAAAATGTCTGTAATGTCGGAAATTTGACTCCTGAGCATGATTTTTTATCCGAATTCTGACTCTCTGCACCTATTTTCAGTTTCAAATTACGATCTTATATAGCAAAAATATGCCAATTACCTAAAACGGCAATGGGTCATATTTTGCCCAAACCCCCCTGCAGTTTTCAAAATGTCTGAAATGTGGGAAATTTGACTCCTGAGCGTGATTTTTTATCTGAATTCTGACTCTCTGCACCTATTTTCAGTTTCAAATTACGACGTTTCATACCGAAAATATGGAAATTACTGTAAACGGCGATGGGTCATATTTTGCCCAAACACCCCTGCAGTTTTCAAAATGTCTGAAATGTCGGAAATTTGACTCCTGAGCGTGATTTTTGAGCCGAATTCTGACTCTCTGCACCTATTTTCAATTTCAAATTACGACTTTTTATACGGAAAATATGCCAATTACTGAATACGGCGATGGGTCATATTTTGCCCAAACCCCCCTGCAGTTTTCAACATGTCTGAAATGTCATAAATTTGACTCCCGAGTGTGATTTTTGAGCCGAATTCTGACTCTCTGCACCTATTTTCAGTTTCAAATTACGAATTTTTATACCGAAAATATGCCAATTACTGAAAACGGCAATGGGTCATATTTTGCCCAAACCCCCCTGCAGTTTTCAAAATGTCTGAAATGTCGGAAATTTGACTCCTGAGCGTGATTTTTGAGCCGAATTCTGACTCTCTGCACCTATTTTCAGTTTCAAAATACGACTTTTTATACCGAAAATATGCCAATTACTGAAAACGGCGATGGGTCATATTTTGCCCAAACCCCTGCTGCAGTTTTCAAAATGTCTGAAATGACGGAAATTTGATTCCTGAGCGTGATTTTTGAGCCGAATTCTGACTCTCTGCACCTATTTTCAGTTTCAAATTACGTCGTTTCATACTGAAAATATGCCAATTACTGTAAACGGCGATGGGTCATATTTTGCCCAAACCCCACTGCAGTTTTCAAAATGTCTGAAATGTCGGAAATTTGACTCCTGAGAGCGATTTTTGAGCCAAATTCTGACTCTCTGCACCTATTTTCAGTTTCAAATTACGACTTTTTATACCGAAAATATTCCAATTACTGAAAACAGCGATTGGTCATATTTTGCCCATACCCCCCCTGCAGTTTTCAAAATGACTGAAATGTCGGAAATTTGATTCCTGAGCGTGATTTTTGAGCCGAATTCCGACTCTCTGACCCTATTTTCAGTTTCAAATTACGACGTTTCATACCGAAAATATGCCAATAACTGAAAACGGCGATGGGTCATATTTTGCCGAAACCCCCCTGCTGTTTTTAAAATGTCTGTAATGTCGTAAATTTGACTCCTGAGCATGATTTTTGAGCCGAATTCTGACTCTCTGCACCTATTTTCAGTTTCAAATTACGACGTTTCATAACGAAAATATGCCAATTACTGTAAACGGCGATGGGTCATATTTTGCACAAACCCCCCTGCAGTTTTCAAAATGTCTGAAATGTCGGAAATTTGACTCCTGAGCGTGATTTTTGAGCCGAATTCTGACTCTCTGCACCTATTTTCAGTTTCAAATTACGACTTTTTATACAGAAAATATTCCAATTACTGAAAACGGCGATGGGTCATATTTTGCCCAAACCCCCCCGCAGTTTTCAAAATGTCTGAAATGTCGGAAATTTGACTCCTGAGCGTGATTTTTGAGCCGAATTCTGACTCTCTGCACTTATTTTCAGTTTCAAATTGCGACTTTTTATACCGAAAATATGCCAATTACTGAAAACGGCGATGGGTCATATTTTGCCCAAACCCCCCTGCAGTTTTCAAAATGTCTGAAATGTCGTAAATTTGACTCCTGAGAGTGATTTTTGAGCCGAATTCTGACTCTCTGCACCTATTTTCAGTTTCAAATTACGACGTTTCATACCGAAAATATGGAAATTACTGTAAACAGCGATGGGTCATATTTTGCCCAAACACCCCTGCAGTTTTCAAAATGTCTGAAATGTCGGAAATTTGACTTCTGAGCGTGATTTTTGAGCCGAATTCTGACTCTCTGCCTCTATTTTCAGTTTCAAATTACGACTCTTTATACCGAAAATATTAAAATTACTGAAAACAGCGATGGGTCATATTTTGCCCAAACCCCCCCTGCAGTTTTCAAAATGACTGAAATGTTGGAAATTTGACTCCTGAGCGTGATTTTTGAGCCGAATTCCGACTCTCTGCACCTATTTTCTGTTTCAAATTACGATGTTTCATACCGAAAATATGCCAATAACTGAAAACGGCGATTGGTCATATTTTGCCCAAACCCCCCTGCAGTTTTTAAAATGTCTGAAATGTCGTAAATTTGACTCCTGAGCATGATTTTTTATCCGAATTCTGACTCTCTGCACCTATTTTCAGTTTCAAATTACGATTTTTTATAGCGAAAATATGCCAATTACTGAAAATGGCAATAGGTCATATTTAGCCCAAACCCCCTGCAGTTTTCAAAATGTCTGAAATGTCGGAAATTTGACTCCTGAGCGTGATTTTTTATCTGAATTCTGACTCTCTGCACCAATTTTCAGTTTCAATTTACGACGTTTCATACCGAAAATATGCCAATTACTGTAAACGGCGATGGGTCATATTTTGCCCAAACCCCCCTGCAGTTTTCAAAATGTCTGAAATGTCGGAAATTTGACTCCTGAGCGTGATTTTTGAGCCGAATGCTGACCCTCTGCACCTATTTTCATTTTCAAATTACGACTTTTTATACCGAAAATATGCCAATTACTGAAAAAAGCGATAGGTCATATTTTGGCCAAACCCCCCTGCAGTTTTCAAAATTTCTGAAAAGTCGGGAATTTGACTCCTGAGCGTAATTTTAGAGCCGAATTCTGACTCTCTGCACCTATTTTCAGTTTCAAATTACGACGTTTCATACCGAAAATATGCCAATTACTGAAAACGGCGATGGGTCATATTTTGCCCAAACCCACCTGCAGTTTTTAAAATGTCTGAAATGTCGGAAATTTGACTCCTGAGCGTGATTTTTGAGCCGAATTCTGACTTTCTGCACCTATTTTCAGTTTCAAATTACGAAGTGTCGTACCGAAAATATGCAAATTACTGAAAACGGCGATGGGTCATATTTTGCCCAAACCCCCCTGCAGTTTTTAAAATGTCTGAAATGTCGGAAATTTGACTCCTGAGCGTGATTTTTGAGCCGAATTCTGACTCTCTGCACCTATTTTCAGTTTCAAATTACGTTTCATACCGAAAATATGCCAATTACTGTAAACGGATGGGTCATATTTTGCCCAAACTCCCCTGCAGTTTTCAAAATGTCTGAAATGTCGGAAATTTGACTCCTGAGCGTGATTTTTTATCCGAATTCTGACTCTCTGCACCAATTTTCAGTTTCAAATTACGAATTTTTATACCGAAAATATGCCAATTGCTGAAAACGGCGATGGGTCATATTTTGCCCAAACCCCCTATGCAGTTTTCAAAATGTCTGAAATGTCGGAAATTTGACTCCTGAGCGTGATTTTTGAGCCGAATTCTGACTCTCTGCACCTATTTTTAGTTTCAAATTACGACTTTTTATACCGAAAATATGCCAATTACTGAAAACAGCGATGGGTCATATTTTGCCCAAACCCCCCTGCAGTTTTCAAAATGTCTGAAATGTCGGAAATTTGACTCCTGAGCGTGATTTTTGAGCCGAATTCTAACTCACTGCACCTATTTTCAGTTTCAAATTACGACGTTTCATACCGAAAATATGCCAATTACTCTAAACGGTGATGGGTCATATTTTGCCCAAACCCCCCTGCAGTTTTCAAAATGTCTGAAATGTCGGAAATTTGACTCCTGAGCGTGATTTTTGAGCCGAATTCAGACTCTGTGCACCTATTTTCAGTTTCAAATTACGAAGTTTTATACCGAAAATATGCCAATTACTGAAAACGGCGAAGGGTTATATTTTGCCCAAACCCCCCCTGCAGTTTTCAAAATGTCTGAAATGTCGGAAATTTGACTCTTGAGCATGATTTTTGAGCCGAATTCTGACTCTCTGCA
This sequence comes from Procambarus clarkii, assembly GCF_040958095.1. NCBI lineage: Eukaryota > Metazoa > Arthropoda > Malacostraca > Decapoda > Cambaridae > Procambarus > Procambarus clarkii. The sequence goes on from NW_027189202.1 coordinate 504,840, forward strand.
CCTATTTTCAGTTTCAAATTACGACGTTTCATACCGAAAATATGCCAATTACTGAAAACAGCGATGGGTCATATATTGCCCAAACCCCCCTGCAGTTTTTAAAATGTCTGAAATGTCGGAAATTTGACTCCTGAGCGTGATTTTTGAGCCGAATTCTGAATCTCTGCACCTATTTTCAGTTTCAAATTACGACGTTTCAAACCGAAAATATGCCAATTACTGTAAACGGATGGGTCATATTTTGCCCAAACCCCCCTGCAGTTTTCAAAATGTCTGAAATGTCGGAAATTTGACTCCTGAGCGTGATTTTTTATCCGAATTCTGACTCTCTGCACCTTTTTTCAGTTTCAAACTACGAATTTTTATACCGAAAATATGCCAATTGCTGAAAACGGCGATGGGTCATATTTTGCCCAAACCCCCCTGCAGTTTTCAGAATGTCTGAAATGTCGGAAATTTGACTCCTGAGCGTGATTTTTGAGCCGAATTCTGACTCTCTGCACCTATTTTTAGTTTCAAATTACGACTTTTTATACCGAAAATATGCCAATTACTCTAAACAGCGATGGGTCATATTTTGCCCAAACCCCCCTGCAGTTTTCAAAATGTCTGAAATGTCGGAAATTTGACTCCTGAGCGTGACTTTCGAGCCGAATTCAGACTCTGTGCACCTATTTTCAGTTTCAAATTACGATGTTTTATACCGAAAATATGCCAATTACTGAAAACGGCGATGGGTCATATTTTGCCCAAACCCCCCTGCAGTTTTTAAAATGTCTGAAATGTCGGAAATTTGACTCTTGAGCGTGATTTTTGAGCCGAATTCTGACTCTCTGCACCTATTTTCAGTTTCAAATTACGACGTTTCATACCGAAAATATGCCAATTACTGTAAACGGATGGGTCATATTTTGCCCATACCCCCCTGCAATTTTCAAAATGTCTGAAATGTCGGAAATTTGACTACTGAGCGTGATTTTTTATCCGAATTCTGATTCTCTGCACCTATTTTCAGTTTCAAATTACGAATTTTTATACCGAAAATATGCCAATTGCTGAAAACGGCGATGGGTCATATTTTGCCCAAACCCCCATGCAGTTTGCAGAATGTATGAAATGTCGGAAATTTGACTCCTGAGCGTGATTTTTGAGCCGAATTCTGACTCTCTGCACCTATTTTCAGTTTCAAATTACGACGTTTCATACCAAAAATATGCCAATTACTGAAAACAGCGATGGGTCATATTTTGACCAAACCCCCCTGCATTTTTCAAAATGTCTGAAATGTCGGAAATTTGACTCCTGAGCGTGATTTTTGAGCCGAATTCTGAATCTCTGCAACTTTTTTCAGTTTCAAATTACGATGTTTCATACCGAAAATATGCCAATTACTGTACACGGATGGGTCATATTTTGCCCAAACCCCCCAGCAGTTTTCAAAATGTCTGAAATGTCGGAAATTTGACTCCTGAGCGTGATTTTTGAGCCGAATTCTAACTCACTGCACCTATTTTCAGTTTCAAATTACGACGTTTCATACCGAAAATATGCCAATTACTCTAAACGGTGATGGGTCATATTTTGCCCAAACCCCCCTGCAGTTTTCAAAATGTCTGAAATGTCGGAAATTTGACTCCTGAGCGTGATTTTTGAGCCGAATTCAGACTCTGTGCACCTATTTTCAGTTTCAAATTACGAAGTTTTATACCGAAAATATGCCAATTACTGAAAACGGCGAAGGGTTATATTTTGCCCAAACCCCCCCTGCAGTTTTCAAAATGTCTGAAATGTCGGAAATTTGACTCTTGAGCATGATTTTTGAGCCGAATTCTGAATCTCTGTACCTATTTTCAGTTTCAAATTACGACGTTTCAAACCGAAAATATGCCAATTACTGTAAACGGATGGGTCATATTTTGTCCAAACCCCCCTGCAGTTTTCAAAATGTCTGAAATGTCGGAAATTTGACTCCTGAGCGTGATTTTTTATCCGAATTCTGACTCTCTGCACCTATTTTTAGTTTCAAATTACGACTTTTTATACCGAAAATATGCCAATTACTCTAAACGGCGATGGGTCATATTTTGCCCAAACCCCCCTGCAGTTTTCAAAATGTCTGAAATGTCGGAAATTTGACTCCTGAGCGTGACTTTCGAGCCGAATTCAGACTCTGTGCACCTATTTTCAGTTTCAAATTACGATGTTTTATACCGAAAATATGCCAATTACTGAAAACGGCGATAGGTCATATTTTGCCCAAACCCCCCTGCAGTTTTTAAAATGTCTGAAATGTCGGAAATTTGAGTCTTGAGCGTGATTTTTGAGCCGAATTCTGACTCTCTGCACCTATTTTCAGTTTCAAATTACGACGTTTCATACCGAAAATATGCCAATTACTGTAAACGGATGGGTCATATTTTGCCCATACCCCCCTGCAATTTTCAAAATGTCTGAAATGTCGGAAATTTGACTACTGAGCGTGATTTTTTATCCGAATTCTGATTCTCTGCACCTATTTTCAGTTTCAAATTACGAATTTTTATACCGAAAATATGCCAATTGCTGAAAACGGCGATGGGTCATATTTTGCCCAAACCCCCATGCAGTTTGCAGAATGTCTGAAATGTCGGAAATTTGACTCCTGAGCGTGATTTTTGAGCCGAATTCTGACTCTCTGCACCTATTTTCAGTTTCAAATTACGACGTTTCATACCGAAAATATGCCAATTACTGAAAACAGCGATGGGTCATATTTTGACCAAACCCCCCTGCAGTTTTCAAAATGTCTGAAATGTCGGAAATTTGACTCCTGAGCGTGATTTTTGAGCCGAATTCTGAATCTCTGCAACTTTTTTCAGTTTCAAATTACGATGTTTCATACCGAAAATATGCCAATTACTGTAAACGGATGGGTCATATTTTGCCCAAACCCCCCAGCAGTTTTCAAAATGTCTGAAATGTCGGAAATTTGACTCCTGAGCGTGATTTTTTATCCGGATTCTGACTCTCTGCACCTATTTTCAGTTTCAAATTACGAATTTTTATACCGAAAATATGTCAATTGCTGAAAACGGCGATGGGTCATATTTTGCCCAAACCCCCCTGCAGTTTTCAAAATGTCTGAAATGTCGTAAATTTGACTCCTGAGAGTGATTTTTGAGCCGAATTCTGACTCTCTGCACCTATTTTCAGTTTCAAATTACGACGTTTCATACAGAAAATATGGAAATTACTGTAAACAGCGATGGGTCATATTTTGCCCAAACCCCCCTGCAGTTTTCAAAATGTCTGAAATGTCGGAAATTTGACTCCTGAGCGTGATTTTTGAGCCGAATTTTGACTCTCTGCACCTATTTTCTGTTTCAAATTACGATTCTTTATACCGAAAATATTCCAATTACTGAAAACAGCGATGGGTCATATTTTGCCCAAACCCCCCTGCAGTTTTCAAAATGACTGAAATGTTGGAAATTTGACTCCTGAGCGTGTTTTTTGAGCCGAATTCCGACTCTCTGCACCTATTTTCAGTTTCAAATTACGATGTTTCATACCGAAAATATGCCAATAACTGAAAACGGCGATGGGTCATATTTTGCCCAAACCCCCCTGGAGTTTTTAAAATGTCTGAAATGTCGTAAATTTGACTCCTGAGCATGATTTTTTATCCGAATTCTGACTCTCTGCACCTATTTTCAGTTTCAAACTACGATTTTTTATAGCGAAAATATGCCAATTACTGAAAACGGCAATAGGTCATATTTTGCCCAAACCCCCTGCAGTTTTCAAAATGTCTGAAATGTCGGAAATTTGACTCTTGAGCGTGATTTTTTATCTGAATTCTGACTCTCTGCACCTATTTTCAGTTTCAAATTACGAATTTTTATACCGAAAATATGTCAATTGCTGAAAACGGCGATGGGTCATATTTTGCCCAAACCCCCCTGCAGTTTTCAAAATGTCTGAAATGTCGTAAATTTGACTCCTGAGAGTGATTTTTGAGCCGAATTCTGACTCTCTGCACCTATTTTCAGTTTCAAATTACGACGTTTCATACCGAAAATATGGAAATTACTGTAAACAGCGATGGGTCATATTTTGCCCAAACCCCCCTGCAGTTTTCAAAATGTCTGAAATGTCGGAAATTTGACTCCTGAGCGTGATTTTTGAGCCGAATTTTGACTCTCTGCACCTATTTTCAGTTTCAAATTACGACTCTTTATACCGAAAATATTCCAATTACTGAAAACTGCGATGGGTCATATTTTGCCCAAACCCCCCTGCAGTTTTCAAAATGACTGAAATGTTGGAAATTTGACTCCTGAGCGTGATTTTTGAGACGAATTCCGACTCTCTGCACCTATTTTCAGTTTCAAATTACGATGTTTCATACCGAAAATATGCCAATTACTGTAAACGGATGGGTCATATTTTGCCCAAACCCCCCTGCAGTTTTTAAAATGTCTGAAATGTCGTAAATTTGACTCCTGAGCATGATTTTTTATCCGAATTCTGACTCTCTGCCCCTATTTTCAGTTTCAAACTACGATTTTTTATAGCGAAAATATGCCAATTACTGAAAACGGCAATAGGTCATATTTTGCCCAAACCCCCTGCAGTTTTCAAAATGTCTGAAATGTCGGAAATTTGACTCTTGAGCGTGATTTTTTATCTGAATTCTGACTCTCTGCACCAATTTTCAGTTTCAAATTACGAATTTTTATACCGAAAATATGCCAATTGCTGAAAACGGTGATGGGTCATATTTTGCCCAAACCCCCCTGCAGTTTTCAAAATGTCTGAAATGTCGAAAATTTGACTCCTGAGCATGATTTTTGAGCCGAATTCAGACTGTGTGCACCTATTTTCAGTTTCAAATTACGACGCTTCATACCGAAAATATGCCAATTACTGAAACCGGCGATGGGTCATTTTTTGCCCAAACCCCCCTGCAGTTTTCAAAATGTCTGAAATGTCGGAAATTTGACTCCTGAGCATGATTTTTGAGCCGAATTCTGACTCTCTGCACCTATTTTCAGTTTCAAATTACGACGTTTCATACCGAAAATATGCCAATTACTGAAAACAGCGATGGGTCATATTTTGACCAAACCCCCCTGCAGTTTTTAAAATGTCTGAAATGTCGGAAATTTGACTCCTGAGCGTGATTTTTTATCCGAATTCTGACTCTCTGCACCTATTTTCAGTTTCAAATTACGAATTTTTATTCCGAAAATATGCCAATTGCAGAAAACGGCGATGGGTCATATTTTGCCCAAACCCCCATGCAGTTTTTAAAATGTCAGAAATGTCGGAAATTTGACTCCTGAGCGGGATTTTTGAGCCGAATTCTGACTCTCTGCACCTATTTTTAGTTTCAAATTACGACTTTTTATACCGAAAATATGTCAATTACTGAAAACAGCGATGGGTCATATTTTGCCCAAACCCCCCTGCAGTTTTCAAAATGTCTGAAATGTCGGAAATTTGACTCCTGAGCGTGACTTTCGAGCCGAATTCAGACTCTGTGCACCTATTTTCAGTTTCAAATTACGATGTTTTATACCGAAAATATGCCAATTACTGAAAACGGCGATGGGTCATATTTTGCCCAAACCCCCCTGCAGTTTTTAAAATGTCTGAAATGTCGGAAATTTGACTCCTGAGCGTGATTTTTGATCCGAATTCTGACTCTCTGCACCTATTTTCAGTTTCAAATTACGACGTTTCATACCGAAAATATGCCAATTACTGTAAACGGATGGGTCATATTTTGCCCAAACCCCCCTGCAATTTTCAAAATGTCTGAAATGTCGGAAATTTGACTACTGAGCGTGATTTTTTATCCGAATTCTGATTCTCTGCACCTATTTTCAGTTTCAAATTACGAATTTTTATACCGAAAATATGCCAATTGCTGAAAACGGCGATGGGTCATATTTTGCCCAAACCCCCATGCAGTTTTCAGAATGTCTGAAATGTCGGAAATTTGACTCCTGAGCGTGATTTTTGAGCCGAATTCTGACTCTCTGCACCTATTTTCAGTTTCAAATTACGACGTTTCATACTGAAAATATGCCAATTACTGAAAACAGCGATGGGTCATATTTTGACCAAACCCCCCTGCAGTTTTCAAAATGTCTGAAATGTCGGAAATTTGACTCCTGAGCGTGATTTTTGAGCCGAATTCTGAATCTCTGCAACTATTTTCAGTTTCAAATTATGACGTTTCATACCGAAAATATGCCAATTACTGTAAACGGATGGGTCATATTTTGCCCAAACCCCCCAGCAGTTTTCAAAATGTCTGAAATGTCGGAAATTTGACTCCTGAGCGTGATTTTTTATCCGAATTCTGACTCTCTGCACCTATTTTCAGTTTCAAATTACGAATTTTTATACCGAAAATATGCCAATTGCTGAAAACGGCGATGGGTCATATTTTGCCCAAACCCCCATGCAGTTTTCAAAATGTCTGATATGTCGGAAATCTGACTCCTGAGCGTGATTTTTGAGCCGAATTCTGACTCTCTGCACCTATTTTTAGTTTCAAATTACGACTTTTTATACCAAAAATATGCCAATTACTGAAAACAGCGATGGGTCATATTTTGCCCAATCCCCCCTGCAGTTTTCAAAATGTCTGAAATGTCGGAAATTTGACTCCTGAGCGTGATTTTTGATCCGAATTCTAACTCACTGCACCTATTTTCAGTTTCAAATTACGACGTTTCATACCGAAAATATGCCAATTACTCTAAACAGCGATGGGTCATATTTGGCCCAAACCCCCCTGCAGTTTTCAAAATGTCTGAAATGTCGGAAATTTGACTCTTGAGCGTGATTTTTGAGCCGAATTCTGAATCTCTGCACCTATTTTCAGTTTCAAATTTCGACGTTTCATACCGAAAATATGCCAATTACTGTAAACGGCGATAGGTCATATTTTGCCCAAACCCCCATGCAGTTTTCAAAATGTCTGAAATGTCGGAAATATGACTCCTGAGCGTGATTTTTGTATCCGAATTCTGACTCTCTGCACCTTCTTTCAGTTTCAAATTACGACTTTTTATACCGAAAATATGTCAATTACTGAAAACGGCGATGGGTCAAATTTTGCCCAAACCCCCCCTGCAGTTTTCAAAATGTCTGAAATGTCGAAAATTTGACTCCTGAGAGTGATTTTTGAGCCGAATCCTGACTCTCTGCACCTATTTTCAGTTTCAAATTACGACGTTTCATACCGAAAATATGCCAATTACTGAAAACGGCGATGGATCATATTTTGCCCAAACCCACCTGCAGTTTTTAAAATGTCTGAAATGTCGGAAATTTGACTCCTGAGCGTGATTTTTTATCCGAATTCTGACTCTCTGCACCTATTTTCAGTTTCAAATTACGACTTTTTATACTGAAAATATACCAATTATTGAAAATGGCGATGGGTTATATTTTGCCCAAACCCCCCTGCAGTTTTCAAAATGTCTGAAATGTCGGAAATTTGACTCCTGAGCGTGATTTTTGAGCCGAATTCTGACTCTCTGCACCTATTTTCAGTTTCAAATTACGACGGTTCATACCGAAAATATGCCAATTACTGAAAACGGCGAGGGGTCATATTTTGACCAAACCCCCGTGCAGTTTTCAAAATGTCTGAAATGTTGGAAATTTGACTCCTGAGCGTAATTTTTGAGCCGAATTCTGACTCTCTGCACCTATTTTCAGTTTCAAATTACGACGTTTCATACCGAAAATATGCCAATTACTGTAAACGGCGATGGGTCATATTTTGCCCAAACCCACCTGCAGTTTTTAAAATGTCTGAAATGTCGGAAATTTGACTCCTGAGCGTGATTTTTTATCCGAATTCTGACTTTCTGCACCTATTTTCAGTTTCAAATTACGACGTTTCGTACCGAAAATATGCAAATTACTGAAAACGGCGATGGGTCATATTTTGCCCAAACCCCCCTGCAGTTTTTAAAATGTCTGAAATGTCGGAAATTTGACTCCTGAGCGTGATTTTTGAGCCGAATTCTGACTCTCTGCACCTATTATCAGTTTCAAATTACGTTTCATACCGAAAATATGCCAATTACTGTAAACGGATGGGTCATATTTTGCCCAAACCCCCCTGCAGTTTTCAAAATGTCTGAAATGTCGGAAATTTGACTCCTGAGCGTGATTTTTTATCCGAATTCTGACTCTCTGCACCAATTTTCAGTTTCAAATTACGAATTTTTATACCGAAAATATGCCAATTGCTGAAAACGGCGATGGGTCATATTTTGCCCAAACCCCCATGCAGTTTTCAAAATGTCTGAAATGTCGGAAATTTGACTCCTGAGCGTGATTTTTGAGCCGAATTCTGACTCTCTGCACCTATTTTTAGTTTCAAATTACGACTTTTTATACCGAAAATATGCCAATTACTGAAAACAGCGATGGGTCATATTTTGCCCAAACCCCCCTGCAGTTTTCAAAATGTCTGAAATGTCGGAAATTTGACTCCTGAGCGTGATTTTTGAGCCGAATTCTGACTCTCTGCACCTATTTTCAGTTTCAAATTACGACGTTTCATACCGAAAATATGCCAATTACTCTAAACGGTGATGGGTCATATTTTGCCCAAACCCCCCTGTAGTTTTCAAAATGTCTGAAATGTCGGAAATTTGACTCCTGAGCGTGATTTTTGAGCCGAATTCAGACTCTGTGCACCTATTTTCAGTTTCAAATTACGACGCTTCATACCGAAAATATGCCAATTACTGAAACCGGCGATGGGTCATTTTTTGCCCAAACCCCCCTGCAGTTTTCAAAATGTCTGAAATGTCGGAAATTTGACTCTTGAGCGTGATTTTTGAGCCGAATTCTGACTCTCTGCACCTATTTTCAGTTTCAAATTACGACGTTTCATACCGAAAATATGCCAATTACTGAAAACAGCGTTGGGTCATATTTTGACCAAACCCCCCTGCAGTTTTTAAAATGTCTGAAATGTCGGAAATTTGACTCGTGAGCGTGATTTTTGAGCCGAATGCTGACTCTCTGCACCTATTTTCAGTTTCAAATTACGTTTCATACCGAAAATATGCCAATTACTGTAAACGGATGGGTCATATTTTGCCCAAACCCCCTTGCAGTTTTCAAAATGTCTGAAATGTCGGAAATTTGACTCCTGAGCGTGATTTTTTATCCGAATTCTGACTCTCTGCACCTATTTTCAGTTTCAAATTACGAATTTTTATTCCGAAAATATGCCAATTGCAGAAAACGGCGATGGGTCATATTTTGCCCAAACCCCCATGCAGTTTTCAAAATGTCAGAAATGTCGGAAATTTGACTCCTGAGCGGGATTTTTGAGCCGAATTCTGACTCTCTGCACCTATTTTTAGTTTCAAATTACGACTTTTTATACCGAAAATATGCCAATTACTGAAAACAGCGATGGGTCATATTTTGCCCAAAACCCCCCTGCAGTTTTCAAAATGTCTGAAATGTCGGAAATTTGACTCCTGAGCGTGACTTTCGAGCCGAATTCAGACTCTGTGCACCTATTTTCAGTTTCAAATTACGATGTTTTATACCGAAAATATGCCAATTACTGAAAACAGCGATGGGTCATATTTTGCCCAAAACCCCCCTGCAGTTTTCAGAATGTCTGAAATGTCCAAAATTTGACTCTTGAGCGTGATTTTTGAGCCGAATTCTGACTCTCTGCACCTATTTTCAGTTCCAAATTACGACGTTTCATACCGAAAATATGCCAATTACTGTAAACGGATGGGTCATATTTTGCCCAAACCCCCCTGCAATTTTCAAAATGTCTGAAATGTCGGAAATTTGACTACTGAGCGTGATTTTTTATCCGAATTCTGATTCTCTGCACCTATTTTCAGTTTCAAATTACGAATTTTTATACCGAAAATATGCCAATTGCTGAAAACGGCGATGGGTCATATTTTGCCCAAACCCCCATGCAGTTTTCAGAATGTCTGAAATGTCGGAAATTTGACTCCTGAGCGTGATTTTTGAGCCGAATTCTGACTCTCTGCACCTATTTTCAGTTTCAAATTACGACGTTTCATACCGAAAATATGCCAATTACTGAAAACAGCGATGGGTCATATTTTGACCAAACCCCCCTGCAGTTTTCAAAATGTCTGAAATGTCGGAAATTTGACTCCTGAGCGTGATTTTTGAGCCGAATTCTGAATCTCTGCAACTATTTTCAGTTTCAAATTACGACGTTTCATACCGAAAATATGCCAATTACTGTAAACGGATGGGTCATATTTTGCCCAAACCCCCCAGCAGTTTTCAAAATGTCTGAAATGTCGGAAATTTGACTCCTGAGCGTGATTTTTTATCCGAATTCTGACTCTCTGCACCTATTTTCAGTTTCAAATTACGAATTTTTATACCGAAAATATGCCAATTGCTGAAAACGGCGATGGGTCATATTTTGCCCAAACCCCCATGCAGTTTTCAAAATGTCTGATATGTCGGAAATTTGACTCCTGAGCGTGATTTTTGAGCCGAATTCTGACTCTCTGCACCTATTTTTAGTTTCAAATTACGACTTTTTATACCAAAAATATGCCAATTACTGAAAACAGCGATGGGTCATATTTTGCCCAATCCCCCCTGCAGTTTTCAAAATGTCTGAAATGTCGGAAATTTGACTCCTGAGCGTGATTTTTGATCCGAATTCTAACTCACTGCACCTATTTTCAGTTTCAAATTACGACGTTTCATACCGAAAATATGCCAATTACTCTAAACAGCGATGGGTCATATTTTGCCCAAACCCCCCTGCAGTTTTCAAAATGTCTGAAATGTCGGAAATTTGACTCTTGAGTGTGATTTTTGAGCCGAATTCTGACTCTCTGCACCTATTTTCAGTTTCAAATTACGAAGTTTCATACCGAAAATATGCCAATTACTGAAAACAGCGATGGGTCATATTTTGCCCAAACCTCCCTGCAGTTTTTAAAATGTCTAAAATGTCGGAAATTTGACATCTGAGCGTGATTTTTGAGCCGAATTCTGAATCTCTGCACCTATTTTCAGTTTCAAATTTCGACGTTTCATACCGAAAATATGCCAATTACTGTAAACGGCGATAGGTCATATTTTGCCCAAACCCCCATGCAGTTTTCAAAATGTCTGAAATGTCGGAAATATGACTCCTGAGCGTGATTTTTGTATCCGAATTCTGACTCTCTGCACCTTCTTTCAGTTTCAAATTACGACTTTTTATACCGAAAATATGCCAATTACTGAAAACGGCGATGGGTCATATTTTGCCCAAACCCCCCTGCAGTTTTCAAAATGTCTGAAATGTCGAAAATTTGACTCTTGAGAGTGATTTTTGAGCCGAATCCTGACTCTCTGCACCTATTTTCAGTTTCAAATTACTACGTTTCATACCGAAAATATGCCAATTACTGAAAACGGCGATGGGTCATATTTTGCCCAAACCCACCTGCAGTTTTTAAAATGTCTGAAATGTCGGAAATTTGACTCCTGAGCGTGATTTTTTATCCGAATTCTGACTCTCTGCACCTATTTTCAGTTTCAAATTACGACTTTTTATACCGAAAATATACCAATTACTGAAAATGGCGATGGGTTATATTTTGCCCAAACCCCCCTGCAGTTTTCAAAATGTCTGAAATGTCGGAAATTTGACTCCTGAGCGTGATTTTTGAGCCGAATTCTGACTCTCTGCACCTATTTTCAGTTTCAAATTACGACGGTTCATACCGAAAATATGCCAATTACTGAAAACGGCGATGGGTCATATTTTGCCCAAACCCCCGTGCAGTTTTCAAAATGTCTGAAATGTTGGAAATTTGACTCCTGAGCGTGATTTTTGAGCCGAATTCTGACTCTCTGCACCTATTTTCAGTTTCAAATTACGACGTTTCATACCGAAAATATGCCAATTACTGTAAACGGCGATGGGTCATATTTTGCCCAAACCCCCCTGCAGTTTTCAAAATGTCTGAAATGTCGGAAATTTGACTCCTGAGCGTGATTTTTTATCCGAATTCTGACTCTCTGCACCTATTTTTAGTTTCAAATTACGAATTTTTATACCGAAAATATGCCAATTACTGAAAACGGTGATGGGTCATATTTTGCCCAAACCCCCCTGCAGTTTTCAAAATGTCTGAAATGTCGGACATTTGACTCCTGAGCGTGATTTTTGAGCATAATTCTGACTCTCTGCACCTATTTTCAGTTTCAAATTACGACTTTTTATACCGAAAATATGCCAATTACTGAAAACGGCAATGGGTCATATTTTGCCCAAACCCCCCTGCAGTTTTTAAAATGTCTGAAATGTCGGAAATTTGACTCCTGAGCGTGATTTTTTATCCGAATTCTGACTATCTGCACCTATTTTCAGTTTCAAATTACGAATTTTTATACCGAAAATATGCCAATTACTGAAAACGGCGATGGGTCAAATTTTGCCCAAACCCCCCTGCAGTTTTCAAAATGTCTGAAATGTCGTAAATTTGACTCCTGAGAGTGATTTTTGAGCCGAATTCTGACTCTCTGCACCTATTTTCAGTTTCAAATTACGACGTTTCATACCGAAAATATGGAAATTACTGAAAACGGCGATGGGTCATATTTTGCGCAAACACCCCAGCAGTTTTCAAAATGTCTGAAATGTCGGAAATTTGACTCCTTGGCGTGATTTTTGAGCCGAGTTCTGACTCTCTGCACCTCTTTTCAGTTTTAAATTACGACTTTTTATACCGAAAATATGCAAATTACTGAAAACGGCGATGGGTCATATTTTGCCCAAACCCACCTGCAGTTTTTAAAATGTCTGAAATGTCGGAAATTTGACTCCTGAGCGTGATTTTTTATCCGAATTCTGACTCTCTGCACCTATTTTCAGTTTCAAATTACGACTTTTTATACCGAAAATATGCCAATTACTGAAAACGGCGATGGGTCACATTTTGCCCAAACCCCCCTGCAGTTTTCAAAATGTCTTAAATGTCGGAAGTTGACTCCTGAGCGTGATTTTTGAGCCGAATTCTGACTCTCTGCACCTATTTTCAGTTTCAAATTACGACGTTTCATACCGAAAATATGCCAATTACTGAAAACGGCAAATGGTCATATTTTGCCCAAACCCCCCTGCAGTTTTTAAAATGTATGATATGTCGGAAATTTGACTCCTGAGCATGATTTTATATCCGAATTCTGACTCTCTGCACCTATTTTCAGTTTCAAATTACGACGTTTCATACCGAAAATATGCCAATTACTGAAAACAGCGATGGGCCATATTTTGCCCAAACCCCCCTGCAGTTTTTAAAATGTCTGAAATGTCAGAAATTTGACTCCTGAGCGTGATTTTTGAGCCGAATTCTGAATCTCTGCACCTATTTTCAGTTTCAAATTACGACGTTTCATACCGAAAATATGCCAAGTACTGTAAACGGCGATGGGTCATATTTTGCCCAAACCCCCCTGCAGTTTTCAAAATGTCTGAAATGTCAGAAATTTGACTCCTGAGCGTGATTTTTTATCCGAATTCTGACTCTCTGCACCTACTTTCAGTTTCAAATTACGACTTTTTATACCGAAAATATGCCAATTACTGAAAACGGCGATGGGTCATATTTTGCCCAAACCCCCCTGCAGTTTTTAAAATGTCTGAAATGTCGGAAATTTGACTCCTGAGCGTGATTTTTGAGCCGAATTCTGACTCTCTGCACCTATTTTCAGTTTCAAATTACGAATTTTTATACCGAAAATATGCCAATTACTGAAAACGGCGATGGGTCAAATTTTGCCCAAACCCCCTTGCAGTTTTCAAAATGTCTGAAATGTCGTAAATTTGACTCCTGAGAGTGATTTTTGAGCCGAATTCTGACTCTCTGCACCTATTTTCAGTTTCAAATTACGACGTTTCATACCGAAAATATGGAAATTACTGTAAACGGCGATGGGTCATATTTTGCGCAAACACCCCAGCAGTTTTGAAAATGTCTGAAATGTCGGAAATTTGACTCCTTGGCGTGATTTTTGAGCCGAGTTCTGACTCTCTGCACCTCTTCTCAGTTTTAAATTACGACTTTTTATACCGAAAATATGCCAATTACTGAAAACAGCGATGGGTCATATTTTGCCCAAACCCACCTGCAGTTTTTAAAATGTCTGAAATGTCGGAAATTTGACTCCTGAGCGTGATTTTTTATCCGAATTCTGACTCTCTGCACCTATTTATAGTTTCATATTACGATTTTTTTTACCGAAAATATGCCAATTACTGAAAACGGCGATGGGTCAAATTTTGCCCAAACCCCCCTGCAGTTTTCAAAATGTCTGAAATGTCGTAAATTTGACTCCTGAGAGTGATTTTTGAGCCGAATTCTGACTCTCTGCACCTATTTTCAGTTTCAAATTACGACGTTTCATACCGAAAATATGGAAATTACTGTAAACGGCGATGGGTCATATTTTGCGCAAACACCCCAGCAGTTTTGAAAATGTCTGAAATGTCGGAAATTTGACTCCTGAGCGTGATTTTTTATCCGAATTCTGACTCTCTGCACCTATTTTCAGTTTCAAATTACGACTTTTTATACCGAAAATATGCCAATTACTGAAAACGGCGATGGGTCACATTTTGCCCAAACCCCCCTGCAGTTTTCAAAATGTCTGAAATGTCGGAAGTTGACTCCTGATCGTGATTTTTGAGCCGAATTCTGACTCTCTGCACCTATTTTCAGTTTCAAATTACGACGTTTCATACCGAAAATATGCCAATTACTGAAAACGACGATAAGTCATATTTTGCCCAAACCCACCTGCAGTTTTTAAAATGTCTGAAATGTCGGAAATTTGACTCCTGAGCGTGATTTTTTATCCGAATTCTAACTCTCTGCACCTATTTTCAGTTTCAAATTACGACTTTTTATACCGAAAATATGCCAATTACTGAAAATGGTGATGGGTACATATTTTGCTCAAACCCCCCTGCAGTTTTCAAAATGTCTGAAATGTCGGAAATTTGACTCCTGAGCGTGATTTTTGAGCCGAATTCTGACTCTCTGCTCCTATTTTCAGTTTCAAATTACGATGTTTCATACCGAAAATATGCCAATTACTGAAAACGGCGATTGGTCATATTTTGCCAAAACCCCCCTGCAGTTTTCAAAATGTCTGAAATGTCGGAAATTTGACTCCTGAGTGTGATTTTTGAGCCGAATTCTGACTCTCTGCACCTATTTTCAGTTTCAAATAACGACGTTTCATACCGAAAATATGCCAATTACTGTAAACGGCGATGGGTCATATTTTGCCAAAACCCCCCTACAGTTTTCAAAATGTCTGAAATGTCGGAAATTTGACTCCTGAGCGTGATTTTTTATCCGAATTCTGACTCTCTGCACCTATTTTCAGTTTCAAATTACGACTTTTTATACCGAAAATATGCCAATAACTGAAAACGGACGATTGGTCATATTTTGCCCAAACCCCCCTGCAGTTTTCAAAATGTCTGAAATGTCAGAAATTTGACTCCTGAGCGTGATTTTTGAGCCGAATTCTGAATCTCTGCACCTATTTTCAGTTTCAAATTACGACGTTTCATACCGAAAATATGCCAATTACTGTAAACGGCGATGGGTCATGTTTTGCCCAAACCCCACTGCAGTATTCAAAATGTCTGAAATGTCGGAAATTTGACTCCTGAGCGTGATTTTTGAGCCGAATTCTGACTCTCTGCACCTATTTTCAGTTTCAAATTACGACTTTTTATACCGAAAATATGCCAATTACTAAAACGGCGATGGGTCATATTTTGCCCAAACCCCCCTGCAGTTTTCAAAATGTCTGAAATGTCGGAAGTTGACTCCAGAGCGTGATTTTTGAGCCGTACTCTGACTCTCTGCACCTATTTTCAGTTTCAAATTACGACGTTTTCATACCGAAAATAGGCCAATTACTGAAAACGGCGATGGGTCATATTTTGCCCAAACCCCCCTGCAGTTTTCAAAATGTCTGAAATGTCGGAAATTTGACTCCTGAGCGTGATTTTTTATCCGAATTCTGACTCTCTGCACCTATTTTCAGTTTCAAATTACGAATTTTTCATACCGAAAATATGCCAATTACTGAAAACGGCGATGGGTCATATTTTGCCCAAACCCCCCTGCAGTTTTCAAAATGTCTGAAATGTCGGAAATTTGACTCCTGAGCGTGATTTTTTATCCGAATTCTGACTCTCTGCACCTATTTTCAGTTTCAAATTACGACTTTTTATACCGAAAATATGCCAATTACTGAAAACGGCGATGGGTCACATTTTGCCCAAACCCCCCTGCAGTTTTCAAAATGTCTGAAATGTCGGAAGTTGACTCCTGAGCGTGATTTTTGAGCCGAATTCTGACTCTCTGCACCTATTTTCAGTTTCAAATTACGACGTTTCATACCGAAAATATGCCAATTACTGAAAACGGACGATTGGTCATATTTTGCCCAAACCCCCCTGCAGTTTTTAAAATGTCTGAAATGTCGGAAATTTGACTCCTGAGCGTGATTTTTTAGCCGAATTCTGACTCTCTGCACCTATTTTCAGTTTCAAATTACGACGTTTCATACCGAAAATATGCCAATTACTGAAACAGGCGATGGGTCATATTTTGCCCAAACCCCCCTGCAGTTTTCAAAATGTCTGAAATGTCGGAAATTTGACTCCTGAGCGTGATTTTTGAGCCGAATTCTGACTCTCTGCACCTATTTTCAGTTTCAAATTACGAATTTTTATACCGAAAATATGCCAATTACTGAAAACGGCGATGGGTCATATTTTGCCCAATACCCCCCTGCAGTTTTCAAAATGTCTGAAATGTCGGAAATTTGACTCCTGAGCGTGATTTTTGATCCGAATTCTGACTCTCTGCACCTATTTTCAGTTTCAAATTACGACGTTTCATACCGAAAATAGGCCAATTACTGAAAACGGCGATGGGTCATATTTTGCCCAAACCCCCCTGCAGTTTTCAAAATGTCTGAAATGTCGGAAATTTGACTCCTGAGCGTGATTTTTGATCCGAATTCTGACTCTCTGCACCTATTTTCAGTTTCAAATTACGACTTTTATACCGAAAATATGCCAATTACTGTAAAACGGCGATGGGTCATATTTTGCCCTAACCCCCCTGCAGTTTTCAAAATGTCTGAAATGTCGGAAATTTGACTCCTGAGCGTGATTTTTTATCCGAATTCTGACTCTCTGCACCTATTTTCAGTTTCAAATTACGACTTTTTATACCGAAAATATGCCAATTACTGAAAACGGCGATGGGTCACATTTTGCCCAAACCCCCCTGCAGTTTTCAAAATGTCTGAAATGTCGGAAGTTGACTCCTGATCGTGATTTTTGAGCCGAATTCTGACTCTGCACCTATTATCAGTTTCAAATTACGACGTTTCATACCGAAAATATGGCCAATTACTGTAAACGGCGATGGGTCATATTTTGCCCAAACCCCCCTGCAGTTTTCAAAATGTCTGAAATGTCGGAAATTTGACTCCTTGAGCGTGATTTTTGAGCCGAATTCTGACTCTCTGCACCTATTTTCAGTTTCAAATTACGACGTTTCATACCGAAAATATGCCAATTAACTGAAAACAGGCGATGGGTCATATTTTGCCCAAAGCCCCCTGCAGTTTTTAAAATGTCTGAAATGTCGGAAATTTGACTCCTGAGCGTGATTTTTGAGCCGAATTCTGACTCTCTGCACCTATTTTCAGTTTCAAATTACGACTTTTCATACCGAAAATATGCCAAGTACTGTGAAACGGCGATGGGTCATATTTTGCCCAAACCCCCCTGCAGTTTTCAAAATGTCTGAAATGTCAGAAATTTGACTCCTGAGCGTGATTTTTTAGCCCGAATTATGACTCTCTGCACCTACTTATCAGTTTCAAATTACGACTTTTCATACCGAAAATATGCCAATTACTGTAAAACGGCGATGGGTTATATTTTGCGCAAACACCCCCTGCAGTTTTTAAAATGTCTGAAATGTCGGAAATTTGACTCCTGAGCGTGATTTTTTATCCGAGTTCTGACTCTGCACCTATTTTCAGTTTTAAATTACGACTTTTTATACCGAAAATATGCCAATTACTGAAAACGGCGATGGGTCATATTTTGCCCAAACCCACCTGCAGTTTTTAAAATGTCTGAAATGTCGGAAATTTGACTCCTGAGAGTGATTTTTTATCCGAATTCTGACTCTCTGCACCTATTTATAGTTTCAAATGTCGAATTTTTATACCGAAAATATGCCAATTACTGAAAACGGCGATGGGTCATATTTTGCTCAAACCCCCCTGCAGTTTTCAAAATGTCTGAAATGTCGGAAATTTGACTCCTGAGCGTGATTTTTGAGCCGAATTCTGACTCTCTGCACCTATTTTCAGTTTCAAATTACGACTTTTTATACCGAAAATATGCCAATTACTGAAAACGGCGATGGGTCACATTTTGCCCAAACCCCCCTGCAGTTTTCAAAATGTCTGAAATGTCGGAAGTTGACTCCTGATCGTGATTTTTGAGCCGAATTCTGACTCTCTGCACCTATTTTCAGTTTCAAATTACGACGTTTCATACCGAAAATATGGAAATTACTGTAAACGGCGATGGGTCATATTTTGCCCAAACACCGCAGCAGTTTTCAAAATGTCTGAAATGTCCGAAATTTTTCTCCTGAGCATGATTTTTGATCCGAGTTCTGACTCTCTGCACCTATTTTCAGTTTCAAATTACGACTTTTTATACCGAAAATATGCCAATTACTGAAAACGGCGATGGGTCATATTTTGCCCAAACCCCCCTGCAGTTTTCAAAATGTCTGAAATGTCGGAAATTTGACTACTGAGCGTGATTTTTGAGCCGAATTCCGACTCTCTGCACCTATTTTCAGTTTCAAATTACGAAGTTTCATACCGAAAATATGCCAATTACTGAAAACGACGATGGGTCATATTTTGCCCAAACCCACCTGCAGTTTTTAAAATGTCTGAAATGTCGGAAATTTGACTCCTGAGCGTGATTTTTTATCCGAATTCTAACTCTCTGCACCTATTTTCAGTTTCAAATTACGACTTTTTATACCGAAAATATGCCAATTACTGAAAATGGTGATGGGACATATTTTGCTCAAACCCCCCTGCAGTTTTCAAAATGTCTGAAATGTCGGAAATTTGACTCCTGAGCGTGATTTTTGAGCCGAATTCTGACTCTCTGCTCCTATTTTCAGTTTCAAATTACGATGTTTCATACCGAAAATATGCCAATTACTGAAAACGGCGATTGGTCATATTTTGCCAAAACCCCCCTGCAGTTTTCAAAATGTCTGAAATGTTGGAAATTTGACTCCTGAGTGTGATTTTTGAGCCGAATTCTGACTCTCTGCACCTATTTTCAGTTTCAAATAACGACGTTTCATACCGAAAATATGCCAATTACTGTAAACGGCGATGGGTCATATTTTGCCAAAACCCCCCTGCAGTTTTCAAAATGTCTGAAATGTCGGAAATTTGACTCCTGAGCGTGATTTTTTACCCGAATTCTGACTCTCTGCACCTATTTTCAGTTTCAAATTACGACTTTTTATACCGAAAATATGCCAATAACTTAAAACGACGATTGGTCATATTTTGCCCAAACCCCCCTGCAGTTTTCAAAATGTCTGAAATGTCGGAAATTTGACTCCTGAGCGTGATTTTTGAGCCGAATTCTGAATCTCTGCACCTATTTTCAGTTTCAAATTACGACGTTTCATACCGAAAATATGCCAATTACTGTAAACGGCGATGGGTCATGTTTTGCCCAAACCCCACTGCAGTATTCAAAATGTCTGAAATGTCGGAAATTTGACTCCTGAGCGTGATTTTTGAGCCGAATTCTGACTCTCTGCACCTATTTTCAGTTTCAAATTACGACTTTTTATACCGAAAATATGCCAATTACTAAAAACGGCGATGGGTCATATTTTGCCCAAACCCCCCTGCAGTTTTCAAAATATCTGAAATGTCGGAAGTTGACTCCAGAGCGTGATTTTTGAGCCGTACTCTGACTCTCTGCACCTATTTTCAGTTTCAAATTACGACGTTTCATACCGAAAATAGGCCAATTACTGAAAACGGCGATGGGTCATATTTTGCCCAAACCCCCCTGCAGTTTTCAAAATGTCTGAAATGTCGGAAATTTGACTCCTGAGCGTGATTTTTTATCCGAATTCTGACTCTCTGCACCTATTTTTAGTTTCAAATTACGAATTTTTATACCGAAAATATGCCAATTACTGAAAACGGCGATGGGTCATATTTTGCCCAAACCCCCCTGCAGTTTTCAAAATGTCTGAAATGTCGGAAATTTGACTCCTGAGCGTGATTTTTTATCCGAATTCTGACTCTCTACACCTATTTTCAGTTTCAAATTACGACTTTTTATACCGAAAATATGCCAATTACTGAAAACGGCGATGGGTCACATTTTGCCCAAACCCCCCTGCAGTTTTCAAAATGTCTTAAATGTCGGAAGTTGACTCCTGAGCGTGATTTTTGAGCCGAATTCTGACTCTCTGCACCTATTTTCAGTTTCAAATTACGACGGTTCATACCGAAAATATGCCAATTACTGAAAACGGCGATTGGTCATATTTTGCCCAAACCCCCCTGCAGTTTTTAAAATGTCTGAAATGTCGGAAATTTGACTCCTGAGCATGATTTTTTAACCGAATTCTGACTCTCTGCACCTATTTTCAGTTTCAAATTACGACGTTTCATACCGAAAATATGCCAATAACTGAAAACAGCGATGGGTCATATTTTGCCCAAAGCCCCCTGCAGTTTTTAAAATGTCTGAAATGTCGGAAATTTGACTCCTGAGCGTGATTTTTGAGCCGAATTCTGAATCTCTGCACCTATTTTCAGTTTCAAATTACGACGTTTCATACCGAAAATATGCCAAGTACTGTAAACGGCGATGGGTCATATTTTGCCCAAACCCCCCTGCAGTTTTCAAAATGTCTGAAATGTCAGAAATTTGACTCCTGAGCGTGATTTTTTACCCGAATTATGACTCTCTGCACCTACTTTCAGTTTCAAATTACGAATTTTTATACCGAAAATATGCCAATTACTGAAAACGGCGATGGGTCATATTTTGCCCAAACCCCCCTGCAGTTTTTAAAATGTCTGAAATGTCGGAAATTTGACTCCTGAGCGTGATTTTTTATCCGAATTCTGACTCTCTGCACCTATTTTCAGTTTTAAATTACGACGTTTCATACCGAAAATAGGCCAATTACTGAAAACGGCGATGGGTCATATTTTGCCCAAACCCCCCTGCAGTTTTTAAAATGTCTCAAATGTCGGAAATTTGACTCCTGAGCGTGATTTTTGAGCCGAATTCTGAATGTCTGCACCTATTTTCAGTTTCAAATTACGACCTTTCATACCGAAAATATGCCAATTACTGTAAACGGCGATGGGTCATATTTTGCCCTAACCCCCCTGCAGTTTTCAAAATGTCTGAAATGTCGGAAATTTGACTCCTGAGCGCGATTTTTTATCCGAATTCTGACTCTCTGCACCTATTTTCAGTTTCAAATTACGACTTTTTATACCGAAAATATGCCAATTACTGAAAACGGCGATGGGTAACATTTTGCCCAAACCCCCCTGCAGTTTTCAAAATGTCTGAAATGTCGGAAGTTGACTCCTGATAGTGATTTTTGAGCCGAATTCTGACTCTCTGCACCTATTTTCAGTTTCAAATTACGACGTTTCATACCGAAAATATGGAAATTACTGTAAACAGGCGATGGGTCATATTTTGCCCAAACACCGCAGCAGTTTTCAAAATGTCTGAAATGTCCAAGATATTTTACTCCTGAGCATGATTTTTGATCCGAGTTCTGACTCTCTGCACCTATTTTCAGTTTCAAATTACGACTTTTTATACCGAAAATATGCCAATTACTGAAAACGGCGATGGGTCATATTTTGCCCAAACCCACCTGCAGTTTTTCAAATGTCTGAAATGTCGGAAATTTGACTCCTGAGCGTGATTTTTGAGCCGAATTCCTGACTCTCTGCACCTATTTATCAGTTTCAAATTACGAAGTTTTCATACCGAAAATATGCCAATTACTGAAAACGACGATGGGTCATATTTTGCCCAAAGCCCACCTGCAGTTTTTAAAATGTCTGAAATGATCGGAAATTTGACTCCTGAGCGTGATTTTTTATCCGAATTCTAACTCTCTGCACCTATTTTCAGTTTCAAATTACGACTTTTTATACCGAAAATATGCCAATTACTGAAAATGGTGATGGGACATATTTTGCTCAAACCCCCCTGCAGTTTTCAAAATGTCTGAAATGTCGGAAATTTGACTCCTGAGCGTGATTTTTGAGCCGAATTCTGACTCTCTGCTCCTATTTTCAGTTTCAAATTACGATGTTTCATACCGAAAATATGCCAATTACTGAAAACGGCGATGGGTCATATTTTGCCAAAACCCCCCTGCAGTTTTCAAAATGTCTGAAATGTTGGAAATTTGACTCCTGAGTGTGATTTTTGAGCCGAATTCTGACTCTCTGCACCTATTTTCAGTTTCAAATTACGACGTTTCATACCGAAAATATGCCAATTACTGTAAACGGCGATGGGTCATATTTTGCCAAAACCCCCCTGCAGTTTTCAAAATGTCTGAAATGTCGGAAATTTGACTCCTGAGTGTGATTTTTTATCCGAATTCTGACTCTCTGCACCTATTTTCAGTTTCAAATTAAGACTTTTTATACCGAAAATATGCCAATAACTGAAAACGACGATTGGTCATATTTTGCCCAAACCCCCCTGCAGTTTTCAAAATGTCTGAAATGTCGGAAATTTGACTCCTGAGCGTGATTTTTGAGCCGAATTCTGAATCTCTGCACCTATTTTCAGTTTCAAATTACGACGTTTCATACCGAAAGTATGCCAATTACTGTAAACGGCGATGGGTCATGTTTTGCCCAAACCCCACTGCAGTATTCAAAATGTCTGAAATGTCGGAAATTTGACTCCTGAGCGTGATTTTTGAGCCGAATTCTGACTCTCTGCACCTATTTTCAGTTTCAAATTACGACTTTTTATACCGAAAATATGCCAATTACTAAAAACGGCGATGGGTCATATGTTGCCCAAACCCCCCTGCAGTTTTCAAAATGTCTGAAATGTCGGAAGTTGACTCCAGAGCGTGATTTTTGAGCCGTACTCTGACTCTCTGCACCTATTTTCAGTTTCAAATTACGACGTTTCATACCGAAAATAGGCCAATTACTGAAAACGGCGATGGGTCATATTTTGCCCAAACCCCCCTGCAGTTTTCAAAATGTCTGAAATGTCGGAAATTTGACTCCTGAGCGTGATTTTTTATCCGAATTCTGACTCTCTGCACCTATTTTTAGTTTCAAATTACGAATTTTTATACCGAAAATATGCCAATTACTGAAAACGGCGATGGGTCATATTTTGCCCAAACCCCCCTGCAGTTTTCAAAATGTCTGAAATGTCGGAAATTTGACTCCTGAGCGTGATTTTTTATCCGAATTCTGACTCTCTACACCTATTTTCAGTTTGAAATTACGACTTTTTATACCGAAAATATGCCAATTACTGAAAACGGCGATGGGTCACATTTTGCCCAAACCCCCCTGCAGTTTTCAAAATGTCTTAAATGTCGGAAGTTGACTCCTGAGCGTGATTTTTGAGCCGAATTCTGACTCTCTGCACCTATTTTCAGTTTCAAATTACGACGGTTCATACCGAAAATATGCCAATTACTGAAAACGGCGATTGGTCATATTTTGCCCAAACCCCCCTGCAGTTTTTAAAATGTCTGAAATGTCGGAAATTTGACTCCTGAGCATGATTTTTTAACCGAATTCTGACTCTCTGCACCTATTTTCAGTTTCAAATTACGACGTTTCATACCGAAAATATGCCAATAACTGAAAACAGCGATGGGTCATATATTGCCCAAACCCCCCTGCAGTTTTTAAAATGTCGGAAATGTCGGAAATTTGACTCCTGAGCGTGATTTTTGAGCCGAATTCTAAATCTCTGCACCAATTTTCAGTTTCAAATTACGACGTTTCATACCGAAAATATGCCAAGTACTGTAAACGGCGATGGGTCATATTTTGCCCAAACCCCCCTGCAGTTTTCAAAATGTCTGAAATGTCAGAAATTTGACTCCTGAGCGTGATTTTTTACCCGAATTATGACTCTCTGCACCTACTTTCAGTTTCAAATTACGAATTTTTATACCGAAAATATGCCAATTACTGAAAACGGCGATGGGTCATATTTTGCCCAAACCCCCCTGCAGTTTTTAAAATGTCTGAAATGTCGGAAATTTGACTCCTGAGCGTGATTTTTTATCCGAATTCTGACTCTCTGCACCTATTTTCAGTTTCAAATTACTAATTTTTATACCGAAAATATGCCAATTACTGAAAACGGCGATGGGTAAAATTTTGCCCAAACCCCCCTGCAGTTTTCAAAATGTCTGAAATGTCGTAAATTTGACTCCTGAGAGTGATTTTTGAGCCGAATTCTGACTCTCTGCACCTATTTTCAGTTTCAAATTACGACGTTTCATACCGAAAATATGGAAATTACTGAAAACAGCGATGGGTCATATTTTGTGCAAACACCCCAGCAGTTTTTAAAATGTCTGAAATGTCAGATATTTGACTCCTGGGCGTGATTTTTGAGCCGAGTTCTGACTTTCTGCACCTCTTTTCAGTTTTAAATTACGACTTTTTATACCGAAAATATGCCAATTACTGAAAACGGCGATGGGTCATATTTTGCCCAAACCCACCTGCAGTTTTTCAAATGTCTGAAATGTCGGAAATTTGACTCCTGAGCGTGATTTTTTATCCGAATTCTGACTCTCTGCACCTATTTATAGTTTCAAATTACGAATTTTTATACCGAGAATATGCCAATTACTGAAAACGGCGATGGGTCATATTTTGCCCAAAGCCCCCTGCAGTTTTCAAAATGTCTGAAATATCGGAAATTTGACTCCTGAGCGTGATTTTTGAGCCGAATTCTGACTCTCTGCACCTATTTTCAGTTTCAAATTACGACGTTTCATACCGAAAATAGGCCAATTACTGAAAACGGCGATGGGTCATATTTTGCCCAAACCCCCCTGCAGTTTTTAAAATGTCTCAAATGTCGGAAATTTGACTCCTGAGCGTGATTTTTGAGCCGAATTCTGAATGTCTGCACCTATTTTCAGTTTCAAATTACGACGTTTCATACCGAAAATATGCCAATTACTGTAAACGGCGATGGGTCATATTTTGCCAAAACCCCCCTGCAGTTTTCAAAATGTCTGAAATGTCGGAAATTTGACTCCTGAGCGTGATTTTTTATCCGAATTCTGACTCTCTGCACCTATTTTCAGTTTCAAATTACGAATTTTTATACCGAAAATATGCCAATAACTGAAAACGACGATTGGTCATATTTTGCCCAAACCCCCCTGCAGTTTTCAAAATGTCTGAAATGTCGGAAATTTGACTCCTGAGCGTGATTTTTGAGCCGAATTCTGAATCTCTGCACCTATTTTCAGTTTCAAATTACGACGTTTCATACCGAAAATATGCCAATTACTGTAAACGGCGATGGGTCATGTTTTGCCCAAACCCCACTGCAATATTCAAAATGTCTGAAATGTCGGAAATTTGACTCCTGAGCGTGATTTTTGAGCCGAATTCTGACTCTCTGCACCTATTTTCAGTTTCAAATTACGACGTTTCATACCGAAAATAGGCCAATTACTGAAAACGGCGATGGGTCATATTTTGCCCAAACCCCCCTGCAGTTTTCAAAATGTCTGAAATGTCGGAAATTTGACTCCTGAGCGTGATTTTTTATCCGAATTCTGACTCTCTACACCTATTTTCAGTTTCAAATTACGACTTTTTATACCGAAAATATGCCAATTACTGAAAACGGCGATGGGTCACATTTTGCCCAAACCCCCCTGCAGTTTTCAAAATGTCTTAAATGTCGGAAGTTGACTCCTGAGCGTGATTTTTGAGCCGAATTCTGACTCTCTGCACCTATTTTCAGTTTCAAATTACGACGGTTCATACCGAAAATATGCCAATTACTGAAAACGGCGATTGGTCATATTTTGCCCAAACCCCCCTGCAGTTTTTAAAATGTCTGAAATGTCGGAAATTTGACTCCTGAGCATGATTTTTTAACCGAATTCTGACTCTCTGCACCTATTTTCAGTTTCAAATTACGACGTTTCATACCGAAAATATGCCAATAACTGAAAACAGCGATGGGTCATATTTTGCCCAAAGCCCCCTGCAGTTTTTAAAATGTCTGAAATGTCGGAAATTTGTTTCCTGAGCGTGATTTTTGAGCCGAATTCTGAATCTCTGCACCTATTTTCAGTTTCAAATTACGACGTTTCACACCGAAAATATGCCAAGTACTGTAAACGGCGATGGGTCATATTTTGCCCAAACCCCCCTGCAGTTTTCAAAATGTCTGAAATGTCAGAAATTTGACTCCTGAGCGTGATTTTTTACCCGAATTATGACTCTCTGCACCTACTTTCAGTTTCAAATTACGAATTTTTATACCGAAAATATGCCAATTACTGAAAACGGCGATGGGTCATATTTTGCCCAAACCCCCCTGCAGTTTTTAAAATGTCTGAAATGTCGGAAATTTGACTCCTGAGCGTGATTTTTTATCCGAATTCTGACTCTCTGCACCTATTTTCAGTTTCAAATTACTAATTTTTATACCGAAAATATGCCAATTACTGAAAACGGCGATGGGTAAAATTTTGCCCAAACCCCCCTGCAGTTTTCAAAATGTCTGAAATGTCGTAAATTTGACTCCTGAGAGTGATTTTTGAGCCGAATTCTGACTCTCTGCACCTATTTTCAGTTTCAAATTACGACGTTTCATACCGAAAATATGGAAATTACTGAAAACGGCGATGGGTCATATTTTGCGCAAACACCCCAGCAGTTTTCAAAATGTCTGAAATGTCAGATATTTGACTCCTGGGCGTGATTTTTGAGCCGAGTTCTGACTCTCTGCACCTCTTTTCAGTTTTAAATTACGACTTTTTATACCGAAAATATGCCAATTACTGAAAACGGCGATGGGTCATATTTTGCCCAAACCCACCTGCAGTTTTTCAAATGTCTGAAATGTCGGAAATTTGACTCCTGAGCGTGATTTTTTATCCGAATGCTGACTCTCTGCACCTATTTATAGTTTCAAATTACGAATTTTTATACCGAAAATATGCCAATTACTGAAAACGGCGATGGGTCATATTTTGCCCAAACCCCCCTGCAGTTTTCAAAATGTCTGAAATATCGGAAATTTGACTCCTGAGCGTGATTTTTGAGCCGAATTCTGACTCTCTGCACCTATTTTCAGTTTCAAATTACGACGTTTCATACCGAAAATAGGCCAATTACTGAAAACGGCGATGGGTCATATTTTGCCCAAACCCCCCTGCAGTTTTTAAAATGTCTCAAATGTCGGAAATTTGACTCCTGAGCGTGATTTTTGAGCCGAATTCTGAATGTCTGCACCTATTTTCAGTTTCAAATTACGACGTTTCATACCGAAAATATGCCAATTACTGTAAACGGCGATGGGTCATATTTTGCCAAAACCCCCCTGCAGTTTTCAAAATGTCTGAAATGTCGGAAATTTGACTCCTGAGCGTGATTTTTTATCCGAATTCTGACTCTCTGCACCTATTTTCAGTTTCAAATTACGACTTTTTATACCGAAAATATGCCAATAACTGAAAACGGCGATTGGTCATATTTTGCCCACACCCCCCTGCAGTTTTCAAAATGTCTGAATTGTCGGAAATTTGACTCCTGAGCGTGATTTTTGAGCCGAATTCTGAATCTCTGCACCTATTTTCAGTTTCAAATTACGACGTTTCATACCGAAAATATGCCAATTACTGAAAACGGCGATGGGTCATGTTTTGCCCAAACCCCACTGCAGTATTCAAAATGTCTAAAATGTCGGAAACTTGACTCCTGAGCGTGATTTTTGAGCCGAATTCTGACTCTCTGCACCTATTTTCAGTTTCAAATTACGACTTTTTATACCGAAAATATGCCAATTACTAAAAACAGCGATGGGTCATATTTTGCCCAAACCCCCCTGCAGTTTTCAAAATGTCTGAAATGTCGGAAGTTGACTCCAGAGCGTGGTTTTTGAGCCGTACTCTGACTCTCTGCACCTATTTTCAGTTTCAAATTACGACGTTTCATACCGAAAATAGGCCAATTACTGAAAACGGCGATGGGTCATATTTTGCCCAAACCCCCCTGCAGTTTTCAAAATGTCTGAAATGTCGGAAATTTGACTCCTGAGCGTGATTTTTTATCCGAATTCTGACTCTCTGCACCTATTTTTAGTTTCAAATTACGAATTTTTATACCGAAAATATGCCAATTACTGAAAACGGCGATGGGTCTTATTTTGCCCAAACCCCCCCTGCAGTTTTCAAAATGTCTGAAATGTCGGAAATTTGACTCCTGAGCGTGATTTTTTATCCGAATTCTGACTCTCTACACCTATTTTCAGTTTGAAATTACGACTTTTTATACCGAAAATATGCCAATTACTGAAATCGGCGATGGGTCACATTTTGCCCAAACTCCCCTGCAGTTTTCAAAATGTCTGAAATGTCGGAAATTTGACTCCTGAGCGTGATTTTTTATCCGAATTCTGACTCTCTACACCTATTTTCAGTTTGAAATTACGACTTTTTATACCGAAAATATGCCAATTACTGAAATCGGCGATGGGTCACATTTTGCCCAAACCCCCCTGCAGTTTTCAAAATGTCTTAAATGTCGGAAGTTGACTCCTGAGCGTGATTTTTGAGCCGAATTCTGACTCTCTGCACCTATTTTCAGTTTCAAATTACGACGGTTCATACCGAAAATATGCCAATTACTGAAAACGGCGATTGGTCATATTTTGCCCAAACCCCCCTGCAGTTTTTAAAATGTCTGAAATGTCGGAAATTTGACTCCTGAGCATGATTTTTTAACCGAATTCTGACTCTCTGCACCTATTTTCAGTTTCAAATTACGACGTTTCATACCGAAAACATGCCAATAACTGAAAACAGCGATGGGTCATATTTTGCCCAAACCCCCCTGCAGTTTTTAAAATGTCTGAAATGTCGGAAATTTGACTCCTGAGCGTGATTTTTGAGCCGAATTCTGAATCTCTGCACCTATTTTCAGTTTCAAATTACTAATTTTTATACCGAAAATATGCCAATTACTGAAAACGGCGATGGGTAAAATTTTGCCCAAACCCCCCTGCAGTTTTCAAAATGTCTGAAATGTCGTAAATTTGACTCCTGAGAGTGATTTTTGAGCCGAATTCTGACTCTCTGCACCTATTTTCAGTTTCAAATTACGACGTTTCATACCGAAAATATGGAAATTACTGAAAACGGCGATGGGTCATATTTTGCGCAAACACCCCAGCAGTTTTCAAAATGTCTGAAATGTCAGATATTTGACTCCTGGGCGTGATTTTTGAGCCGAGTTCTGACTCTCTTCACCTCTTTTCAGTTTTAAATTACGACTTTTTATACCGAAAATATGCCAATTACTGAAAACGGCGATGGGTCATATTTTGCCCAAACCCACCTGCAGTTTTTCAAATGTCTGAAATGTCGGAAATTTGACTCCTGAGCGTGATTTTTTTATCCGAATTCTGACTCTCTGCACCTATTTATAGTTTCAAATTACGAATTTTTATACCGAAAATATGCCAATTACTGAAAACGGCGATGGGTCATATTTTGCCCAAACCCCCCTGCAGTTTTTCAAATGTCTGAAATGTCGGAAATTTGACTCCTGAGCGTGATTTTTTTATCCGAATTCTGACTCTCTGCACCTATTTATAGTTTCAAATTACGAATTTTTATACCGAAAATATGCCAATTACTGAAAACGGCGATGGGTCATATTTTGCCCAAACCCCCCTGCAGTTTTCAAAATGTCTGAAATATCGGAAATTTGACTCCTGAGCGTGATTTTTGAGCCGAATTCTGACTCTCTGCACCTATTTTCAGTTTCAAATTACGACGTTTCATACCGAAAATAGGCCAATTACTGAAAACGGCGATGGGTCATATTTTGCCCAAACCCCCCTGCAGTTTTTAAAATGTCTCAAATGTCGGAAATTTGACTCCTGAGCGTGATTTTTGAGCCGAATTCTGAATGTCTGCACCTATTTTCAGTTTCAAATTACGACGTTTCATACCGAAAATATGCCAATTACTGTAAACGGCGATGGGTCATATTTTGCCAAAACCCCCCTGCAGTTTTCAAAATGTCTGAAATGTCGGAAATTTGACTCCTGAGCGTGATTTTTTATCCGAATTCTGACACTCTGCACCTATTTTTCAGTTTCAAATTACGACTTTTTATACCGAAAATATGCCAAAACTGAAAACGACGATTGGTCATATTTTGCCCAAACCCCCCTGCAGTTTTCAAAATGTCTGAAATGTCGGAAATTTGACTCCTGAGCGTGATTTTTGAGCCGAATTCCGAATCTCTGCACCTATTTTCAGTTTCAAATTACGACGTTTCATACCGAAAATATGCCAAGTACTGTAAACGGCGATGGGTCATATTTTGCCCAAACCCCCCTGCAGTTTTCAAAATGTCTGAAATGTCAGAAATTTGACTCCTGAGCGTGATTTTTTATCCGAATTCTGACTCTCTGCACCTACTTTCAGTTTCAAATTACGACTTTTTATACCGAAAATATGCCAATTACTGAAAACGGCGATGGGTCATATTTTGCCCAAACCCCCCTGCAGTTTTTAAAATGTCTGAAATGTCGGAAATTTGACTCCTGAGCGTGATTTTTTATACGAATTCTGACTATCTGCACCTATTTTCAGTTTCAAATTACGAATTTTTATACCGAAAATATGCCAATTACTGAAAACGGCGATGGGTCAAATTTTGCCCAAACCCCCCTGCAGTTTTCAAAATGTCTGAAATGTCGTAAATTTGACTCCTGAGAGTGATTTTTGAGCCGAATTCTGACTCTCTGCACCTATTTTCAGTTTCAAATTACGACGTTTCATACCGAAAATATGGAAATTACTGTAAACGGCGATGGGTCATATTTTGCGCAAAGACCCCAGCAGTTTTCAAAATGTCTGAAATGTCGGAAATTTGACTCCTTGGCGTGATTTTTGAGCCGAATTCTGAATCTCTGCACCTCTTTTCAGTTTTAAATTACGACGTTTCATACCGAAAATATGCCAAGTACTGTAAACGGCGATGGGTCATATTTTGCCCAAACCCCCCTGCAGTTTTCAAAATGTCTGAAATGTCAGAAATTTGACTCCTGAGCGTGATTTTTTACCCGAATTATGACTCTCTGCACCTACTTTCAGTTTCAAATTACGAATTTTTATACCGAAAATATGCCAATTACTGAAAACGGCGATGGGTCATATTTTGCCCAAACCCCCCTGCAGTTTTTAAAATGTCTGAAATGTCGGAAATTTGACTCCTGAGCGTGATTTTTTATCCGAATTCTGACTCTCTGCACCTATTTTCAGTTTCAAATTACTAATTTTTATACCGAAAATATGCCAATTACTGAAAACGGCGATGGGTAAAATTTTGCCCAAAACCCCCCTGCAGTTTTCAAAATGTCTGAAATGTCGTAAATTTGACTCCTGAGAGTGATTTTTGAGCCGAATTCTGACTCTCTGCACCTATTTTCAGTTTCAAATTACGACGTTTCATACCGAAAATATGGAAATTACTGAAAACGGCGATGGGTCATATTTTGCGCAAACACCCCAGCAGTTTTCAAAATGTCTGAAATGTCAGATATTTGACTCCTGGGCGTGATTTTTGAGCCGAGTTCTGACTCTCTGCACCTCTTTTCAGTTTTAAATTACGACTTTTTATACCGAAAATATGCCAATTACTGAAAACGGCGATGGGTCATATTTTGCCCAAACCCACCTGCAGTTTTTCAAATGTCTGAAATGTCGGAAATTTGACTCCTGAGCGTGATTTTTTATCCGAATTCTGACTCTCTGCACCTATTTATAGTTTCAAATTACGAATTTTTATACCGAAAATATGCCAATTACTGAAAACGGCGATGGGTCATATTTTGCCCAAACCCCCCTGCAGTTTTCAAAATGTCTGAAATATCGGAAATTTGACTCCTGAGCGTGATTTTTGAGCCGAATTCTGACTCTCTGCACCTATTTTCAGTTTCAAATTACGACGTTTCATACCGAAAATAGGCCAATTACTGAAAACGGCGATGGGTCATATTTTGCCCAAACCCCCCTGCAGTTTCTAAAATGTCTCAAATGTCGGAAATTTGACTCCTGAGCGTGATTTTTGAGCCGAATTCTGAATGTCTGCACCTATTTTCAGTTTCAAATTACGACGTTTCATACCGAAAATATGCCAATTACTGTAAACGGCGATGGGTCATGTTTTGCCCAAACCCCACTGCAGTATTCAAAATGTCTGAAATGTCGGAAATTTGACTCCTGAGCGTGATTTTTGAGCCGAATTCTGACTCTCTGCACCTATTTTCAGTTTCAAATCACGACTTTTTATACCGAAAATATGCCAATAACTGAAAACGACGATTGGTCATATTTTGCCCACACCCCCCTGCAGTTTTCAAAATGTCTGAATTGTCGGAAATTTGACTCCTGAGCGTGATTTTTGAGCCGAATTCTGAATCTCTGCACCTATTTTCAGTTTCAAATTACGACGTTTCATACCGAAAATATGCCAATTACTGTAAACGGCGATGGGTCATGTTTTGCCCAAACCCCACTGCAGTATTCAAAATGTCTGAAATGTCGGAAATTTGACTCCTGAGCGTGATTTTTGAGCCGAATTCTGACTCTCTGCACCTATTTTCAGTTTCAAATTACGACTTTTTATACCGAAAATATGCCAAATACTAAAAACGGCGATGGGTCATATTTTGCCCAAACCCCCCTGCAGTTTTCAAAATGTCTAAAATGTCGGACGTTGACTCCAGAGCGTGGTTTTTGAGCCGTACTTTGACTCTCTGCACCTATTTTCAGTTTCAAATTACGACGTTTCATACCGAAAATAGGCCAATTACTGAAAACGGCGATGGGTCATATTTTGCCCAAACCCCCCTGCAGTTTTCAAAATGTCTGAAATGTCGGAAATTTGACTCCTGAGCGTGATTTTTTATCCGAATACTGACTCTCTGCATCTATTTTTAGTTTCAAATTACGAATTTTTATACCGAAAATATTCCAATTACTGAAAACGGCGATGGGTCATATTTTGCCCAAACCCCCCTGCAGTTTTCAAAATGTCTGAAATGTCGGAAATTTGACTCCTGAGCGTGATTTTTTATCCGAATTCTGACTCTCTACACCTATTTTCAGTTTGAAATTACGACTTTTTATACCGAAAATATGCCAATTACTGAAAACGGCGATGGGTCACATTTTGCCCAAACCCCCCT
This sequence comes from Procambarus clarkii, assembly GCF_040958095.1. Lineage (NCBI taxonomy): Eukaryota > Metazoa > Arthropoda > Malacostraca > Decapoda > Cambaridae > Procambarus > Procambarus clarkii. The sequence goes on from NW_027189202.1 coordinate 538,510, forward strand.
GCAGTTTTCAAAATGTCTTAAATGTCGGAAGTTGACTCCTGAGCGTGATTTTTGAGCCGAATTCTGACTCTCTGCACCTATTTTCAGTTTCAAATTACGACGGTTCATACCGAAAATATGCCAATTACTGAAAACGGCGATTGGTCATATTTTGCCCAAACCCCCCTGCAGTTTTTAAAATGTCTGAAATGTCGGAAATTTGACTCCTGAGCATGATTTTTTAACCGAATTCTGACTCTGCACCTATTTTCAGTTTCAAATTACGACGTTTCATACCGAAAATATGCCAATAACTGAAAACAGCGATGGGTCATATTTTGCCCAAACCCCCCTGCAGTTTTTAAAATGTCTGAAATGTCGGAAATTTGACTCCTGAGCGTGATTTTTGAGCCGAATTCTGAATCTCTGCACCTATTTTCAGTTTCAAATTACTAATTTTTATACCGAAAATATGCCAATTACTGAAAACGCCGATGGGTAAAATTTTGCCCAAACCCCCCTGCAGTTTTCAAAATGTCTGAAATGTCGTAAATTTGACTCCTGAGAGTGATTTTTGAGCCGAATTCTGACTCTCTGCACCTATTTTCAGTTTCAAATTACGACGTTTCATACCGAAAATATGGAAATTACTGAAAACGGCGATGGGTCATATTTTGCGCAAACACCCCAGCAGTTTTCAAAATGTCTGAAATGTCAGATATTTGACTCCTGGGCGTGATTTTTGAGCCGAGTTCTGACTCTCTGCACCTCTTTTCAGTTTTAAATTACGACTTTTTATACCGAAAATATGCCAATTACTGAAAACGGCGATGGGTCATATTTTGCCCAAACCCACCTGCAGTTTTTCAAATGTCTGAAATGTCGGAAATTTGACTCCTGAGCGTGATTTTTTTATCCGAATTCTGACTCTCTGCACCTATTTATAGTTTCAAATTACGAATTTTTATACCGAAAATATGCCAATTACTGAAAACGGCGATGGGTCATATTTTGCCCAAACCCCCCTGCAGTTTTCAAAATGTCTGAAATGTCGGAAATTTGACTCCTGAGCGTGATTTTTTATCCGAATTCTGACTCTCTACACCTATTTTCAGTTTGAAATTACGACTTTTTATACCGAAAATATGCCAATTACTGAAAACGGCGATGGGTCACATTTTGCCCAAACCCCCCTGCAGTTTTCAAAATGTCTTAAATGTCGGAAGTTGACTCCTGAGCGTGATTTTTGAGCCGAATTCTGACTCTCTGCACCTATTTTCAGTTTCAAATTACGACGGTTCATACCGAAAATATGCCAATTACTGAAAACGGCGATTGGTCATATTTTGCCCAAACCCCCCTGCAGTTTTTAAAATGTCTGAAATGTCGGAAATTTGACTCCTGAGCATGATTTTTTAACCGAATTCTGACTCTGCACCTATTTTCAGTTTCAAATTACGACGTTTCATACCGAAAATATGCCAATAACTGAAAACAGCGATGGGTCATATTTTGCCCAAACCCCCCTGCAGTTTTTAAAATGTCTGAAATGTCGGAAATTTGACTCCTGAGCGTGATTTTTGAGCCGAATTCTGAATCTCTGCACCTATTTTCAGTTTCAAATTACTAATTTTTATACCGAAAATATGCCAATTACTGAAAACGGCGATGGGTAAAATTTTGCCCAAACCCCCCTGCAGTTTTCAAAATGTCTGAAATGTCGGAAATTTGACTCCTGAGCGTGATTTTTGAGCCGAATTCTGATTCTCTGCACCTATTTTCAGTTTCAAATTACGACGTTTCATACCGAAAATTTGCCAATTACTGTAAACGGCGATGGGTCATGTTTTGCCCAAACCCCACTGCAGTATTCAAAATGTCTGAAATGTCGGAAATTTGACTCCTTAGCGTGATTTTTTATCCGAATTCTGACACTCTGCACCTATTTTCAGTTTCAAATTACGACTTTTTATACCGAAAATATGCCAATTACTAAAAACGGCGATGGGTCATATTTTGCCCAAACCCCCCTGCAGTTTTCAAAATGTCTGAAATGTCGGAAGTTGACTCCAGAGCGTGATTTTTGAGCCATACTCTGACTCTCTGCACCTATTTTCAGTTTCAAATTACGACGTTTCATACCGAAAATAGGCCAATTACTGAAAACGGTGATGGGTTGTGGGAACCGACCTGTGAGATTTATATTTATTTAATTTATATGAATTTATATTTACGTTAATTTATATACTTCGATAGCAATTTGTATAATGATAAGTGGACTGTATTTCTGCAATAATCTCTTAATCTCACAAATCGATCCTCTACACATTAGGGGGGGTTTATTAAATTAATATATGCAGCCAATCAAACTACAGGAATAGACTACATACATTGAAAAGGTTCCTTATCTTATAGTACAGCAGGTTAGTCCACCAGGTATAACTAGGGTGTAGACACCAAATTATCCTCTTTGAGGTAGCTTCCATATCACCCAGTAACTGGTGCACAAATCTTGCATCCTCGTCTTGACCTGTCAAAAGTGCGCTAGCTGTGAAGCCAGATACCTATATATGACAAGTATATCAGAGAAAACACTATACAGTACATGGAACATTAAAGACCTGGCTTAATTACCTTTAGTATGAGGCGATTTCGCGTTCTAACCGGCTAACCCTATATCCTGACATTAATGGCCATAAATGAATGATAAACGGGTTTCGGATAGACACTTAACTTGTATTTGTAGACAGCGTGTTGACAATGGTACACCTTTGGGTTCCATAACACTACGTCCAAGTAAATTTAACAGGAGCCGAATTTGCTCCCGTGTGAGCCTCTGGTCTCAATAACAACAACAATGGCTGCCCCCCTTCCTCCCTGACGCCTGGCCTACTTTGTCCAGATTTCAGAAAGTGATAGAAGGGTCACATTTACTCTACTTTAATATTGATAATTAAGTTAATTTATATAAGATGTTTTTATGATGGTAAAGTCCAAAGACTAATGTATTTAAGAATAATTCCCACCATAATAGGTGGTGAATTATAATAGTATGTGGTGATGATATCCCGTTTTCTTTAGACGGTAATTCCACTACAAGTTACGTTTTCTATGGGTAACTTGTTTATACAACACAGCTCTTATCTGTCTGTATGATATATTAAATGGTGTCGGATTTTCTGACATAATTCCCCAGGGGGCTGCTCACGGGTCGAAGTCCTCTTTAGAACAGACGAACACCGATACTCCTCCTTCGAATTATTTGATTAATTTGATGTTAGTAGTTAGTAATCACACATTTGTGTGTCTGTTCGTACAGGACGGATGTCCCGTACTAGAGTTGTAGGGGTTAGAAGTCTAATGCGATTTCATTTCCCTGTCAACTCTTGAAAGGCTAATATTCAAGCCTTATTACATATTATTTAACCCAGAAGACTGGATGTGATCAAGTACTACAGTCAAGTATGATTCAGGGACTGCAGTGAGATCAGTGACATTAGATATAACTTGAAGTTTCTTCAGGTAACTGGTCACTGATATATAAACACTGAGGCCCATGGAATACATCTTGATTAAATAATAAATGTATCAAATCAGTCATCAGATTTATTGGGGTTTAATTTAGTTAATTGATTCAGAAGACTGAATAGCTCATCATTAAAGTAAAGTATGGTTCTGGGACTGCAGTGGGATCAGTGACATTGGTCGCAGTGACTTGTAGCTGTTTTAGGCTACTGTTCACTGATTTGCCACTGAGGCCTCATGAACTCATCTTCAGCTTTAAATGATGATACTAACATCAACCTCTGTTGCTATAGTCAGCTGTAATCTCCTTAGTATAATGCTACTGGAGAAATATAATCAGCTGACAAATTTAGATTTCTATTGGTATTGTTTATCTGCAGGCATAGGTCTCCTCAGGCTTGATACTGGGCCTGAGAGTAATTTACCTCCTGCAGAGTTTAACATGGTTATACCCTGATATTTAGTAGGGCTACCGATGAATCGATGACAATAGTCTGTCCCTACAAGGAGACCGAAGTCGGTGAGGTGATCAGACTTAATATTATCTGCCAATTTTATTCCTCTATTTCTCAGGAATTTGGCTGTTGCTCTCAGACCTTGAACTTGTAGGTCTACTGGTATTTTGTCCACCACAATGGCTTGTACTCGACAGACGTACCTGCCTAAGCGTACTGATGGTTGTACCACCTGGTAGACTTGAGGTCCTGCATCTGTTACAAACCCTGATATGTTGAATGACATCTGGGCTACAGGCCTTAATTGTAGTTCATCTGCCAACTTTTTAGTGATATATGTTCTCTGGGATCCTTGGTCAAACAACCCACGGGTATGGACCTTGGCCCTCTTATTCAGGATGGTAATTTGGGCAGTAGGCAAAGTCGTATTACCTTTAGACTTTGCCGATTGGACACTCTTTGTTGGTTGCACCTTGCAGTACTGTACTGTGGTGGGAATGCTATCTTCCACCTTGGGGTTTGGAGACGTTGTTTTGGTGTCTCTGCACAATGCTGCATGGTGCTGACCTTTGTTACACCTATTACAGGTGTGTAATTGGGTATCACAATCCTTGATGTTATGTTTCCTGAGGCACCTCGTGCAATGTTGCAAATCTTTGAGTCGCTCAACACGGGCGTTACTATCAGGAAAATTAGGGCAGTGGTACATTGAATGTTTCTCATTGCAGAACAAACATGTTCCATAGTTTCCAGTACCCTTTGGTGTCACGTTCTTGGGTGACACAGTAACTATAGGCTTGGAGGGTCCCACTGCATATACGCCCACACTGCCACTGTTCCACTTTGGTGTTGAATTACATTGTCTAGATTGATTTGGAGTACCTTTGGTACTCTGTGGTTTACTATTATTGGTTTCTGAGGGTTTACTTGGTGGTTTTAATTTGTCATGTGTTCGTAATTGATGAACTACTGACTTTAAACCTTCAGATATTTCATTCATGGATAAGATGCTTTTATTGTAATGAGCACTTATTTGTCTCAATATGTCCCTAGGTATTTTCTCCTGGACAATTATTTTCAAGACCCACTCAGCCCCGTTTGTATCTGCTGTCAGGCTGAGGGCATTGATCAATGATTCTACCTCCAGCTTGAAGACTTGGAGTGAATCAGCTGAAGCCTCCGGTGGGGGTAAATGCAACAGCTCATGAACTAAATGTGATGTTCTTACTTCTGGATCAGCATAATTATCCTTGAGGAGTTTTACTGCCAGATCATAGCCGTCATTAGTTAATCTCAGATGGGATACTACTGTTTTAGCCTCACCTGATAATTGGCTTTGCAAATAAGAGAATTTACTACTCTTTGGTAAAGATTGTTTTGAGTCTACAAGGTCAACGAATTTGTTCCAAAATTCATCCCAATCTTCCTCATCTTTTCCTGAGAAAGTGGGTAAATTAATTGGAGGGAGTCGAGCTTCTGCTTGACTCGTATTAGATGCAACTGTTGTTGTTGTTGCTGTTGCTGTTGCCTTGTTTTGGGCAATTAATTTGACATAAGGCTGTAACGTGGCCTGAGTGTGATCTTCATAATTCGCAAGATCAACCATAATGTCGTCTATTTCTGTTTCTGATAAATTGGTGTTGGCAAGTTCAGCCACATATGTTGCTATTTGGCATTTGATTTGCTCAAATTTACCTGCAGCTGCTTGATAATAGCTTTCCAGGTCAGCATAATCAACTTGAGATTGTTGTGACAAATCTTCACATTTCTTGATCTGTCTTGTTAAGTGGCCTTTAAGACCTGCAAGGGTTCTTTTCATTCTCCCTGCATTATCCATACTGGCTCGTTGGTGAAGCCTTGTGGGGCTTGTACTTGGGCTGCTCATAATACTGAACAAACACTAATGGTAGCCTAGGGTAAATTCTGCACTCACTAGGCAATAATCCTACCTCTACTAGAGGTTAGCACTTAAAATTAATACACATTATATATATACAATCATACACACTAATGATTTGAGTGATAAACCAGTGTCACTGGAAGTACCTTTAGGTTAGCTCTTCTATATCACCCTAGGATGGTAGAGACACTAATTAATCACTCAAAGGTGTAATGATCATAAGTAATTTATTATATATACAACTCAACTCGAGTTGATAAAAATTACACCCAAAATAGGGTCTGGACCATTCATTAATGGTGTTAGGTTGTTCAATATAGTACAACTGACTATGGTAATAATGGGACTAGGATGAACGATAATAGTTCAACTAGTCATATCCTACCCTGTTGTGGGTTGGCAATTAGTAAATATTATACTGTGATCACTAGTGCAATATATATTAAATGATTCTCTATTTGGAGAAATAATATACACAATTATTGATAATAGCCTCTTAATTAGCCTCTATGAAACTTCTAATATTATCAAGAAGTATTAAATATTATTAGTGACCTCGCGAAATAAACTCCACAAAATTCGTGGATAATCTCTCGCGAAATGTAACACCACGAAATCCGTGAACAATATCGCGAAGACACAGTCACTAATTAGGCTGGCTTCTATATTAGCGCTGTCATTTCACGAAATAACACGCCACCAAATATCTGTGGGTGTGCATGAAACCGCTGACGAAGCTGAACTGGGCTGAGGGAGGCTCCTGAGCTCCCACGAGGCAACGCCGCTGTCTATGACTGGCTGGCTTTGTTTAAATAACACTGCACTAGTATATTTAATGAATCCACTGGTTAACTGGTTCATCCGGTACTAAGATGACCAAATGTGGGTTCACAAGGATCAAATAATCCGTCATCCGGTTCGAAGATGACCAAACAATGTGGGAACCGACCTGTGAGATTTATATTTATTTAATTTATATGAATTTATATTTACGTTAATTTATATACTTCGATAGCAATTTGTATAATGATAAGTGGACTGTATTTCTGCAATAATCTCTTAATCTCACAAATCGATCCTCTACACATTAGGGGGGGTTTATTAAATTAATATATGCAGCCAATCAAACTACAGGAATAGACTACATACATTGAAAAGGTTCCTTATCTTATAGTACAGCAGGTTAGTCCACCAGGTATAACTAGGGTGTAGACACCAAATTATCCTCTTTGAGGTAGCTTCCATATCACCCAGTAACTGGTGCACAAATCTTGCATCCTCGTCTTGACCTGTCAAAAGTGCGCTAGCTGTGAAGCCAGATACCTATATATGACAAGTATATCAGAGAAAACACTATACAGTACATGGAACATTAAAGACCTGGCTTAATTACCTTTAGTATGAGGCGATTTCGCGTACTAACCGGCTAACCCTATATCCTGACATTAATGGCCATAAATGAATGATAAACGGGTTTCGGATAGACACTTAACTTGTATTTGTAGACAGCGTGTTGACAATGGTACACCTTTGGGTTCCATAACACTACGTCCAAGTAAATTTAACAGGAGCCGAATTTGCTCCCGTGTGAGCCTCTGGTCTCAATAACAACAACAATGGCTGCCCCCCTTCCTCCCTGACGCCTGGCCTACTTTGTCCAGATTTCAGAAAGTGATAGAAGGGTCACATTTACTCTACTTTAATATTGATAATTAAGTTAATTTATATAAGATGTTTTTATGATGGTAAAGTCCAAAGACTAATGTATTTAAGAATAATTCCCACCATAATAGGTGGTGAATTATAATAGTATGTGGTGATGATATCCCGTTTTCTTTAGACGGTAATTCCACTACAAGTTACGTTTTCTATGGGTAACTTGTTTATACAACACAGCTCTTATCTGTCTGTATGATATATTAAATGGTGTCGGATTTTCTGACATGGGTCATATTTTGCCCAAACCCCCCTGCAGTTTTCAAAATGTCTGAAATGTCGGAAATTTGACTCCTGAGCGTGATTTTTTATCCGAATTCTGACTCTCTGCACCTATTTTTAGTTTCAAATTACGAATTTTTATACCGAAAATATGCCAATTACTGAAAACGGCGATGGGTCATATTTTGCCCAAACCCCCCTGCAGTTTTCAAAATGTCTGAAATGTCGGAAATTTGACTCCTGAGCGTGATTTTTTATCCGAATTCTGACTCTCTACACCTATTTTCAGTTTGAAATTACGACTTTTTATACCGAAAATATGCCAATTACTGAAAACGGCGATGGGTCACATTTTGCCCAAACCCCCCCTGCAGTTGTCAAAATGTCTTAAATGTCGGAAGTTGACTCCTGAGCGTGATTTTTGAGCCGAATTCTGACTCTCTGCACATATTTTCAGTTTCAAATTACGACGGTTCATACCGAAAATATGCCAATTACTGAAAACGGCGATGGGTCATATTTTGCCCAAACCCCCCCTGCAGTTGTCAAAATGTCTGAAATGTCGGAAATTTGACTCCTGAGCGTGATTTTTTATCCGAATTCTGACTCTCTGCACCTATTTTCAGTTTCAAATTACGACTTTTTATACCGAAAATATGCCAATTACTGAAAACGACGATTGGTCATATTTTGCCCAAACCCCCCTGCAGTTTTCAAAATGTCTGAAATGTCGGAAATTTGACTCCTGAGCGTGATTTTTGAGCCGAATTCTGAATCTCTGCACCTATTTTCAGTTTCAAATTACGACGTTTCATACCGAAAATATGCCAATTACTGTAAACGGCGATGGGTCATATTTTGCCCAAACCCCACTGCAGTATTCAAAATGTCTGAAATGTCGGAAATTTGACTCCTGAGCGTGATTTTTGAGCCGAATTCTGACTCTCTGCACCTATTTTCAGTTTCAAATTACGACTTTTTATACCGAAAATATGCCAATTACTAAAAACGGCGATGGGTCATATTTTGCCCAAACCCCCCTGCAGTTTTCAAAATGTCTGAAATGTCGGAAGTTGACTCCAGAGCGTGATTTTTGAGCCGAATTCTGACTCTCTGCACCTATTTTCAGTTTCAAATTACGACATTTCGTACCGAAAATAGGCCAATTACTGAAAACGGCGATGGGTCATATTTTGCCCAAACCCTCCTGCAGTTTTCAAAATGTCTGAAATGTCGGAAATTTGACTCCTGAGCGTGATTTTTTATCCGAATTCTGACTCTCTGCACCTATTTTCTGTTTCAAATTACGACTTTTTATACCGAAAATATGCCAATTACTGAAAACGGCGATGGGTCACATTTTGCCCAAACCCCCCTGCAGTTTTCAAAATGTCTTAAATGTCGGAAGTTGACTCCTGAGCGTGATTTTTGAGCCGAATTCTGACTCTCTGCACCTATTTTCAGTTTCAAATTACGACGTTTCATACCGAAAATATGCCAATTACTGAAAACGGCGATTGGTCATATTTTGCCCAAACCCCCCTGCAGTGTTTAAAATGTCTGAAATGTCGGAAATTTGACTCCTGAGCATGATTTTTTATCCGAATTCTGACTCTCTGCACCTATTTTCAGTTTCAAATTACGACGTTTCATACCGAAAATATGCCAATAACTGAAAACAGCGATGGGTCATATTATGCCCAAACCCCCCTGCAGTTTTCAAAATGTCTGAAATGTCAGAAATTTGACTCCTGAGCGTGATTTTTTATCCGAATTCTGACGCTATGCACCTACTTTCAGTTTCAAATTACGACTTTTTATACCGAAAATATGCCAATTACTGAAAACGGCGATGGGTCATATTTTGCCCAAACCCCCCTGCAGTTTTTAAAATGTCTGAAATGTCGGAAATTTGACTCCTGAGCGTGATTTTTAATCCGAATTCTGACTCTCTGCACCTATTTTCATTATCAAATTACTAATTTTTATAACGAAAATATGCCAATTACTGAAAACGGCGATGGGTAAAATTTTGCCCAAACCCCCCTGCAGTTTTCAAAATGTCTGAAATGTCGTAAATTTGACTCCTGAGAGTGATTTTTGAGCCGAATTCTGACTCTCTGCACCTATTTTTAGTTTCAAATTACGACGTTTCATACCGAAAATATGGAAATTACTGAAAACGGCGATGGGTCATATTTTGCGCAAACACCCCAGCAGTTTTCAAAATGTCTGAAATGTCAGATATTTGACTCCTGGGCGTGATTTTTGAGCCGAGTTCTGACTCTCTGCACCTCTTTTCAGCTTTAAATTACGACTTTTTATACCGAAAATATGCCAATTACTGAAAACGGCGATGGGTCATATTTTGCCCAAACCCACCTGCAGTTTTTAAAATATCTGAAATGTCGGAAATTTGACTCCTGAGCGTGATTTTTTATCCGAATTCTGACTCTCTGCACCTATTTATAGTTTCAAATTACGAATTTTTATACCGAAAATATGCCAATTACTGAAAACGGCGATGGGTCATATTTTGCCCAAACCCCCCTGCAGTTTTCAAAATGTCTGAAATATCGGAAATTTGACTCCTGAGCGTGATTTTTGAGCCGAATTCTGACTCTCTGCACCTATTTTCAGTTTCAAATTACGACGTTTCATACCGAAAATAGGCCAATTACTGAAAACGGCGATGGGTCATATTTTTCCCAAACCCCCCAGCAGTTTTTAAAATGTCTCAAATGTCGGAAATTTGACTCCTGAGCGTGATTTTTTATCCGAATTCTGACTCTCTGCACCTATTTTCAGTTTCAAATTACGACTTTTTATACCGAAAATATGCCAATTACTGAAAACGACGATTGGTAATATTTTGCCCAAACCCCCCTGCAGTTTTCAAAATGTCTGAAATATCGGAAATTTGACTCCTGAGCGTGATTTTTGAGCCGAATTCTGACTCTCTGCACCTATTTTCAGTTTCAAATTACGACGTTTCATACCGAAAATAGGCCAATTACTGAAAACGGCGATGGGTCATATTTTTCCCAAACCCCCCAGCAGTTTTTAAAATGTCTCAAATGTCGGAAATTTGACTCCTGAGCGTGATTTTTGAGCTGAATTCTGAATCTCTGCACCTATTTTCAGTTTCAAATTACGACGTTTCATACCGAAAATATGCCAATTACTGTAAACGGCGATGGGTCATATTTTGCCCAAACCCCACTGCAGTATTCAAAATGTCTGAAATGTCGGAAATTTGACTCCTGAGCGTGATTTTTGAGCCGAATTCTGACTCTCTGCACCTATTTTTAGTTTCAAATTACGAATTTTTATGCCGAAAATATGCCAATTACTGAAAACGGCGATGGGTCAAATTTTACCCAAACCCCCCTGCAGTTTTCAAAATGTCTGAAATGTCGGAAATTTGACTCCTGTGCGTGATTTTTTATCCGAATTCTGACTCTCTGCACCTATTTTCAGTTTCAAATTACGGTTTTTTATACCGAAAATATGCCAATTACTGAAAACGGCGATGGGTCACATTTTGCCCAAACCCCCCTGCAGTTTTCAAAATGTCTTAAATGTCGGAAGTTGACTCCTGAGCGTGATTTTTGAGCCGAATTCTGACTCTCTGCACCTATTTTCAGTTTCAAATTACGACGTTTCATACCGAAAATATGCCAATTACTGAAAACGGCGATTGGTCATATTTTGCCCAAACCCCCCTGCAGTTTTTAAAATGTGTGAAATGTCGGAAATTTGACTCCTGAGCATGATTTTTTATCCGAATTCTGACTCTCTGCACCTATTTTCAGTTTCAAATTACGACGTTTCATACCGAAAATATGCCAATAACTGAAAACAGCGATGGGTCATATTATGCCCAAATCCCCCTGCAATTTTTAAAATGTCTGAAATGTCGGAAATTTGACTCCTAAGCGTGATTTTTGAGCCGAATTCTGAATCTCTGCACCTATTTTCAGTTTCAAATTACGACGTTTCATACCGAAAATATGCCAAGTACTGTAAACGGCGATGGGTCATATTTTGCCCAAACCCCCCTGCAGTTTTCAAAATGTCTGAAATGTCAGAAATTTGACTCCTGAGCGTGATTTTTTATCCGAATTCTGACTCTCTGCACCTACTTTCAGTTTCAAATTACGACTTTTTATACCGAAAATAGGCCAATTACTGAAAACGGCGATGGGTCATATTTTGCCCAAACCCCCCTGCAGTTTTCAAAATGTCTGAAATGTCGGAAATTTGACTCCTGAGCGTGATTTTTTATCCGAATTCTGACTCTCTGCACCTATTTTCTGTTTCAAATTACGACTTTTTATACCGAAAATATGCCAATTACTGAAAACGGCGATGGGTCACATTTTGCCCAAACCCCCCTGCAGTTTTCAAAATGTCTTAAATGTCGGAAGTTGACTCCTGAGCGTGATTTTTGAGCCGAATTCTGACTCTCTGCACCTATTTTCAGTTTCAAATTACGATGTTTCATACCGAAAATATGCCAATTACTGAAAACGGCGATTGGTCATATTTTGCCCAAACCCCCCTGCAGTGTTTAAAATGTCTGAAATGTCGGAAATTTGACACCTGAGCATGATTTTTTATCCGAATTCTGACTCTCTGCACCTATTTTCAGTTTCAAATTACGACGTTTCATACCGAAAATATGCCAATAACTGAAAACAGCGATGGGTCATATTATGCCCAAACCCCCCTGCAGTTTTCAAAATGTCTGAAATGTCAGAAATTTGACTCCTGAGCGTGATTTTTTATCCGAATTCTGACGCTCTGCACCTACTTTCAGTTTCAAATTACGACTTTTTATACCGAAAATATGCCAATTACTGAAAACGGCGATGGGTCATATTTTGCCCAAACCCCCCTGCAGTTTTTAAAATGTCTGAAATGTCGGAAATTTGACTCCTGAGCGTGATTTTTAATCCGAATTCTGACTCTCTGCACCTATTTTCAGTATCAAATTACTAATTTTTATAACGAAAATATGCCAATTACTGAAAACGGCGATGGGTAAAATTTTGCCCAAACCCCCCTGCAGTTTTCAAAATGTCTGAAATGTCGTAAATTTGACTCCTGAGAGTGATTTTTGAGCCGAATTCTGACTCTCTGCACCTATTTTCAGTTTCAAATTACGACGTTTCATACCGAAAATATGGAAATTACTGAAAACGGCGATGGGTCATATTTTGCGCAAACACCCCAGCAGTTTTCAAAATGTCTGAAATGTCAGATATTTGACTCCTGGGCGTGATTTTTGAGCCGAGTTCTGACTCTCTGCACCTCTTTTCAGCTTTAAATTACGACTTTTTATACCGAAAATATGCCAATTACTGAAAACGGCGATGGGTCATATTTTGCCCAAACCCACCTGCAGTTTTTAAAATGTCTGAAATGTCGGAAATTTGACTCCTGAGCGTGATTTTTTATCCGAATTCTGACTCTCTGCACCTATTTATAGTTTCAAATTACGAATTTTTATACCGAAAATATGCCAATTACTGAAAACGGCGATGGGTCATATTTTGCCCAAACCCCCCTGCAGTTTTCAAAATGTCTGAAATATCGGAAATTTGACTCCTGAGCGTGATTTTTGAGCCGAATTCTGACTCTCTGCACCTATTTTCAGTTTCAAATTACGACGTTTCATACCGAAAATAGGCCAATTACTGAAAACGGCGATGGGTCATATTTTTCCCAAACCCCCCAGCAGTTTTTAAAATGTCTCAAATGACGGAAATTTGACTCCTGAGCGTGATTTTTTATCCGAATTCTGACTCTCTGCACCTATTTTCAGTTTCAAATTACGACTTTTTATACCGAAAATATGCCAATTACTGAAAACGACGATTGGTAATATTTTGCCCAAACCCCCCTGCAGTTTTCAAAATGTCTGAAATATCGGAAATTTGACTCCTGAGCGTGATTTTTGAGCCGAATTCTGACTCTCTGCACCTATTTTCAGTTTCAAATTACGACGTTTCATACCGAAAATAGGCCAATTACTGAAAACGGCGATGGGTCATATTTTTCCCAAACCCCCCAGCAGTTTTTAAAATGTCTCAAATGTCGGAAATTTGACTCCTGAGCGTGATTTTTGAGCTGAATTCTGAATCTCTGCACCTATTTTCAGTTTCAAATTACGACGTTTCATACGGAAAATATGCCAATTACTGTAAACGGCGATGGGTCATATTTTGCCCAAACCCCACTGCAGTATTCAAAATGTCTGAAATGTCGGAAATTTGACTCCTGAGCGTGATTTTTGAGCCGAATTCTGACTCTCTGCACCTATTTTTAGTTTCAAATTACGAATTTTTATACCGAAAATATGCCAATTACTGAAAACGGCGAAGGGTCAAATTTTACCCAAACCCCCCTGCAGTTTTCAAAATGTCTGAAATGTCGGAAATTTGACTCCTGTGCGTGATTTTTTATCCGAATTCTGACTCTCTGCACCTATTTTCAGTTTCAAATTACGTTTTTTTATACCGAAAATATGCCAATTACTGAAAACGGCGATGGGTCACATTTTGCCCAAACCCCCCTGCAGTTTTCAAAATGTCTTAAATGTCGGAAGTTGACTCCTGAGCGTGATTTTTGAGCCGAATTCTGACTCTCTGCACCTATTTTCAGTTTCAAATTACGACGTTTCATACCGAAAATATGCCAATTACTGAAAACGGCGATTGGTCATATTTTGCCCAAACCCCCCTGCAGTTTTTAAAATGTCTGAAATGTCGGAAATTTGACTCCTGAGCATGATTTTTTATCCGAATTCTGACTCTCTGCACCTATTTTCAGTTTCAAATTACGACGTTTCATACCGAAAATATGCCAATAACTGAAAACAGCGATGGGTCATATTATGCCCAAATCCCCCTGCAATTTTTAAAATGTCTGAAATGTCGGAAATTTGACTCCTGAGCGTGATTTTTGAGCCGAATTCTGAATCTCTGCACCTATTTTCAGTTTCAAATTACGACGTTTCATACCGAAAATATGCCAAGTACTGTAAACGGCGATGGGTCATATTTTGCCCAAACCCCCCTGCAGTTTTCAAAATGTCTGAAATGTCAGAAATTTGACTCCTGAGCGTGATTTTTTATCCGAATTCTGACTCTCTGCACCTACTTTCAGTTTCAAATTACGACTTTTTATACCGAAAATATGCCAATTACTGAAAACGGCGATGGGTCATATTTTGCCCAAACCCCCCTGCAGTTTTTAAAATGTCTGAAATGTCGGAAATTTGACTCCTGAGCGTGATTTTTAATCCGAATTCTGACTCTCTGCACCTATTTTCAGTTTCAAATTACTAATTTTTATACCGAAAATATGCCAATTACTGAATACGGCGATTGGTAAAATTTTGCCCAAACCCCCCTGCAGTTTTCAAAATGTCTGAAATGTCGTAAATTTGATTCCTGAGAGTGATTTTTGAGCCGAATTCTGACTCTCTGCACCTATTTTCAGTTTCAAATTACGACGTTTCATACCGAAAATATGGAAATTACTGTAAACGGCGATGGGTCATATTTTGCGCAAACACCCCAGCAGTTTTCAAAATGTCTGAAATGTCGGAAATTTGACTCCTGGGCCTGATTTTTGAGCCGAGTTCTGACTCTCTGCACCTCTTTTCAGTTTTAAATTACGACTTTTTATACCGAAAATATGCCAATTACTGAAAACGGCGATGGGTCATATTTTGCCCAAACCCACCTGCAGTTTTTAAAATGTCTGAAATGTCGGAAATTTGACTCCTGAGCGTGATTTTTTATCCGAATTCTGACTCTCTGCACCTATTTATAGTTTCAAATTACGAATTTTTATACCGAAAATATGCCAATTACTGAAAACGGCGATGGGTCATATTTTGCCCAAACCCCCCTGCAGTTTTCAAAATGTCTGAAATGTCGGAAATTTGACTCCTGAGCGTGATTTTTGAGCCGAATTCTGACTCTCTGCACCTATTTTCAGTCTCAAATTACGACGTTTCATACCGAAAATAGGCCAATTACTGAAAACGGCGATGGGTCATATTTTGCCCAAACCCCCCTGCAGTTTTTAAAATGTCTCAAATGTCGGAAATTTGACTCCTGAGCGTGATTTTTGAGCCGAATTCTGAATGTCTGCACCTATTTTCAGTTTCAAATTACGACGTTTCATACCGAAAATATGCCAATTACTGTAAACGGCGATGGGTCATATTTTGCCCAAACACCACTGCAGTTTTCAAAATGTCTGAAATGTCGGAAATTTGACTCCTGAGCGTGATTTTTGAGCCGAATTCTGACTCTCTGCACCTATTTTCAGTTTCAAATTACGACTTTTTATACCGAAAATATGCCAATTACTGAAAACGGCGATGGGTCACATTTTGCCCAAACCCCCCCTGCAGTTTTCAAAATGTCTGAAATGTCGGAAGTTGACTCCTGATCGTGATTTTTGAGCCGAATTCTGACTCTCTGCACCTATTTTCAGTTTCAAATTACGACGTTTCATACCGAAAATATGCCAATTACTGAAAACAGCGATGGGTCACATTTTGCCCAAACCCCCCTGCAGTTTTTAAAATGTCTAAAACGTCGGAAATTTGACTCCAGAGCGTGATTTTTTTATCCGAATTCTGACTCTCTGCACCTATTTTCAGTTTCAAATTACGAATTTTTATACCGAAAATATGCCAATTTCTGAAAACGGCGATGGGTCATATTTTACCCAAACCCCCCTGCAGTTTTCAAAATGTCTGAAATGTCGGAAATTTGACTCCTGAGCGTGATTTTTTATCCGAAATCTGACTCTCTGCACCTATTTTCAGTTTCAAATTACGACTTTTTATACCGAAAATATGCCAATTACTGAAAATGGCGATGGGTCACATTTTGCCCAAACCCCCCTGCAGTTTTCAAAATGTCTTAAATGTCGGAAGTTGACTCCTGAGCTTGATTTTTGAGCCGAATTCTGACTCTCTGCACCTATTTTCAGTTTCAAATTACGACGTTTCATACCGAAAATATGCCAATTACTGTAAACGGCGATGGGTCATATTTTGCCCAAACCCCACTGCAGTTTTCAAAATGTCTGAAATGTCGGAAATTTGACTCCTGAGCGTGATTTTTGAGCCGAATTCTGACTCTCTGCACCTATTTTCAGTTTCAAATTACGACTTTTTATACCGAAAATATGCCAATTACTGAAAACGGCGATGGGTCACATTTTGCCCAAACCCCCCTGCAGTTTTTAAAATGTCTAAAATGTCGGAAATTTGACTCCAGAGCGTGATTTTTTTATCCAAATTCTGACTCTCTGCACCTATTTTCAGTTTCAAATTACGAATTTTTATACCGAAAATATGCCAATTACTGAAAAGAGCGATGGGTCATATTTTGCCCAAACCCTCCTGCAGTTTTCAAAATGTCTGAAATGTCGTAAATTTGACTCCTGAGAGTGATTTTTGAGCCGAATTCTGACTCTCTGCACCTATTTTCAGTTTCAAATTACGACGTTTCATACCGAAAATATGGAAATTGCTGTAAACGGCGATGGGTCATATTTTGCCCAAACACCGCAGCAGTTTTCAAAATGTCTGAAATGTCGGAAATTTTACTCCTGAGCATGATTTTTGAGCCGAGTTCTGACTCTCTGCACCTATTTTCAGTTTCAAATTACGACTTTTTATACCGAAAATATGCCAATTACTAAAAACGGCGATGGGTCATATTTTGCCCAAACACACCTGCAGTTTTTAAAATGTCTGAAATGTCGGAAATTTGACTCCTGAGCGTGATTTTTGAGCCGAATTCTGACTCTCTGCTCCTATTTTCAGTTTCAAATTATGATGTTTCATACCGAAAATATGCCAATTACTGAAAACGGCGAAGGGTCATATTTTGCCCAAACCCCCCTGCAGTTTTCAAAATGTCTGAAATGTTGGAAATTTGACTCCTGAGCGTGATTTTTGAGCCGAATTCTGACTCTCTGCACCTATTTTCAGTTTCAAATTACGACGTTTCATACCAAAAATATGCCAATTACTGTAAACGGCGATGGGTCATATTTTGCCAAAACCCCCCTGCAGTTTTCAAAATGTCTGAAATGTCGGAAATTTGACTCCTGAGCGTGATTTTTTATCCGAATTCTGACTCTCTGCACCTATTTTCAGTTTCAAATTACGACTTTTTATACCGAAAATATGCCAATTACTGAAAACGACGATTGGTCATATTTTGCCCAAACCCCCCTGCAGTTTTCAAAATGTCTGAAATGTCGGAAATTTGACTCCTGAGCGTGATTTTTGAGCCGAATTCTGAATCTCTGCACCTATTTTCAGTTTCAAATTACGACGTTTCATACCGAAAATATGCCAATTACTGTAAACAGCGATGGGTCATACTTGGCCCAAACCCCACTGCAGTTTTCAAAATGTCTGAAATGTCGGAAATTTGACTCCTGAACGTGATTTTTGAGCCGAATTCTGACTCTCTGCACCTATTTTCAGTTTCAAATTACGACTTTTTATACCGAAAATATGCCAATTACTAAAAACGGCGATGGGTCATATTTTGCCCAAACCCCCCTGCAGTTTTCAAAATGTCTGAAATGTCGGAAGTTGACTCCAGAGCGTGATTTTTGAGCCGAATTCTGACTCTCTGCACCTATTTTCAGTTTCAAATTACGACGTTTCACACCGAAAATAGGCCAATTACTGAAAACGGCGATGGGTCATATTTTGCCCAAACCCCCCTGCAGTTTTCAAAATGTCTAAAATGTCGGAAATTTGACTCCTGAGCGTGATTTTTTATCCGAATTCTGACTCTCTGCACCTATTTTTAGTTTCAAATTACGAATTTTTATACCGAAAATATGCCAATTACTGAAAACGGCGAAGGGTCATATTTTGCCCAAACCCCCCTGCAGTTTTCAAAATGTCTGAAATGTCGGAAATTTGACTCCTGAGCGTGATTTTTTATCCGAATTCTGACTCTCTGCACCTATTTTCAGTTTCAAATTACGATGTTTCATACCGAAAATATGCCAATTACTGAAAACGGCGATGGGTCACATTTTGCCCAAACCCCCCCTGCAGTTTTCAAAATGTCTGAAATGTCGGAAGTTGACTCCTGATCGTGATTTTTGAGCCGAATTCTGACTCTCTGCACCTATTTTCAGTTTCAAATTACGACGTTTCATACCGAAAATATGCCAATTACTGTAAACGCCGATGGATCATATTTTGCCCAAACCCCCTGCAGTTTTCAAAATGTCTGAAATGTCGGAAATTTGACTCCTGAGCGTGATTTTTTATCTGAATTCTGACTCTCTGCACCTATTTTCATTTTCAAATTACAACTTTTTATACCGAAAATATGCCAATTACTGAAAATGGCGATGGGACATATTTTGCTCAAACCCCCCTGCAGTTTTCAAAATGTCTGAAATGTCGGAAGTTTGACTCCTGAGCATGATTTTTTATCCGAATTCTGACTCTCTGCACCTATTTTCAGTTTCAAATTACGACGTTTCATACCGAAAATATGCCAATAACTGAAAACAGCGATGGGTCATATTATGCCCAAATCCCCCTGCAGTTTTTAAAATGTCTGAAATGTCGGAAATTTGACTCCTGAGCGTGATTTTTGAGCCGAATTCTGAATCTCTGCACCTATTTTCAGTTTCAAATTACGACGTTTCATACCGAAAATATGCCAAGTACTGTAAACGGCGATGGGTCATATTTTGCCCAAACCCCCCTGCAGTTTTCAAAATGTCTGAAATGTCAGAAATTTGACTCCTGAGCGTGATTTTTTATCCGAATTCTGACTCTCTGCACCTACTTTCAGTTTCAAATTACGACTTTTTATACCGAAAATATGCCAATTACTGAAAACGGCGATGGGTCATATTTTGGCCCAAACCCCCCTGCAGTTTTTAAAATGTCTGAAATGTCGGAAATTTGACTCCTGAGCGTGATTTTTAATCCGAATTCTGACTCTCTGCACCTATTTTCAGTTTCAAATTACTAATTTTTATACCGAAAATATGCCAATTACTGAAAACGGCGATTGGTAAAATTTTGCCCAAACCCCCCTGCAGTTTTCAAAATGTCTGAAATGTCGTAAATTTGATTCCTGAGAGTGATTTTTGAGCCGAATTCTGACTCTCTGCACCTATTTTCAGTTTCAAATTACGACGTTTCATACCGAAAATATGGAAATTACTGTAAACGGCGATGGGTCATATTTTGCGCAAACACCCCAGCAGTTTTCAAAATGTCTGAAATGTCGGAAATTTGACTCCTGGGCGTGATTTTTGAGCCGAGTTCTGACTCTCTGCACCTCTTTTCAGTTTTAAATTACGACTTTTTATACCGAAAATATGCCAATTACTGAAAACGGCGATGGGTCATATTTTGCCCAAACCCACCTGCAGTTTTTAAAATGTCTGAAATGTCGGAAATTTGACTCCTGAGCGTGATTTTTTATCCGAATTCTGACTCTCTGCACCTATTTATAGTTTCAAATTACGAATTTTTATACCGAAAATATGCCAATTACTGAAAACGGCGATGGGTCATATTTTGCCCAAACCCCCCTGCAGTTTTCAAAATGTCTGAAATGTCGGAAATTTGACTCCTGAGCGTGATTTTTGAGCCGAATTCTGACTCTCTGCACCTATTTTCAGTCTCAAATTACGACGTTTCATACCGAAAATAGGCCAATTACTGAAAACGGCGATGGGTCATATTTTGCCCAAACCCCCCTGCAGTTTTTAAAATGTCTCAAATGTCGGAAATTTGACTCCTGAGCGTGATTTTTGAGCCGAATTCTGAATGTCTGCACCTATTTTCAGTTTCAAATTACGACGTTTCATACCGAAAATATGCCAATTACTGTAAACGGCGATGGGTCATATTTTGCCCAAACCCCACTGCAGTTTTCAAAATGTCTGAAATGTCGGAAATTTGACTCCTGAGCGTGATTTTTGAGCCGAATTCTGACTCTCTGCACCTATTTTCAGTTTAAAATTACGACTTTTTATACCGAAAATATGCCAATTACTGAAAACGGCGATGGGTCACATTTTGCCCAAACCCCCCCTGCAGTTTTCAAAATGTCTGAAATGTCGGAAGTTGACTCCTGATCGTGATTTTTGAGCCGAATTCTGACTCTCTGCACCTATTTTCAGTTTCAAATTACGACGTTTCATACCGAAAATATGCCAATTACTGAAAACAGCGAGGGGTCACATTTTGCCCAAACCCCCCTGCAGTTTTTAAAATGTCTAAAACGTCGGAAATTTGACTCCAGAGCGTGATTTTTTTATCCGAATTCTGACTCTCTGCACCTATTTTCAGTTTCAAATTACGAATTTTTATACCGAAAATATGCCAATTTCTGAAAACGGCGATGGGTCATATTTTACCCAAACCCCCCTGCAGTTTTCAAAATGTCTGAAATGTCGGAAATTTGACTCCTGAGCGTGATTTTTTATCCGAAATCTGACTCTCTGCACCTATTTTCAGTTTCAAATTACGACTTTTTATACCGAAAATATGCCAATTACTGAAAATGGCGATGGGTCACATTTTGCCCAAACCCCCCTGCAGTTTTCAAAATGTCTTAAATGTCGGAAGTTGACTCCTGAGCGTGATTTTTGAGCCGAATTCTGACTCTCTGCACCTATTTTCAGTTTCAAATTACGACGTTTCATACCGAAAATATGCCAATTACTGTAAACGGCGATGGGTCATATTTTGCCCAAACCCCACTGCAGTTTTCAAAATGTCTGAAATGTCGGAAATTTGACTCCTGAGCGTGATTTTTGAGCCGAATTCTGACTCTCTGCACCTATTTTCAGTTTCAAATTACGACTTTTTATACCGAAAATATGCCAATTACTGAAAACGGCGATGGGTCACATTTTGCCCAAACCCCCCTGCAGTTTTTAAAATGTCTAAAATGTCGGAAATTTGACTCCAGAGCGTGATTTTTTTATCCGAATTCTGACTCTCTGCACCTATTTTCAGTTTCAAATTACGAATTTTTATACCGAAAATATGCCAATTACTGAAAACGGCGATGGGTCATATTTTGCCCAAACCCTCCTGCAGTTTTCAAAATGTCTGAAATGTCGTAAATTTGACTCCTGAGAGTGATTTTTGAGCCGAATTCTGACTCTCTGCACCTATTTTCAGTTTCAAATTACGACGTTTCATACCGAAAATATGGAAATTGCTGTAGACGGCGATGGGTCATATTTTGCCCAAACACCGCAGCAGTTTTCAAAATGTCTGAAATGTCGGAAATTTTACTCCTGAGCATGATTTTTGAGCCGAGTTCTGACTCTCTGCACCTATTTTCAGTTTCAAATTACGACTTTTTATACCGAAAATATGCCAATTACTAAAAACGGCGATGGGTCATATTTTGCCCAAACACACCTGTAGTTTTTAAAATGTCTGAAATGTCGGAAATTTGACTCCTGAGCGCGATTTTTGAGCCGAATTCTGACTCTCTGCTCCTATTTTCAGTTTCAAATTATGATGTTTCATACCGAAAATATGCCAATTACTGAAAACGGCGAAGGGTCCTATTTTGCCCAAACCCCCCTGCAGTTTTCAAAATGTCTGAAATGTTCGAAATTTGACTCCTGAGCGTGATTTTTGAGCCGAATTCTGACTCTCTGCACCTATTTTCAGTTTCAAATTACGACGTTTCATACCAAAAATATGCCAATTACTGTAAACGGCGATGGGTCATATTTTGCCAAAACCCCCCTGCAGTTTTCAAAATGTCTGAAATGTCGGAAATTTGACTCCTGAGCGTGATTTTTTATCCGAATTCTGACTCTCTGCACCTATTTTCAGTTTCAAATTACGACTTTTTATACCGAAAATATGCCAATTACTGAAAACGACGATTGGTCATATTTTGCCCAAACCCCCCTGCAGTTTTCAAAATGTCTGAAATGTCGGAAATTTGACTCCTGAGCGTGATTTTTGAGCCGAATTCTGAATCTCTGCACCTATTTTCAGTTTCAAATTACGACGTTTCATACCGAAAATATGCCAATTACTGTAAACAGCGATGGGTCATATTTGGCCCAAACCCCACTGCAGTTTTCAAAATGTCTGAAATGTCGGAAATTTGACTCCTGAGCGTGATTTTTGAGCCGAATTCTGACTCTCTGCACCTATTTTCAGTTTCAAATTACGACTTTTTATACCGAAAATATGCCAATTACTAAAAACGGCGATGGGTCATATTTTGCCCAAACCCCCCTGCATGTTTCAAAATGTCTGAAATGTCGGAAGTTGACTCCAGAGCGTGATTTTTGAGCCGAATTCTGACTCTCTGCACCTATTTTCAGTTTCAAATTACGACGTTTCACACCGAAAATAGGCCAATTACTGAAAACGGCGATGGGTCATATTTTGCCCAAACCCCCCTGCAGTTTTCAAAATGTCTAAAATGTCGGAAATTTGACTCCTGAGCGTGATTTTTTATCCGAATTCTGACTCTCTGCACCTATTTTTAGTTTCAAATTACGAATTTTTATACCGAAAATATGCCAATTACTGAAAACGGCGAAGGGTCATATTTTGCCCAAACCCCCCTGCAGTTTTCAAAATGTCTGAAATGTCGGAAATTTGACTCCTGAGCGTGATTTTTTATCCGAATTCTGACTCTCTGCACCTATTTTCAGTTTCAAATTACGATGTTTCATACCGAAAATATGCCAATAACTGAAAACAGCGATGGGTCATATTATGCCCAAACCCCCCTGCAGTTTTTAAAATGTCTGAAATGTCGGAAATTTGACTCCTGAGCGTGATTTTTGAGCCGAATTCTGAATCTCTGCACCTATTTTCAGTTTCAAATTACGACGTTTCATACCGAAAATATGCCAAGTACTGTAAACGGCGATGGGTCATATTTTGTCCAAACCCCCCTGCAGTTTTCAAAATGTCTGAAATGTCAGAAATTTGACTCCTGAGCGTGATTTTTTATCCGAATTCTGACTCTCTGCACCTACTTTCAGTTTCAAATTACGACTTTTTATACCGAAAATATGCCAATTACTGAAAACGGCGATGGGTCATATTTTGCCCAAACCCCCCTGCAGTTTTTAAAATGTCTGAAATGTCGGAAATTTGACTCCTGAGCGTGATTTTTAATCGGAATTCTGACTCTCTGCACCTATTTTCAGATTCAAATTACTAATTTTTATACCGAAAATATGCCAATTACTGAAAACGGCTATGGGTAAAATTTTGCCCAAACCCCCCTGCAGTTTTCAAAATGTCTGAAATGTCGTAAATTTGATTCCTGAGAGTGATTTTTGAGCCGAATTCTGACTCTCTGCACCTATTTTCAGTTTCAAATTACGACGTTTCATACCGAAAATATGGAAATTACTGTAAACGGCGATGGGTCATATTTTGCTCAAACACCCCAGCAGTTTTCAAAATGTCTGAAATGTCGGAAATTTGACTCCTGGGCGTGATTTTTGAGCCGAGTTCTGACTCTCTGCACCTCTTTTCAGTTTTAAATTACGACTTTTTATACCGAAAATATGCCAATTACTGAAAACGGCGATGGGTCATATTTTGCCCAAACCCCCCTGCAGTTTTCAAAATGTCTGAAATGTCGGAAATTTGACTCCTGAGCGTGATTTTTGAGCCGAATTCTGACTCTCTGCGCCTATTTTCAGTCTCAAATTACGACGTTTCATACCGAAAATAGGCCAATTACTGAAAACAGCGATGGGTCATATTTTGCCCAAACCCCCCTGCAGTTTTTAAAATGTCTCAAATGTCGGAAATTTGACTCCTGAGCGTGATTTTTGAGCCGAATTCTGAATGTCTGCACCTATTTTCAGTTTCAAATTACGACGTTTCATACCGAAAATATGCCAATTACTGTAAACGGCGATGGGTCATATTTTGCCCAAACCCCACTGCAGTTTTCAAAATGTCTGAAATGTCGGAAATTTGACTCCTGAGCGTGATTTTTGAGCCGAATTCTGACTCTCTGCACCTATTTTCAGTTTCAAATTACGACTTTTTATACCGAAAATATGCCAATTACTGAAAACGGCGATGGGTCACATTTTGCCCAAACCCCCCTGCAGTTTTTAAAATGTCTAAAATGTCGGAAATTTGACTCCAGGAGCGTGATTTTTTTATCCGAATTCTGACTCTCTGCACCTATTTTCAGTTTCAAATTACGAATTTTTATACCGAAAATATGCCAATTACTGAAAACGGCGATGGGTCATATTTTGCCCAAACCCTCCTGCAGTTTTCAAAATGTCTGAAATGTCGTAAATTTGACTCCTGAGAGTGATTTTTGAGCCGAATTCTGACTCTCTGCACCTATTTTCAGTTTCAAATTACGACGTTTCATACCGAAAATATGGAAATTGCTGTAAACGGCGATGGGTCATATTTTGCCCAAACACCGCAGCAGTTTTCAAAATGTCTGAAATGTCGGAAATTTTACTCCTGAGCATGATTTTTGAGCCGAGTTCTGACTCTCTGCACCTATTTTCAGTTTCAAATTACGACTTTTTATACCGAAAATATGCCAATTACTAAAAACGGCGATGGGTCATATTTTGCCCAAACCCCCCTGCAGTTTTCAAAATGTCTGAAATGTCGGAAGTTGACTCCAGAGCGTGATTTTTGAGCCGAATTCTGACTCTCTGCACCTATTTTCAGTTTCAAATTACGACGTTTCACACCGAAAATAGGCCAATTACTGAAAACGGCGAATGGGTCATATTTTGCCCAAACCCCCCTGCAGTTTTCAAAATGTCTAAAATGTCGGAAATTTGACTCCTGAGCGTGATTTTTTATCCGAATTCTGACTCTCTGCACCTATTTTTAGTTTCAAATTACGAATTTTTATACCGAAAATATGCCAATTACTGAAAACGGCGAAGGGTCATATTTTGCCCAAACCCCCCTGCAGTTTTCAAAATGTCTGAAATGTCGGAAATTTGACTCCTGAGCGTGATTTTTTATCCGAATTCTGACTCTCTGCACCTATTTTCAGTTTCAAATTACGATGTTTCATACCGAAAATATGCCAATAACTGAAAACAGCGATGGGTCATATTATGCCCAAACCCCCCTGCAGTTTTTAAAATGTCTGAAATGTCGGAAATTTGACTCCTGAGCGTGATTTTTGAGCCGAATTCTGAATCTATGCACCTATTTTCAGTTTCAAATTACGACGTTTCATACCGAAAATATGCCAAGTACTGTAAACGGCGATGGGTCATATTTTGTCCAAACCCCCCTGCAGTTTTCAAAATGTCTGAAATGTCAGAAATTTGACTCCTGAGCGTGATTTTTTATCCGAATTCTGACTCTCTGCACCTATTTTCAGTTTCAAATTACGATGTTTCATACCGAAAATATGCCAATAACTGAAAACAGCGATGGGTCATATTATGCCCAAACCCCCCTGCAGTTTTTAAAATGTCTGAAATGTCGGAAATTTGACTCCTGAGCGTGATTTTTGAGCCGAATTCTGAATCTATGCACCTATTTTCAGTTTCAAATTACGACGTTTCATACCGAAAATATGCCAAGTACTGTAAACGGCGATGGGTCATATTTTGTCCAAACCCCCCTGCAGTTTTCAAAATGTCTGAAATGTCAGAAATTTGACTCCTGAGCGTGATTTTTTATCCGAATTCTGACTCTCTGCACCTACTTTCAGTTTCAAATTACGACTTTTTATACCGAAAATATGCCAATTACTGAAAACGGCGATGGGTCATATTTTGCCCAAACCCCCCTGCAGTTTTCAAAATGTCTGAAATGTCGGAAATTTGACTCCTGAGCGTGATTTTTGAGCCGAATTCTGACTCTCTGCGCCTATTTTCAGTCTCAAATTACGACGTTTCATACCGAAAATAGGCCAATTACTGAAAACAGCGATGGGTCATATTTTGCCCAAACCCCCCTGCAGTTTTTAAAATGTCTCAAATGTCGGAAATTTGACTCCTGAGCGTGATTTTTGAGCCGAATTCTGAATGTCTGCACCTATTTTCAGTTTCAAATTACGACGTTTCATACCGAAAATATGCCAATTACTGTAAACGGCGATGGGTCATATTTTGCCCAAACCCCACTGCAGTTTTCAAAATGTCTGAAATGTCGGAAATTTGACTCCTGAGCGTGATTTTTGAGCCGAATTCTGACTCTCTGCACCTATTTTCAGTTTCAAATTACGACTTTTTATACCGAAAATATGCCAATTACTGAAAACGGCGATGGGTCACATTTTGCCCAAACCCCCCTGCAGTTTTTAAAATGTCTAAAATGTCGGAAATTTGACTCCAGAGCGTGATTTTTTTATCCGAATTCTGACTCTCTGCACCTATTTTCAGTTTCAAATTACGAATTTTTATACCGAAAATATGCCAATTACTGAAAACGGCGATGGGTCATATTTTGCCCAAACCCTCCTGCAGTTTTCAAAATGTCTGAAATGTCGTAAATTTGACTCCTGAGAGTGATTTTTGAGCCGAATTCTGACTCTCTGCACCTATTTTCAGTTTCAAATTACGACGTTTCATACCGAAAATATGGAAATTGCTGTAAACGGCGATGGGTCATATTTTGCCCAAACACCGCAGCAGTTTTCAAAATGTCTGAAATGTCGGAAATTTTACTCCTGAGCATGATTTTTGAGCCGAGTTCTGACTCTCTGCACCTATTTTCAGTTTCAAATTACGACTTTTTATACCGAAAATATGCCAATTACTAAAAACGGCGATGGGTCATATTTTGCCCAAACCCCCCTGCAGTTTTCAAAATGTCTGAAATGTCGGAAGTTGACTCCAGAGCGTGATTTTTGAGCCGAATTCTGACTCTCTGCACCTATTTTCAGTTTCAAATTACGACGTTTCACACCGAAAATAGGCCAATTACTGAAAACGGCAATGGGTCATATTTTGCCCAAACCCCCCTGCAGTTTTCAAAATGTCTAAAATGTCGGAAATTTGACTCCTGAGCGTGATTTTTTATCCGAATTCTGACTCTCTGCACCTATTTTTAGTTTCAAATTACGAATTTTTATACCGAAAATATGCCAATTACTGAAAACGGCGAAGGGTCATATTTTGCCCAAACCCCCCTGCAGTTTTCAAAATGTCTGAAATGTCGGAAATTTGACTCCTGAGCGTGATTTTTTATCCGAATTCTGACTCTCTGCACCTATTTTCAGTTTCAAATTACGATGTTTCATACCGAAAATATGCCAATAACTGAAAACAGCGATGGGTCATATTATGCCCAAACCCCCCTGCAGTTTTTAAAATGTCTGAAATGTCGGAAATTTGACTCCTGAGCGTGATTTTTGAGCCGAATTCTGAATCTATGCACCTATTTTCAGTTTCAAATTACGACGTTTCATACCGAAAATATGCCAAGTACTGTAAACGGCGATGGGTCATATTTTGTCCAAACCCCCCTGCAGTTTTCAAAATGTCTGAAATGTCAGAAATTTGACTCCTGAGCGTGATTTTTTATCCGAATTCTGACTCTCTGCACCTACTTTCAGTTTCAAATTACGACTTTTTATACCGAAAATATGCCAATTACTGAAAACGGCGATGGGTCATATTTTGCCCAAACCCCCCTGCAGTTTTTAAAATGTCTGAAATGTCGGAAATTTGACTCCTGAGCGTGATTTTTAATCGGAATTCTGACTCTCTGCACCTATTTTCAGTTTCAAATTACTAATTTTTATACCGAAAATATGCCAATTACTGAAAACGGCTATGGGTAAAATTTTGCCCAAACCCCCCTGCAGTTTTCAAAATGTCTGAAATGTCGTAAATTTGATTCCTGAGCGTGATTTTTTATCTGAATTCTGACTCTCTGCACCTATTTTCATTTTCAAATTACAACTTTTTATACCGAAAATATGCCAATTACTGAAAATGGCGATGGGACATATTTTGCTCAAACCCCCCTGCAGTTTTCAAAATGTCTGAAATGTCGGAAATTTGACTCCTGAGCATGATTTTTGAGCCGAATTCTGACTCTCTGCTCCTATTTTCAGTTTCAAATTATGATGTTTCATACCGAAAATATGCCAATTACTGAAAACGGCGATGGGTCATATTTTGCCCAAACCCCCCTGAAGTTTTCAAAATGTCTGAAATGTTGGAAATTTGACTCCTGAGCGTGATTTTTGAGCCGAATTCTGACTCTCTGCACCTATTTTCAGTTTCAAATTACGACGTTTCATACCAAAAATATGCAAATTACTGTAAACGGCGATGGGTCATATTTTGCCAAAACCCCCCTGCAGTTTTCAAAATGTCTGAAATGTCGGAAATTTGACTCCTGAGCGTGATTTTTTATCCGAATTCTGACTCTCTACACCTATTTTCAGTTTCAAATTACGACTTTTTATACCGAAAATATGCCAATTACTGAAAACGACGATTGGTCATATTTTGCCCAAACCCCCCTGCAGTTTTCAAAATGTCTGAAATGTCGGAAATTTGACTCCTGAGCGTGATTTTTGAGCCGAATTCTGAATCTCTGCACCTATTTTCAGATTCAAATTACGACGTTTCATACCGAAAATATGCCAATTACTGTAAACAGCGATGGGTCATATTTGGCCCAAACCCCACTGCAGTTTTCAAAATGTCTGAAATGTCGGAAATTTGACTCCTGAGCGTGATTTTTGAGCCGAATTCTGACTCTCTGCACCTATTTTCAGTTTCAAATTACGACTTTTTATACCGAAAATATGCCAATTACTAAAAACGGCGATGGGTCATATTTTGCCCAAACCCCCCTGCAGTTTTCAAAATGTCTGAAATGTCGGAAGTTGACTCCAGAGCGTGATTTTTGAGCCGAATTCTGACTCTCTGCACCTATTTTCAGTTTCAAATTACGACGTTTCACACCGAAAATAGGCCAATTACTGAAAACGGCGATGGGTCATATTTTGCCCAAACCCCCCTGCAGTTTTCAAAATGTCTAAAATGTCGGAAATTTGACTCCTGAGCGTGATTTTTTATCCGAATTCTGACTCTCTGCACCTATTTTTAGTTTCAAATTACGAATTTTTATACCGAAAATATGCCAATTACTGAAAACGGCGAAGGGTCATATTTTGCCCAAACCCCCCTGCAGTTTTCAAAATGTCTGAAATGTCGGAAATTTGACTCCTGAGCGTGATTTTTTATCCGAATTCTGACTCTCTGCACCTATTTTCAGTTTCAAATTACGACGTTTCATACCGAAAATATGCCAATTACTGAAAACGGCGATTGGTCATATTTTGCCCAAACCCCCCTGCAGTTTTTAAAATGTCTGAAATGTCGGAAATTTGACTCATGAGCATGATTTTTTATCCGTATTCTGACTCTCTGCACCTATTTTCAGTTTCAAATTACGTACGTTTCATACCGAAAATATGCCAATAACTGAAAACAGCGATGGGTCATATTTTGCCCAAACCCCCCTGCAGTTTTTAAAATGTCTGAAATGTCGGAAATTTGACTCCTGAGCATGATTTTTTATCCGTATTCTGACTCTCTGCACCTATTTTCAGTTTCAAATTACGACGTTTCATACCGAAAATATGCCAATAACTGAAAACAGCGATGGGTCATATTTTGCCCAAACCCCCCTGCAGTTTTTAAAATGTCTGAAATGTCGGAAATTTGACTCCTGAGCGTGATTTTTGAGCCGAATTCTGAATCTCTGCACCTATTTTCAGTTTCAAATTACGACGTTTCATACCGAAAATATGCCAAGTACTGTAAACGGCGATGGGTCATATTTTGCCCAAACCCCCCTGCAGTTTTCAAAATGTCTGAAATGTCAGAAATTTGACTCCTGAGCGTGATTTTTTATCCGAATTCTGACTCTCTGCACCTACTTTCAGTTTCAAATTACGACGTTTCATACCGAAAATATGCCAATTACTGAAAACGGCGATGGGTAAAATTTTGCCCAAACCCCCCTGCAGTTTTCAAAATGTCTGAAATGTCGGAAATTTGACTCCTGAGCGTGATTTTTGAGCCGAATTCTGACTCTCTGCACCTATTTTTAGTTTCAAATTACGAATTTTTATACCGAAAATATGCCAATTACTGAAAACAGCGATGAGTCATATTTAGCCCAAACCCCCCTGCAGTTTTTAAAATGTCTGAAATGTCGGAAATTTGACTCCTGAGCGTGATTTTTGAGCCGAATTCTAACCCACTGCACCTATTTTCAGTTTCAAATTACGACTTTTTATACCGAAAATATGCCAATTACTGAAAACGACGATGGGTCATATTTTGCCCAAACCCAGCTGCAGTTTTTAAAATGTCTGAAATGTCGGAAATTTGACTCCTGAGCGTGATTTTTTATCCGAATTCTGACTCTCTGCACCTATTTTCAGTTTCAAATTACGACGTTTCATACCGAAAATATGCCAATTACTGAAAACGGTGATGGGTCATATTTTGGCCAAACCCCCCTGCACTTTTTAAAACGTCTGAAATGTCGGAAATTTGACTCCTGAGCGTGATTTTTGAGACGAATTCTGACTCTCTGCACCTATTTTCAGTTTCAAATTACGACGTTCCATATCGAAAATATGGAAATTACTGTAAACGGCGATGGGTCATATTTTGCCCAAACACCCCAGCAGTTTTCAAAATGTCTGAAATGTCGGAAATTTGACTCCTGAGCGTGATTTTTGAGCCGAGTTCTGACTCTCTGCACCTATTTTCAGTTTCAAATTACGACTTTTTATACCGAAAAATGCCAATTACTGAAAACGGCGAAAGGTCATATTTTGCCCAAACCCACCTGCAGTTTTTAAAATGTCTGAAATGTCGGAAATTTGACTCCTGAGCGTGATTTTTTATCCGAATTCTGACTCTCTGCACCTATTTTCAGTTTCAAATTACGGCTTTTTATACCGAAAATATGCCAATTACTGAAAATGGCGATGGGTCATATTTTGCCCACACCCACCCTGCAGTTTTCAAAATGTTTGAAATGTCAGAAATTTGACTCCTGGAGCGTGATTTTTTATCCGAATTCTGACTCTCTGCACCTATTTTCAGTTTCAAATTACGACTTTTTATACCAAAAATATGCCAATTACTGAAAACGGCGATGGGTCATATTTTGCCCAAACCCCCCTGCAGTTTTCAAAATGTCTGAATTGTCGGAAGTTGACTCCTGAGCGTGATTTTTTATCCGAATTCTGATTCTCTGCACCTATTTTCAGTTTCAAATTACGAATTTGTATACCGAAAATATGCCAATTACTGAAAACGGCGATGGGTCATATTTTGCCCAAACCCACCTGCAGTTTTTAAAATGTCTGAAATGTCGGAAATTTGACTCCTGAGCGTGATTTTTTATCCTAATTCTGACTCTCTGCACTTATTTTCAGTTTCAAATTACGACTTTTTATACCGAAAATATGCCAATTACTGAAAATGGCAATGGGACATATTTTGCCCAAACCCCCCTGCA
Organism: Procambarus clarkii; assembly: GCF_040958095.1. Classification (NCBI taxonomy): domain Eukaryota; kingdom Metazoa; phylum Arthropoda; class Malacostraca; order Decapoda; family Cambaridae; genus Procambarus; species Procambarus clarkii. Next base: position 570,869 of record NW_027189202.1, read on the forward strand.
GTTTTCAAAATGTCTTAAATGTCGGAAGTTGACTCCTGAGCGTGATTTTTGAGCCGAATCCTGACTCTCTGCACCTATTTTCAGTTTCAAATTACGACGTTTCATACCGAAAATATGCCAATTACTGAAAACGGCGATTGGTCATATTTTGCCCAAACCCCCCTGCAGTTTTTAAAATGTCTGAAATGTCGGAAATTTGACTCCTGAGCATGATTTTTTATCCGAATTCTGACTCTCTGCACTTATTTTCAGTTTCAAATTACGACGTTTCATACCGAAAATATGCCAATAACTGAAAACAGCGATGGGTCATATTATGCCCAAACCCCCCTGCAGTTTTTAAAATGTCTGAAATGTCGGAAATTTGACTCCTGAGCGTGATTTTTGAGCCGAATTCTGAATCTCTGCACCTATTTTCAGTTTCAAATTACGACGTTTCATACCGAAAATATGCCAAGTACTGTAAACGGCGATGGGTCATATTTTGTCCAAACCCCCCTGCAGTTTTCAAAATGTCTGAAATGTCAGAAATTTGACTCCTGAGCGTGATTTTTTATCCGAATTCTGACTCTCTGCACCTACTTTCAGTTTCAAATTACGACTTTTTATACCGAAAATATGCCAATTACTGAAAACGGCGATGGGTCATATTTTGCCCAAACCCCCCTGCAGTTTTTAAAATGTCTGAAATGTCGGAAATTTGACTCCTGAGCGTGATTTTTAATCCGAATTCTGACTCTCTGCACCTATTTTCAGTTTCAAATTACTAATTTTTATACCGAAAATATGCCAATTACTGAAAACGGCGATGGGTAAAATTTTGCCCAAACCCCCCTGCAGTTTTCAAAATGTCTGAAATGTCGTAAATTTGATTCCTGAGAGTGATTTTTGAGCCGAGTTCTGACTCTCTGCACCTCTTTTCAGTTTTAAATTACGACTTTTTATACCGAAAATATGCCAATTACTGAAAACGGCGATGGGTCATATTTTGCCCAAACCCACCTGCAGTTTTTAAAATGTCTGAAATGTCGGAAATTTGAGTCCTGAGCGTGATTTTTTATCCGAATTCTGACTCTCTGCACTTATTTATAGTTTCAAATTACGAATTTTTATACCGAAAATATGCCAATTACTGAAAACGGCGATGGGTCATATTTTGCCCAAACCCCCCTGCAGTTTTCAAAATGTCTGAAATGTCGGAAATTTGACTCCTGAGCGTGATTTTTGAGCCGAATTCTGACTCTCTGCACCTATTTTCAGTCTCAAATTACGACGTTTCATACCGAAAATAGGCCAATTACTGAAAACGGCGATGTGTCATATTTTGCCCAAACCCCCCTGCAGTTTTCAAAATGTCTCAAATGTCGGAAATTTGACTCCTGAGCGTGATTTTTGAGCCGAATTCTGAATGTCTGCACCTATTTTCAGTTTCAAATTACGACGTTTCATACCGAAAATATGCCAATTACTGTAAACGGCGATAGGTCATATTTTGCCCAAACCCCACTGCAGTTTTCAAAATGTCTGAAATGTCGGAAATTTGACTCCTGAGTGTGATTTTTGAGCCGAATTCTGACTCTCTGCACCTATTTTCAGTTTGAAATTACGACTTTTTATACCGAAAATATGCCAATTACTGAAAACGGCGATGGGTCACATTTTGCCCAAACCCCCCTGCAGTTTTTAAAATGTCTAAAATGTCGGAAATTTGACTCCAGAGCGTGATTTTTTTATCCGAATTCTGACTCTCTGCACCTATTTTCAGTTTCAAATTACGAATTTTTATACCGAAAATATGCCAATTACTGAAAACGGCGATGGGTCATATTTTGCCCAAACCCTCCTGCAGTTTTCAAAATGTCTGAAATGTCGTAAATTTGACTCCTGAGAGTGATTTTTGAGCCGAATTCTGACTCTCTGCACCTATTTTCAGTTTCAAATTACGACGTTTCATACCGAAAATATGGAAATTGCTGTAAACGGCGATGGGTCATATTTTGCCCAAACACCGCAGCAGTTTTCAAAATGTCTGAAATGTCGGAAATTTTACTCCTGAGCATGATTTTTGAGCCGAGTTCTGACTCTCTGCACCTATTTTCAGTTTCAAATTACGACTTTCTATACCGAAAATATGCCAATTACTAAAAACGGCGATGGGTCATATTTTGCCCAAACCCACCTGCAGTTTTTAAAATGTCTGAAATGTCGGAAATTTGACTCCTGAGCGTGATTTTTTATCCGAATTCTGACTCTCTGCACCTATTTTCATTTTCAAATTACAACTTTTTATACCGAAAATATGCCAATTACTGAAAATGGCGATGGGACATATTTTGCTCAAACCCCCCTGCAGTTTTCAAAATGTCTGAAATGTCGGAAATTTGACTCCTGAGCGTGATTTTTGAGCCGAATTCTGACTCTCTGCTCCTATTTTCAGTTTCAAATTATGATGTTTCATACCGAAAATATGCCAATTACTGAAAACGGCGATGGGTCATATTTTGCCCAAACCCCCCTGCAGTTTTCAAAATGTCTGAAATGTTGGAAATTTGACTCCTGAGCGTGATTTTTGAGCCGAATTCTGACTCTCTGCACCTATTTTCATTTTCAAATTACAACTTTTTATACCGAAAATATGCCAATTACTGAAAATGGCGATGGGACATATTTTGCTCAAACCCCCCTGCAGTTTTCAAAATGTCTGAAATGTCGGAAATTTGACTCCTGAGCGTGATTTTTGAGCCGAATTCTGACTCTCTGCTCCTATTTTCAGTTTCAAATTATGATGTTTCATACCGAAAATATGCCAATTACTGAAAACGGCGATGGGTCATATTTTGCCCAAACCCCCCTGCAGTTTTCAAAATGTCTGAAATGTTGGAAATTTGACTCCTGAGCGTGATTTTTGAGCCGAATTCTGACTCTCTGCACCTATTTTCAGTTTCAAATTACGACGTTTCATACCAAAAATATGCCAATTACTGTAAACGGCGATGGGTCATATTTTGCCAAAACCCCCCTGCAGTTTTCAAAATGTCTGAAATGTCGGAAATTTGACTCCTGAGCGTGATTTTTTATCCGAATTCTGACTCTCTGCACCTATTTTCAGTTTCAAATTACGACTTTTTATACCGAAAATATGCCAATTACTGAAAACGACGATTGGTCATATTTTGCCCAAACCCCCCTGCAGTTTTCAAAATGTCTGAAATGTCGGAAATTTGACTCCTGAGCGTGATTTTTGAGCCGAATTCTGAATCTCTGCACCTATTTTCAGTTTCAAATTACGACGTTTCATACCGAAAATATGCCAATTACTGTAAACGGCGATGGGTCATATTTGGCCCAAACCCCACTGCAGTTTTCAAAATGTCTGAAATGTCGGAAATTTGACTCCTGAGCGTGATTTTTGAGCCGAATTCTGACTCTCTGCACCTATTTTCAGTTTAAAATTACGACTTTTTATACCGAAAATATGCCAATTACTAAAAACGGCGATGGGTCATATTTTGCCCAAACCCCCCTGCAGTTTTCAAAATGTCTGAAATGTCGGAAGTTGACTCCAGAGCGTGATTTTTGAGCCGAATTCTGACTCTCTGCACCTATTTTCAGTTTCAAATTACGACGTTTCACACCGAAAATAGGCCAATTACTGAAAACGGCGATGGGTCATATTTTGCCCAAACCCCCCTGCAGTTTTCAAAATATCTGAAATGTCGGAAATTTGACTCCTGAGCGTGATTTTTTATCCGAATTCTGACTCTCTGCACCTATTTTCAGTTTCAAATTACGACGTTTCATACCGAAAATATGCCAATTACTGAAAACGGCGATTGGTCATATTTTGCCCAAACCCCCCTGCAGTTTTTAAAATGTCTGAAATGTCGGAAATTTGACTGATGAGCATGATTTTTTATCCGTATTCTGACTCTCTGCACCTATTTTCAGTTTCAAATTACGACGTTTCATACCGAAAATATGCCAATAACTGAAAACAGCGATGGGTCATATTTTGCCCAAACCCCCCTGCAGTTTTTAAAATGTCTGAAATGTCGGAAATTTGACTCCTGACCGTGATTTTTGAGCCGAATTCTGAATCTCTGCACCTATTTTCAGTTTCAAATTACGACGTTTCATACCGAAAATATGCCAAGTACTGTAAACGGCGATGGGTCATATTTTGCCCAAACCCCCCTGCAGTTTTCAAAATGTCTGAAATGTCAGAAATTTGACTCCTGAGCGTGATTTTTTATCCGAATTCTGACTCTGCACCTACTTTCAGTTTCAAATTACGACGTTTCATACCGAAAATATGCCAATTACTGAAAACGGCGATGGGTCATATTTTGCATAAACCCCCCCTGCAGTTTTTAAAATGTCTGAAATGTCGGAAATTTGACTCCTGAGCGTGATTTTTTATCCGAATTCTGACTCTCTGCACCTATTTTCAGTTTCAAATTACGACGGTTCATACCGAAAATATGCCAATTACTGAAAACGGCGATGGGTAAAATTTTGGCCAAACCCCCCTGCAGTTTTCAAAATGTCTGAAATGTCGGAAATTTGACTCCTGAGCGTGATTTTTGAGCCGAATTCTGACTCTCTGCACCTATTTTTAGTTTCAAATTACGAATTTTTAAACCGAAAATATGCCAATTACTGAAAACAGCGATGAGTCATATTTTGCCCAAACCCCCCTGCAGTTTTTAAAATGTCTGAAATGTCGGAAATTTGACTCCTGAGCGTGATTTTTGAGCCGAATTCTAACCCACTGCACCTATTTTCAGTTTCAAATTACGACTTTTTATACCGAAAATATGCCAATTACTGAAAACGACGATGGGTCATATTTTGCCCAAACCCACCTGCAGTTTTTAAAATGTCTGAAATGTCGGAAATTTGACTCCTGAGCGTGATTTTTTATCTGAATTCTGACTCTCTGCACCTATTTTCAGTTTCAAATTACGACGATTCATACCGAAAATATGCCAATTACTGAAAACGGTGATGGGTCATATTTTGCCCAAACCCCCCTGCACTTTTTAAAACGTCTGAAATGTCGGAAATTTGACTCCTGAGCGTGATTTTTGAGACGAATTCTGACTCTCTGCACCTATTTTCAGTTTCAAATTACGACGTTCCATATCGAAAATATGGAAATTACTGTAAACGGCGATGGGTCATATTTTGCCCAAACACCCCAGCAGTTTTCAAAATGTCTGAAATGTCGGAAATTTGACTCCTGAGCGTGATTTTTGAGCCGAGTTCTGACTCTCTGCACCTATTTTCAGTTTCAAATTACGACTTTTTATACCGAAAAATGCCAATTACTGAAAACGGCGAAAGGTCATATTTTGCCCAAACCCACCTGCAGTTTTTAAAATGTCTGAAATGTCGGAAATTTGACTCCTGAGCGTGATTTTTTATCCGAATTCTGACTCTCTGCACCTATTTTCAGTTTCAAATTACGGCTTTTTATACCGAAAATATGCCAATTATTGAAAATGGCGATGGGTCATATTTTGCCCAAACCCACCCTGCAGTTTTCAAAATGTTTGAAATGTCGGAAATTTGACTCCTGGAGCGTGATTTTTTAATCGAATTCTGACTCTCTGCACCTATTTTCAGTTTCAAATTACGACTTTTTATACCAAAAATATGCCAATTACTGAAAACAGCGATGGGTCATATTTTGCCCAAACCCACCTGCAGTTTTTAAAATGTCTGAAATGTCGGAAATTTGACTCCTGAGCGTGATTTTTTATCCGAATTCTGACTCTCTGCACTTATTTATAGTTTCAAATTACGAATTTTTATACCGAAAATATGCCAATTACTGAAAACGGCGATGGGTCATATTTTGCCCAAACCCCCCTGCAGTTTTCAAAATGTCTGAAATGTCGGAAATTTGACTCCTGAGCATGATTTTTGAGCCGAATTCTGACTCTCTGCACCTATTTTCAGTCTCAAATTACGACGTTTCATACCGAAAATAGGCCAATTACTGAAAACGGCGATGGGTCATATTTTGCCCAAACCCCCCTGCAGTTTTCAAAATGTCTCAAATGTCGGAAATTTGACTCCTGAGTGTGATTTTTGAGCCGAATTCTGACTCTCTGCACCTATTTTCAGTTTGAAATTACGACTTTTTATACCGAAAATATGCCAATTACTGAAAACGGCGATGGGTCACATTTTGCCCAAACCCCCCTGCAGTTTTTAAAATGTCTAAAATGTCGGAAATTTGACTCCAGAGCGTGATTTTTTTATCCGAATGCTGACTCTCTGCACCTATTTTCAGTTTAAAATTACGAATTTTTATACCGAAAATATGCCAATTACTGAAAACGGCGATGGGTCATATTTTGCCCAAACCCTCCTGCAGTTTTCAAAATGTCTGAAATGTCGTAAATTTGACTCCTGAGAGTGATTTTTGAGCCGAATTCTGACTCTCTGCACCTATTTTCAGTTTCAAATTACGACGTTTCATACCGAAAATATGGAAATTGCTGTAAACGGCGATGGGTCATATTTTGCCCAAACACCGCAGCAGTTTTCAAAATGTCTGAAATGTCGGAAATTTTACTCCTGAGCATGATTTTTGAGCCGAGTTCTGACTCTCTGCACCTATTTTCAGTTTCAAATTACGACTTTTTATACCGAAAATATGCCAATTACTAAAAACGGCGATGGGTTTTTTTTTTTGCCCAAACCCACCTGCAGTTTTTAAAATGTCTGAAATGTCGGAAATTTGACTCCTGAGCGTGATTTTTTATCCGAATTCTGACTCTCTGCACCTATTTTCATTTTCAAATTACAACTTTTTATACCGAAAATATGCCAATTACTGAAAATGGCGATGGGACATATTTTGCTCAAACCCCCCTGCAGTTTTCAAAATGTCTGAAATGTCGGAAATTTGACTCCTGAGCGTGATTTTTGAGCCGAATTCTGACTCTCTGCTCCTATTTTCAGTTTCAAATTATGATGTTTCATACCGAAAATATGCCAATTACTGAAAACGGCGATGGGTCATATTTTGCCCAAACCCCCCTGCAGTTTTCAAAATGTCTGAAATGTTGGAAATTTGACTCCTGAGCGTGATTTTTGAGCCGAATTCTGACTCTCTGCACCTATTTTCAGTTTCAAATTACGACGTTTCATACCAAAAATATGCCAATTACTGTAAACGGCGATGGGTCATATTTTTCCAAAACCCCCCTGCAGTTTTCAAAATGTCTGAAATGTCGGAAATTTGACTCCTGAGCGTGATTTTTTATCCGAATTCTGACTCTCTGCACCTATTTTCAGTTTCAAATTACGACTTTTTATACCGAAAATATGCCAATTACTGAAAACGACGATTGGTCATATTTTGCCCAAACCCCCCTGCAGTTTTCAAAATGTCTGAAATGTCGGAAATTTGACTCCTGAGCGTGATTTTTGAGCCGAATTCTGAATCTCTGCACCTATTTTCAGTTTCAAATTACGACGTTTCATACCGAAAATATGCCAATTACTGTAAACGGCGATGGGTCATATTTGGCCCAAACCCCACTGCAGTTTTCAAAATGTCTGAAATGTCGGAAATTTGACTCCTGAGCGTGATTTTTGAGCCGAATTCTGACTCTCTGCACCTATTTTCAGTTTAAAATTACGACTTTTTATACCGAAAATATGCCAATTACTAAAAACGGCGATGGGTCATATTTTGCCCAAACCCCCCTGCAGTTTTCAAAATGTCTGAAATGTCGGAAATTTGACTCCTGAGCGTGATTTTTTATCCGAATTCTGACTCTCTGCACCTATTTTCAGTTTCAAATTACGACGTTTCATACCGAAAATATGCCAATTACTGAAAACGGCGATTGGTCATATTTTGCCCAAACCCCCCTGCAGTTTTTAAAATGTCTGAAATGTCGGAAATTTGACTGATGAGCATGATTTTTTATCCGTATTCTGACTCTCTGCACCTATTTTCAGTTTCAAATTACGACGTTTCATACCGAAAATATGCCAATAACTGAAAACAGCGATGGGTCATATTTTGCCCAAACCCCCCTGCAGTTTTTAAAATGTCTGAAATGTCGGAAATTTGACTCCTGACCGTGATTTTTGAGCCGAATTCTGAATCTCTGCACCTATTTTCAGTTTCAAATTACGACGTTTCATACCGAAAATATGCCAAGTACTGTAAACGGCGATGGGTCATATTTTGCCCAAACCCCCCTGCAGTTTTCAAAATGTCTGAAATGTCAGAAATTTGACTCCTGAGCGTGATTTTTTATCCGAATTCTGACTCTCTGCACCTACTTTCAGTTTCAAATTACGACGTTTCATACCGAAAATATGCCAATTACTGAAAACGGCGATGGGTCATATTTTGCCCAAACCCCCCTGCAGTTTTTAAAATGTCTGAAATGTCGGAAATTTGACTCCTGAGCATGATTTTTTATCCGAATTCTGACTCTCTGCACCTATTTTCAGTTTCAAATTACGAATTTTTATACCGAAAATATGCCAATTACTGAAAACAGCGATGAGTCATATTTTGCCCAAACCCCCCTGCAGTTTTTAAAATGTCTGAAATGTCGGAAATTTGACTCCTGAGCGTGATTTTTGAGCCGAATTCTAACCCACTGCACCTATTTTCAGTTTCAAATTACGACTTTTTATACCGAAAATATGCCAATTACTGAAAACGACGATGGGTCATATTTTGCCCAAACCCACCTGCAGTTTTTAAAATGTCTGAAATGTCGGAAATTTGACTCCTGAGCGTGATTTTTTATCCGAATTCTGAATCTCTGCACCTATTTTCAGTTTCAAATTACGACGATTCATACCGAAAATATGCCAATTACTGAAAACGGTGATGGGTCATATTTTGCCCAAACCCCCCTGCACTTTTTAAAACGTCTGAAATGTCGGAAATTTGACTCCTGAGCGTGATTTTTGAGGCGAATTCTGACTCTCTGCACCTATTTTCAGTTTCAAATTACGACGTTCCATATCGAAAATATGGAAATTACTGTAAACGGCGATGGGTCATATTTTGCCCAAACACCCCAGCAGTTTTCAAAATGTCTGAAATGTCGGAAATTTGACTCCTGAGCGTGATTTTTGAGCCGAGTTCTGACTCTCTGCACCTATTTTCAGTTTCAAATTACGACTTTTTATACCGAAAAATGCCAATTACTGAAAACGGCGAAAGGTCATATTTTGCCCAAACCCACCTGCAGTTTTTAAAATGTCTGAAATGTCGGAAATTTGACTCCTGAGCGTGATTTTTTATCCGAATTCTGACTCTCTGCACCTATTTTCAGTTTCAAATTACGGTTTTTTATACCGAAAATATGCCAATTATTGAAAATGGCGATGGGTCATATTTTGCCCAAACCCACCCTGCAGTTTTCAAAATGTTTGAAATGTCGGAAATTTGACTCCTGGAGCGTGATTTTTTATCCGAATTCTGACTCTCTGCACCTATTTTCAGTTTCAAATTACGACTTTTTATACCAAAAATATGCCAATTACTGAAAACGGCGATGGGTCATATTTTGCCCAAACCCACCTGCAGTTTTCAAAATGTCTGAATTGTCGGAAGTTGACTCCTGAGCGTGATTTTTTATCCGAATTCTGATTCTCTGCACCTATTTTCAGTTTCAAATTACGAATTTGTATACCGAAAATATGCCAATTACTGAAAACGGCGATGGGTCATATTTTGCCCAAACCCACCTGCAGTTTTTAAAATGTCTGAAATGTCGGAAATTTGACTCCTGAGCGTGATCTTTTATCCTAATTCTGACTCTCTGCACTTATTTTCAGTTTCAAATTACGACTTTTTATACAGAAAATATGCCAATTACTGAAAATGGCAATGGGACATATTTTGCCCAAACCCCCCCGCAGTTTTCAAAATGTCTGAAATGTCGGAAATTTGACACCTGAGCGTGATTTTGTATCCGAATTCTGACTCTCTGCACCTATTTTCAGTTTCATATTACGACTTTTTATACCGAAAATATGGCAATTACTGAAAACGGCGATGGGTCATATTTTGCCCAAACCCCCCTGCAGTTTTCAAAATGTCTGAAATGTCGGAAATTTGACTCCTGAGCGTGATTTTTGAGCCGAATTCTGACTCTCTGCACCTATTTTCAGTTTCAAATTACGATGTTTCATACCGAAAATAGGCCAATTACTGAAAACGGCGATGGGTCATATTTTGCCCAAACCCCCCTGCTGTTTTTAAAATGCCTGAAATGTCGGAAATTTGACTCCTGAACGTGATTTTTGAGCCGAATTCTGACTCTCTGCACCTATTTTCAGTTTCAAATTACGATGTTTCCTACCGAAAATATGCCAATTACTGTAAACAGCGATGGGTCATATTTTGCACAAACCCCCCTGCAGTTTTTAAAATGTCTGAAATGTCGGAAATTTGACTCCTGAGCGTGATTTTTGAGCCGAATTCTGAATCTCTGCACATATTTTCAGTTTCAAATTACGACGTTTCATACCGAAAATATGCCAATTACTGTAAACGGCGATGGGTCATATTTCGCCCAAACCCCCCTGCAGTTTTCAAAATGTCTGAAATGTCGGAAATTTTACTACTGAGCGTGATTTTTTTATCCGAATTCTGACTCTCTGCACCTATTTTCAGTTTCAAATTGCGACATTTTATACCAAAAATATGCCAATTACTAAAAACGGCGATGGGTCATATTTTGCCCAAATCCCCCTGCAGTTTTCAAAATGTCTGAAATTTTGGAAGTTGACTCCTGAGCGTGATTTTTGAGCCAAATTCTGACTCTCTGCACCTATTTTCAGTTTCAAATTACGACGTTTCATACCGAAAATATGCCAATTACTGAAAACGGCGATGGGTCATATTTTGCCCAAACCCCCCTGCGGTTTTTAAAATGTCTGAAATGTCGAAAATTTGACTCCTGAGCGTGATTATTTATCCGAATTCTGACTCTCTGCACCTATTTTCAGTTTCAAATTACGAATTTTTATACCGAAAATATGCCAATTACTGAAAACGGCGATGGTTCATATTTTGCCCACACCCCCCCCTGCAGTTTTCAAAATGTCTAAAATGTCGTAAATTTGACTCCTGAGAGTGATTTTTGAGCCGAATTCTGACTCTCTGCACCTATTTTCAGTTTCAAATTACGACGTTTCATACCGAAAATATGGAAATTACTGTAAACGGCGATGGGTCATATTTTGCCCAAACACCCCAGCTGTTTTCAAAATGTCTAAAATGTCGGAAATTTGACTCCTGAGCGTGATTTTTGAGCCGAGTTCTGACTCTCTGCACCTATTTTCAGTTTCAAATTACGACTTTTTATACCGAAAATATGCCATTTACTGAAAACGGCGATGGGTCATATTTTGCCCTAACCCACCTGCAGTTTTTAAAATGTCGGAAATGTCGGAAATTTGACTCCTGAGCGTGATTTTTTAACCGAATTCTGACTCTCTGCACCTATTTTCAGTGTCAGATTACGACGTTTCATACCGAAAATATGCCAATTACTGTAAACGGCGATGGGTCATATTTTGCCCAAACCCCCCCTGCAGTTTTCAAAATGTCTGAAATGTCGGAAATTTGACTCCTGAGCGTGATTTTTTATCCGAATTCTGACTCTCTGCACCTATTTTCAGTTTCAAATTGCGACATTTTATACCAAAAATATGCCAATTACTAAAAACGGCGATGGGTCATATTTTGCCCAAATCCCCCTGCAGTTTTCAAAATGTCTGAAATTTTGGAAGTTGACTCCTGAGCGTGATTTTTGAGCCAAATTCTGACTCTCTGCACCTATTTTCAGTTTCAAATTACGACGTTTCATACCGAAAATATGCCAATTACTGAAAACGGCGATGGGTCATATTTTGCCCAAACCCCCCTGCGGTTTTTAAAATGTCTGAAATGTCGAAAATTTGACTCCTGAGCGTGATTATTTATCCGAATTCTGACTCTCTGCACCTATTTTAAGTTTCAAATTACGAATTTTTATACCGAAAATATGCCAATTACTGAAAACGGCGATGGTTCATATTTTGCCCACACCCCCCCCTGCAGTTTTCAAAATGTCTAAAATGTCGTAAATTTGACTCCTGAGAGTGATTTTTGAGCCGAATTCTGACTCTCTGCACCTATTTTCAGTTTCAAATTACGACGTTTCATACCGAAAATATGGAAATTACTGTAAACGGCGATGGGTCATATTTTGCCCAAACACCCCAGCTGTTTTCAAAATGTCTAAAATGTCGGAAATTTGACTCCTGAGCGTGATTTTTGAGCCGAGTTCTGACTCTCTGCACCTATTTTCAGTTTCAAATTACGACTTTTTATACCGAAAATATGCCATTTACTGAAAACGGCGATGGGTCATATTTTGCCCTAACCCACCTGCAGTTTTTAAAATGTCGGAAATGTCGGAAATTTGACTCCTGAGCGTGATTTTTTAACCGAATTCTGACTCTCTGCACCTATTTTCAGTTTCAGATTACGACGTTTCATACCGAAAATATGCCAATTACTGTAAACGGCGATGGGTCATATTTTGCCCAAACCCCCCCTGCAGTTTTCAAAATGTCTGAAATGTCGGAAATTTGACTCCTGAGCGTGATTTTTTATCCGAATTCTGACTCTCTGCACCTATTTTCAGATCCAAATTACGACTTTTTATACCGAAAATATGCCAATTACTGAAAACGGCGATGGGTCATATTTTGCCCAAACCCCCCTGCAGTTTTCAAAATGCCTGAAATGTCGGAAATTTGACTCCTGAGCGTGATTTTTGAGCCGAATTCTGACTCTGTGCACCTATTTTCAGTTTCAAATTACGAAGTTTCATACCGAAAATAGGCCAATTACTGAAAACGGCGTTGGGTCATATTTTGCCCAAACCCCCTTGCAGTTTTCAAAATATCTGAAATATCGGAAATTTGACTCATGAGCGTGATTTTTGAGCTAAATTCTGACTCTCTGCACCTATTTTCAGTTTCAAATTACGAAGTTTCATACCGAAAATAGGCCATTTACTGAAAACGGCGATGGGTCATATTTTGCCCAAACCCCCCTGCAGTTTTTAAAATGTCTGAAATGTCGGAAATTTGACTCCTGAGCGTGATTTTTGAGCCGAATTCTGACTCTCTGCACCTGTTTCCAGTGTCAAAATATGACTTTTTATACCGAAAATATGCCAATTACTGAAAACGGCGATGGGTCATATTTTGCCCAAACTCCCCTGCAGTTTTCAAAATGTCTGAAATGTCGGTAATTTGACTCCTGAGCGTGATTTTTGAGCCGAATTCTGACTCTCTGCACCTATTTTCAGTTTCAAATTACGACGTTTCATTCCGAAAATATGCCAATTACTGAAAACGGCGATGGTTCATATTTTGCCCAAACCCCCCTGCAGTTTTTAAAATGTCTGAAATGTCTAAAATTTGACTCCTGAGCGTGATTTTTGAGCCGAATTCTGACTCTCTGCACCTATTTTCAGTTTCAAATTACGACGTTTCATACCGAAAATATGATAATTACCGTCAACGGCGATGGGTCATATTTTGCCCAAACCCACCTGCAGTTTTCAAAATGTCTGAAATGTCGGAAATTTGACTCCTGAGCGTGATTTTTGAGCCGAATCCTGACTCTCTGCACCTATTTTCAGTTTCAAATTACGACGTTTCATACCGAAAATATGCCAATTACTGTAAACGGCGATGGGTCATATTTTGCCCAAACCCACCTGCAGTTTTCAAAATGTCTGAAATGTCGGAAATTTGACTCCTGAGCATGATTTTTTATCCGAATTCTGACTCTCTGCACATATTTTCAGTTTCAAATTACGACTTTTTATACCTAAAATATGCCAATTACTGAAAACAGCGATGGGTCATATTTTGCCCAAACCCCCATGCAGTTTTTAAAATGTCTTAAATGTCGGAAATTTGACTCCTGAGCGTGATTTTTGAGCCGAATTCTGACTCTCTGCACCTATTTTTAGTTTCAAATTACGACGTTTCGTACCGAAAATATGCCAATTACTGTAAACGGCGATGGGTCATATTTTGCCCAAACCCCCCTGCAGTTTTCAAAATGTCTGAAATGTCGGAAATTTGACTCCTGAGCGTGATTTTAGAGCCGAATTCTGACTCTGCACATATTTTCAGTTTCAAATTTTGACTTTTTACACCGAAAATATGCCAATAACTGAAAACGGCGATGGGTCATATTGTGCCCAAACCCCCATGCAGTTTTCAAAATGTCTGAAATATCGGAAATTTGACTCCTGAGCATGATTTTTGAGCCGAATTCTGACTCTCTGCACCTATTTTCAGTTTCAAATTACGACGTTTCGTACCGAAAATATGCCAATTACTGTAAACGGCGATGGGTCATATTTTGCACAAACCCCCCTGCAGTTTTCAAAATGTCTGAAATGTCGGAAATTTGACTCCTGAGCGTGATTTTTTATCCGAATTCTAACTCTCTGTACCTATTTTCAGTTTGAAATTACGACGTTTCATACCGAAAATATGCCAATTACTGTAAACGGCAAAGGGTCATATTTTGCCCAAACCCACCTGCAGTTTTCAAAATGTCTGAAATGTCGGAAATTTGACTCCTGAGCGTGATTTTTGAGCCGAATTCTGACTCTCTGCACCTATTTTCCGTTTCAAATTACGGCTTTTTACACCGAAAATATGCGAATTACTGAAAACGGCGATGGGTCATATTGTGACCAAACCCCCATGCAGTTTTCAAAATGTCTGATATATCGGAAATTTGACTCCTGAGCGTGATTTTTGAGCCGAATTCTGACTCTCTGCACCTATTTTCAGTTTCAAATTACGAAGTTTCATACCGAAAATATGCCAATTACTGAAAACGGCGATGGTTCATATTGTGCCCAAACCCCCCTGCAGTTTTTAAAATGTCTGAAATATCGGAAATTTGACTCCTGAGCGTGATTTTTGAGCCGAATTCTGACTCTCTGCACCTATTTTCAGTTTCAAATTACGACGTTTCATACCGAAAATATGCCAATTACTGTAAACGGCGATGGGTCATATTTTGCCCAAACCCACCTTCAGTTTTCAAAATGTCTGAAATGTCGGAAATTTGACTCCTGAGCGTGATTTTTGAGCCGAATTCTGACTCTCTGCACCTATTTTCAGTTTAAAATTACGACTTTTTATACCGAAAATATGCCAATTACTGAAAACGGCGATGGGTCATATTTGGCCCAAACCCCCCTGCAGTTTTCAAAATGTCTTAAATGTCGGAAATTTGACTCCTGAGCGTGATTTTTGAGCCGAATTCTAACTCTCTGCACCTATTTTCAGTTTCAAATTACGACTTTTTATACCGAAAATATGCCATTTACTGAAAACGGCGATGGGTCATATTTTGCCCTAACCCACCTGCAGTTTTTAAAATGTCGGAAATGTCGGAAATTTGACTCCTGAGCGTGATTTTTTAACCGAATTCTGACTCTCTGCACCTATTTTCAGTTTCAGATTACGACGTTTCATACCGAAAATATGCCAATTACTGTAAACGGCGATGGGTCATATTTTGCCCAAACCCCCCCTGCAGTTTTCAAAATGTCTGAAATGTCGGAAATTTGACTCCTGAGCGTGATTTTTTATCCGAATTCTGACTCTCTGCACCTATTTTCAGTTCCAAATTACGACTTTTTATACAGAAAATATGCCAATTACTGAAAACGGCGATGGGTCATATTTTGCCCAAACCCCCCTGCAGTTTTCAAAATGCCTGAAATGTCGGAAATTTGACTCCTGAGCGTGATTTTTGAGCCGAATTCTGACTCTGTGCACCTATTTTCAGTTTCAAATTACGAAGTTTCATACCGAAAATAGGCCAATTACTGAAAACGGCGTTGGGTCATATTTTGCCCAAACCCCCCTGCAGTTTTCAAAATGTCTGAAATATCGGAAATTTGACTCCTGAGCGTGATTTTTGAGCCAAATTCTGACTCTCTGCACCTATTTTCAGTTTCAAATTACGAAGTTTCATACCGAAAATAGGCCATTTACTGAAAACGGCGATGGGTCATATTTTGCCCAAACCCCCCTGCAGTTTTTAAAATGTCTGAAATGTCGGAAATTTGACTCCTGAGCGTGATTTTTGAGCCGAATTCTGACTCTCTGCACCTGTTTCCAGTGTCAAAATATGACTTTTTATACCGAAAATATGCCAATTACTGAAAACGGCGATGGGTCATATTTTGCCCAAACTCCCCTGCAGTTTTCAAAATGTCTGAAATGTCGGTAATTTGACTCCTGAGCGTGATTTTTGAGCCGAATTCTGACTCTCTGCACCTATTTTCAGTTTCAAATTACGACGTTTCATTCCGAAAATATGCCAATTACTGAAAACGGCGATGGTTCATATTTTGCCCAAACCCCCCTGCAGTTTTTAAAATGTCTGAAATGTCTAAAATTTGACTCCTGAGCGTGATTTTTGAGCCGAATTCTGACTCTCTGCACCTATTTTCAGTTTCAAATTACGACGTTTCATACCGAAAATATGCCAATTACCGTAAACGGCGATGGGTCATATTTTGCCCAAACCCACCTGCAGTTTTCAAAATGTCTGAAATGTCGGAAATTTGACTCCTGAGCGTTATTTTTTATCCGAATTCTGACTCTCTGCACATATTTTCAGTTTCAAATTACGACTTTTTATACCGAAAATACGCCAATTACTGAAAACGGCGATGGGTCATATTTTGCCCAAACTCCCCTGCAGTTTTCAAAATGTCTGAAATGTCGGTAATTTGACTCCTGAGCGTGATTTTTGAGCCGAATTCTGACTCTCTGCCCCTATTTTCAGTTTCAAATTACGACGTTTCATACCGAAAATATGCCAATTACTGAAAACGGCGATGGTTCATATTTTGCCCAAACCCCCCTGCAGTTTTTAAAATGTCTGAAATGTCGGAAATTTGACTCCTGAGCGTGATTTTTGAGCCGAATCCTGACTCTCTGCACCTATTTTCAGTTTCAAATTACGACGTTTCATACCGAAAATATGCCAATTACTGTAAACGGCGATGGGTCATATTTTGCCCAAACCCACCTGCAGTTTTCAAAATGTCTGAAATGTCGGAAATTTGACTCCTGAGCATGATTTTTTATCCGAATTCTGACTCTCTGCACATATTTTCAGTTTCAAATTACGACTTTTTATACCTAAAATATGCCAATTACTGAAAACAGCGATGGGTCATATTTTGCCCAAACCCCCATGCAGTTTTTAAAATGTCTTAAATGTCGGAAATTTGACTCCTGAGCGTGATTTTTGAGCCGAATTCTGACTCTCTGCACCTATTTTTAGTTTCAAATTACGACGTTTCGTACCGAAAATATGCCAATTACTGTAAACGGCGATGGGTCATATTTTGCCCAAACCCCCCTGCAGTTTTCAAAATGTCTGAAATGTCGGAAATTTGACTCCTGAGCGTGATTTTAGAGCCGAATTCTGACTCTGCACATATTTTCAGTTTCAAATTTTGACTTTTTACACCGAAAATATGCCAATAACTGAAAACGGCGATGGGTCATATTGTGCCCAAACCCCCATGCAGTTTTCAAAATGTCTGATATATCGGAAATTTGACTCCTGAGCGTGATTTTTGAGCCGAATTCTGACTCGCTGCACCTATTTTCAGTTTCAAATTACGAAGTTTCATACCGAAAATATGCCAATTACTGAAAACGGCGATGGTTCATATTGTGCCCAAACCCCCCTGCAGTTTTTAAAATGTCTGAAATATCGGAAATTTGACTCCTGAGCGTGATTTTTGAGCCGAATTCTGACTCTCTGCACCTATTTTCAGTTTCAAATTACGACGTTTCATACCGAAAATATGCCAATTACTGTAAACGGCGATGGGTCATATTTTGCCCAAACCCACCTTCAGTTTTCAAAATGTCTGAAATGTCGGAAATTTGACTCCTGAGCGTGATTTTTTATCCGAATTCTGACTCTCTGCACCTATTTTCAGTTTAAAATTACGACTTTTTATACCGAAAATATGCCAATTACTGAAAACGGCGATGGGTCATATTTGGCCCAAACCCCCCTGCAGTTTTCAAAATGTCTTAAATGTCGGAAATTTGACTCCTGAGCGTGATTTTTGAGCCGAATTCTAACTCTCTGCACCTATTTTCAGTTTCAAATTACGACGTTTCGTACCGAAAATATGCCAATTACTGTAAACGGCGATGGGTCATATTTTGCCCAAACCCCCCTGCAGTTTTCAAAATGTCTGAAATGTCGGAAATTTGACTCCTGAGCGTGATTTTTGAGCCGAATTCTGACTCTGCTCATATTTTCAGTTTCAAATTATGACTTTTTACACCGAAAATATGCCAATTACTGAAAACGGCGATGGGTCATATTGTGCCCAAACCCCCATGCAGTTTTCAAAATGTCTGAAATATCGGAAATTTGACTCCTGACTGTGATTTTTAAGCCGAATTCTGACTCTCTGCACCTTTTTTCAGTTTCAAATTACGACGTTTCGTACCGAAAATATGCCAATTACTGTAAACGGCGATGGGTCATATTTTGCACAAACCCCCCTGCAGTTTTCAAAATGTCTGAAATGTCGGAAATTTGACTCCTGAGCGTGATTTTTTATCCGAATTCTGCCTCTCTGTACCTATTTTCAGTTTGAAATTACGACGTTTCATACCGAAAATATGCCAATTACAGTTTCAAATTACGTCTTTTTATACCGAAAATATGCCAATTACTGAAAACGGCGATGGGTCATATTTTGCCCAAACCCCCCTGCAGTTTTTAAAATGTCTGAAATGTTGGAAATTTGACTCCTGAGCGTGATTTTTTATCCGAATTCTGACCCTCTGCACCTATTTTCAGTTTCAAATTACGACGTTTCATTCCGAAAATATGCCAATTACTGTAAACCGCAAAGGGTCATATTTTGCCCAAACCCCCCTGAAGTTTTCAAAATGTCTGAAATGTCGGAAATTTTACTCCTGAGCGTGATTTTTTATCCGAATTCTGACTCTCTGCACCTATTTTCAGTTTAAAATTACGACTTTTTATACCGAAAATATGCCAATTACTGAAAACGGCGATGTGTCATATTTGGCCCAAACCCCCCTGCAGTTTTCAAAATGTCTTAAATGTCGGAAATTTGACTCCTGAGCGTGATTTTTGAGCCGAATTCTAACTCTCTGCCCCTATTTTCAGTTTCAAATTACGACGTTTCGTACCGAAAATATGCCAATTACTGTAAACGGCGATGGGTCATATTTTGCCCAAACCCCCCTGCAGTTTTTAAAATGTCTGAAATGTCGGAAATTTGACTCCTGAGCGTGATTTTTGATCCGAATTCTGACTCTCTGCACCTGTTTATAGTTTCAAATTACGAATTTTTATACCGAAAATATGCCAATTACTGAAAACGGAGATAGGTCATATTTTGCCCACAACCCCCTGCAGTTTTCAAAATGTCTGAAATGTCGGAAATTTGACTCCTGAGTGTGATTTTTTATCCGAATTCTGACTCTCTGCCTCTATTTTCAGTTTCAAATTACGACTTTTTACACCGAAAATATGCCAATTACTGAAGACGGCGATGGGTCATATTTTGCCCAAACCCCCCTGCAGTTTTTAAAATGTCTGAAATGTCGGTAATTTGACTCCTGAGCGTGATTTTTTATCCGAATTCTGACTCTCTGCACCGATTTTCAGTTTAAAATTACGACTTTTTATACCGAAAATATGCCAATTACTGAAAACGGCGATGGGTCATATTTGGCCCAAACCCCCCTGCAGTTTTCAATATGTCTGAAATGTCGGAAATTTGACTCCTGAGCGTGATTTTTGAGACGAATTCTGACTCTCTGCACCTATTTTCAGTTTCAAATTATGACGTTTCATACCTAAAATATGCCAATTACTGAAAACGGCGATGGGTCATATTTTGCCCAAACCCCCATGCAGTTTTTAAAATGTCTTAAATGTCGGGAATTTGACTCCTGAGCGTGATTTTTGAGCCGAATTCTGACTCTCTGCACCTATTTTTAGTTTCAAATTACGACGTTTCGTACCGAAAATATGCCAATTACTGTAAACGGCGATGGGTCATATTTTGCCCAAACCCCCCTGCAGTTTTCAAAATGTCTGAAATGTCGGAAATTTGACTTCTGAGCGTGATTTTTTAGCCGAATTCTGACTCTGCACATATTTTCAGTTTCAAATTATGACTTTTTACAGCGAAAATATGCCAATAACTGTAAACAGCGATGGGTCATATTTTGCACAAACCCCCCTGCAGTTTTCAAAATGTCTGAAATGTCGGAAATTTGACTCCTGAGCGTGATTTTTTATCCGAATTCTAACTCTCTGTACCTATTTTCAGTTTGAAATTACGACGTTTCATACCGAAAATATGCCAATTACTGTAAACGGCAAAGGGTCATATTTTGCCCAAACCCACCTGCAGTTTTCAAAATGTCTGAAATGTCGGAAATTTGACTCCTGAGCGTAATTTTTGAGCCGAATTCTGACTCTCTGCACCTATTTTCCGTTTCAAATTACGGCTTTTTACACCGAAAATATGCGAATTACTGAAAACGGCGATGGGTCATATTGTGACCAAACCCCCATGCAGTTTTCAAAATGTCTGATATATCGAAAATTTGACTCCTGAGCGTGATTTTTGAGCCGAATTCTGACTCTCTGCACCTATTTTCAGTTTCAAATTACGACGTTTCATACCGAAAATATGCCAATTACTGTAAACGGCGATGGGTCATATTTTGCCCAAACCCCACTGCAGTTTTCAAAATGTCTGAAATGTCGGAAATTTGACTCCTGAGCGTGATTTTTGAGCCGAATTCTGACTCTCTGCACCTATTTTCAGTTTCAAATTACGAAGTTTTATACCGAAAATATGCCAATTACTGAAAACGGCGAAGGGTCATATTTTGCCCAAACCCCCCTGCAGTTTTCAAAATGTCTGAAATGTCGGAAATTTGACTCCTGAGCGTGATTTTTTATCCGAAATCTGACTCTCTGCACCTATTTTCAGTTTCAAATTACGACGTTTCATACCGAAAATATGCCAATTACTGAAAACGGCGATTGGTCATATTTTGCCCAAACCCCCCTGCAGTTTTTAAAATGTCTGAAATGTCGGAAATTTGACTGATGAGCATGATTTTTTATCCGTATTCTGACTCTCTGCACCTATTTTCAGTTTCAAATTACGACGTTTCATACCGAAAATATGCCAATAACTGAAAACAGCGATGGGTCATATTTTGCCCAAACCCCCCTGCAGTTTTTAAAATGTCTGAAATGTCGGAAATTTGACTCCTGAGCATGATTTTTTATCCGTATTCTGACTCTCTGCACCTATTTTCAGTTTCAAATTACGACGTTTCATACCGAAAATATGCCAATAACTGAAAACAACGATGGGTCATATTTTGCCCAAACCCCCCTGCAGTTTTTAAAATGTCTGAAATGTCGGAAATTTGACTCCTGACCGTGATTTTTGAGCCGAATTCTGAATCTCTGCACCTATTTTCAGTCTCAAATTACGACGTTTCATACCGAAAATATGAAAAGTACTGTAAACGGCGATGGGTCATATTTTGCCCAAACCCCCCTGCAGTTTTCAAAATGTCTGAAATGTCAGAAATTTGACTCCTGAGCGTGATTTTTTATCCGAATTCTGACTCTCTGCACCTACTTTCAGTTTCAAATTACGACGTTTCATACCGAAAATATGCCAATTACTGAAAACGGCGATGGGTCATATTTTGCATAAACCCCCCTGCAGTTTTTAAAATGTCTGAAATGTCGGAAATTTGACTCCTGAGCGTGATTTTTTATCCGAATTCTGACTCTCTGCACCTATTTTCAGTTTCAAATTACGACGGTTCATACCGAAAATATGCCAATTACTGAAAACGGCGATGGGTCATATTTTGCCCAAACCCCCCTGCAGTTTTCAAAATGTCTGAAATGTCGGAAATTTGACTCCTGAGCGTGATTTTTGAGCCGAATTCTGACTCTCTGCACCTATTTTTAGTTTCAAATTACGAATTTTTATACCGAAAATATGCCAATTACTGAAAACAGCCATGAGTCATATTTTGCCCAAACCCCCCTGCAGTTTTTAAAATGTCTGAAATGTCGGAAATTTGACTCCTGAGCGTGATTTTTGAGCCGAATTCTAACCCACTGCACCTATTTTCAGTTTCAAATTACGACTTTTTATACCGAAAATATGCCAATTACTGAAAACGACGATGGGTCATATTTTGCCCAAACCCACCTGCAGTTTTTAAAATGTCTGAAATATCGGAAATTTGACTCCTGGGCGTGATTTTTGAGCCGAATTCTGACTCTCTGCACCTATTTTCAGTTTCAAATTACGACGATTCATACCGAAAATATGCCAATTACTGAAAACGGTGATGGGTCATATTTTGCCCAAACCCCCCTGCACTTTTTAAAACGTCTGAAATGTCGGAAATTTGACTCCTGAGCGTGATTTTTGAGACGAATTCTGACTCTCTGCACCTATTTTCAGTTTCAAATTACGACGTTCCATATCGAAAATATGGAAATTACTGTAAACGGCGATGGTTCTTATTTTGCCCAAACACCCCAGCAGTTTTCAAAATGTCTGAAATGTCGGAAATTTGACTCCTGAGCGTGATTTTTGAGCCGAGTTCTGACTCTCTGCACCTATTTTCAGTTTCAAATTACGACTTTTTATACCGAAAAATGCCAAATACTGAAAACGGCGAAAGGTCATATTTTGCCCAAACCCACCTGCAGTTTTTAAAATGTCTGAAATGTCGGAAATTTGACTCCTGAGCGTGATTTTTTATCCGAATTCTGACTCTCTGCACCTATTTTCAGTTTCAAATTACGGCTTTTTATACCAAAAATATGCCAATTATTGAAAATGGCGATGGGTCATATTTTGCCCAAACCCACCCTGCAGTTTTCAAAATGTTTGAAATGTCGGAAATTTGACTCCTGGAGCGTGATTTTTTATCCGAATTCTGACTCTCTGCACCTATTTTCAGTTTCAAATTACGACTTTTTATACCAAAAATATGCCAATTACTGAAAACGGCGATGGGTCATATTTTGCCCAAACCCCCCTGCAGTTTTCAAAATGTCTGAATTGTCGGAAGTTGACTCCTGAGCGTGATTTTTTATCCGAATTCTGATTCTCTGCACCTATTTTCAGTTTCAAATTACGAATTTGTATACCGAAAATATGCCAATTACTGAAAACGGCGATGGGTCATATTTTGCCCAAACCCACCTGCAGTTTTTAAAATGTCTGAAATGTCGGAAATTTGACTCCTGAGCGTGACTTTTTATCCGAATTCTGACTCTCTGCACTTATTTTCAGTTTCAAATTACGACTTTTTATACAGAAAATATGCCAATTACTGAAAATGGCAATGGGACATATTTTGCCCAAACCCCCCCGCAGTTTTCAAAATGTCTGAAAAGTCGGAAATTTGACACCTGAGCGTGATTTTGTATCCGAATTCTGACTCTCTGCACCTATTTTCAGTTTCATATTACGACTTTTTATACCGAAAATATGGCAATTACTGAAAACGGCGATGGGTCATATTTTGCCCAAACCCCCCTGCAGTTTTCAAAATGTCTGAAATGTCGGAAATTTGACTCCTGAGCGTGATTTTTGAGCCGAATTCTGACTCTCTGCACCTATTTTCAGTTTCAAATTACGATGTTTCATACCGAAAATAGGCCAATTACTGAAAACGGCGATGGGTCATATTTTGCCCAAACCCCCCTG
The DNA here is from genome assembly GCF_040958095.1 of Procambarus clarkii. Taxonomy (NCBI): domain Eukaryota; kingdom Metazoa; phylum Arthropoda; class Malacostraca; order Decapoda; family Cambaridae; genus Procambarus; species Procambarus clarkii. The sequence continues at coordinate 594,766 of NW_027189202.1, forward strand.
CTGTTTTTAAAATGCCTGAAATGTCAGAAATTTGACTCCTGAACGTGATTTTTGAGCCGAATTCTGACTCTCTGCACCTATTTTCAGTTTCAAATTACGATGTTTCCTACCGAAAATATGCCAATTACTGTAAACAGCGATGGGTCATATTTTGCACAAACCCCCCTGCAGTTTTTAAAATGTCTGAAATGTCGGAAATTTGACTCCTGAGCGTGATTTTTGAGCCGAATTCTGAATCTCTGCACATATTTTCAGTTTCAAATTACGACGTTTCATACCGAAAATATGCCAATTACTGTAAACGGCGATGGGTCATATTTCGCCCAAACCCCCCTGCAGTTTTCAAAATATCTGAAATGTCGGAAATTTTACTACTGAGCGTGATTTTTTTATCCGAATTCTGACTCTCTGCACCTATTTTCAGTTTCAAATTGCGACATTTTATACCAAAAATATGCCAATTACTAAAAACGGCGATGGGTCATATTTTGCCCAAATCCCCCTGCAGTTTTCAAAATGTCTGAAATTTTGGAAGTTGACTCCTGAGCGTGATTTTTGAGCCAAATTCTGACTCTCTGCACCTATTTTCAGTTTCAAATTACGACGTTTCATACCGAAAATATGCCAATTACTGAAAACGGCGATGGGTCATATTTTGCCTAAACCCCCCTGCGGTTTTTAAAATGTCTGAAATGTCGAAAATTTGACTCCTGAGCGTGATTATTTATCCGAATTCTGACTCTCTGCACCTATTTTCAGTTTCAAATTACGAATTTTTATACCGAAAATATGCCAATTACTGAAAACGGCGATGGTTCATATTTTGCCCACACCCCCCCCCTGCAGTTCTCAAAATGTCTAAAATGTCGTAAATTTGACTCCTGAGAGTGATTTTTGAGCCGAATTCTGACTCTCTGCACCTATTTTCAGTTTCAAATTACGACGTTTCATACCGAAAATATGGAAATTACTGTAAACGGCGATGGGTCATATTTTGCCCAAACACCCCAGCAGTTTTCAAAATGTCTAAAATGTCGGAAATTTGACTCCTGAGCGTGATTTTTGAGCCGAGTTCTGACTCTCTGCACCTATTTTCAGTTTCAAATTACGACTTTTTATACCGAAAATATGCCATTTACTGAAAACGGCGATGGGTCATATTTTGCCCTAACCCACCTGCAGTTTTTAAAATGTCGGAAATGTCGGAAATTTGACTCCTGAGCGTGATTTTTTAACCGAATTCTGACTCTCTGCACCTATTTTCAGTTTCAGATTGCGACGTTTCATACCGAAAATATGCCAATTACTGTAAACGGCGATGGGTCATATTTTGCCCAAACCCCCCCTGCAGTTTTCAAAATGTCTGAAATGTCGGAAATTTGACTCCTGAGCGTGATTTTTTATCCGAATTCTGACTCTCTGCACCTATTTTCAGTTCCAAATTACGTAGTTTCATACCGAAAATAGGCCAATTACTGAAAACGGCGATGGGTCATATTTTGCCCAAACCCCCCCTGCAGTTTTCAAAATGCCTGAAATGTCGGAAATTTGACTCCTGAGCGTGATTTTTGAGCCGAATTCTGACTCTGTGCACCTATTTTCAGTTTCAAATTACGTAGTTTCATACCGAAAATAGGCCAATTACTGAAAACGGCGATGGGTCATATTTTCCCCAAACCCCCCTGCAGTTTTCAAAATGTCTGAAATATCGGAAATTTGACTCCTGAGCGTGATTTTTGAGCCGAATTCTGACTCTCTGCACCTGTTTCCAGTGTCAAAATATGACTTTTTATACCGAAAATATGCCAATTACTGAAAATGGCGATGGGTCATATTTTGCCCAAACTCCCCTGCAGTTTTCAAAATGTCTGAAATGTCGGTAATTTGACTCCTGAGCGTGATTTTTGAGCCGAATTCTGACTCTCTGCACCTATTTTCAGTTTCAAATTACGACGTTTCATTCCGAAAATATGCCAATTACTGAAAACGGCGATGGTTCATATTTTGCCCAAACCCCCCTGCAGTTTTTAAAATGTCTGAAATGTCTAAAATTTGACTCCTGAGCGTGATTTTTGAGCCGAATTCTGACTCTCTGCACCTATTTTCAGTTTCAAATTACGACGTTTCATACCGAAAATATGCCAATTACCGTAAACGGCGATGGGTCATATTTTGCCCAAACCCACCTGCAGTTTTCAAAATGTCTGAAATGTCGGAAATTTGACTCCTGAGCGTTATTTTTTATCCGAATTCTGACTCTCTGCACATATTTTCAGTTTCAAATTACGACTTTTTATACCGAAAATACGCCAATTACTGAAAACGGCGATGGGTCATATTTTGCCCAAACTCCCCTGCAGTTTTCAAAATGTCTGAAATGTCGGTAATTTGACTCCTGAGCGTGATTTTTGAGCCGAATTCTGACTCTCTGCCCCTATTTTCAGTTTCAAATTACGACGTTTCATACCGAAAATATGCAATTACTTAAAACGGCGATGGTTCATATTTTGCCCAAACCCCCCTGCAGTTTTTAAAATGTATGAAATGTCGGAAATTTGACTCCTGAGCGTAATTTTTGAGCCGAATCCTGACTCTCTGCACCTTTTTTCAGTTTCAAATTACGACGTTTCATACCGAAAATATGCCAATTACTGTAAACGGCGATGGGTCATATTTTGCCCAAACCCACCTGCAGTTTTCAAAATGTCTGAAATGTCGGAAATTTGACTCCTGAGCATGATTTTTTATCCGAATTCTGACTCTCTGCACATATTTTCAGTTTCAAATTACGACTTTTTATACCTAAAATATGCCAATTACTGAAAACAGCGATGGGTCATATTTTGCCCAAACCCCCATGCAGTTTTTAAAATGTCTTAAATGTCGCAAATTTGACTCCTGAGCGTGATTTTTGAGCCGAATTCTGACTCTCTGCACCTATTTTTAGTTTCAAATTACGACGTTTCGTACCGAAAATATGCCAATTACTGTAAACGGCGATGGGTCATATTTTGCCCAAACCCCCCTGCAGTTTTCAAAATGTCTGAAATGTCGGAAATTTGACTCCTGAGCGTGATTTTTGAGCCGAATTCTGACTCTGCACATATTTTCAGTTTCAAATTTTGACTTTTTACACCGAAAATATGCCAATAACTGAAAACGGCGATGGGTCATATTGTGCCCAAACCCCCATGCAGTTTTCAAAATGTCTGAAATATCGGAAATTTGACTCCTGACTGTGATTTTTGAACCGAATTCTGACTCTCTGCACCTATTTTCAGTTTCAAATTACGACGTTTCGTACCGGAAATATGCCAATTACTGTAAACGGCGATGGGTCATATTTTGCACAAACCCCCCTGCAGTTTTCAAAATGTCTGAAATGTCGGAAATTTGACTCCTGAGCGTGATTTTTTATCCGAATTCTAACTCTCTGTACCTATTTTCAGTTTGAAATTACGACGTTTCATACCGAAAATATGCCAATTACTGTAAACAGCAAAGGGTCATATTTTGCCAAAACCCACCTGCAGTTTTCAAAATGTCTGAAATGTCGGAAATTTGACTCCTGAGCGTGATTTTTGAGCCGAATTCTGACTCTCTGCACCTATTTTCCGTTTCAAATTACGGCTTTTTACACCGAAAATATGCGAATTACTGAAAACGGCGATGGGTCATATTGTGACCAAACCCCCATGCAGTTTTCAAAATGTCTGATATATCGGAAATTTGACTCCTGAGCGTGATTTTTGAGCCGAATTCTGACTCTTTGCACCTATTTTCAGTTTCAAATTACGAAGTTTCATACCGAAAATATGCCAATTACTGAAAACGGCGATGGTTCATATTGTGCCCAAACCCCCCTGCAGTTTTTAAAATGTCTGAAATATCGGAAATTTGACTCCTGAGCGTGATTTTTGAGCCGAATTCTGACTCTCTGCACCTATTTTCAGTTTCAAATTACGACGTTTCATACCGAAAATATGCCAATTACTGTAAACGGCGATGGGTCATATTTTGCCCAAACCCACCTTCAGTTTTCAAAATGTCTGAAATGTCGGAAATTTGACTCCTGAGCGTGATTTTTTATCCGAATTCTGACTCTCTGCACCTATTTTCAGTTTAAAATTACGACTTTTTATACCGAAAATATGCCAATTACTGAAAACGGCGATGGGTCATATTTGGCCCAAACCCCCCTGCAGTTTTCAAAATGTCTTAAATGTCGGAAATTTGACTCCTGAGCGTGATTTTTGAGCCGAATTCTAACTCTCTGCACCTATTTTCAGTTTCAAATTACGACGTTTCGTACCGAAAATATGCCAATTACTGTAAACGGCGATGGGTCATATTTTGCCCAAACCCCCCTGCAGTTTTCAAAATGTCTGAAATGTCGGAAATTTGACTCCTGAGCGTGATTTTTGAGCCGAATTCTGACTCTGCTCATATTTTCAGTTTCAAATTATGACTTTTTACACCGAAAATATGCCAATTACTGAAAACGGCGATGGGTCATATTGTGCCCAAACCCCCATGCAGTTTTCAAAATGTCTGAAATATCGAAAATTTGACTCCTGACTGTGATTTTTAAGCCGAATTCTGACTCTCTGCACCTTTTTTCAGTTTCAAATTACGACGTTTCGTACCGAAAATATGCCAATTACTGTAAACGGCGATGGGTCATACTTTGCACAAACCCCCCTGCAGTTTTCAAAATGTCTGAAATGTCGGAAATTTGACTCCTGAGCGTGATTTTTTATCCGAATTCTGCCTCTCTGTACCTATTTTCAGTTTGAAATTACGACGTTTCATACCGAAAATATGCCAATTACAGTTTCAAATTACGTCTTTTTATACCGAAAATATGCCAATTACTGAAAACGGCGATGGGTCATATTTTGCCCAAACCCCCCTGCAGTTTTTAAAATGTCCGAAATGTTGGAAATTTGACTCCTGAGCGTGATTTTTTATCCGAATTCTGACCCTCTGCACCTATTTTCAGTTTCAAATTACGACGTTTCATTCCGAAAATATGCCAATTACTGTAAACCGCAAAGGGTCATATTTTGCCCAAACCCCCCTGAAGTTTTCAAAATGTCTGAAATGTCGGAAATTTTACTCCTGAGCGTGATTTTTTATCCGAATTCTGACTCTCTGCACCTATTTTCAGTTTAAAATTACGACTTTTTATACCGAAAATATGCCAATTACTGAAAACGGCGATGTGTCATATTTGGACCAAACCCCCCTGCAGTTTTCAAAATGTCTTAAATGTCGGAAATTTGACTCCTGAGCGTGATTTTTGAGCCGAATTCTAACTCTCTGCCCCTATTTTCAGTTTCAAATTACGACGTTTCGTACCGAAAATATGCCAATTACTGTAAACGGCGATGGGTCATATTTTGCCCAAACCCCCCTGCAGTTTTTAAAATGTCTGAAATGTCGGAAATTTGACTCCTGAGCGTGATTTTTGAGCCGAATTCTGACTCTCTGCACCTGTTTCCAGTTTCAAATTACGACTTTTTATACCGAAAATATGCCAATTACTGAAAACGGAGATAGGTCATATTTTGCCCACAACCCCCTGCAGTTTTCAAAATGTCTGAAATGTCGGAAATTTGACTCCAGAGTGTGATTTTTTATCCGAATTCTGACTCCCTGCACCTATTTTCAGTTTCAAATTACGACGTTTCATACCTAAAATATGCCAATTACTGAAAACGGCGATGGGTCATATTTTGCCCAAACCCCCATGCAGTTTTTAAAATGTCTTAAATGTCGGGAATTTGACTCCTGAGCGTGATTTTTGAGCCGAATTCTGACTCTCTGCACCTATTTTTAGTTTCAAATTACGACGTTCCGTACCGAAAATATGCCAATTACTGTAAACGGCGATGGGTCATATTTTGCCCAAACCCCCCTGCAGTTTTCAAAATGTCTGAAATGTCGGAAATTTGACTTCTGAGCGTGATTTTTGAGCCGAATTCTTACTCTGCACATATTTTCAGTTTCAAATTATGACTTTTTACAGCGAAAATATGCCAATAACTGAAAACGGCGATGGGTCATATTTTGCCCAAACCCACCTGCAGTTTTCAAAATGTCTGAAATGTCGGAAATTTGACTCCTGAGCATGATTTTTTATCCGAATTCTGACTCTCTGCACATATTTTCAGTTTCAAATTACGACTTTTTATACCTAAAATATGCCAATTACTGAAAACAGCGATGGGTCATATTTTGCCCAAACCCCCATGCAGTTTTTAAAATGTCTTAAATGTCGCAAATTTGACTCCTGAGCGTGATTTTTGAGCCGAATTCTGACTCTCTGCACCTATTTTTAGTTTCAAATTACGACGTTTCGTACCGAAAATATGCCAATTACTGTAAACGGCGATGGGTCATATTTTGCCCAAACCCCCCTGCAGTTTTCAAAATGTCTGAAATGTCGGAAATTTGACTCCTGAGCGTGATTTTTGAGCCGAATTCTGACTCTGCACATATTTTCAGTTTCAAATTTTGACTTTTTACACCGAAAATATGCCAATAACTGAAAACGGCGATGGGTCATATTGTGCCCAAACCCCCATGCAGTTTTCAAAATGTCTGAAATATCGGAAATTTGACTCCTGACTGTGATTTTTGAACCGAATTCTGACTCTCTGCACCTATTTTCAGTTTCAAATTACGACGTTTCGTACCGGAAATATGCCAATTACTGTAAACGGCGATGGGTCATATTTTGCACAAACCCCCCTGCAGTTTTCAAAATGTCTGAAATGTCGGAAATTTGACTCCTGAGCGTGATTTTTTATCCGAATTCTAACTCTCTGTACCTATTTTCAGTTTGAAATTACGACGTTTCATACCGAAAATATGCCAATTACTGTAAACAGCAAAGGGTCATATTTTGCCCAAACCCACCTGCAGTTTTCAAAATGTCTGAAATGTCGGAAATTTGACTCCTGAGCGTGATTTTTGAGCCGAATTCTGACTCTCTGCACCTATTTTCCGTTTCAAATTACGGCTTTTTACACCGAAAATATGCGAATTACTGAAAACGGCGATGGGTCATATTGTGACCAAACCCCCATGCAGTTTTCAAAATGTCTGATATATCGGAAATTTGACTCCTGAGCGTGATTTTTGAGCCGAATTCTGACTCTTTGCACCTATTTTCAGTTTCAAATTACGAAGTTTCATACCGAAAATATGCCAATTACTGAAAACGGCGATGGTTCATATTGTGCCCAAACCCCCCTGCAGTTTTTAAAATGTCTGAAATATCGGAAATTTGACTCCTGAGCGTGATTTTTGAGCCGAATTCTGACTCTCTGCACCTATTTTCAGTTTCAAATTACGACGTTTCATACCGAAAATATGCCAATTACTGTAAACGGCGATGGGTCATATTTTGCCCAAACCCACCTTCAGTTTTCAAAATGTCTGAAATGTCGGAAATTTGACTCCTGAGCGTGATTTTTTATCCGAATTCTGACTCTCTGCACCTATTTTCAGTTTAAAATTACGACTTTTTATACCGAAAATATGCCAATTACTGAAAACGGCGATGGGTCATATTTGGCCCAAACCCCCCTGCAGTTTTCAAAATGTCTTAAATGTCGGAAATTTGACTCCTGAGCGTGATTTTTGAGCCGAATTCTAACTCTCTGCACCTATTTTCAGTTTCAAATTACGACGTTTCGTACCGAAAATATGCCAATTACTGTAAACGGCGATGGGTCATATTTTGCCCAAACCCCCCTGCAGTTTTCAAAATGTCTGAAATGTCGGAAATTTGACTCCTGAGCGTGATTTTTGAGCCGAATTCTGACTCTGCTCATATTTTCAGTTTCAAATTATGACTTTTTACACCGAAAATATGCCAATTACTGAAAACGGCGATGGGTCATATTGTGCCCAAACCCCCATGCAGTTTTCAAAATGTCTGAAATATCGAAAATTTGACTCCTGACTGTGATTTTTAAGCCGAATTCTGACTCTCTGCACCTTTTTTCAGTTTCAAATTACGACGTTTCGTACCGAAAATATGCCAATTACTGTAAACGGCGATGGGTCATACTTTGCACAAACCCCCCTGCAGTTTTCAAAATGTCTGAAATGTCGGAAATTTGACTCCTGAGCGTGATTTTTTATCCGAATTCTGCCTCTCTGTACCTATTTTCAGTTTGAAATTACGACGTTTCATACCGAAAATATGCCAATTACAGTTTCAAATTACGTCTTTTTATACCGAAAATATGCCAATTACTTAAAACGGCGATGGGTCATATTTTGCCCAAACCCCCCTGCAGTTTTTAAAATGTCCGAAATGTTGGAAATTTGACTCCTGAGCGTGATTTTTTATCCGAATTCTGACCCTCTGCACCTATTTTCAGTTTCAAATTACGACGTTTCATTCCGAAAATATGCCAATTACTGTAAACCGCAAAGGGTCATATTTTGCCCAAACCCCCCTGAAGTTTTCAAAATGTCTGAAATGTCGGAAATTTTACTCCTGAGCGTGATTTTTTATCCGAATTCTGACTCTCTGCACCTATTTTCAGTTTAAAATTACGACTTTTTATACCGAAAATATGCCAATTACTGAAAACTGCGATGTGTCATATTTGGACCAAACCCCCCTGCAGTTTTCAAAATGTCTTAAATGTCGGAAATTTGACTCCTGAGCGTGATTTTTGAGCCGAATTCTAACTCTCTGCCCCTATTTTCAGTTTCAAATTACGACGTTTCGTACCGAAAATATGCCAATTACTGTAAACGGCGATGGGTCATATTTTGCCCAAACCCCCCTGCAGTTTTTAAAATGTCTGAAATGTCGGAAATTTGACTCCTGAGCGTGATTTTTGAGCCGAATTCTGACTCTCTGCACCTGTTTCCAGTTTCAAATTACGACTTTTTATACCGAAAATATGCCAATTACTGAAAACGGAGATAGGTCATATTTTGCCCACAACCCCCTGCAGTTTTCAAAATGTCTGAAATGTCGGAAATTTGACTCCAGAGTGTGATTTTTTATCCGAATTCTGACTCCCTGCACCTATTTTCAGTTTCAAATTACGACGTTTCATACCTAAAATATGCCAATTACTGAAAACGGCGATGGGTCATATTTTGCCCAAACCCCCATGCAGTTTTTAAAATGTCTTAAATGTCGGGAATTTGACTCCTGAGCGTGATTTTTGAGCCGAATTCTGACTCTCTGCACCTATTTTTAGTTTCAAATTACGACGTTCCGTACCGAAAATATGCCAATTACTGTAAACGGCGATGGGTCATATTTTGCCCAAACCCCCCTGCAGTTTTCAAAATGTCTGAAATGTCGGAAATTTGACTTCTGAGCGTGATTTTTGAGCCGAATTCTTACTCTGCACATATTTTCAGTTTCAAATTATGACTTTTTACAGCGAAAATATGCCAATAACTGAAAACGGCGATGGGTCATATTGTGCCCAAACCCCCATGCAGTTTTCAAAATGTCTGAAATATCGGAAATTTGACTCCTGACTGTGATTTTTGAGCCGAATTCTGACTCTCTGCACCTATTTTCAGTTTCAAATTACGACGTTTCGTACCGAAAATATGCCAATTACTGTAAACGGCGATGGGTCATATTTTGCACAAACCCCCCTGCAGTTTTCAAAATGTCTGAAATATCGGAAATTTGACTCCTGAGCGTGATTTTTTATCCGAATTCTAACTCTCTGTACCTATTTTCAGTTTGAAATTACGACGTTTCATACCGAAAATATGCCAATTACTGTAAACGGCAAAGGGTCATATTTTGCCCAAACCCACCTGCAGTTTTCAAAATGTCTGAAATGTCGGAAATTTGACTCCTGAGCGTAATTTTTGAGCCGAATTCTGACTCCCTGCACCTATTTTCCGTTTCAAATTACGGCTTTTTACACCGAAAATATGCGAATTACTGAAAACGGCGATGGGTCATATTGTGACCAAACCCCCATGCAGTTTTCAAAATGTCTGATATATCGCAAATTTGACTCCTGAGCGTGATTTTTGAGCCGAATTCTGACTCTCTGCACCTATTTTAAGTTTCAAATTACGAAGTTTCATACCGAAAATATGCCAATTACTGAAAACGGCGATGGTTCATATTGTGCCCAAACCCCCCTGCAGTTTTTAAAATGTCTGAAATATCGGAAATTTGACTCCTGAGCGTGATTTTTGAGCCGAATTCTGACTCTCTGCACCTATTTTCAGTTTCAAATTACGACGTTTCATACCGAAAATATGCCAATTACTGTAAACGGCGATGGGTCATATTTTGCCCAAATCCCCACTGCAGTTTTCAAAATGTCTGAAATGTCGGAAATTTGACTCCTGAGCGTGATTTTTGAGCCGAATTCTGACTCTCTGCACCTATTTTCAGTTTCAAATTACGACTTTTTATACCGAAAATATGCTAATTACTGAAAACGGCGATGGGTCATATTTTGCCCAAACCCCCCTGCAGTTTTCAAAATGTCTGAAATGTCGGAAGTTGCCTCCAGAGCGTGATTTTTGAGCCAAATTCTGACTCTCTGCACCTATTTTCAGTTTCAAATTACGACTTTTTATACCGAAAATATGCTAATTACTGAAAACGGCGATGGGTCATATTTTGCCCAATCCCCCCTGCAGTTTTCAAAATGTCTGAAATGTCGGAAATTTGACTCCTGAGCGTGATTTTTTATCCGAATTCTGACTCTCTGCACCTATTTTTAGTTTCAAATTACGAATTTTTATACCGAAAATATGCCAATTACTGAAAACGGCGAAGGGTCATATTTTGCCCAAACCCCCCTGCAGTTTTCAAAATGTCTGAAATGTCGGTAATTTGACTCCTGAGCGTGATTTTTGAGCCTAATTCTGACTCTCTGCACCTATTTTCACTTTCAAATTACGACGTTTCATACCGAAAATATGCCAATTACCGTAAACGGCGATGGGTCATATTTTGCCCAAACCCACCTGCAGTTTTCAAAATGTCTGAAATGTCGGAAATTTGACTCCTGAGCGTGATTTTTTATCCGAATTCTGACTCTCTGCACCTATTTTCAGTTTAAAATTACGACTTTTTATACCGAAAATATGCCAATTACTGAAAACGGCGATGGGTCATATTTGGCCCAAACCCCCCTGCAGTTTTCAAAATGTCTGAAATGTCGGAAATTTGACTCCTGAGCGTGATTTTTGAGCCGAATTCTGACTCTCTGCACCTATTTTTAGTTTCAAATTACGACGTTTCATACCTAAAATATGCCAATTACTGAAAACGGCGATGGGTCATATTTTGCACCAAACCCCCATGCAGTTTTTAAAATGTCTTAAATGTCGGAAATTTGACTCCTGAGCATGATTTTTGAGCCGAATTCTGACTCTCTGCACCTATTTTTAGTTTCAAATTACGACGTTTCGTACCGAAAATATGCCAATTACTGTAAACGGCGATGGGTCATATTTTGCCCAAACCCCCCCTGCAGTTTTCAAAATGTCTGAAATGTCGGAAATTTGACTCCTGAGCGTGATTTTTGAGCCGAATTCTGACTCTGCACATATTTTCAGTTTCAAATTATGACTTTTTACACCGAAAATATGCCAATAACTGAAAACGGCGATGGGTCATATTGTGCCCAAACCCCCATGCAGTTTTCAAATGTCTGAAATACCGGAAATTTGACTCCTGACTGTGATTTTTGAGCCGAATTCTGACTCTCTGCACCTATTTTCAGTTTCAAATTACGACGTTTCGTACCGAAAATATGCCAATTACTGTTAACGGCGATGGGTCATATTTTGCACAAACCCCCCTGCAGTTTTCAAAATGTCTGAAATGTCGAAAATTTGACTCCTGAACGTGATTTTTTATCCGAATTCTAACTCTCTATACCAATTTTCAGTTTGAAATTACGACGTTTCATACCGAAAATATGCCAATTACTGTAAACGGCAAAGGGTCATATTTTGCCCAAACCCACCTGCAGTTTTCAAAATGTCTGAAATGTCGGAAATTTGACTCCTGAGCGTGATTTTTGAGCCGAATTCTGACTCTGCACCTATCTTCCGTTTCAAATTACGGCTTTTTACACCGAAAATATGCGAATTACTGAAAACGGCGATGGGTCATATTGTGACCAAACCCCCATGCAGTTTTCAAAATGTCTGATATATCGGAAATTTGACTCCTGAGCGTGATTTTTGAGCCGAATTCTGACTCTCTGCACCTATTTTCAGTTTCAAATTTCGAAGTTTCATACCGAAAATATGCCAATTACTGAAAACGGCGATGGTTCATATTGTGCCCAAACCCCCCTGCAGTTTTTAAAATGTCTGAAATATCGGAAATTTGACTCCTGAGCGTGATTTTTGAGCCGAATTCTGACTCTCTGCCTCTATTTTCAGTTTGAAATTACGACTTTTTATACCGAAAATATGCCAATTACTGAAAACGGCGATGGGTCATATTTTGCCCAAACCCCCCTGCAGTTTTCAAAATGTCTGAAATGTCGGTAATTTGATTCCTGAGCGTGATTTTTGAGCCGAATTCTGACTCTCTGCACCTATTTTCAGTTTCAAATTACGACGTTTCATACCAAAAATATGCCAATTACTGTAAACGGCGATGGGTCATATTTTGCCCAAACCCACCTGCAGTTTTCAAAATGTCTGAAATGTCGGAAATTTGACTCCTGAGCGTGATTTTTTATCCGAATTCTGACTCTCTGCACCTATTTTCAGTTTAAAATTACGACTTTTTATACCGAAAATATGCCAATTACTGAAAACGGCGATGGGTCATATTTTGCCCAAACCCCTGTTACGAACCCGGATCCAGCGTCCGAACCTGGAGCAGTAACAAACACGCCATCTGTGGGTCAGCTCCCGAAACCCCCGCCAAACGAGCGACGACACCTAGTGAGGACAGCGTGTACTGGCCTCAAGGACCAGTTTCCAGTCTGGTTCAGCGCTCAACACCGCCGCTCCTGACCTCTGGTGAGGTGGTGCTCCGACGACAGCGCCATCTATGGACTGGATACGTCAGGTGTTTGCGCCCGCCACCGTAAGTGAGGAGTATTAGTGTCCCGGTTATTAATGACGTGTCTGCTTACAGAGCCGACCTGGGACCACTGTGTTGAAGGTGGAGTCAGTCTACCCGAGGCAGCCAGTCTCCATACTGTGAAGTTTGCTGCAGCTATTGTGACGTCGCCCCCCCCCTGGAAGACACTGTGGTGTGTTAAGCCTGCCAGTGGAGTGGCAGTGAAAGGATTTACCCGGGACCGACGGTTGGAGACGATAATCCACTGGGGTATTGAGGACAGGAGGGTGATTGGTGATATCACATGAGACTCCTGTCTAGGGCGTACCCCTTTTATCGTTCGTGGAGTGGCCGTACCAGCCTTGGTGGCTCAGTACCTGCCAGCAGACCTGCTGGACGTGTGGTTGACGGCCTCCACGACGGTGCCCCCAGTGGACCTGTGTTGTGGCTGACCTGTGGCCAGGGTAGGCTCGGCGTTCTCGGAGGACACGTCTTGAGGCCACGAAGAAAGCACCGCGGACTCAGCACCTAGCTTCTTGATCAAGAGTCTTCAGCTGAAGACTAGCTTGTGCACGATCCCCTTGTAAAGTGTTAATACCCCTCCCCCTTGTGTACTCTTTTATTTTACATATTTAATAGGTGATGGTGAACATTATATTATATTAAGTTAATAGCTTTCTTTCCATACTCCCTTTAAGTTACTTGCGTCACGGATCGCATCCCTTGAAAGCCTCTACTGGCTTGGGGTCGGATATATATATCTTCCTCTAACGACAGCAGAGTAAGAACCCCGTTGCGTCCCGAGAGGGCCGTAACAACCCCCATGCAGTTTTTAAAATGTCTTAAATGTCGGAAATTTGACTCCTGAGCGTGATTTTTGAGCCGAATTCTGACTCTCTGCACCTATTTTTAGTTTCAAATTACGACGTTTCATACCGAAAATATGCCAATTACCGTAAACGGCGATGGGTCATATTTTGCCCAAACCCACCTGCAGTTTTCAAAATGTCTGAAATGTCGGAAATTTGACTCCTGAGCGTGATTTTTTATCCGAATTCTGACTCTCTGCACCTATTTTCAGTTTAAAATTACGACTTTTTATACCGAAAATATGCCAATTACTGAAAACGGCGATGGGTCATATTTGGCCCAAACCCCCCTGCAGTTTTCAAAATGTCTGAAATGTCGGAAATTTGACTCCTGAGCGTGATTTTTGAGCCGAATTCTGACTCTCTGCACCTATTTTCAGTTTCAAATTACGACGTTTCATACCTAAAATATGCCAATTACTGAAAACGGCGATGGGTCATATTTTGCCCAAACCCCCATGCAGTTTTTAAAATGTCTTAAATGTCGGAAATTTGACTCCTGAGCATGATTTTTGAGCCGAATTCTGACTCTCTGCACCTATTTTTAGTTTCAAATTACGACGTTTCGTACCGAAAATATGCCAATTACTGTAAACGGCGATGGGTCATATTTTGCCCAAACCCCCCCTGCAGTTTTCAAAATGTCTGAAATGTCGGAAATTTGACTCCTGAGCGTGATTTTTGAGCCGAATTCTGACTCTGCACATATTTTCAGTTTCAAATTACGACTTTTTACACCGAAAATATGCCAATAACTGAAAACGGCGATGGGTCATATTGTGCCCAAACCCCCATGCAGTTTTCAAATGTCTGAAATACCGGAAATTTGACTCCTGACTGTGATTTTTGAGCCGAATTCTGACTCTCTGCACCTATTTTCAGTTTCAAATTACGACGTTTCGTACCGAAAATATGCCAATTACTGTTAACGGCGATGGGTCATATTTTACACAAACCCCCCTGCAGTTTTCAAAATGTTTGAAATGTCGAAAATTTGACTCCTGAACGTGATTTTTTATCCGAATTCTAACTCTCTATACCTATTTTCAGTTTGAAATTACGACGTTTCATACCGAAAATATGCCAATTACTGTAAACGGCAAAGGGTCATATTTTGCCCAAACCCACCTGCAGTTTTCAAAATGTCTGAAATGTCGGAAATTTGACTCCTGAGCGTGATTTTTGAGCCGAATTCTGACTCTGCACCTATTTTCCGTTTCAAATTACGGCTTTTTACACCGAAAATATGCGAATTACTGAAAACGGCGATGGGTCATATTGTGACCAAACCCCCATGCAGTTTTCAAAATGTCTGATATATCGGAAATTTGACTCCTGAGCGTGATTTTTGAGCCGAATTCTGACTCTCTGCACCTATTTTCAGTTTCAAATTTCGAAGTTTCATACCGAAAATATGCCAATTACTGAAAACGGCGATGGTTCATATTGTGCCCAAACCCCCCTGCAGTTTTTAAAATGTCTGAAATATCGGAAATTTGACTCCTGAGCGTGATTTTTGAGCCGAATTCTGACTCTCTGCCTCTATTTTCAGTTTGAAATTACGACTTTTTATACCGAAAATATGCCAATTACTGAAAACGGCGATGGGTCATATTTTGCCCAAACCCCCCTGCAGTTTTCAAAATGTCTGAAATGTCGGTAATTTGATTCCTGAGCGTGATTTTTGAGCCGAATTCTGACTCTCTGCACCTATTTTCAGTTTCAAATTACGACGTTTCATACCAAAAATATGCCAATTACTGTAAACGGCGATGGGTCATATTTTGCCCAAACCCACCTGCAGTTTTCAAAATGTCTGAAATGTCGGAAATTTGACTCCTGAGCGTGATTTTTTATCCGAATTCTGACTCTCTGCACCTATTTTCAGTTTAAAATTACGACTTTTTATACCGAAAATATGCCAATTACTGAAAACGGCGATGGGTCATATTTTGCCCAAACCCCTGTTACGAACCCGGATCCAGCGTCCGAACCTGGAGCAGTAACAAACACGCCATCTGTGGGTCAGCTCCCGAAACCCCCGCCAAACGAGCGACGACACCTAGTGAGGACAGCGTGTACTGGCCTCAAGGACCAGTTTCCAGTCTGGTTCAGCGCTCAACACCGCCGCTCCTGACCTCTGGTGAGGTGGTGCTCCGACGACAGCGCCATCTATGGACTGGATACGTCAGGTGTTTGCGCCCGCCACCGTAAGTGAGGAGTATTAGTGTCCCGGTTATTAATGACGTGTCTGCTTACAGAGCCGACCTGGGACCACTGTGTTGAAGGTGGAGTCAGTCTACCCGAGGCAGCCAGTCTCCATACTGTGAAGTTTGCTGCAGCTATTGTGACGTCGCCCCCCCCCCCCCCGGAAGACACTGTGGTGTGTTAAGCCTGCCAGTGGAGTGGCAGTGAAAGGATTTACCCGGGACCGACGGTTGGAGACGATAATCCACTGGGGTATTGAGGACAGGAGGGTGATTGGTGATATCACATGAGACTCCTGTCTAGGGCGTACCCCTTTTATCGTTCGTGGAGTGGCCGTACCAGCCTTGGTGGCTCAGTACCTGCCAGCAGACCTGCTGGACGTGTGGTTGACGGCCTCCACGACGGTGCCCCCAGTGGACCTGTGTTGTGGCTGACCTGTGGCCAGGGTAGGCTCGGCGTTCTCGGAGGACACGTCTTGAGGCCACGAAGAAAGCACCGCGGACTCAGCACCTAGCTTCTTGATCAAGAGTCTTCAGCTGAAGACTAGCTTGTGCACGATCCCCTTGTAAAGTGTTAATACCCCTCCCCCTTGTGTACTCTTTTATTTTACATATTTAATAGGTGATGGTGAACATTATATTATATTAAGTTAATAGCTTTCTTTCCATACTCCCTTTAAGTTACTTGCGTCACGGATCGCATCCCTTGAAAGCCTCTACTGGCTTGGGGTCGGATATATATATCTTCCTCTAACGACAGCAGAGTAAGAACCCCGTTGCGTCCCGAGAGGGCCGTAACAACCCCCATGCAGTTTTTAAAATGTCTTAAATGTCGGAAATTTGACTCCTGAGCGTGATTTTTGAGCCGAATTCTGACTCTCTGCACCTATTTTTAGTTTCAAATTACGACGTTTCGTACCGAAAATATGCCAATTACTGTAAACGGCGATGGGTCATATTTTGCCCAAACCCCCCTGCAGTTTTCAAAATGTCTGAAATGTCGGAAATTTGACTCCTGAGCGTGATTTTTGAGCCGAATTCTGACTCTGCTCATATTTTCAGTTTCAAATTATGACTTTTTACACCGAAAATATGCCAATTACTGAAAACGGCGATGGGTCATATTGTGCCCAAACCCCCATGCAGTTTTCAAAATGTCTGAAATATCGGAAATTTGACTCCTGACTGTGATTTTTGAGCCGAATTCTGACTCTCTGCACCTTTTTTTAGTTTCAAATTACGACGTTTCGTACCGAAAATATGCCAATTACTGTAAACGGCGATGGTTCATATTTTGCACAAACCCCCCTGCAGTTTTCAAAATGTCTGAAATGTCGGAAATTTGACTCCTGAGCGTGATTTTTTATCCGAATTCTGACTCTCTGTACCTATTTTCAGTTTGAAATTACGACGTTTCATACCGAAAATATGCCAATTACAGTTTCAAATTACGTCTTTTTATACCGAAAATATGCCAATTACTGAAAACGGCGATGGGTCATATTTGGCCCAAACCCCCCTGCAGTTTTCAAAATGTCTGAAATGTCGGAAATTTGACTCCTGAGCGTGATTTTTGAGCCGAATTCTGACTCTCTGCACCTATTTTCAGTTTCAAATTACGACGTTTCGTACCGAAAATATGCCAATTACTGTAAACGGCGATGGGTCATATTTTGCACAAACCCCCCTGCAGTTTTCAAAATGTCTGAAATGTCGAAAATTTGACTCCTGAGCGTGATTTTTTATCCGAATTCTAACTCTCTATACCTATTTTCAGTTTGAAATTACGACGTTTCATAACGAAAATATGCCAATTACTGTAAACGGCAAAGCGTCATATTTTGGCCAAACCCACCTGCAGTTTTCAAAATGTCTGAAATGTCGGAAATTTCACTCCTGAGCGTGATTTTTGAGCCGAATTCTGACTCTCTGCACCTATTTTCCGTTTCAAATTACGGCTTTTTACACCGAAAATATGCGAATTACTGAAAACGGCGATGGGTCACATTGTGACCAAACCCCCATGCAGTTTTCAAAATGTCTGAAATGTCGAAAATTTGACTCCTGAGCGTGATTTTTTATCCGAATTCTAACTCTCTATACCTATTTTCAGTTTGAAATTACGACGTTTCATACCGAAAATATGCCAATTACTGTAAACGGCAAAGGGTCATATTTTGCCCAAACCCACCTGCAGTTTTCAAAATGTCTGAAATGTCGGAAATTTGACTCCTGAGCGTGATTTTTGAGCCGAATTCTGACTCTGCACCTATTTTCCGTTTCAAATTACGGCTTTTTACACCGAAAATATGCGAATTACTGAAAACGGCGATGGGTCATATTGTGACCAAACCCCCATGCAGTTTTCAAAATGTCTGATATATCGGAAATTTGACTCCTGAGCGTGATTTTTGAGCCGAATTCTGACTCTCTGCACCTATTTTCAGTTTCAAATTTCGAAGTTTCATACCGAAAATATGCCAATTACTGAAAACGGCGATGGTTCATATTGTGCCCAAACCCCCCTGCAGTTTTTAAAATGTCTGAAATATCGGAAATTTGACTCCTGAGCGTGATTTTTGAGCCGAATTCTGACTCTCTGCCTCTATTTTCAGTTTGAAATTACGACTTTTTATACCGAAAATATGCCAATTACTGAAAACGGCGATGGGTCATATTTTGCCCAAACCCCCCTGCAGTTTTCAAAATGTCTGAAATGTCGGTAATTTGACTCCTGAGCGTGATTTTTGAGCCGAATTCTGACTCTCTGCACCTATTTTCAGTTTCAAATTACGACGTTTCATACCGAAAATATGCCAATTACTGTAAACGGCGATGGGTCATATTTTGCCCAAACCCACCTGCAGTTTTCAAAATGTCTGAAATGTCGGAAATTTGACTCCTGAGCGTGATTTTTTATCCGAATTCTGACTCTCTGCACCTATTTTCAGTTTAAAATTACGACTTTTTATACCGAAAATATGCCAATTACTGAAAACGGCGATGGGTCATATTTTGCCCAGACCCCCATGCAGTTTTTAAAATGTCTTAAATGTCGGAAATTTGACTCCTGAGCGTGATTTTTTATCCGAATTCTGACTCTCTGTACCTATTTTCAGTTTGAAATTACGACGTTTCATACCGAAAATATGCCAATTACAGTTTCAAATTACGTCTTTTTATACCGAAAATATGCCAATTACTGAAAACGGCGATGGGTCATATTTTGCCCAAACCCCCCTGCAGTTTTTAAAATGTCTGAAATGTTGGAAATTTGGCTCCTGAGCGTGATTTTTTATCCGAATTCTGACCCTCTGCACCTATTTTCAGTTTCAAATTACGACGTTTCATTCCGAAAATATGCCAATTACTGTAAACCGCAAAGGGTCATATTTTGCCCAAACCTCCCTGAAGTTTTCAAAATGTCTGAAATGTCGGAAATTTGACTCCTGAGCGTGATTTTTTATCCGAATTCTGACTCTCTGCACCTATTTTCAGTTTAAAATTACGACTTTTTATACCGAAAATATGCCAATTACTGAAAACGGCGATGTGTCATATTTGGCCCAAACCCCCCTGCAGTTTTCAAAATGTCTTAAATGTCGGAAATTTGACTCCTGAGCGTGATTTTTGAGCTGAACTCTAACTCTCTGCCCCTATTTTCAGTTTCAAATTACGACGTTTCGTACCGAAAATATGCCAATTACTGTAAACGGCGATGGGTCATATTTTGCCCAAACCCCCCTGCAGTTTTTAAAATGTCTGAAATGTCGGAAATTTGACTCCTGAGCGTGATTTTTGAGCCGAATTCTGACTCTCTGCACCTGTTTCCAGTTTCAAATTACGACTTTTTATTCCGAAAATATGCCAATTACTGAAAACGGAGATAGGTCATATTTTGCCCACAACCCCCTGCAGTTTTCAAAATGTCTGAAATGTCGGAAATTTGACTCCTGAGCGTAATTTTTGAGCCGAATTCTGACTCTCTGCACCTATTTTAAGTTTCAAATTACGAAGTTTCATACCGAAAATATGCCAATTACTGAAAACGGCGATGGTTCATATTGTGCCCAAACCCCCCTGCAGTTTTTAAAATGTCTGAAATATCGGAAATTTGACTCCTGAGCGTGATTTTTGAGCCGAATTCTGACTCTCTGCACCTATTTTCAGTTTCAAATTACGACGTTTCATACCGAAAATATGCCAATTACTGTAAACGGCGATGGGTCATATTTTGCCCAAACCCCACTGCAGTTTTCAAAATGTCGGAAATGTCGGAAATTTGACTCCTGAGCGTGATTTTTGAGCCGAATTCTGACTCTCTGCACCTATTTTCAGTTTCAAATTACGACTTTTTATACCGAAAATATGCCAATTACTAAAAACGGCGATGGGTCATATTTTGCCCAAACCCCCCTGCAGTTTTCAAAATGTCTGAAATGTCGGAAGTGGACTCCAGAGCGTGATTTTTGAGCCGAATTCTGACTCTCTGCACCTATTTTCAGTTTCAAATTTCGACGTTTCACACCGAAAATAGGCCAATTACTGAAAACGGCAATGGGTCATATTTTGCCGAATCCCCCCTGCAGTTTTCAAAATGTCTGAAATGTCGGAAATTTGACTCCTGAGCGTGATTTTTTATCCGAATTCTGACTCTCTGCACCTATTTTTAGTTTCAAACTACGAATTTTTATACCGAAAATATGCCAATTACTGAAAACGGCGAAGGGTCATATTTTGCCCAAACCCCCCTGCAGTTTTCAAAATGTCTGAAATGTCGGAAATTTGACTCCTGAGCGTGATTTTTTATCCGAATTCTGACTCTCTGCACCTATTTTCAGTTTCAAATTACGACGTTTCATACCGAAAATATGCCAATTACTGAAAACGGCGATTGGTCATATTTTGCCCAAACCCCCCTGCAGTTTTTAAAATGTCTGAAATGTCGGAAATTTGACTCCTGAGCATGATTTTTTATCCGTATTCTGACTCTCAGCACCTATTTTCAGTTTCAAATTACGACGTTTCATACCGAAAATATGCCAATAACTGAAAACAGCGATGGGTCATATTTTGCCCAAACCCCCCTGCAGTTTTTAAAATGTCTGAAATGTCGGAAATTTGACTCCTGAGCGTGATTTTTGAGCCGAATTCTGAATCTCTGCACCTATTTTTAGTTTCAAATTACGACGTTTCATACCGAAAATATGCCAAGTACTGTAAACGGCGATGGGTCATATTTTGCCCAAACCCCCCTGCAGTTTTCAAAATGTCTGAAATGTCAGAAATTTGACTCCTGAGCGTGATTTTTTATCCGAATTCTGACTCTCTGCACCTACTTTCAGTTTCAAATTACGACGTTTCATACCGAAAATATGCCAATTACTGAAAACGGCGATGGGTCATATTTTGCATAAACCCCCATGCAGTTTTCAAAATGTCTGAAATGTCGGAAATTTGACTCCTGAGAGTGATTTTTGAGCCGAATTCTGACTCTCTGCACCTATTTTCAGTTTCAAATTACGACGGTTCATACCGAAAATATGCCAATTACTGAAAACGGCGATGGGTAAAATTTTGCCCAAACCCCCCTGCAGTTTTCAAAATGTCTGAAATGTCGGAAATTTGACTCCTGAGCGTGATTTTTGAGCCGAATTCTGACTCTCTGCACCTATTTTTAGTTTCAAATTACGAATTTTTATACCGAAAATATGCCAATTACTGAAAACAGCGATGAGTCATATTTTGCCCAAACCCCCCTGCACTTTTTAAAACGTCTGAAATGTCGGAAATTTGACTCCTGAGCGTGATTTTTGAGACGAATTCTGACTCTCTGCACCCATTTTCAGTTTCAAATTACGACTTTTTATACCGAAAAATGCCAATTACTGAAAACGGCGATTGGTCATATTTTGCCCAAACCCACCTGCAGTTTTTAAAATGTCTGAAATGTAGGAAATTTGACTCCTGAGCGTGATTTTTTATCCGAATTCTGACTCTCTGCACCTATTTTCAGTTTCAAATTACGGCTTTTTATACCGAAAATATGCCAATTACTGAAAATGGCGATGGGTCATACTTTGCCCAAACCCACCCTGCAGTTTTCAAAATGTTTGAAATATCGGAAATTTGACTCCTGGAGCGTGATTTTTTATCCGAATTCTGACTCTGCACCTATTTTCAGTTTCAAATTACGACTTTTTATACCAAAAATATGCCAATTACTGAAAACGGCGATGGGTCATATTTTGCCCAAACCCCCCTGCAGTTTTCAAAATGTCTGAATTGTCGGAAGTTGACTCCTGAGCGTGATTTTTTTCCGAATTCTGATTCTCTGCACCTATTTTCAGTTTCAAATTACGAATTTGTATACCGAAAATATGCCAATTACTGAAAACGGCGATTGGTCATATTTTGCCCAAACCCACCTGCAGTTTTTAAAATGTCTGAAATGTCGGAAATTTGACTCCTGAGCGTGATTTTTTATCCTAATTCTGACTCTGCACTTATTTTCAGTTTCAAATTACGACTTTTTATACCGAAAATATGCCAATTACTGAAAATGGCAATGGGACATATTTTGCCCAAACCACCCGCAGTTTTCAAAATGTTTGAAATGTCGGAAATTTGACTCCTGAGCGTGATTTTGTATCCGAATTCTGACTCTCTGCACCTATTTTCAGTTTCATATTACGACTTTTTATACCGAAAATATACTAATTACTGAAAACGGCGATGGGTCATATTTTGCCCAAACCCCCCTGCAGTTTTCAAAATGTCTGAAATGTCGGAAATTTGACTCCTGAGCGTGATTTTTGAGCCGAATTCTGACTCTCTGCACCTATTTTCAGTTTCAAATTACGATGTTTCATACCGAAAATAGGCCAATTACTGAAAACGGCGATGGGTCATATTTTGCCCAAACCACCCTGCTGTTTTTAAAATGTCTGAAATGTCGGAAATTTGACTCCTGAACGTGATTTTTGAGCCGAATTCTGACTCTCTGCACCTATTTTCAGTTTCAAATTACGATGTTTCCTACCGAAAATATGCCAATTACTGTAAACAGCGATGGGTCATATTTTGCACAAACCCCCCTGCAGTTTTTAAAATGTCTGAAATGTCGGAAATTTGACTCCTGAGCGTGATTTTTGAGCCGAATTCTGACTCTCTGCACCTGTTTCCAGTGTCAAAATATGACTTTTTATACCGAAAATATGCCAATTACTGAAAACGGAGATAGGTCATATTTTGCCCACAACCCCCTGCAGTTTTAAAAATGTCTGAAATGTCGGAAATTTGACTCCTGAGCGTAATTTTTGAGCCTAATTCTGACTCTCTGCACCTATTTTCAGTTTCAAATTACGAAGTTTCGTAACGAAAATATGCCAATTACTGAAAACGGCGATGGGTTATATTTTGTCCAAACTCCCCTGCAGTTTTCAAAATGTCTGAAATGTCGGTAATTTGACTCCTGAGCGTGATTTTTGAGCCGAATTCTGACTCTCTGCACCTATTTTCAGTTTCAAATTACGACGTTTCATACCGAAAATATGCTAATTACTGTAAACGGCGATGGGTCATATTTTGCCCAAACCCACCTGCAGTTTTCAAAATGTCTGAAATGTCGGAAATTTGACTCCTGAGCGTGATTTTTTATCCGAATTCTGACTCTCTGCACATATTTTCAGTTTCAAATTACGACTTTTTATACCTAAAATATGCCAAATACTGAAAACGGCAATGGGTCATATTTTGCCCAAACCCCCATGCAGTTTTTAAAATGTCTTAAATGTCGGAAATTTGACTCCTGAGCGTGATTTTTTAGCCGAATTCTGACTCTCTGCACCTATTTTTAGTTTCAAATTACGACGTTTCGTACCGAAAATATGCCAATTACTGTAAACGGCGATGGGTCATATTTTGCCCAAACCCCCCTGCAGTTTTCAAAATGTCTGAAATGTCGGAAATTTGACTCCTGAGCGTGATTTTTGAGCCGAATTCTGACTCTGCACATATTTTCAGTTTCAAATTATGACTTTTTACACCGAAAATATGCCAATTACTGTAAACGGCGATGGGTCATATTTTGCCCAAACCCACCTTCAGTTTTCAAAATGTCTGAAATGTCGGTAATTTGACTCCTGAGCGTGATTTTTGAACCGAATTCTTACTCTCTGCACCTATTTTCAGTTTCAAATTACGACGTTTCGTACCGAAAATATGCCAATTACTGTAAACGGCGATGGGTCATATTTTGCCCAAACCCACCTGCAGTTTTTAAAATGTCTGAAATGTCGGAAATTTAACTCCTGAGCGTGATTTTTGAGCCGAATTCTGACTCTCTGCACCTGTTTCCAGTTTCAAATTACGACTTTTTATACCGAAAATATGCCAATTACTGAAAACGGAGATAGGTCATATTTTGCCCACAACCCCCTGCAGTTTTCAAAATGTCTGAAATGTCGGAAATTTGACTCCTGAGCGTAATTTTTGAGCCGAATTCTGACTCTCTGCACCTATTTTCAGTTTCAAATTACGACGTTTCGTACCGAAAATATGCCAATTACTGAAAACGGCGATGGGTCATATTTTGCCCAAACCCACCTGCAGTTTTTAAAATGTCTGAAATGTCGGAAATTTGACTCCTGAGTGTGATTTTTTATCTGAATTCTGACTCTCTGCCTCTATTTTCAGTTTCAAATTACGACTTTTTACACCGAAAATATGCCAATTACTGAAAACGGCGATGGGTCATATTTTGCCCAAACCCCCCTGCAGTTTTCAAAATGTCTGAAATGTCGGTAATTTGACTCCTGAGCGTGATTTTTGAGCGGAATTCTGACTCTCTGCACCTATTTTCACTTTCAAATTACGACGTTTCATACCGAAAATATGCCAATTACTGAAAACGGCGATGGGTCATATTTGGCCCAAACCCCCCTGCAGTTTTCAAAATGTCTGAAATGTCGGAAATTTGACCCCTGAGCGTGAGTTTTGAGCCGAATTCTGACTCTCTGCACCTATTTTCAGTTTCAAATTACGACGTTTCATACCTAAAATATGCCAATTACTGAAAACGGCGATGGGTCATATTTTGCCCAAACCCCCATGCAGTTTTCAAAATGTCTGAAATGTCGGAAATTTGACTCCTGAGCGTGATTTTTGAGCCGAATTCTGACTCTGCACATATTTTCAGTTTCAAATTATGACTTTTTACACCGAAAATATGCCAATAACTGAAAACGGCGATGGGTCATATTGTGCCCAAACCCCCATGCAGTTTTCAAAATGTCTGAAATATCGGAAATTTGACTCCTGACTGTGATTTTTGAGCCGAATTCTGACTCTCTGCACCTATTTTCAGTTTCAAATTACGACGTTTCGTACCGAAAATATGCCAATTACTGTAAACGGCGATGGGTCATATTTTGCACAAACCCCCCTGCAGTTTTCAAAATGTCTGAAATATCGGAAATTTGACTCCTGAGCGTGATTTTTGAGCCGAATTCTGACTCTCTATACCTAATTTCAGTTTGAAATTACGACGTTTCATACCGAAAATATGCCAATTACTGTAAACGGCAAAGGGTCATATTTTGCCCAAACCCACCTGCAGTTTTCAAAATGTCTGAAATGTCGGAAATATGACTCCTGAGCGTGATTTTTGAGCCGAATTCTGACTCTCTGCACCTATTTTCCGTTTCAAACTACGGCTTTTTACACCGAAAATATGCGAATTACTTAAAACGGCGATGGGTCATATTGTGACCAAACCCCCATGCAGTTTTCAAAATGTCTGATATATCGGAAATTTGACTCCTGAGCGTGATTTTTGAGCCGAATTCTGACTCTCTGCACCTATTTTCAGTTTCAAATTACGACGTTTCATACCGAAAATATGCCAATTACTGTAAACGGCGATGGGTCATATTTTGCCCAAACCCCACTGCAGTTTTCAAAATGTCTGAAATGTCGGAAATTTGACTCCTGAGCGTGATTTTTGAGCCGAATTCTGACTCTCTGCACCTATTTTCAGTTTCAAATTACGACTTTTTATACCGAAAATATGCCAATTACTAAAAACGGCGATGGGTCATATTTTGCCCAAACCCCCCTGCAGTTTTCAAAATGTCTGAAATGTCGGAAGTGGACTCCAGAGCGTGATTTTTGAGCCGAATTCTGACTCTCTGCACCTATTTTCAGTTTCAAATTTCGACGTTTCACACCGAAAATAGGCCAATTACTGAAAACGGCAATGGGTCATATTTTGCCCAATCCCCCCTGCAGTTTTCAAAATGTCTGAAATGTCGGAAATTTGACTCCTGAGCGTGATTTTTTATCCGAATTCTGACTCTCTGCACCTATTTTTAGTTTCAAACTACGAATTTTTATACCGAAAATATGCCAATTACTGAAAACGGCGAAGGGTCATATTTTGCCCAAACCCCCCTGCAGTTTTCAAAATGTCTGAAATGTCGGAAATTTGACTCCTGAGCGTGATTTTTTATCCGAATTCTGACTCTCTGCACCTATTTTCAGTTTCAAATTACGACGTTTCATACCGAAAATATGCCAATTACTGAAAACGGCGATTGGTCATATTTTGCCCAAACCCCCCTGCAGTTTTTAAAATGTCTGAAATGTCGGAAATTTGACTCCTGAGCATGATTTTTTATCCGTATTCTGACTCTCAGCACCTATTTTCAGTTTCAAATTACGACGTTTCATACCGAAAATATGCCAATAACTGAAAACAGCGATGGGTCATATTTTGCCCAAACCCCCCTGCAGTTTTTAAAATGTCTGAAATGTCGGAAATTTGACTCCTGAGCGTGATTTTTGAGCCGAATTCTGAATCTCTGCACCTATTTTTAGTTTCAAATTACGACGTTTCATACCGAAAATATGCCAAGTACTGTAAACGGCGATGGGTCATATTTTGCCCAAACCCCCCTGCAGTTTTCAAAATGTCTGAAATGTCAGAAATTTGACTCCTGAGCGTGATTTTTTATCCGAATTCTGACTCTCTGCACCTACTTTCAGTTTCAAATTACGACGTTTCATACCGAAAATATGCCAATTACTGAAAACGGCGATGGGTCATATTTTGCATAAACCCCCATGCAGTTTTCAAAATGTCTGAAATGTCGGAAATTTGACTCCTGAGCGTGATTTTTGAGCCGAATTCTGACTCTCTGCACCTATTTTCAGTTTCAAATTACGACGGTTCATACCGAAAATATGCCAATTACTGAAAACGGCGATGGGTAAAATTTTGCCCAAACCCCCCTGCAGTTTTCAAAATGTCTGAAATGTCGGAAATTTGACTCCTGAGCGTGATTTTTGAGCCGAATTCTGACTCTCTGCACCTATTTTTAGTTTCAAATTACGAATTTTTATACCGAAAATATGCCAATTACTGAAAACAGCGATGAGTCATATTTTGCCCAAACCCCCCTGCACTTTTTAAAACGTCTGAAATGTCGGAAATTTGACTCCTGAGCGTGATTTTTGAGACGAATTCTGACTCTCTGCACCCATTTTCAGTTTCAAATTACGACTTTTTATACCGAAAAATGCCAATTACTGAAAACGGCGATTGGTCATATTTTGCCCAAACCCACCTGCAGTTTTTAAAATGTCTGAAATGTAGGAAATTTGACTCCTGAGCGTGATTTTTTATCCGAATTCTGACTCTCTGCACCTATTTTCAGTTTCAAATTACGGCTTTTTATACCGAAAATATGCCAATTACTGAAAATGGCGATGGGTCATACTTTGCCCAAACCCACCCTGCAGTTTTCAAAATGTTTGAAATATCGGAAATTTGACTCCTGGAGCGTGATTTTTTATCCGAATTCTGACTCTGCACCTATTTTCAGTTTCAAATTACGACTTTTTATACCAAAAATATGCCAATTACTGAAAACGGCGATGGGTCATATTTTGCCCAAACCCCCCTGCAGTTTTCAAAATGTCTGAATTGTCGGAAGTTGACTCCTGAGCGTGATTTTTTTCCGAATTCTGATTCTCTGCACCTATTTTCAGTTTCAAATTACGAATTTGTATACCGAAAATATGCCAATTACTGAAAACGGCGATTGGTCATATTTTGCCCAAACCCACCTGCAGTTTTTAAAATGTCTGAAATGTCGGAAATTTGACTCCTGAGCGTGATTTTTTATCCTAATTCTGACTCTGCACTTATTTTCAGTTTCAAATTACGACTTTTTATACCGAAAATATGCCAATTACTGAAAATGGCAATGGGACATATTTTGCCCAAACCACCCGCAGTTTTCAAAATGTTTGAAATGTCGGAAATTTGACTCCTGAGCGTGATTTTGTATCCGAATTCTGACTCTCTGCACCTATTTTCAGTTTCATATTACGACTTTTTATACCGAAAATATGCTAATTACTGAAAACGGCGATGGGTCATATTTTGCCCAAACCCCCCTGCAGTTTTCAAAATGTCTGAAATGTCGGAAATTTGACTCCTGAGCGTGATTTTTGAGCCGAATTCTGACTCTCTGCACCTATTTTCAGTTTCAAATTACGATGTTTCATACCGAAAATAGGCCAATTACTGAAAACGGCGATGGGTCATATTTTGCCCAAACCACCCTGCTGTTTTTAAAATGTCTGAAATGTCGGAAATTTGACTCCTGAACGTGATTTTTGAGCCGAATTCTGACTCTCTGCACCTATTTTCAGTTTCAAATTACGATGTTTCCTACCGAAAATATGCCAATTACTGTAAACAGCGATGGGTCATATTTTGCACAAACCCCCCTGCAGTTTTTAAAATGTCTGAAATGTCGGAAATTTGACTCCTGAGCGTGATTTTTGAGCCGAATTCTGACTCTCTGCACCTGTTTCTAGTGTCAAAATATGACTTTTTATACCGAAAATATGCCAATTACTGAAAACGGAGATAGGTCATATTTTGCCCACAACCCCCTGCAGTTTTAAAAATGTCTGAAATGTCGGAAATTTGACTCCTGAGCGTAATTTTTGAGCCTAATTCTGACTCTCTGCACCTATTTTCAGTTTCAAATTACGAAGTTTCGTACCGAAAATATGCCAATTACTGAAAACGGCGATGGGTTATATTTTGTCCAAACTCCCCTGCAGTTTTCAAAATGTCTGAAATGTCGGTAATTTGACTCCTGAGCGTGATTTTTGAGCCGAATTCTGACTCTCTGCACCTATTTTCAGTTTCAAATTACGACGTTTCATACCGAAAATATGCTAATTACTGTAAACGGCGATGGGTCATATTTTGCCCAAACCCACCTGCAGTTTTCAAAATGTCTGAAATGTCGGAAATTTGACTCCTGAGCGTGATTTTTTATCCGAATTCTGACTCTCTGCACATATTTTCAGTTTCAAATTACGACTTTTTATACCTAAAATATGCCAAATACTGAAAACGGCAATGGGTCATATTTTGCCCAAACCCCCATGCAGTTTTTAAAATGTCTTAAATGTCGGAAATTTGACTCCTGAGCGTGATTTTTTAGCCGAATTCTGACTCTCTGCACCTATTTTTAGTTTCAAATTACGACGTTTCGTACCGAAAATATGCCAATTACTGTAAACGGCGATGGGTCATATTTTGCCCAAACCCCCCTGCAGTTTTCAAAATGTCTGAAATGTCGGAAATTTGACTCCTGAGCGTGATTTTTGAGCCGAATTCTGACTCTGCACATATTTTCAGTTTCAAATTATGACTTTTTACACCGAAAATATGCCAATTACTGTAAACGGCGATGGGTCATATTTTGCCCAAACCCACCTTCAGTTTTCAAAATGTCTGAAATGTCGGAAATTTGACTCCTGAGCGTGATTTTTTATCCGAATTCTGACTCTCTGCACCTATTTTCAGTTTAAAATTACGACTTTTTATACCGAAAATATGCCAATTACTGAAAACGGCGATGGGTCATATTTTGCCCAAACCCCCCTGCAGTTTTCAAAACGTCTTAAATGTCGGAAATTTGACTCCTGAGCGTGATTTTTGAGCCGAATTCTTACTCTCTGCACCTATTTTCAGTTTCAAATTACGACGTTTCGTACCGAAAATATGCCAATTACTGTAAACGGCGATGGGTCATATTTTGCCCAAACCCACCTGCAGTTTTTAAAATGTCTGAAATGTCGGAAATTTAACTCCTGAGCGTGATTTTTGAGCCGAATTCTGACTCTCTGCACCTGTTTCCAGTTTCAAATTACGACTTTTTATACCGAAAATATGCCAATTACTGAAAACGGAGATAGGTCATATTTTGCCCACAACCCCCTGCAGTTTTCAAAATGTCTGAAATGTCGGAAATTTGACTCCTGAGCGTAATTTTTGAGCCGAATTCTGACTCTCTGCACCTATTTTCAGTTTCAAATTACGACGTTTCGTACCGAAAATATGCCAATTACTGAAAACGGCGATGGGTCATATTTTGCCCAAACCCACCTGCAGTTTTTAAAATGTCTGAAATGTCGGAAATTTGACTCCTGAGTGTGATTTTTTATCTGAATTCTGACTCTCTGCCTCTATTTTCAGTTTCAAATTACGACTTTTTACACCGAAAATATGCCAATTACTGAAAACGGCGATGGGTCATATTTTGCCCAAACCCCCCTGCAGTTTTCAAAATGTCTGAAATGTCGGTAATTTGACTCCTGAGCGTGATTTTTGAGCGGAATTCTGACTCTCTGCACCTATTTTCACTTTCAAATTACGACGTTTCATACCGAAAATATGCCAATTACTGAAAACGGCGATGGGTCATATTTGGCCCAAACCCCCCTGCAGTTTTCAAAATGTCTGAAATGTCGGAAATTTGACCCCTGAGCGTGAGTTTTGAGCCGAATTCTGACTCTCTGCACCTATTTTCAGTTTCAAATTACGACGTTTCATACCTAAAATATGCCAATTACTGAAAACGGCGATGGGTCATATTTTGCCCAAACCCCCATGCAGTTTTCAAAATGTCTGAAATGTCGGAAATTTGACTCCTGAGCGTGATTTTTGAGCCGAATTCTGACTCTGCACATATTTTCAGTTTCAAATTATGACTTTTTACACCGAAAATATGCCAATAACTGAAAACGGCGATGGGTCATATTGTGCCCACAACCCCCTGCAGTTTTCAAAATGTCTGAAATGTCGGAAATTTGACTCCTGAGCGTAATTTTTGAGCCGAATTCTGACTCTCTGCACCTATTTTCAGTTTCAAATTACGACGTTTCATACCTAAAATATGCCAATAACTGAAAACGGAGATAGGTCATATTTTGCCCACAACCCCTTGCAGTTTTCAAAATGTCTGAAATGTCGGAAATTTGACTCCTGAGCGTAATTTTTGAGCCGAATTCTGACTCTCTGCACCTATTTTCAGTTTCAAATTACGACGTTTCGTACCGAAAATATGCCAATTACTGAAAACGGCGATGGGTCATATTTTGCCCAAACCCCCATGCAGTTTACAAAATGTCTGAAATGTCGGTAATTTGACTCTTGAGCGTGATTTTTGAGCGGAATTCTGACTCTCTGCACCTATTTTCACTTTCAAATTACGACGTTTCATACCGAAAATATGCCAATTACTGTAAACGGCGATGGGTCATATTTTGCCCAAACCCACCTGCAGTTTTCAAAATGTCTGAAATGTCGGAAATTTGACTCCTGAGCGTGATTTTTTATCCGAATTCTGACTCTCTGCACCTATTTTCAGTTTAAAATTACGACTTTTTATACCGAAAATATGCCAATTACTAAAAACGGCGATGGGTCATATTTGGCCCAAACCCCCCTGCAGTTTTCAAAATGTCTGAAATGTCGGAAATTTGACTCCTGAGCGTGATTTTTGAGCCGAATTCTGACTCTCTGCACCTATTTTCAGTTTCAAATTACGACGTTTCATACCTAAAATATGCCAATTACTGAAAACGGCGATGGGTCATATTTTGCCCAAACCCCCATGCAGTTTTTAAAATGTCTTAAATGTCGGAAATTTGACTCCTGAGCGTGATTTTTGAGCCGAATTCTGACTCTCTGCACCTATTTTTAGTTTCAAATTACGACGTTTCGTACCGAAAATATGCCAATTACTGTAAACGGCGATGGGTCATATTTTGCCCAAACCCCCCTGCAGTTTTCAAAATGTCTGAAATGTCGGAAATTTGACTTCTGAGCGAGATTTTTGAGCCGAATTCTGACTCTGCACATATTTCCAGTTTCAAATTATGACTTTTTACACCGAAAATATGCCAATAACTGAAAACGGCGATGGGACATATTGTGCCCAAACCCCCATGCAGTTTTCAAAATGTCTGAAATATCGGAAATTTGACTCCTGACTGTGATTTTTGAGCCGAATTCTGACTCTCTGCACCTATTTTCAGTTTCAAATTACGACGTTTCGTACCGAAAATATGCCAATTACTGTAAACGGCGATGGGTCATATTTTGCACAAACCCCCCTGCAGTTTTCAAAATGTCTGAAATGTCGGAAATTTGACTCCTGAGCGTGATTTTTTATCCGAATTCTAACTCTCTGTACCTATTTTCAGTTTGAAATTACGACGTTTCATACCGAAAATATGCCAATTACTGTAAACGGCAAAGGGTCATATTTTGCCCAAACCCACCTGCAGTTTTCAAAATGTCTGAAATGTCGGAAATTTGACTCCTGAGCGTGATTTTTGAGCCGAATTCTGACTCTCTGCACCTATTTTCCGTTTCAAATTACGGCTTTTTACACCGAAAATATGCGAATTACTGAAAACGGCGATGGGTCATATTGTGACCAAACCCCCATGCAGTTTTCAAAATGTCTGATATATCGGAAATTTGACTCCTGAGCGTGATTTTTGAGCCGAATTCTGCCTCTCTGCACCTATTTTCAGTTTCAAATTACGAAGTTTCATACCGAAAATATGCCAATTACTGAAAACGGCGATGGTTCATATTGTGCCCAAACCCCCCTGCAGTTTTTAAAATGTCTGAAATATCGGAAATTTGACTCCTGAGCGTGATTTTTGAGCCGAATTCTGACTCTCTGCACCTATTTTCAGTTTCAAATTACGACGTTTCATACCGAAAATATGCCAATTACTGTAAACGGCGATGGGTCATATTTTGCCCAAACCCACCTTCAGTTTTCAAAATGTCTGAAATGTCGGAAATTTGACTCCTGAGCGTGATTTTTTATCCGAATTCTGACTCTGCACCTATTTTCAGTTTAAAATTACGACTTTTTATACCGAAAATATGCCAATTACTGAAAACGGCGATGGGTCATATTTGGCCCAAACCCCCCTGCAGTTTTCAAAATGTCTTAAATGTCGGAAATTTGACTCCTGAGCGTGATTTTTGAGCCGAATTCTAACTCTCTGCACCTATTTTCAGTTTCAAATTACGACGTTTCGTACCGAAAATATGCCAATTACTGTAAACGGAGATTGGTCATATTTTGCCCAAACCCCCCTGCAGTTTTTAAAATGTCTGAAATGTCGGAAATTTGACTCCTGAGCATGATTTTTGAGCCGAATTCTGACTCTCTGCCTCTATTTTCAGTTTGAAATTACGACTTTTTATACCGAAAATATGCCAATTACTGAAAACGGCGATGGGTCATATTTTGCCCAAACCCTTCTGCAGTTTTCAAAATGTCTGAAATATCGGTAATTTGACTCCTGAGCGTGATTTTTGAGCCGAATTCTGACTCTCTGCACCTATTTTCAGTTTCAAATTACGACGTTTCATACCGAAAATATGCCAATTACTGTAAACGGCGATTGGTCATATTTTGCCCAAACCCACCTGCAGTTTTCAAAATGTCTGAAATGTCGGAAATTTGAATCCTGAGCGTGATTTTTTATCCGAATTCTGACTCTCTGCACCTATTTTCAGTTTAAAATTACGACTTTTTATACCGAAAATATGCCAATTACTGAAAACGGCGATGGGTCATATTTGGCCCAAACCCCCCTGCAGTTTTCAAAATGTCTGAAATGTCGGAAATTTGACTCCTGAGCGTGATTTTTGAGCCGAATTCTGACTCTCTGCACCTATTTTCAGTTTCAAATTACGACGTTTCATACCTAAAATATGCCAATTACTGTAAACGGCGATGGGTCATATTTTGCCCAAACCCCCATGCAGTTTTTAAAATGTCTTAAATGTCGGAAATTTGACTCCTTAGCGTGATTTTTGAGCCGAATTCTGACTCTCTGCACCTATTTTTAGTTTCAAATTACGACGTTTCGTACCGAAAATATGCCAATTACTGTAAACGGCGATGGGTCATATTTTGCCCAAACCCCCCTGCAGTTTTCAAAATGTCGGAAATGTCGGAAATTTGACTCCTGAGCATGATTTTTGAGCCGAATTCTGACTCTGCTCATATTTTCAGTTTCAAATTATGACTTTTTACACCGAAAATATGCCAATTACTGAAAACGGCGATGGGTCATATTGTGCCCAAACCCCCATGCAGTTTTCAAAATGTCTGAAATCTCGGAAATTTGACTCCTGGGCGTGATTTTTTATCCGAATTCTGACTCTCTGTACCTATTTTCAGTTTGAAATTACGACGTTTCATACCGAAAATATGCCAATTACAGTTTCAAATTACGTCTTTTTATACCGAAAATATGCCAATTACTGAAAACGGCGATGGGTCATATTTTGCCCAAACCCCCCTGCAGTTTTTAAAATGTCTGAAATGTTGGAAATTTGACTCCTGAGCGTGATTTTTTATCCGAATTCTGACCCTCTGCACCTATTTTCAGTTTCAAATTACGACGTTTCATTCCGAAAATATGCCAATTACTGTAAACCGCAAAGGGTCATATTTTGCCCAAACCCCCCTGAAGTTTTCAAAATGTCTGAAATGTCGGAAATTTGACTCCTGAGCGTGATTTTTTATCCGAATTCTGACTCTCTGCACCTATTTTCAGTTTAAAATTACGACTTTTTATACCGAAAATATGCCAATTACTGAAAACGGCGATGTGTCATATTTGGCCCAAACCCCCCTGCAGTTTTCAAAATGTCTTAAATGTCGGAAATTTGACTCCTGAGCGTGATTTTTGAGCCGAATTCTAACTCTCTGCACCTATTTTCAGTTTCAAATTACGACGTTTCGTACCGAAAATATGCCAATTACTGAAAACGGCGATGGGTCATATTTTGCCCAAACCCACCTGCAGTTTTTAAAATGTCTGAAATGTCGGAAATTTGACTCCTGAGTGTGATTTTTTATCCGAATTCTGACTCTCTGCCTCTATTTTCAGTTTCAAATTACGACTTTTTACACCGAAAATATGCCAATTACTGAAAACGGCGATGGGTCATATTTTGCCCAAACCCCCCTGCAGTTTTCAAAATGTCTGAAATGTCGGTAATTTGACTCCTGAGCGTGATTTTTGAGCGGAATTCTGACTCTCTGCACCTATTTTCACTTTCAAATTACGACGTTTCATACCGAAAATATGCCAATTACTGTATACGGCGATGGGTCATATTTTGCCCAAACCCACCTGCAGTTTTCAAAATGTCTGAAATGTCGGAAATTTGACTCCTGAGCGTGATTTTTTATCCGAATTCTGACTCTCTGCACCTATTTTCAGTTTAAAATTACGACTTTTTATACCGAAAATATGCCAATTACTGAAAACGGCGATGGGTCATATTTGGCCCAAACCCCCCTGCAGTTTATAAAATGTCTTAAATGTCGGAAATTTGACTCCTGAGCGTGATTTTTGAGCCGAATTCTGACTCTCTGCACCTATTTTTAGTTTCAAATTACGACGTTTCGTACCGAAAATATGCCAATTACTGTAAACGGCGATGGGTCATATTTTGCCCAAACCCCCCTGCAGTTTTCAAAATGTCTGAAATGTCGGAAATTTGACTTCTGAGCGAGATTTTTGAGCCGAATTCTGACTCTGCACATATTTTCAGTTTCAAATTATGACTTTTTACACCGAAAATATGCCAATAACTGAAAACGGCGATGGGTCATATTGTGCCCAAAACCCCATGCAGTTTTCAAAATGTCTGAAATATCGGAAATTTGACTCCTGACTGTGATTTTTGAGCCGAATTCTGACTCTCTGCACCTATTTTCAGTTTCAAATTACGACGTTTCGTACCGAAAATATGCCAATTACTGTAAACGGCGATGGGTCATATTTTGCACAAACCCCCCTGCAGTTTTCAAAATGTCTGAAATGACGGAAATTTGACTCCTGAGCGTGATTTTTTATCCGAATTCTAACTCTCTGTACCTATTTTCAGTTTGAAATTACGACGTTTCATACCGAAAATATGCCAATTACTGTAAACGGCAAAGGGTCATATTTTGCCCAAACCCACCTGCAGTTTTCAAAATGTCTGAAATGTCGGAAATTTGACTCCTGAGCGTGATTTTTGAGCCGAATTCTGACTCTCTGCACCTATTTTCCGTTTCAAATTACGGCTTTTTACACCGAAAATATGCGAATTACTGAAAACGGCGATGGGTCATATTGTGACCAAACCCCCATGCAGTTTTCAAAATGTCTGATATATCGGAAATTTGACTCCTGAGCGTGATTTTTGAGCCGAATTCTGCCTCTCTGCACCTATTTTCAGTTTCAAATTACGAAGTTTCATACCGAAAATATGCCAATTACTGAAAACAGCGATGGTTCATATTGTGCCCAAACCCCCCTGCAGTTTTTAAAATGTCTGAAATATCGAAAATTTGACTCCTGAGCGTGATTTTTGAGCCGAATTCTGACTCTCTGCACCTATTTTCAGTTTCAAATTACGACGTTTCATACCGAAAATATGCCAATTACTGTAAACGGCGATGGGTCATATTTTGCCCAAACCCACCTTCAGTTTTCAAAATGTCTGAAATGTCGGAAATTTGACTCCTGAGCGTGATTCTTTATCCGAATTCTGACTCTCTGCACCTATTTTCAGTTTAAAATTACGACTTTTTATACCGAAAATATGCCAATTACTGAAAACGGCGATGGGTCATATTTGGCCCAAACCCCCCTGCAGTTTTCAAAATGTCTTAAATGTCAGAAATTTGACTCCTGAGCGTGATTTTTGAGCCGAATTCTAACTCTCTGCACCTATTTTCAGTTTCAAGTTACGACGTTTCGTACCGAAAATATGCCAATTACTGTAAACGGCGATGGGTCATATTTTGACCAAACCCCCCTGCAGTTTTTAAAATGTCTGAAATGTCGGAAATTTGACTCCTGAGCGTGATTTTTGAGCCGAATTCTGACTCTCTGCACCTATTTTCAGTTTCAAATTACGACGTTTCATACCTAAAATATGCCAATTACTGAAAACGGCGATGGGTCATATTTTGCCCAAACCCTCATGCAGTTTTTTAAAATGTCTTAAATGTCGGAAATTTGACTCCTGAGCGTGATTTTTGAGCCGAATTCTGACTCTCTGCCTCTATTTTCAGTTTCAAATTACGAGTTTTTATACCGAAAATATGCCAATTACTGAAAACGGCGATGGGTCATATTTTGCCCAAACCCCCCTGCAGTTTTCAAAATGTCTGAAATGTCGGAAATTTGACTCCTGAGCGTGATTTTTGAGCCGAATTCTGACTCTGCTCATATTTTCAGTTTCAAATTATGACTTTTTACACCGAAAATATGCCTATTACTGAAAACGGCGATGTGTCATATTGTGCCCAAACCCCCATGCAGTTTCCAAAATGTCTGAAATATCGGAAATTTGACTCCTGACTGTGATTTTTGAGGCGAATTCTGACTCTCTGCACCTTTTTTCAGTTTCAAATTACGACGTTTCGTACCGAAAATATGCCAATTACTGTAAACGGCGATGGGTCATATTTTGCACAAACCCCCCTGCAGTTTTCAAAATGTCTGAAATATCGGTAATTTGACTCCTGAGCGTGATTTTTGAGCGGAATTCTGACTCTCTGCACCTATTTTCACTTTCAAATTACGACGTTTCATACCGAAAATATGCCAATTACTGTAAACGGCGATGGGTCATATTTTGCCCAAACCCACCTGCAGTTTTCAAAATGTCTGAAATGTCGGAAATTTGACTCCTGAGCGTGATTTTTTATCCGAATTCTGACTCTCTGCACCTATTTTCAGTTTAAAATTACGACTTTTTATACCGAAAATATGCCAATTACTGAAAACGGCGATGGGTCATATTTGGCCCAAACCCCCCTACAGTTTTCAAAATGTCGGAAATGTCGGAAATTTGACTCCTGAGCGTGATTTTTGAGCCGAATTCTGACTCTCTGCACCTATTTTCAGTTTCAAATTACGACGTTTCATACCTAAAATATGCCAATTACTGAAAACGGCGATGGGTCATATTTTGCCCAAACCCCCATGCAGTTTTTAAAATGTCTTAAATGTCGGAAATTTGACTCCTGAGCGTGATTTTTGAGCCGAATTCTGACTCTCTGCACCTATTTTTAGTTTCAAATTACGACGTTTCGTACCGAAAATATGCCAATTACTGTAAACGGCGATGGGTCATATTTTGCCCAAACCCCCCTGCAGTTTTCAAAATGTCTGAAATGTCGGAAATTTGACTTCTGAGCGAGATTTTTGAGCCGAATTCTGACTCTGCACATATTTTCAGTTTCAAATTATGACTTTTTACACCGAAAATATGCCAATAACTGAAAACGGCGATGGGTCATATTGTGCCCAAAACCCCATGCAGTTTTCAAAATGTCTGAAATATCGGAAATTTGACTCCTGACTGTGATTTTTGAGCCGAATTCTGACTCTCTGCACCTATTTTCAGTTTCAAATTACGACGTTTCGTACCGAAAATATGCCAATTACTGTAAACGGCGATGGGTCATATTTTGCACAAACCCCCCTGCAGTTTTCAAAATGTCTGAAATGTCGGAAATTTGACTCCTGAGCGTGATTTTTTATCCGAATTCTAACTCTCTGTACCTATTTTCAGTTTGAAATTACGACGTTTCATACCGAAAATATGCCAATTACTGTAAACGGCAAAGGGTCATATTTTGCCCAAACCCACCTGCAGTTTTCAAAATGTCTGAAATGTCGGAAATTTGACTCCTGAGCGTGATTTTTGAGCCGAATTCTGACTCTCTGCACCTATTTTCCGTTTCAAATTACGGCTTTTTACACCGAAAATATGCGAATTACTGAAAACGGCGATGGGTCATATTGTGACCAAACCCCCATGCAGTTTTCAAAATGTCTGAAATGTCGGAAATTTGACTCCTGAGCGTGATTTTTGAGCCGAATTCTGACTCTGCTCATATTTTCAGTTTCAAATTATGACTTTTTACACCGAAAATATGCCTATTACTGAAAACGGCGATGTGTCATATTGTGCCCAAACCCCCATGCAGTTTCCAAAATGTCTGAAATATCGGAAATTTGACTCCTGACTGTGATTTTTGAGGCGAATTCTGACTCTCTGCACCTTTTTTCAGTTTCAAATTACGACGTTTCGTACCGAAAATATGCCAATTACTGTAAACGGCGATGGGTCATATTTTGCACAAACCCCCCTGCAGTTTTCAAAATGTCTGAAATGTCGGTAATTTGACTCCTGAGCGTGATTTTTGAGCGGAATTCTGACTCTCTGCACCTATTTTCACTTTCAAATTACGACGTTTCATACCGAAAATATGCCAATTACTGTAAACGGCGATGGGTCATATTTTGCCCAAACCCACCTGCAGTTTTCAAAATGTCTGAAATGTCGGAAATTTGACTCCTGAGCGTGATTTTTTATCCGAATTCTGACTCTCTGCACCTATTTTCAGTTTAAAATTACGACTTTTTATACCGAAAATATGCCAATTACTGAAAACGGCGATGGGTCATATTTGGCCCAAACCCCCCTGCAGTTTTCAAAATGTCTTAAATGTCAGAAATTTGACTCCTGATCGTGATTTTTGAGCCGAATTCTAACTCTCTGCACCTATTTTCAGTTTCAAGTTACGACGTTTCGTACCGAAAATATGCCAATTACTGTAAACGGCGATGGGTCATATTTTGCCCAAACCCCCCTGCAGTTTTTAAAATGTCTGAAATGTCGGAAATTTGACTCCTGAGCGTGATTTTTGAGCCGAATTCTGACTCTCTGCACCTATTTTCAGTTTCAAATTACGACGTTTCATACCCAAAATATGCCAATTACTGAAAACGGCGATGGGTCATATTTTGCCCAAACCCTCATGCAGTTTTTAAAATGTCTTAAATGTCGGAAATTTGACTCCTGAGCGTGATTTTTGAGCCGAATTCTGACTCTGCTCATATTTTCAGTTTCAAATTATGACTTTTTACACCGAAAATATGCCTATTACTGAAAACGGCGATGGGTCATATTGTGCCCAAACCCCCATGCAGTTTCCAAAATGTCTGAAATATCGGAAATTTGACTCCTGACTGTGATTTTTGAGGCGAATTCTGACTCTCTGCACCTTTTTTCAGTTTCAAATTACGACGTTTCGTACCGAAAATATGCCAATTACTGTAAACGGCGATGGGTCATATTTTGCACAAACCCCCCTGCAGTTTTCAAAATGTCTGAAATGTCGGAAATTTGACTCCTGAGCGTGATTTTTTATCCGAATTCTGACTCTCTGTACCTATTTTCAGTTTGAAATTACGACGTTTCAAACCGAAAATATGCCAATTACAGTTTCAAATTACGACTTTTTATACCGAAAATATGCCAATTACTGAAAACGGCGATGGGTCATATTTTGCCCAAACCCCCCTGCAGTTTTTAAAATGTCTGAAATGTTGGAAATTTGACTCCTGAGCGTGATTTTTTATCCGAATTCTGACCCTCTGCACCTATTTTCAGTTTCAAATTACGACGTTTCATTCCGAAAATATGCCAATTACTGTAAACTGCAAAAGGTCATATTTTGCCCAAACCCCCCCTGAAGTTTTCAAAATGTCTGAAATGTCGGAAATTTGACTCCTGAGCGTGATTTTTGAGCCGAATTCTGACTCTCTGCACCTATTTTCAGTTTCAAATTACGACTTTTTACACCGAAAATATGCCAATTACTGAAAACGGCGATGGGTCATATTTTGCCCAAACCCCCCTGCAGTTTTCAATATTTCTGAAATATCGAGAATTTGAATCCTGAGCGTGATTTTTGAGCCGAATTCTGACTCTCTGCACATATTTTCAGTTTCAAATTACGACTTTTTACACCGAAAATATGCCAATTACTGAAAACGGCGATGGGTCATATTGTGCCCAAACCCCCATGCAGTTTTCAAAATGTCAGAAATATCGGAAATTTTACTCCTGAGCGTGATTTTTGAGGTGAATTCTGACTCTCTGCACCTATTTTTAGTTTCAAATTACGACGTTTCATACCGAAAATAGGCCAATTACTGTAAACAGCGATGGATCATATTTTGCCCAAACCCCCTGGAGTTTTCAAAATGTCTGAAATGTCGGAAATTTGATTCCTGAGCGTGATTTTTTATCCGAATTCTGACTCTGTGCACCTGTTTTCAGTTTCAAATTACGACTTTTTATACCGAAAATATGCCAATTACTGAAATCGGCGATGGGTCATATTTTGCCCAAACCCCCCTGCAGTTTTCAAAATGTCTGAAATGTCGGAAATTTGACTCCTGAGCGCGATTTTTGAGCCGAATTCTGACTCTCTGCACCTATTTTCAGTTTCAAATTACGACTTTTTATACCGAAAATATGCCAATTACTGAAAACGGCGATAGGTCATATTTTGCCCAAAACCCCTGCAGTTTTCAAAATGTCTGAAATGTCGGAAATTTGACTCCTGAGCGTGATTTTTGAGCCGAATTCTGACTCTCTGCACCTATTTTCAGTTTCAAATTACGACTTTTTATACCGAAAATATGCTAATTACTGAAACCGGCGATGGGTCACATTTTGCCCAAACCCCCCTGCAGTTTTCAAAATGTCTGAAATGTCGGAAATTTGACTCCGGAGCGTGATTTTTGAGCCGAATTCTGACTCTCTGCACCTATTTTCAGTTTCAAATTACGACGTTTCATACCGAAAATATGCCAATTACAGTTTCAAATTACGACTTTTTATACCGAAAATATGCCAATTACTGAAAACGGCGATGGGTCATATTTTGCCCAAACCCCCCTGCAGTTTTTAAAATGTCTGAAATGTTGGAAATTTGACTCCTGAGCGTGATTTTTTATCCGAATTCTGACCCTCTGCACCTATTTTCAGTTTCAAATTACGACGTTTCATTCCGAAAATATGCCAATTACTGTAAACTGCAAAAGGTCATATTTTGCCCAAACCCCCCTGAAGTTTTCAAAATGTCTGAAATGTCGGAAATTTGACTCCTGAGCGTGATTTTTGAGCCGAATTCTGACTCTCTGCACCTATTTTCAGTTTCAAATTACGACTTTTTACACCGAAAATATGCCAATTACTGAAAACGGCGATGGGTCATATTTTGCCCAAACCCCCCTGCAGTTTTCAATATTTCTGAAATATCGAGAATTTGAATCCTGAGCGTGATTTTTGAGCCGAATTCTGACTCTGCACATATTTTCAGTTTCAAATTACGACTTTTTACACCGAAAATATGCAAATTACTGAAAACGGCGATGGGTCATATTGTGCCCAAACCCCCATGCAGTTTTCAAAATGTCAGAAATATCGGAAATTTGACTCCTGAGCGTGATTTTTGAGGTGAATTCTGACTCTCTGCACCTAGTTTTAGTTTCAAATTACGACGTTTCATACCGAAAATAGGCCAATTACTGTAAACGGCGATGGATCATATTTTGCCCAAACCCCCTGGAGTTTTCAAAATGTCTGAAATGTCGGAAATTTGACTCCTGAGCGTGATTTTTATCCGAATTCTGACTCTGTGCACCTGTTTTCAGTTTCAAATTACGACTTTTTATACCGAAAATATGCCAATTACTGAAATCGGCGATGGGTCATATTTTGCCCAAACCCCCCTGCAGTTTTCAAAATGTCTGAAATGTCGGAAATTTGACTCCTGAGCGCGATTTTTGAGCCGAATTCTGACTCTCTGCACCTATTTTCAGTTTCAAATTACGACTTTTTATACCGAAAATATGCCAATTACTGAAAACGGCGATAGGTCATATTTTGCCCAAACCCCCCTGCAGTTTTCAAAATGTCTGAAATGTCGGAAATTTGACTCCTGAGCGTGATTTTTGAGCCGAATTCTGACTCTCTGCACCTATTTTCAGTTACAAATTACGACTTTTTATACCGAAAATATGCCAATTACTGAAAACGGCGATGGGTCATATTCTGCCCAAACCCCCCTGCAGTTTTCAAAATGTCTGAAATGTCGGAAATTTGACTCCTGAGCGTGATTTTTGGCCGAATTCTGACTCTCTGCACCTATTTTCAGTTACAAATCACGACGTTTCATACTGAAAATATGCCAATTACTGTAAACGGCAATGGATCATATTTTGCCCAAACCCCCTGCAGTTTTCAAAATGTCTGAAATGTCGGAAATATGACTCCTGAGCGTGATTTTTTATCCGAATTCTGACTCTTTGCACCTATTTTCAGTTTCAAATTACGACGTTTCATACCGAAAATAAGCCAATTACTGAAAACGGCGATGGGTCATATTTTGCC
Source organism: Procambarus clarkii (assembly GCF_040958095.1). Classification (NCBI taxonomy): domain Eukaryota; kingdom Metazoa; phylum Arthropoda; class Malacostraca; order Decapoda; family Cambaridae; genus Procambarus; species Procambarus clarkii. The sequence goes on from NW_027189202.1 coordinate 638,578, forward strand.
CAAACCCCCCTGCAGTTTTCAAAATGTCAGAAATGTCGGAAATTTGACTCCTGAGCGTGATTTTTGAGCCGAATTCTGACTCTCTGCACCTATTTTCAGTTTCAAATTACGACTTTTTACACCGAAAATATGCCAATTACTGAAAACGGCGATGGGTCATATTGTGCCGAAATCCCCATGCAGTTTTCAAAATGTCTGAAATATCGGAAATTTGACTCCTGAGCATGATTTTTGAGCCGAATTCTGACTCTCCGCACCTATTTTCAGTTTCAAATTACGACGTTTCATACCGAAAATATGCTAATTACTGTAAACGGCGATGGGTCATGTTTTGCACAAACCCCCCTGCAGTTTTCAAAATGTCTGAAATGTCGGAAATTTGACTCCTGAGCGTGATTTTTGAGCCGAATTCTGACTCTCTGCACCTATTTTCAGTTTCAAATTACGACTTTTTATACCGAAAATATGCCAATTACTGAAACCGGCGATGGGTCACATTTTGCCCAAACCCCCCTGCAGTTTTCAAAATGTCTGAAATGTCGGAAATTTGACTCCGGAGCGTGATTTTTGAGCCGAATTCTGACTCTCTGCACCTATTTTCAGTTTCAAATTACGACGTTTCATACCGAAAATATGCCAATTACTGAAAACGTCGATGGGTCATATTTTGCCCAAACCCCCCAGCAGTTTTTAAAATGTCTGAAATGTCGGAAATTTGACTCCTGAGCGTGATTTTTGAGCCAAATTCTGACTCTCTGCACCTTTTTTCAGTTGCAAATTACGACTTATTATACCAAAAATATGCCAATTACTGAAAACGCCGATGGGTCATATTTTGCACAAACCCCCCTGCAGTTTTTAAAATGTCTGAAATGTCGGAAATTTGACTCCTGAGCGTGATTTTTGAGCCAAATTCTGACTCTCTGCACCTTTTTTCAGTTGCAAATTACGACTTTTTATACCGAAAATATGCCAATTACTGAAAACGCCGATGGGTCATATTTTGCACAAACCCCCCTGCAGTTTTCAAAATGTCTCAAATGTCGGAAATTTGATTCCTGAGCGTGATTTTTTATCCGAATTCTGACTCTCTGCACCTATTTTCAGTTTCAAATTACGACTTTTTACACCGAAAATATGCCAATTACTGAAAACGGCGATGGGTCATATTGTGCCGAAATCCCCATGCAGTTTTCAAAATGTCTGAAATATCGGAAATTTGACTCCTGAGCGTGATTTTTGAGCCGAATTCTGACTCTCTGCACCTATTTTCAGTTTCAAATTACGACGTTTCATACCGAAAATATGCTAATTACTGTAAACGGCGATGGGTCATGTTTTGCACAAACCCCCCTGCAGTTTTCAAAATGTCTGAAATGTCGGAAATTTGACTCCTGAGCGTGATTTTTGAGCCGAATTTTGACTCTCTGCACCTATTTTCAGTTTCAAATTACGACTTTTTATACCGAAAATATGCCAATTACTGAAACCGGCGATGGGTCACATTTTGCCCAAACCCCCCTGCAGTTTTCAAAATGTCTGAAATGTCGGAAATTTGACTCCGGAGCGTGATTTTTGAGCCGAATTCTGACTCTCTGCACCTATTTTCAGTTTCAAATTACGACGTTTCATACCGAAAATATGCCAATTACTGAAAACGTCGATGGGTCATATTTTGCCCAAACCCCCCAGCAGTTTTTAAAATGTCTGAAATGTAGGAAATTTGACTCCTGAGCGTGATTTTTGAGCCAAATTCTGACTCACTGCACCTTTTTTCAGTTGCAAATTTCGACTTATTATACCAAAAATATGCCAATTACTGAAAACGCCGATGGGTCATATTTTGCACAAACCCCCCTGCAGTTTTCAAAATGTCTGAAATGTCGGAAATTTGAATCCTGAGCGTGATTTTGTATCTGAATTCTGACTCTTTGCACCTATTTTCAGTCTCAAATTACGACGTTTCATACCGAAAATATGCATATTACTGTAAACGACGATGGGTCATATTTTGCCCAAACCCCCCTGCAGTTTTCAAAATGTCCAAAACGTCGGAAATTTGACTCCTGAGCGTGATTTTTGAGTCGAATTCTGACTCTCTGCACCTATTTTCTGTTTCAAATTACGACTTTTTATACCGAAAATATGCCAATTACTGAAAACGGCGATAGGTCATATTTTAACCAAACCCCCCTGCAGTTTTCAAAATGTCTGAAATGTCGGAAATTTGACTCCTGAGCGTGATTTTTGAGCCAAATTCTGACTCTCTGCACATTTTTTCAGTTTCAAATTACGAATTTTTATACCGAAAATATGCCAATTACTGAAAACAGCGATGGGTCATATTTTGCCCAAACCCCCCTGCAGTTTTCAAAATGTCTGAAATATCGGAAATTTGAATCCTGAGCGTGATTTTTGAGCCGAATTCTGGCTCTCTGCACATATTTTCAGTTTCATATTACGACGTTTCGTACCGAAAATATGCCAATTACTGTAAACGGCGATGGGTCATATTTTGCCCAAACCCCCCTGCAGTTTTCAAAATGTCTCAAATGTCGGAAATTTGACTCCTGAGCGTGATTTTTTATCCGAATTCTGACTCTCTGCACCTATTTTCAGTTTGAAATTACGACGTTTCATACCGAAAATATGCCAATTACTGAAAACGGCGATGGGTCATATTGTGACCAAACCCCCATGCAGTTTTCAAAATGTCTGAAATATCGGAAATTTGACTCCTGAGCGTGATTTTTGAGGTGAATTCTGACTCTCTGCACCTATTTTCATTTTCAAATTACGACGTTTCATACCGAAAATATGCCAATTACTGTAAACGGCGATGGATCATATTTTGCCCAAACCCCCTGCAGTTTTCAAAATGTCTGAAATGTCGGAAATTTGATTCCTGAGCGTGACTTTTTATCCGAATTCTGACTCTCTGCACCTATTTTCAGTTTCAAATTACGACTTTTTATACCGAAAATATGCCAATTACTGAAAACGGCGATAGGTCATATTTTGCCCAAACCCCCCTGCAGTTTTCAAAATGTCTGAAATGTCGGAAATTTGACTCCTGAGCGTGATTTTTGAGCCGAATTCTGACTCTCTGCACCTATTTTCAGTTACAAAATACGACTTTTTATACCGAAAATATGCCAATTACTGAAAACGGCGATGGGTCATATTCTGCCCAAACCCCCCTGCAGTTTTCAAAATGTCTGAAATATCGGAAATTTGACTCCTGAGCGTGATTTTTGGCCGAATTCTGACTCTCTGCACCTATTTTCAGTTACAAATCACGACGTTTCATACCGAAAATATGCCAATTACTGTAAACGGCGATGGATCATATTTTGCCCAAACCCCCTGCAGTTTTCAAAATGTCTGAAATGTCGGAAATTTGACTCCTGAGCGTGATTTTTGAGCCGAATACTGACTCTCTGCACCTATTTTCAGTTTCAAATTACGACTTTTTATACCGAAAATATGCCAATTACTGAAAACGGCGATGGGTCATATTTTGCCTAAACCCCCTTGAAGTTTTCAAAATGTCTGAAATGTCGGAAATTTGACTCTTGAGTGTGATTTTTGAGCCGAATTCTGACTCTCTGCACCTGTTTTCAGTTTCAAATTACGACTTTTTATACCGAAAATATGTCAATTACTGAAAACGGCGATGGGTCATATTTTGCCCAAACCCCTCTGCAGTTTTCAAAATGTCTGAAATGTCGGAAATTTGACTCCTGAGCGTGATTTTTTATCCGAATTCTGACTCTCTGCACCTATTTTCAGTTTCAAATTACGACGTTTCATACCGAAAATATGCCAATTACTGAAAACGGCGATGGGGTCATATTTTGCCCAAACCCCCCTGAAGTTTTCAAAATGTCTGAAAACGTCGGAAATTTGACTCCTGAGCGTGATTTTTGAGCCGAATTCTGACTCTCTGCACCTATTTTGAGTTTCAAAATACGACTTTTTATACCGAAAATATGCCAATTACTGAAAACGGCGATGGGTCATATTTTGCCCAAACCCCCCTGCAATTTTCAAAATGTCTGAAATGTCTGAAATTTGACTCCTGAGTGTGATTTTTGAGCCGAATTCTGGCTCTCTGCACCTATTTTCAATTACAAATCACGACGTTTCATACCGAAAATATGCCAATTACTGAAAACGGCGATGGGTCATATTTTGCCCAAACCCCCCTGCAGTTTTCAAAATGTCTGAAATGTCGGAAATTTGAATCCCGAGCGTGATTTTTTATCCGAATTCTGACTCTCTGCACCTATTTTCAGTTTCAAATTACGACGTTTCATACCGAAAATATGCCAATTACTGAAAACGGCGATGGGTCATATTTTGCCCAAACCCCCCTGAAGTTTTCAAAATGTCTGAAATGTCGGAAATTTGACTCCTGAGCGTGATTTTTGAGCCGAATTCTGACGCTCTGCACCGATTTTCAGTTTCAAATTACGACGTTTCATACCGAAAATATGCCAATTACTGTAAATGGCGATGGATCATATTTTGCCCAAACCCCCAGCAGTTTTCAAAATGTCTGAAATGTCGGAAATTTGACTCCTGAGCGTGATTTTTTATCCGAATTCTGACTCACTGCACCTATTTTCAGTTTCAAATTACGACTTTTTATACCGATAATATGCCAATTACTGAAAACAGCGATGGGTCATATTTCGCCCAAACCCCCAGCAGTTTTCAAAATGTCTGAAATGTCGGAAATTTGACTCCTGAGCGTGATTTTTGAGCCGAATTCTGACTCTCTGCATCTATTTTCAGTTTCAAATTACGACGTTTCATTCCGAAAATATGCCAATTACTGAAAACGGCGATGGGTCATATTTTGCCCAAACCCCCCCTGCAGTTTTTAAAATGTCTGAAATGTCGGAAATTTGACTCCTGAGCTTGATTTTTGAGCCGAATTCTGACTCTCTGCACCTATTTTCAGTTTCAAATTACGATGTTTCATACCGAAAATATGCCAATTACTGTAAACAGCGATGGGTCATATTTTGCCCAAACCCCCCTGCAGTTTTCAAAATGTCTGAAATGTTGGAAATTTGACTCCTGAGCGTGATTTTGAGCCGAATTCTGACTCTTTGCACCTATTTTCAGTTTCAAATTACGACGTTTCATACCGAAAATATGCCAATTACTGTAAACGGCGATGGATCATATTTTGCCCAAACCCCCCTGCAGTTTTCAAAATGTCTGAAATGTCGGAAATTTGACTCCTGAGCGTGATTTTTGAGCCGAATTCTGACTCTCTGCACCTATTTTCAGTTTCAAATTACGACTTTTTATACCGAAAATATGCCAATTACTGAAAACGGCGATGGGTCATATTTTCCCCAAACCAACCTGCAGTTTTCAAAATGTCTGAAATGTCGGAAATTTGACTCCTGAGCGTGATTTTTTATCCTAATTCTGACTCTCTGCATCTATTTTCAGTTTCAAATTACGACGTTTCATACCGAAAATATGCCAATTACTGTAAACGGCAAAGGGTCATATTTTGCCCAAACCCCCCTGCAGTTTTCAAAATGTCTGAAATGTCGGAAATTTGACTCCTGAGCGTGATTTTTGAGCCGAATTCTGACTCTCTGCACCTATTTTCAGTTTCAAATTACGAATTTTTACACCGAAAATATGCCAATTACTGAAAACGGCGATGGGTCATATTGTGCCCAAACCCCTATGCTGTTTTCAAAATGTCTGAAATATCGGAAATTTGACTCCTGAGCGTGATTTTTGAGCCGAATTCTGACTCTTTGCACCTATTTTCAGTTTCAAATAACTACGTTTCATACCGAAAATATGCCAATTACTGAAACCGCCATGGGTCATATTTTGCCCAAACCCCCCTGCAGTTTTCAAAATGTCTGAAATGTCTGAAATTTGACTCCTGAGCATGATTTTTGAGCCGAATTCTGACTCTCTGCACCTTATTTCAGTTTCTATTTACGACGTTTCATACCGAAAATATGCCAATTACTGTAAACGCCGATGGATCATATTTTGCCCAAACCCCCTGCAGTTTTCAAAATGTCTGAAATGTCGGAAATTTGACTCCTGAGCGTGATTTTTTATCCGAATTTTGACTCTCTGCCCCTGTTTTCAGTTTCAAATTACGACTTTTTATACCGAAAATATGCCAATTACTGAAAACGGCGATGGGTCATATTTTGACCAAACACCCCTGTAGTTTTCAAAATGTCTGAAATGTCGGAAATTTGACTCCTGAGTGTGATTTTTTATCCGAATTCTGACTCTCTGCACCTATTTTCAGTTTAAAATTACGACGTTTCATACCGAAAATATGCCAATTACTGAAAACTGCGATGGGTCATATTTTGCCCAATCCCCCCTGAAGCTTTCAAAATGTCTGAAATGTCGGAAATTTGACTCCTGAGCGTGATTTTTGAGCTGAATTCTGACTCTCTGCACCTTTTTTCAGTTTCAAATTACGACTTTTTATACCGAAAATATGCCAATTACTGAAAACGGTGATGGGTCATATTTTGCCCAAACCCCCCTGCAGTTTTCAAAATGTCTGAAATGTCGGAAATTTGACTCTTGAGCGTGATTTTTTACCTGAATTCTGACTCTCTGCACCTATTTTCAGTTTCAAATTACAACTTTTTATACCGAAAATATGCCATTTACTGAAAACGGCGATGGGTCATATTTTGCCCAAACCCCCCTGCAGTTTTCAAAATGTCTGAAATGTCGGAAATTTGACTCCTGAGCGTGATTTTTGAGCCGAATTCTGACTCTCTGCCTCTAATTTCAGTTTCAAATTACGACTTTTTATACCGAAAATATGCCAATTACTGAAAACGGCGATGGGTCATATTTTGCCCAAACCCCCCTGCAGTTTTCAAAATGTCTGAAATGTCGGAAATTTGACTCCTGAGCGTGATTTTTGAGCCGAATTCTGACTCTGTTCATATTTTCAGTTTCAAATTATGACTTTTTACACCGAAAATATGCCTATTACTGAAAACGGCGATGGGTCATATTGTGCCCAAACCCCCATGCAGTTTCCAAAATGTCTGAAATATCGGAAATTTGACTCCTGACTGTGATTTTTGAGGCGAATTCTGACTCTCTGCACCTTTTTTCAGTTTCAAATTACGACTTTTTATACCGAAAATATGCCAATTACTGAAAACGGCGATGGGTCATATTTTGCCTAAACCCCCTTGAAGTTTTCAAAATGTCTGAAATGTCGGAAATTTGACTCTTGAGTGTGATTTTTGAGCCGAATTCTGACTCTCTGCACCTATTTTCAGTTTCAAATTACGACTTTTTATACCGAAAATATGTCAATTACTGAAAACGGCGATGGGTCATATTTTGCCCAAACCCCTCTGCAGTTTTCAAAATGTCTGAAATGTCGGAAATTTGACTCCTGAGCGTGATTTTTTATCCGAATTCTGACTCTCTGCACCTATTTTCAGTTTCAAATTACGACGTTTCATACCGAAAATATGCCAATTACTGAAAACGGCGATGGGGTCATATTTTGCCCAAACCCCCCTGAAGTTTTCAAAATGTCTGAAAACGTCGGAAATTTGACTCCTGAGCGTGATTTTTGAGCCGAATTCTGACTCTCTGCACCTATTTTGAGTTTCAAATTACGACTTTTTATACCGAAAATATGCCAATTACTGAAAACGGCGATGGGTCGTATTTTGCCCAAACCCCCCTGCAATTTTCAAAATGTCTGAAATGTCTGAAATTTGACTCCTGAGTGTGATTTTTGCGCCGAATTCTGGCTCTCTGCACCTATTTTCAATTACAAATCACGACGTTTCATACCGAAAATATGCCAATTACTGAAAACGGCGATGGGTCATATTTTGCCCAAACCCCCCTGCAGTTTTCAAAATGTCTGAAATGTCGGAAATTTGAATCCCGAGCGTGATTTTTTATCCGAATTCTGACTCTCTGCACCTATTTTCAGTTTAAAATTACGACGTTTCATACCGAAAATATGCCAATTACTGAAAACTGCGATGGGTCATATTTTGCCCAATCCCCCCTGAAGCTTTCAAAATGTCTGAAATGTCGGAAATTTGACTCCTGAGCGTGATTTTTGAGCTGAATTCTGACTCTCTGCACCTTTTTTCAGTTTCAAATTACGACTTTTTATACCGAAAATATGCCAATTACTGAAAACGGCGATGGGTCATATTTTGCCCAAACCCCCCTGAAGTTTTCAAAATGTTTGAAATGTCGGAAATTTGACTCCTGAGCGTGATTTTTGAGCCGAATTCTGACTCTCTGCATCTATTTTCAGTTTCAAATTACGACGTTTCATTCCGAAAATATGCCAATTACTGAAAACGGCGATGGGTCATATTTTGCCCAAACCCCCCCTGCAGTTTTTAAAATGTCTGAAATGTCGGAAATTTGACTCCTGAGCTTGATTTTTGAGCCGAATTCTGACTCTCTGCACCTATTTTCAGTTTCAAATTACGATGTTTCATACCGAAAATATGCCAATTACTGTAAACAGCGATGGGTCATATTTTGCCCAAACCCCCCTGCAGTTTTCAAAATGTCTGAAATGTTGGAAATTTGACTCCTGAGCGTGATTTTGAGCCGAATTCTGACTCTTTGCACCTATTTTCAGTTTCAAATTACGACGTTTCATACCGAAAATATGCCAATTACTGTAAACGGCGATGGATCATATTTTGCCCAAACCCCCCTGCAGTTTTCAAAATGTCTGAAATGTCGGAAATTTGACTCCTGAGCGTGATTTTTGAGCCGAATTCTGACTCTCTGCACCTATTTTCAGTTTCAAATTACGACTTTTTATACCGAAAATATGCCAATTACTGAAAACGGCGATGGGTCATATTTTCCCCAAACCAACCTGCAGTTTTCAAAATGTCTGAAATGTCGGAAATTTGACTCCTGAGCGTGATTTTTTATCCTAATTCTGACTCTCTGCATCTATTTTCAGTTTCAAATTACGACGTTTCATACCGAAAATATGCCAATTACTGTAAACGGCAAAGGGTCATATTTTGCCCAAACCCCCCTGCAGTTTTCAAAATGTCTGAAATGTCGGAAATTTGACTCCTGAGCGTGATTTTTGAGCCGAATTCTGACTCTCTGCACCTATTTTCAGTTTCAAATTACGAATTTTTACACCGAAAATATGCCAATTACTGAAAACGGCGATGGGTCATATTGTGCCCAAACCCCTATGCTGTTTTCAAAATGTCTGAAATATCGGAAATTTGACTCCTGAGCGTGATTTTTGAGCCGAATTCTGACTCTTTGCACCTATTTTCAGTTTCAAATAACTACGTTTCATACCGAAAATATGCCAATTACTGAAACCGCCATGGGTCATATTTTGCCCAAACCCCCCTGCAGTTTTCAAAATGTCTGAAATGTCTGAAATTTGACTCCTGAGCATGATTTTTGAGCCGAATTCTGACTCTCTGCACCTTATTTCAGTTTCTATTTACGACGTTTCATACCGAAAATATGCCAATTACTGTAAACGCCGATGGATCATATTTTGCCCAAACCCCCTGCAGTTTTCAAAATGTCTGAAATGTCGGAAATTTGACTCCTGAGCGTGATTTTTTATCCGAATTTTGACTCTCTGCCCCTGTTTTCAGTTTCAAATTACGACTTTTTATACCGAAAATATGCCAATTACTGAAAACGGCGATGGGTCATATTTTGACCAAACACCCCTGCAGTTTTCAAAATGTCTGAAATGTCGGAAATTTGACTCCTGAGTGTGATTTTTTATCCGAATTCTGACTCTCTGCACCTATTTTCAGTTTAAAATTACGACGTTTCATACCGAAAATATGCCAATTACTGAAAACTGCGATGGGTCATATTTTGCCCAATCCCCCCTGAAGCTTTCAAAATGTCTGAAATGTCGGAAATTTGACTCCTGAGCGTGATTTTTGAGCTGAATTCTGACTCTCTGCACCTTTTTTCAGTTTCAAATTACGACTTTTTATACCGAAAATATGCCAATTACTGAAAACGGTGATGGGTCATATTTTGCCCAAACCCCCCTGCAGTTTTCAAAATGTCTGAAATGTCGGAAATTTGACTCTTGAGCGTGATTTTTTATCTGAATTCTGACTCTCTGCACCTATTTTCAGTTTCAAATTACAACTTTTTATACCGAAAATATGCCATTTACTGAAAACGGCGATGGGTCATATTTTGCCCAAACCCCCCTGCAGTTTTCAAAATGTCTGAAATGTCGGAAATTTGACTCCTGAGCGTGATTTTTGAGCCGAATTCTGACTCTCTGCCTCTAATTTCAGTTTCAAATTACGACTTTTTATACCGAAAATATGCCAATTACTGAAAACGGCGATGGGTCATATTTTGCCCAAACCCCCCTGCAGTTTTCAAAATGTCTGAAATGTCGGAAATTTGACTCCTGAGCGTGATTTTTGAGCCGAATTCTGACTCTGTTCATATTTTCAGTTTCAAATTATGACTTTTTACACCGAAAATATGCCTATTACTGAAAACGGCGATGGGTCATATTGTGCCCAAACCCCCATGCAGTTTCCAAAATGTCTGAAATATCGGAAATTTGACTCCTGACTGTGATTTTTGAGGCGAATTCTGACTCTCTGCACCTTTTTTCAGTTTCAAATTACGACTTTTTATACCGAAAATATGCCAATTACTGAAAACGGCGATGGGTCATATTTTGCCTAAACCCCCTTGAAGTTTTCAAAATGTCTGAAATGTCGGAAATTTGACTCTTGAGTGTGATTTTTGAGCCGAATTCTGACTCTCTGCACCTATTTTCAGTTTCAAATTACGACTTTTTATACCGAAAATATGTCAATTACTGAAAACGGCGATGGGTCATATTTTGCCCAAACCCCTCTGCAGTTTTCAAAATGTCTGAAATGTCGGAAATTTGACTCCTGAGCGTGATTTTTTATCCGAATTCTGACTCTCTGCACCTATTTTCAGTTTCAAATTACGACGTTTCATACCGAAAATATGCCAATTACTGAAAACGGCGATGGGGTCATATTTTGCCCAAACCCCCCTGAAGTTTTCAAAATGTCTGAAAACGTCGGAAATTTGACTCCTGAGCGTGATTTTTGAGCCGAATTCTGACTCTCTGCACCTATTTTGAGTTTCAAATTACGACTTTTTATACCGAAAATATGCCAATTACTGAAAACGGCGATGGGTCGTATTTTGCCCAAACCCCCCTGCAATTTTCAAAATGTCTGAAATGTCTGAAATTTGACTCCTGAGTGTGATTTTTGCGCCGAATTCTGGCTCTCTGCACCTATTTTCAATTACAAATCACGACGTTTCATACCGAAAATATGCCAATTACTGAAAACGGCGATGGGTCATATTTTGCCCAAACCCCCCTGCAGTTTTCAAAATGTCTGAAATGTCGGAAATTTGAATCCCGAGCGTGATTTTTTATCCGAATTCTGACTCTCTGCACCTATTTTCAGTTTAAAATTACGACGTTTCATACCGAAAATATGCCAATTACTGAAAACTGCGATGGGTCATATTTTGCCCAATCCCCCCTGAAGCTTTCAAAATGTCTGAAATGTCGGAAATTTGACTCCTGAGCGTGATTTTTGAGCTGAATTCTGACTCTCTGCACCTTTTTTCAGTTTCAAATTACGACTTTTTATACCGAAAATATGCCAATTACTGAAAACGGCGATGGGTCATATTTTGCCCAAACCCCCCTGAAGTTTTCAAAATGTTTGAAATGTCGGAAATTTGACTCCTGAGCGTGATTTTTGAGCCGAATTCTGACTCTCTGCACCTATTTTCAGTTTCAAATTACGACTTTTTATACCGAAAATATGCCAATTACTGAAAACGGCGATGGGTCATATTTTGCCCAAACCCCCCTGCAGTTTTGAAAATGTCTGAAATGTCGGAAATTTGACTCCTGAGCGTGATTTTCTATCCGAATTCTGACACTCTGCATCTCTTTTCAGTTTCAAATTACGACGTTTCATACCGAAAATATGCCAATTACTGAAAACGGCGATGGGTCATATTTTGCCCAAACCCCCCTGCAGTTTTCAAAATGTCTGAAATGTCGGAAATTTGACTCCTGAACGTGATTTTTGAGCCGAATTCTGACTCTCTGCACCTATTTTCAGTTTCAAATTACGACGTTTCATACCGAAAATATGCCAATTACTGAAAACGGCGATGGGTCATATTTTGACCAAACCCCCCTGAAGTTTTCAAAATGTCTGAAATGTCGGAAATTTGACTCCTGAGCGTGATTTTTGAGCCGAATTCTGACTCTCCGCACATATTTTCAGTTTCAAATTACGACGTTTCATACCGAAAATATGCCAATTACTGTAAATGTCGATGGATCATATTTTGCCCAAACCCCCTGCAGTTTTCGAAATGTCTAAAATGTCGGAAATTTGACTCCTGAGCGTGATTTTTTATCCGAATTCTGACTCTCTGCACCTGTTTTCAGTTTCAAATTAGGACTTTTTATACCGAAAATATGCCAATTACTGTAAACGGCGATGGGTCATATTGTGCCCAAACCCCCATGCAGTTTTCAAAATGTCTGAAATATCGGAAATTTGACTCCTGACTGTGATTTTTGAGCCGAATTCTGACTCTCTGCACCTATTTTCAGTTTCAAATTACGACGTTTCGTACCGAAAATATGCCAATTACTGTAAACGGCGATGGGTCATATTTTGCACAAACCCCCCTGCAGTTTTCAAAATGTCTGAAATGTCGGAAATTTGACTCCTGAGCGTGATTTTTTATCCGAATTCTAACTCTCTGTACCTATTTTCAGTTTGAAATTACGACGTTTCATACCGAAAATATGCCAATTACTGTAAACGGCAAAGGGTCATATTTTGCCCAAACCCACCTGCAGTTTTCAAAATGTCTGAAATGTCGGAAATTTGACTCCTGAGCGTGATTTTTGAGCCGAATTCTGACTCTCTGCACCTATTTTCCGTTTCAAATTACGGCTTTTTACACCGAAAATATGCGAATTACTGAAAACGGCGATGGGTCATATTGTGACCAAACCCCCATGCAGTTTTCAAAATGTCTGATATATCGGAAATTTGACTCCTGAGCGTGATTTTTGAGCCGAATTCTGCCTCTCTGCACCTATTTTCAGTTTCAAATTACGAAGTTTCATACCGAAAATATGCCAATTACTGAAAACGGCGATGGTTCATATTGTGCCCAAACCCCCCTGCAGTTTTTAAAATGTCTGAAATATCGGAAATTTGACTCCTGAGCGTGATTTTTGAGCCGAATTCTGACTCTCTGCACCTATTTTCAGTTTCAAATTACGACGTTTCATACCGAAAATATGCCAATTACTGTAAACGGCGATGGGTCATATTTTGCCCAAACCCACCTTCAGTTTTCAAAATGTCTGAAATGTCAGAAATTTGACTCCTGAGCGTGATTTTTTATCCGAATTCTGACTCTCTGCACCTATTTTCAGTTTAAAATTACGACTTTTTATACCGAAAATATGCCAATTACTGAAAACGGCGATGGGTCATATTTGGCCCAAACCCCCCTGCAGTTTTCAAAATGTCTTAAATGTCAGAAATTTGACTCCTGAGCGTGATTTTTGAGCCGAATTCTAACTCTCTGCACCTATTTTCAGTTTCAAGTTACGACGTTTCGTACCGAAAATATGCCAATTACTGTAAACGGCGATGGATCATATTTTGCCCAAACCCCCCTGCAGTTTTTAAAATGTCTGAAATGTCGGAAATTTGACTCCTGAGCGTGATTTTTGAGCCGAATTCTGACTCTCTGCACCTATTTTCAGTTTCAAATTACGACGTTTCATACCTAAAATATGCCAATTACTGAAAACGGCGATGGGTCATATTTTGCCCAAACCCTCATGCAGTTTTTAAAATGTCTTAAATGTCGGAAATTTGACTCCTGAGCGTGATTTTTGAGCCGAATTCTGACTCTCTGCCTCTATTTTCAGTTTCAAATTACGACTTTTTATACCGAAAATATGCCAATTACTGAAAACGGCGATGGGTCATATTTTGCCCAAACCCCCCTGCAGTTTTCAAAATGTCTGAAATGTCGGAAATTTGACTCCTGAGCGTGATTTTTGAGCCGAATTCTGACTCTGCTCATATTTTCAGTTTCAAATTATGACTTTTTACACCGAAAATATGCCTATTACTGAAAACGGCGATGGGTCATATTGTGCCCAAACCCCCATGCAGTTTCCAAAATGTCTGAAATATCGGAAATTTGACTCTTGACTGTGATTTTTGAGGCGAATTCTGACTCTCTGCACCTTTTTTCAGTTTCAAATTACGACGTTTCGTACCGAAAATATGCCAATTACTGTAAACGGCGATGGGTCATATTTTGCACAAACCCCCCTGCAGTTTTCAAAATGTCTGAAATGTCGGAAATTTGACTCCTGAGCGTGATTTTTGAGCCGAATTCTGACTCTCTGTACCTATTTTCAGTTTGAAATTACGACGTTTCAAACCGAAAATATGCCAATTACAGTTTCAAATTACGACTTTTTATACCGAAAATATGCCAATTACTGAAAACGGCGATGGGTCATATTTTGCCCAAACCCCCCTGCAGTTTTTAAAATGTCTGAAATGTTGGAAATTTGACTCCTGAGCGTGATTTTTTATCCGAATTCTGACCCTCTGCACCTATTTTCAGTTTCAAATTACGACGTTTCATTCCGAAAATATGCCAATTACTGTAAACTGCAAAAGGTCATATTTTGCCCAAACCCCCCTGAAGTTTTCAAAATGTCTGAAATGTCGGAAATTTGACTCCTGAGCGTGATTTTTGAGCCGAATTCTGACTCTCTGCACCTATTTTCAGTTTCAAATTACGACTTTTTACACCGAAAATATGCCAATTACTGAAAACGGCGATGGGTCATATTTTGCCCAAACCCCCCTGCAGTTTTCAATATTTCTGAAATATCGAGAATTTGAATCCTGAGCGTTATTTTTGAGCCGAATTCTGACTCTCTGCACATATTTTCAGTTTCAAATTACGACTTTTTACACCGAAAATATGCCAATTACTGAAAACGGCGATGGGTCATATTGTGCCCAAACCCCCATGCAGTTTTCAAAATGTCTGAAATATCGAAAATATTCCTGAGCGTGATTTTTGAGGTGAATTCTGACTCTCTGCACCTATTTTTAGTTTCAAATTACGTTTCATACCGAAAATAGGCCAATTACTGTAAACGGCGATGGATCATATTTTGCCCAAACCCCCTGGAGTTTTCAAAATGTCTGAAATGTCGGAAATTTGACTCCTGACTGTGATTTTTGAGCCGAATTCTGACTCTCTGCACCTATTTTCAGTTTCAAATTACGACGTTTCGTACCGAAAATATGCCAATTACTGTACACGGCGATGGGTCATATTTTGCACAAACCCCCCTGCAGTTTTCAAAATGTCTGAAATGTCGGAAATTTGACTCCTGAGCGTGATTTTTTATCCGAATTCTAACTCTCTGTACCTATTTTCAGTTTGAAATTACGACGTTTCATACCGAAAATATGCCAATTACTGTAAACGGCAAAGGGTCATATTTTGCCCAAACCCACCTGCAGTTTTCAAAATGTCTGAAATGTCGGAAATTTGACTCCTGAGCGTGATTTTTGAGCCGAATTCTGACTCTCTGCACCTATTTTCCGTTTCAAATTACGGCTTTTTACACCGAAAATATGCGAATTACTGAAAACGGCGATGGGTCATATTGTGACCAAACCCCCATGCAGTTTTCAAAATGTCTGATATATCGGAAATTTGACTCCTGAGCGTGATTTTTGAGCCGAATTCTGCCTCTCTGCACCTATTTTCAGTTTCAAATTACGAAGTTTCATACCGAAAATATGCCAATTACTGAAAACGGCGATGGTTCATATTGTGCTCAAACCCCCCTGCAGTTTTTAAAATGTCTGAAATATCGGAAATTTGACTCCTGAGCGTGATTTTTGAGCCGAATTCTGACTCTCTGCACCTATTTTCAGTTTCAAATTACGACGTTTCATACCGAAAATATGCCAATTACTGTAAACGGCGATGGGTCATATTTTGCCCAAACCCACCTTCAGTTTTCAAAATGTCTGAAATGTCGGAAATTTGACTCCTGAGCGTGATTTTTTATCCGAATTCTGACTCTCTGCACCTATTTTCAGTTTAAAATTACGACTTTTTATACCGAAAATATGCCAATTACTGAAAACGGCGATGGGTCATATTTGGCCCAAACCCCCCTGCAGTTTTCAAAATGTCTTAAATGTCAGAAATTTGACTCCTGAGCGTGATTTTTGAGCCGAATTCTAACTCTCTGCACCTATTTTCAGTTTCAAGTTACGACGTTTCGTACCGAAAATATGCCAATTACTGTAAACGGCGATGGATCATATTTTGCCCAAACCCCCCTGCAGTTTTTAAAATGTCTGAAATGTCGGAAATTTGACTCCTGAGCGTGATTTTTGAGCCGAATTCTGACTCTCTGCACCTATTTTCAGTTTCAAATTACGACGTTTCATACCTAAAATATGCCAATTACTGAAAACGGCGATGGGTCATATTTTGCCCAAACCCTCATGCAGTTTTTAAAATGTCTTAAATGTCGGAAATTTGACTCCTGAGCGTGATTTTTGAGCCGAATTCTGACTCTCTGCCTCTATTTTCAGTTTCAAATTACGACTTTTTATACCGAAAATATGCCAATTACTGAAAACGGCGATGGGTCATATTTTGCCCAAACCCCCCTGCAGTTTTCAAAATGTCTGAAATGTCGGAAATTTGACTCCTGAGCGTGATTTTTGAGCCGAATTCTGACTCTGCTCATATTTTCAGTTTCAAATTATGACTTTTTACACCGAAAATATGCCTATTACTGAAAACGGCGATGGGTCATATTGTGCCCAAACCCCCATGCAGTTTCCAAAATGTCTGAAATATCGGAAATTTGACTCTTGACTGTGATTTTTGAGGCGAATTCTGACTCTCTGCACCTTTTTTCAGTTTCAAATTACGACGTTTCGTACCGAAAATATGCCAATTACTGTAAACGGCGATGGGTCATATTTTGCACAAACCCCCCTGCAGTTTTCAAAATGTCTGAAATGTCGGAAATTTGACTCCTGAGCGTGATTTTTTATCCGAATTCTGACTCTCTGTACCTATTTTCAGTTTGAAATTACGACGTTTCAAACCGAAAATATGCCAATTACAGTTTCAAATTACGACTTTTTATACCGAAAATATGCCAATTACTGAAAACGGCGATGGGTCATATTTTGCCCAAACCCCCCTGCAGTTTTTAAAATGTCTGAAATGTTGGAAATTTGACTCCTGAGCGTGATTTTTTATCCGAATTCTGACCCTCTGCACCTATTTTCAGTTTCAAATTACGACGTTTCATTCCGAAAATATGCCAATTACTGTAAACTGCAAAAGGTCATATTTTGCCCAAACCCCCCTGAAGTTTTCAAAATGTCTGAAATGTCGGAAATTTGACTCCTGAGCGTGATTTTTGAGCCGAATTCTGACTCTCTGCACCTATTTTCAGTTTCAAATTACGACTTTTTACACCGAAAATATGCCAATTACTGAAAACGGCGATGGGTCATATTTTGCCCAAACCCCCCTGCAGTTTTCAATATTTCTGAAATATCGAGAATTTGAATCCTGAGCGTTATTTTTGAGCCGAATTCTGACTCTCTGCACATATTTTCAGTTTCAAATTACGACTTTTTACACCGAAAATATGCCAATTACTGAAAACGGCGATGGGTCATATTGTGCCCAAACCCCCATGCAGTTTTCAAAATGTCTGAAATATCGAAAATATTCCTGAGCGTGATTTTTGAGGTGAATTCTGACTCTCTGCACCTATTTTTAGTTTCAAATTACGTTTCATACCGAAAATAGGCCAATTACTGTAAACGGCGATGGATCATATTTTGCCCAAACCCCCTGGAGTTTTCAAAATGTCTGAAATGTCGGAAATTTGACTCCTGACTGTGATTTTTGAGCCGAATTCTGACTCTCTGCACCTATTTTCAGTTTCAAATTACGACGTTTCGTACCGAAAATATGCCAATTACTGTACACGGCGATGGGTCATATTTTGCACAAACCCCCCTGCAGTTTTCAAAATGTCTGAAATGTCGGAAATTTGACTCCTGAGCGTGATTTTTTATCCGAATTCTAACTCTCTGTACCTATTTTCAGTTTGAAATTACGACGTTTCATACCGAAAATATGCCAATTACTGTAAACGGCAAAGGGTCATATTTTGCCCAAACCCACCTGCAGTTTTCAAAATGTCTGAAATGTCGGAAATTTGACTCCTGAGCGTGATTTTTGAGCCGAATTCTGACTCTCTGCACCTATTTTCCGTTTCAAATTACGGCTTTTTACACCGAAAATATGCGAATTACTGAAAACGGCGATGGGTCATATTGTGACCAAACCCCCATGCAGTTTTCAAAATGTCTGACATATCGGAAATTTGACTCCTGAGCGTGATTTTTGAGCCGAATTCTGCCTCTCTGCACCTATTTTCAGTTTCAAATTACGAAGTTTCATACCGAAAATATGCCAATTACTGAAAACGGCGATGGTTCATATTGTGCTCAAACCCCCCTGCAGTTTTTAAAATGTCTGAAATATCGGAAATTTGACTCCTGAGCGTGATTTTTGAGCCGAATTCTGACTCTCTGCACCTATTTTCAGTTTCAAATTACGACGTTTCATACCGAAAATATGCCAATTACTGTAAACGGCGATGGGTCATATTTTGCCCAAACCCACCTTCAGTTTTCAAAATGTCTGAAATGTCGGAAATTTGACTCCTGAGCGTGATTTTTTATCCGAATTCTGACTCTCTGCACCTATTTTCAGTTTAAAATTACGACTTTTTATACCGAAAATATGCCAATTACTGAAAACGGCGATGGGTCATATTTGGCCCAAACCCCCCTGCAGTTTTCAAAATGTCTTAAATGTCAGAAATTTGACTCCTGAGCGTGATTTTTGAGCCGAATTCTAACTCTCTGCACCTATTTTCAGTTTCAAGTTACGACGTTTCGTACCGAAAATATGCCAATTACTGTAAACGGCGATGGGTCATATTTTGCCCAAACCCCCCTGCAGTTTTTAAAATGTCTGAAATGTCGGAAATTTGACTCCTGAGCGTGATTTTTGAGCTGAATTCTGACTCTCTGCACCTATTTTCAGTTTCAAATTACGACGTTTCATACCTAAAATATGCCAATTACTGAAAACGGCGATGGGTCATATTTTGGCCAAACCCTCATGCAGTTTTTAAAATGTCTTAAATGTCGGAAATTTGACTCCTGAGCGTGATTTTTGAGCCGAATTCTGACTCTCTGCCTCTAATTTCAGTTTCAAATTACGACTTTTTATACCGAAAATATGCCAATTACTGAAAACGGCGATGGGTCATATTTTGCCCAAACCCCCCTGCAGTTTTCAAAATGTCTGAAATGTCGGAAATTTGACTCCTGAGCGTGATTTTTGAGCCGAATTCTGACTCTGTTCATATTTTCAGTTTCAAATTATGACTTTTTACACCGAAAATATGCCTATTACTGAAAACGGCGATGGGTCATATTGTGCCCAAACCCCCATGCAGTTTCCAAAATGTCTGAAATATCGGAAATTTGACTCCTGACTGTGATTTTTGAGGCGAATTCTGACTCTCTGCACCTTTTTTCAGTTTCAAATTACGACTTTTTATACCGAAAATATGCCAATTACTGAAAACGGCGATGGGTCATATTTTGCCTAAACCCCCTTGAAGTTTTCAAAATGTCTGAAATGTCGGAAATTTGACTCTTGAGTGTGATTTTTGAGCCGAATTCTGACTCTCTGCACCTATTTTCAGTTTCAAATTACGACTTTTTATACCGAAAATATGTCAATTACTGAAAACGGCGATGGGTCATATTTTGCCCAAACCCCTCTGCAGTTTTCAAAATGTCTGAAATGTCGGAAATTTGACTCCTGAGCGTGATTTTTTATCCGAATTCTGACTCTCTGCACCTATTTTCAGTTTCAAATTACGACGTTTCATACCGAAAATATGCCAATTACTGAAAACGGCGATGGGGTCATATTTTGCCCAAACCCCCCTGAAGTTTTCAAAATGTCTGAAAACGTCGGAAATTTGACTCCTGAGCGTGATTTTTGAGCCGAATTCTGACTCTCTGCACCTATTTTGAGTTTCAAATTACGACTTTTTATACCGAAAATATGCCAATTACTGAAAACGGCGATGGGTCGTATTTTGCCCAAACCCCCCTGCAATTTTCAAAATGTCTGAAATGTCTGAAATTTGACTCCTGAGTGTGATTTTTGAGCCGAATTCTGACTCTGCTCATATTTTCAGTTTCAAATTATGACTTTTTACACCGAAAATATGCCTATTACTGAAAACGGCGATGGGTCATATTGTGCCCAAACCCCCATGCAGTTTCCAAAATGTCTGAAATATCGGAAATTTGACTCTTGACTGTGATTTTTGAGGCGAATTCTGACTCTCTGCACCTTTTTTCAGTTTCAAATTACGACGTTTCGTACCGAAAATATGCCAATTACTGTAAACGGCGATGGGTCATATTTTGCACAAACCCCCCTGCAGTTTTCAAAATGTCTGAAATGTCGGAAATTTGACTCCTGAGCGTGATTTTTTATCCGAATTCTGACTCTCTGTACCTATTTTCAGTTTGAAATTACGACGTTTCAAACCGAAAATATGCCAATTACAGTTTCAAATTACGACTTTTTATACCGAAAATATGCCAATTACTGAAAACGGCGATGGGTCATATTTTGCCCAAACCCCCCTGCAGTTTTTAAAATGTCTGAAATGTTGGAAATTTGACTCCTGAGCGTGATTTTTTATCCGAATTCTGACCCTCTGCACCTATTTTCAGTTTCAAATTACGACGTTTCATTCCGAAAATATGCCAATTACTGTAAACTGCAAAAGGTCATATTTTGCCCAAACCCCCCTGAAGTTTTCAAAATGTCTGAAATGTCGGAAATTTGACTCCTGAGCGTGATTTTTGAGCCGAATTCTGACTCTCTGCACCTATTTTCAGTTTCAAATTACGACTTTTTACACCGAAAATATGCCAATTACTGAAAACGGCGATGGGTCATATTTTGCCCAAACCCCCCTGCAGTTTTCAATATTTCTGAAATATCGAGAATTTGAATCCTGAGCGTTATTTTTGAGCCGAATTCTGACTCTCTGCACATATTTTCAGTTTCAAATTACGACTTTTTACACCGAAAATATGCCAATTACTGAAAACGGCGATGGGTCATATTGTGCCCAAACCCCCATGCAGTTTTCAAAATGTCTGAAATATCGAAAATATTCCTGAGCGTGATTTTTGAGGTGAATTCTGACTCTCTGCACCTATTTTTAGTTTCAAATTACGTTTCATACCGAAAATAGGCCAATTACTGTAAACGGCGATGGATCATATTTTGCCCAAACCCCCTGGAGTTTTCAAAATGTCTGAAATGTCGGAAATTTGACTCCTGACTGTGATTTTTGAGCCGAATTCTGACTCTCTGCACCTATTTTCAGTTTCAAATTACGACGTTTCGTACCGAAAATATGCCAATTACTGTACACGGCGATGGGTCATATTTTGCACAAACCCCCCTGCAGTTTTCAAAATGTCTGAAATGTCGGAAATTTGACTCCTGAGCGTGATTTTTTATCCGAATTCTAACTCTCTGTACCTATTTTCAGTTTGAAATTACGACGTTTCATACCGAAAATATGCCAATTACTGTAAACGGCAAAGGGTCATATTTTGCCCAAACCCACCTGCAGTTTTCAAAATGTCTGAAATGTCGGAAATTTGACTCCTGAGCGTGATTTTTGAGCCGAATTCTGCCTCTCTGCACCTATTTTCAGTTTCAAATTACGAAGTTTCATACCGAAAATATGCCAATTACTGAAAACGGCGATGGTTCATATTGTGCTCAAACCCCCCTGCAGTTTTTAAAATGTCTGAAATATCGGAAATTTGACTCCTGAGCGTGATTTTTGAGCCGAATTCTGACTCTCTGCACCTATTTTCAGTTTCAAATTACGACGTTTCATACCGAAAATATGCCAATTACTGTAAACGGCGATGGGTCATATTTTGCCCAAACCCACCTTCAGTTTTCAAAATGTCTGAAATGTCGGAAATTTGACTCCTGAGCGTGATTTTTTATCCGAATTCTGACTCTCTGCACCTATTTTCAGTTTAAAATTACGACTTTTTATACCGAAAATATGCCAATTACTGAAAACGGCGATGGGTCATATTTGGCCCAAACCCCCCTGCAGTTTTCAAAATGTCTTAAATGTCAGAAATTTGACTCCTGAGCGTGATTTTTGAGCCGAATTCTAACTCTCTGCACCTATTTTCAGTTTCAAGTTACGACGTTTCGTACCGAAAATATGCCAATTACTGTAAACGGCGATGGGTCATATTTTGCCCAAACCCCCCTGCAGTTTTTAAAATGTCTGAAATGTCGGAAATTTGACTCCTGAGCGTGATTTTTGAGCCGAATTCTGACTCTCTGCACCTATTTTCAGTTTCAAATTACGACGTTTCATACCTAAAATATGCCAATTACTGAAAACGGCGATGGGTCATATTTTGGCCAAACCCTCATGCAGTTTTTAAAATGTCTTAAATGTCGGAAATTTGACTCCTGAGCGTGATTTTTGAGCCGAATTCTGACTCTCTGCCTCTAATTTCAGTTTCAAATTACGACTTTTTATACCGAAAATATGCCAATTACTGAAAACGGCGATGGGTCATATTTTGCCCAAACCCCCCTGCAGTTTTCAAAATGTCTGAAATGTCGGAAATTTGACTCCTGAGCGTGATTTTTGAGCCGAATTCTGACTCTGTTCATATTTTCAGTTTCAAATTATGACTTTTTACACCGAAAATATGCCTATTACTGAAAACGGCGATGGGTCATATTGTGCCCAAACCCCCATGCAGTTTCCAAAATGTCTGAAATATCGGAAATTTGACTCCTGACTGTGATTTTTGAGGCGAATTCTGACTCTCTGCACCTTTTTTCAGTTTCAAATTACGACTTTTTATACCGAAAATATGCCAATTACTGAAAACGGCGATGGGTCATATTTTGCCTAAACCCCCTTGAAGTTTTCAAAATGTCTGAAATGTCGGAAATTTGACTCTTGAGTGTGATTTTTGAGCCGAATTCTGACTCTCTGCACCTATTTTCAGTTTCAAATTACGACTTTTTATACCGAAAATATGTCAATTACTGAAAACGGCGATGGGTCATATTTTGCCCAAACCCCTCTGCAGTTTTCAAAATGTCTGAAATGTCGGAAATTTGACTCCTGAGCGTGATTTTTTATCCGAATTCTGACTCTCTGCACCTATTTTCAGTTTCAAATTACGACGTTTCATACCGAAAATATGCCAATTACTGAAAACGGCGATGGGGTCATATTTTGCCCAAACCCCCCTGAAGTTTTCAAAATGTCTGAAAACGTCGGAAATTTGACTCCTGAGTGTGATTTTTGAGCCGAATTCTGACTCTCTGCACCTATTTTGAGTTTCAAATTACGACTTTTTATACCGAAAATATGCCAATTACTGAAAACGGCGATGGGTCGTATTTTGCCCAAACCCCCCTGCAATTTTCAAAATGTCTGAAATGTCTGAAATTTGACTCCTGAGTGTGATTTTTGCGCCGAATTCTGGCTCTCTGCACCTATTTTCAATTACAAATCACGACGTTTCATACCGAAAATATGCCAATTACTGAAAACGGCGATGGGTCATATTTTGCCCAAACCCCCCTGCAGTTTTCAAAATGTCTGAAATGTCGGAAATTTGAATCCCGAGCGTGATTTTTTATCCGAATTCTGACTCTCTGCACCTATTTTCAGTTTAAAATTACGACGTTTCATACCGAAAATATGCCAATTACTGAAAACTGCGATGGGTCATATTTTGCCCAATCCCCCCTGAAGCTTTCAAAATGTCTGAAATGTAGGAAATTTGACTCCTGAGCGTGATTTTTGAGCTGAATTCTGACTCTCTGCACCTTTTTTCAGTTTCAAATTACGACTTTTTATACCGAAAATATGCCAATTACTGAAAACGGCGATGGGTCATATTTTGCCCAAACCCCCCTGAAGTTTTCAAAATGTTTGAAATGTCGGAAATTTGACTCCTGAGCGTGATTTTTGAGCCGAATTCTGACTCTCTGCACCTATTTTCAGTTTCAAATTACGACTTTTTATACCGAAAATATGCCAATTACTGAAAACGGCGATGGGTCATATTTTGCCCAAACCCCCCTGCAGTTTTGAAAATGTCTGAAATGTCGGAAATTTGACTCCTGAGCGTGATTTTCTATCCGAATTCTGACACTCTGCATCTCTTTTCAGTTTCAAATTACGACGTTTCATACCGAAAATATGCCAATTACTGAAAACGGCGATGGGTCATATTTTGCCCAAACCCCCCTGCAGTTTTCAAAATGTCTGAAATGTCGGAAATTTGACTCCTGAGCGTGATTTTTGAGCCGAATTCTGACTCTCTGCACCTATTTTCAGTTTCAAATTACGACGTTTCATACCGAAAATATGCCAATTACTGAAAACGGCGATGGGTCATATTTTGACCAAACCCCCCTGAAGTTTTCAAAATGTCTGAAATGTCGGAAATTTGACTCCTGAGCGTGATTTTTGAGCCGAATTCTGACTCTCCGCACATATTTTCAGTTTCAAATTACGACGTTTCATACCGAAAATATGCCAATTACTGTAAATGTCGATGGATCATATTTTGCCCAAACCCCCTGCAGTTTTCGAAATGTCTAAAATGTCGGAAATTTGACTCCTGAGCGTGATTTTTTATCCGAATTCTGACTCTCTGCACCTGTTTTCAGTTTCAAATTAGGACTTTTTATACCGAAAATATGCCAATTACTGAAAACGGCGATGGGGTCATATTTTGCCCAAACCCCCCTGAAGTTTTCAAAATGTCTGAAAACGTCGGAAATTTGACTCCTGAGCGTGATTTTTGAGCCGAATTCTGACTCTCTGCACCTATTTTGAGTTTCAAATTACGACTTTTTATACCGAAAATATGCCAATTACTGAAAACGGCGATGGGTCGTATTTTGCCCAAACCCCCCTGCAATTTTCAAAATGTCTGAAATGTCTGAAATTTGACTCCTGAGTGTGATTTTTGCGCCGAATTCTGGCTCTCTGCACCTATTTTCAATTACAAATCACGACGTTTCATACCGAAAATATGCCAATTACTGAAAACGGCGATGGGTCATATTTTGCCCAAACCCCCCTGCAGTTTTCAAAATGTCTGAAATGTCGGAAATTTGAATCCCGAGCGTGATTTTTTATCCGAATTCTGACTCTCTGCACCTATTTTCAGTTTAAAATTACGACGTTTCATACCGAAAATATGCCAATTACTGAAAACTGCGATGGGTCATATTTTGCCCAATCCCCCCTGAAGCTTTCAAAATGTCTGAAATGTAGGAAATTTGACTCCTGAGCGTGATTTTTGAGCTGAATTCTGACTCTCTGCACCTTTTTTCAGTTTCAAATTACGACTTTTTATACCGAAAATATGCCAATTACTGAAAACGGCGATGGGTCATATTTTGCCCAAACCCCCCTGAAGTTTTCAAAATGTTTGAAATGTCGGAAATTTGACACCTGAGCGTGATTTTTGAGCCGAATTCTGACTCTCTGCACCTATTTTCAGTTTCAAATTACGACTTTTTATACCGAAAATATGCCAATTACTGAAAACGGCGATGGGTCATATTTTGCCCAAACCCCCCTGCAGTTTTGAAAATGTCTGAAATGTCGGAAATTTGACTCCTGAGCGTGATTTTCTATCCGAATTCTGACACTCTGCATCTCTTTTCAGTTTCAAATTACGACGTTTCATACCGAAAATATGCCAATTACTGAAAACGGCGATGGGTCATATTTTGCCCAAACCCCCCTGCAGTTTTCAAAATGTCTGAAATGTCGGAAATTTGACTCCTGAGCGTGATTTTTGAGCCGAATTCTGACTCTCTGCACCTATTTTCAGTTTCAAATTACGACGTTTCATACCGAAAATATGCCAATTACTGAAAACGGCGATGGGTCATATTTTGACCAAACCCCCCTGAAGTTTTCAAAATGTCTGAAATGTCGGAAATTTGACTCCTGAGCGTGATTTTTGAGCCGAATTCTGACTCTCCGCACATATTTTCAGTTTCAAATTACGACGTTTCATACCGAAAATATGCCAATTACTGTAAATGTCGATGGATCATATTTTGCCCAAACCCCCTGCAGTTTTCGAAATGTCTAAAATGTCGGAAATTTGACTCCTGAGCGTGATTTTTTATCCGAATTCTGACTCTCTGCACCTGTTTTCAGTTTCAAATTAGGACTTTTTATACCGAAAATATGCCAATTACTGTAAACGGCGATGGGTCATATTGTGCCCAAACCCCCATGCAGTTTTCAAAATGTCTGAAATATCGGAAATTTGACTCCTGACTGTGATTTTTGAGCCGAATTCTGACTCTCTGCACCTATTTTCAGTTTCAAATTACGACGTTTCGTACCGAAAATATGCCAATTACTGTAAACGGCGATGGGTCATATTTTGCACAAACCCCCCTGCAGTTTTCAAAATGTCTGAAATGTCGGAAATTTGACTCCTGAGCGTGATTTTTTATCCGAATTCTAACTCTCTGTACCTATTTTCAGTTTGAAATTACGACGTTTCATACCGAAAATATGCCAATTACTGTAAACGGCAAAGGGTCATATTTTGCCCAAACCCACCTGCAGTTTTCAAAATGTCTGAAATGTCGGAAATTTGACTCCTGAGCGTGATTTTTGAGCCGAATTCTGACTCTCTGCACCTATTTTCCGTTTCAAATTACGGCTTTTTACACCGAAAATATGCGAATTACTGAAAACGGCGATGGGTCATATTGTGACCAAACCCCCATGCAGTTTTCAAAATGTCTGATATATCGGAAATTTGACTCCTGAGCGTGATTTTTGAGCCGAATTCTGCCTCTCTGCACCTATTTTCAGTTTCAAATTACGAAGTTTCATACCGAAAATATGCCAATTACTGAAAACGGCGATGGTTCATATTGTGCCCAAACCCCCCTGCAGTTTTTAAAATGTCTGAAATATCGGAAATTTGACTCCTGAGCGTGATTTTTGAGCCGAATTCTGACTCTCTGCACCTATTTTCAGTTTCAAATTACGACGTTTCATACCGAAAATATGCCAATTACTGTAAACGGCGATGGGTCATATTTTGCCCAAACCCACCTTCAGTTTTCAAAATGTCTGAAATGTCGGAAATTTGACTCCTGAGCGTGATTTTTTATCCGAATTCTGACTCTCTGCACCTATTTTCAGTTTAAAATTACGACTTTTTATACCGAAAATATGCCAATTACTGAAAACGGCGATGGGTCATATTTGGCCCAAACCCCCCTGCAGTTTTCAAAATGTCTTAAATGTCAGAAATTTGACTCCTGAGCGTGATTTTTGAGCCGAATTCTAACTCTCTGCACCTATTTTCAGTTTCAAGTTACGACGTTTCGTACCGAAAATATGCCAATTACTGTAAACGGCGATGGATCATATTTTGCCCAAACCCCCCTGCAGTTTTTAAAATGTCTGAAATGTCGGAAATTTGACTCCTGAGCGTGATTTTTGAGCCGAATTCTGACTCTCTGCACCTATTTTCAGTTTCAAATTACGACGTTTCATACCTAAAATATGCCAATTACTGAAAACGGCGATGGGTCATATTTTGCCCAAACCCTCATGCAGTTTTTAAAATGTCTTAAATGTCGGAAATTTGACTCCTGAGCGTGATTTTTGAGCCGAATTCTGACTCTCTGCCTCTATTTTCAGTTTCAAATTACGACTTTTTATACCGAAAATATGCCAATTACTGAAAACGGCGATGGGTCATATTTTGCCCAAACCCCCCTGCAGTTTTCAAAATGTCTGAAATGTCGGAAATTTGACTCCTGAGCGTGATTTTTGAGCCGAATTCTGACTCTGCTCATATTTTCAGTTTCAAATTATGACTTTTTACACCGAAAATATGCCTATTACTGAAAACGGCGATGGGTCATATTGTGCCCAAACCCCCATGCAGTTTCCAAAATGTCTGAAATATCGGAAATTTGACTCTTGACTGTGATTTTTGAGGCGAATTCTGACTCTCTGCACCTTTTTTCAGTTTCAAATTACGACGTTTCGTACCGAAAATATGCCAATTACTGTAAACGGCGATGGGTCATATTTTGCACAAACCCCCCTGCAGTTTTCAAAATGTCTGAAATGTCGGAAATTTGACTCCTGAGCGTGATTTTTTATCCGAATTCTGACTCTCTGTACCTATTTTCAGTTTGAAATTACGACGTTTCAAACCGAAAATATGCCAATTACAGTTTCAAATTACGACTTTTTATACCGAAAATATGCCAATTACTGAAAACGGCGATGGGTCATATTTTGCCCAAACCCCCCTGCAGTTTTTAAAATGTCTGAAATGTTGGAAATTTGACTCCTGAGCGTGATTTTTTATCCGAATTCTGACCCTCTGCACCTATTTTCAGTTTCAAATTACGACGTTTCATTCCGAAAATATGCCAATTACTGTAAACTGCAAAAGGTCATATTTTGCCCAAACCCCCCTGAAGTTTTCAAAATGTCTGAAATGTCGGAAATTTGACTCCTGAGCGTGATTTTTGAGCCGAATTCTGACTCTCTGCACCTATTTTCAGTTTCAAATTACGACTTTTTACACCGAAAATATGCCAATTACTGAAAACGGCGATGGGTCATATTTTGCCCAAACCCCCCTGCAGTTTTCAATATTTCTGAAATATCGAGAATTTGAATCCTGAGCGTTATTTTTGAGCCGAATTCTGACTCTCTGCACATATTTTCAGTTTCAAATTACGACTTTTTACACCGAAAATATGCCAATTACTGAAAACGGCGATGGGTCATATTGTGCCCAAACCCCCATGCAGTTTTCAAAATGTCTGAAATATCGAAAATATTCCTGAGCGTGATTTTTGAGGTGAATTCTGACTCTCTGCACCTATTTTTAGTTTCAAATTACGTTTCATACCGAAAATAGGCCAATTACTGTAAACGGCGATGGATCATATTTTGCCCAAACCCCCTGGAGTTTTCAAAATGTCTGAAATGTCGGAAATTTGATTCCTGAGCGTGATTTTTTATCCGAATTCTGACTCTGTGCACCTGTTTTCAGTTTCAAATTACGACTTTTTATACCGAAAATATGCCAATTACTGAAATCGGCGATGGGTCATATTTTGCCCAAACCCCCCTGCAGTTTTCAAAATGTCTGAAATGTCGGAAATTTGACTCCTGAGCGCGATTTTTGAGCCGAATTCTGACTCTCTGCACCTATTTTCAGTTTCAAATTACGACTTTTTATACCGAAAATATGCCAATTACTGAAAACGGCGATAGGTCATATTTTGCCCAAAACCCCTGCAGTTTTCAAAATGTCTGAAATGTCGGAAATTTGACTCCTGAGCGTGATTTTTGAGCCGAATTCTGACTCTCTGCACCTATTTTCAGTTACAAATTACGACTTTTTATACCGAAAATATGCCAATTACTGATAACGGCGATGGATCATATTTTGCCCAAACCCCCTGCAGTTTTCAAAATGTCTGAAATGTCGGAAATATGACTCCCGAGCGTGATTTTTTATCCGAATTCTGACTCTCTGCACCTATTTTCAGTTTCAAATTACGACGTTTCATACCGAAAATAAGCCAATTACTGAAAACGGCGATGGGTCATATTTTGCCCAAACCCCCCTGCAGTTTTCAAAATGTCAGAAATGTCGGAAATTTGACTCCTGAGCGTGATTTTTGAGCCGAATTCTGAATCTCTGCACCTATTTTCAGTTTCAAATTACGACTTTTTACACCGAAAATATGCCAATTACTGAAAACGGCAATGGGTCATATTGTGCCGAAATCCCCATGCAGTTTTCAAAATGTCTGAAATATCGGAAATTTGACTCCTGAGCGTGATTTTTGAGCCGAATTCTGACTCTCTGCACCTATTTTCAGTTTCAAATTACGACGTTTCATACCGAAAATATGCTAATTACTGTAAACGGCGATGGGTCATGTTTTGCACAAACCCCCATGCAGTTTTCAAAATGTCTGAAATGTCGGAAATTTGACTCCTGAGCGTGATTTTTGAGCCGAATTCTGACTCTCTGCACCTATTTTCAGTTTCAAATTACGACTTTTTATACCGAAAATATGCCAATTACTGAAACCGGCGATGGGTCACATTTTGCCCAAACCCCCCTGCAGTTTTCAAAATGTCTGAAATGTCGGAAATTTGACTCCGGAGCGTGATTTTTGAGCCGAATTCTGACTCTCTGCACCTATTTTCAGTTTCAAATTACGTCGTTTCATACCGAAAATATGCCAATTACAGTTTCAAATTACGACTTTTTATACCGAAAATATGCCAATTACTGAAAACGGCGATGGGTCATATTTTGCCCAAACCCCCCTGCAGTTTTTAAAATGTCTGAAATGTTGGAAATTTGACTCCTGAGCGTGATTTTTTATCCGAATTCTGACCCTCTGCACCTATTTTCAGTTTCAAATTACGACGTTTCATTCCGAAAATATGCCAATTACTGTAAACTGCAAAAGGTCATATTTTGCCCAAACCCCCCTGAAGTTTTCAAAATGTCTGAAATGTCGGAAATTTGACTCCTGAGCGTGATTTTTGAGCCGAATTCTGACTCTCTGCACCTATTTTCAGTTTCAAATTACGACTTTTTACACCGAAAATATGCCAATTACTGAAAACGGCGATGGGTCATATTTTGCCCAAACCCCCCTGCAGTTTTCAATATTTCTGAAATATCGAGAATTTGAATCCTGAGCGTGATTTTTGAGCCGAATTCTGACTCTGCACATATTTTCAGTTTCAAATTACGACTTTTTACACCGAAAATATGCCAATTACTGAAAACGGCGATGGGTCATATTGTGCCCAAACCCCCATGCAGTTTTCAAAATGTCAGAAATATCGGAAATTTGACTCCTGAGCGTGATTTTTGAGGTGAATTCTGACTCTCTGCACCTATTTTTAGTTTCAAATTACGACGTTTCATACCGAAAATAGGCCAGTTACTGTAAACGGCGATGGATCATATTTTGCCCAAACCCCCTGGAGTTTTCAAAATG
Source organism: Procambarus clarkii (assembly GCF_040958095.1). NCBI lineage: Eukaryota > Metazoa > Arthropoda > Malacostraca > Decapoda > Cambaridae > Procambarus > Procambarus clarkii. The sequence goes on from NW_027189202.1 coordinate 670,018, forward strand.
TCTGAAATGTCGGAAATTTGATTCCTGAGCGTGATTTTTTATCCGAATTCTGACTCTGTGCACCTGTTTTCAGTTTCAAATTACGACTTTTTATACCGAAAATATGCCAATTACTGAAATCGGCAATGGGTCATATTTTGCCCAAACCCCCCTGCAGTTTTCAAAATGTCTGAAATGTCGGAAATTTGACTCCTGAGCGCGATTTTTGAGCCGAATTCTGACTCTCTGCACCTATTTTCAGTTTCAAATTACGACTTTTTATACCGAAAATATGCCAATTACTGAAAACGGCGATAGGTCATATTTTGCCCAAAACCCCTGCAGTTTTCAAAATGTCTGAAATGTCGGAAATTTGACTCCTGAGCGTGATTTTTGAGCCGAATTCTGACTCTCTGCACCTATTTTCAGTTACAAATTACGACTTTTTTACCGAAAATATGCCAATTACTGAAAACGGCGATGGGTCATATTCTGCCCAAACCCCCCTGCAGTTTTCAAAATGTCTGAAATGTCGGAAATTTGACTCCTGAGCGTGATTTTTGGCCGAATTCTGACTCTCTGCACCTATTTTCAGTTACAAATCACGACGTTTCATACTGAAAATATGCCAATTACTGTAAACGGCAATGGATCATATTTTGCCCAAACCCCCTGCAGTTTTCAAAATGTCTGAAGTGTCGGAAATATGACTCCTGAGCGTGATTTTTTATCCGAATTCTGACTCTCTGCACCTATTTTCAGTTTCAAATTACGACGTTTCATACCGAAAATAAGCCAATTACTGAAAACGGCGATGGGTCATATTTTGCCCAAACCCCCCTGCAGTTTTCAAAATGTCAGAAATGTCGGAAATTTGACTCCTGAGCGTGATTTTTGAGCCGAATTCTGACTCTCTGCACCTATTTTCAGTTTCAAATTACGACTTTTTACACCGAAAATATGCCAATTACTGAAAACGGCGATGGGTCATATTGTGCCGAAATCCCCATGCAGTTTTCAAAATGTCTGAAATATCGGAAATTTGACTCCTGAGCGTGATTTTTGAGCCGAATTCTGACTCTCTGCACCTATTTTCAGTTTCAAATTACGACGTTTCATACCGAAAATATGCTAATTACTGTAAACGGCGATGGGTCATGTTTTGCACAAACCCCCCTGCAGTTTTCAAAATGTCTGAAATGTCGGAAATTTGACTCCTGAGCGTGATTTTTGAGCCGAATTCTGACTCTCTGCACCTATTTTCAGTTTCAAATTACGACTTTTTATACCGAAAATATGCCAATTACTGAAACCGGCGATGGGTCACATTTTGCCCAAACCCCCCTGCAGTTTTCAAAATGTCTGAAATGTCGGAAATTTGACTCCGGAGCGTGATTTTTGAGCCGAATTCTGACTCTCTGCACCTATTTTCAGTTTCAAATTACGACGTTTCATACCGAAAATATGCCAATTACAGTTTCAAATTACGACTTTTTATACCGAAAATATGCCAATTACTGAAAACGGCGATGGGTCATATTTTGCCCAAACCCCCCTGCAGTTTTTAAAATGTCTGAAATGTTGGAAATTTGACTCCTGAGCGTGATTTTTTATCCGAATTCTGACCCTCTGCACCTATTTTCAGTTTCAAATTACGACGTTTCATTCCGAAAATATGCCAATTACTGTAAACTGCAAAAGGTCATATTTTGCCCAAACCCCCCTGAAGTTTTCAAAATGTCTGAAATGTCGGAAATTTGACTCCTGAGCGTGATTTTTGAGCCGAATTCTGACTCTCTGCACCTATTTTCAGTTTCAAATTACGACTTTTTACACCGAAAATATGCCAATTACTGAAAACGGCGATGGGTCATATTTTGCCCAAACCCCCCTGCAGTTTTCAATATTTCTGAAATATCGAGAATTTGAATCCTGAGCGTGATTTTTGAGCCGAATTCTGACTCTGCACATATTTTTAGTTTCAAATTACGACTTTTTACACCGAAAATATGCCAATTACTGAAAACGGCGATGGGTCATATTGTGCCCAAACCCCCATGCAGTTTTCAAAATGTCAGAAATATCGGAAATTTGACTCCTGAGCGTGATTTTTGAGGTGAATTCTGACTCTCTGCACCTATTTTTAGTTTCAAATTACGACGTTTCATACCGAAAATAGGCCAATTACTGTAAACGGCGATGGATCATATTTTGCCCAAACCCCCTGGAGTTTTCAAAATGTCTGAAATGTCGGAAATTTGATTCCTGAGCGTGATTTTTTATCCGAATTCTGACTCTGTGCACCTGTTTTCAGTTTCAAATTACGACTTTTTATACCGAAAATATGCCAATTACTGAAATCGGCGATGGGTCATATTTTGCCCAAACCCCCCTGCAGTTTTCAAAATGTCTGAAATGTCGGAAATTTGACTCCTGAGCGCGATTTTTGAGCCGAATTCTGACTCTCTGCACCTATTTTCAGTTTCAAATTACGACGTTTCATACCGAAAATATGCTAATTACTGTAAACGGCGATGGGTCATGTTTTGCACAAACCCCCCTGCAGTTTTCAAAATGTCTGAAATGTCGGAAATTTGACTCCTGAGCGTGATTTTTGAGCCGAATTCTGACTCTCTGCACCTATTTTCAGTTTCAAATTACGACTTTTTATACCGAAAATATGCCAATTACTGAAACCGGCGATGGGTCACATTTTGCCCAAACCCCCCTGCAGTTTTCAAAATGTCTGAAATGTCGGAAATTTGACTCCGGAGCGTGATTTTTGAGCCGAATTCTGACTCTCTGCACCTATTTTCAGTTTCAAATTACGACGTTTCATACCGAAAATATGCCAATTACTGAAAACGTCGATGGGTCATATTTTGCCCAAACCCCCCAGCAGTTTTTAAAATGTCTGAAATGTCGGAAATTTGACTCCTGAGCGTGATTTTTGAGCCAAATTCTGACTCTCTGCACCTTTTTTCAGTTGCAAATTACGACTTATTATACCAAAAATATGCCAATTACTGAAAACGCCGATGGGTCATATTTTGCACAAACCCCCCTGCAGTTTTTAAAATGTCTGAAATGTCGGAAATTTGACTCCTGAGCGTGATTTTTGAGCCAAATTCTGACTCTCTGCACCTTTTTTCAGTTGCAAATTACGACTTTTTATACCGAAAATATGCCAATTACTGAAAACGCCGATGGGTCATATTTTGCACAAACCCCCCTGCAGTTTTCAAAATGTCTCAAATGTCGGAAATTTGATTCCTGAGCGTGATTTTTTATCCGAATTCTGACTCTCTGCACCTATTTTCAGTTTCAAATTACGACTTTTTACACCGAAAATATGCCAATTACTGAAAACGGCGATGGGTCATATTGTGCCGAAATCCCCATGCAGTTTTCAAAATGTCTGAAATATCGGAAATTTGACTCCTGAGCGTGATTTTTGAGCCGAATTCTGACTCTCTGCACCTATTTTCAGTTTCAAATTACGACGTTTCATACCGAAAATATGCTAATTACTGTAAACGGCGATGGGTCATGTTTTGCACAAACCCCCCTGCAGTTTTCAAAATGTCTGAAATGTCGGAAATTTGACTCCTGAGCGTGATTTTTGAGCCGAATTTTGACTCTCTGCACCTATTTTCAGTTTCAAATTACGACTTTTTATACCGAAAATATGCCAATTACTGAAACCGGCGATGGGTCACATTTTGCCCAAACCCCCCTGCAGTTTTCAAAATGTCTGAAATGTCGGAAATTTGACTCCGGAGCGTGATTTTTGAGCCGAATTCTGACTCTCTGCACCTATTTTCAGTTTCAAATTACGACGTTTCATACCGAAAATATGCCAATTACTGAAAACGTCGATGGGTCATATTTTGCCCAAACCCCCCAGCAGTTTTTAAAATGTCTGAAATGTCGGAAATTTGACTCCTGAGCGTGATTTTTTAGCCAAATTCTGACTCTCTGCACCTTTTTTCAGTTGCAAATTACGACTTATTATACCAAAAATATGCCAATTACTGAAAACGCCGATGGGTCATATTTTGCACAAACCCCCCTGCAGTTTTCAAAATGTCTCAAATGTCGGAAATTTGATTCCTGAGCGTGATTTTTTATCCGAATTCTGACTCTGTGCACCTATTTTCAGTTTCAAATTACGACGTTTCATACCGAAAATATGCCAATTACTGAAAACAGCGATGGGTCATATTTTGCCCAATCCCCCCTGCAGATTTTAAAATGTCTGAAATATCGGAAATTTGACTCCTGAGCGTGATTTTTGAGCGGAATTCTGACTCTCTGCACCTATTTTCATTTTCAAATTACGACGTTTCATACCGAAAATATGCCAATTACTGTAAACGGCGATGGGTCATATTTTGCCCAAACCCCCCTGCAGTTTTCAAAATGTCTGAAATGTCGGAAATTTGAATCCTGAGCGTGATTTTGTATCTGAATTCTGACTCTTTGCACCTATTTTCAGTCTCAAATTACGACGTTTCATACCGAAAATATGCATATTACTGTAAACGACGATGGGTCATATTTTGCCCAAACCCCCCTGCAGTTTTCAAAATGTCCAAAACGTCGGAAATTTGACTCCTGAGCGTGATTTTTGAGTCGAATTCTGACTCTCTGCACCTATTTTCTGTTTCAAATTACGACTTTTTATACCGAAAATATGCCAATTACTGAAAACGGCGATAGGTCATATTTTAACCAAACCCCCCTGCAGTTTTCAAAATGTCTGAAATGTCGGAAATTTGACTCCTGAGCGTGATTTTTGAGCCAAATTCTGACTCTCTGCACCTTTTTTCAGTTTCAAATTACGAATTTTTATACCGAAAATATGCCAATTACTGAAAACAGGCGATGGGTCATATTTTGCCCAAACCCCCCTGCAGTTTTCAAAATGTCTGAAATATCGGAAATTTGAATCCTGAGCGTGATTTTTGAGCCGAATTCTGGCTCTCTGCACATATTTTCAGTTTCAAATTACGACTTTTTACACCGAAAATATGCCAATTACTGAAAACGGCGATGGGTCATATTGTGCCCAAACCCCCCTGCAGTTTTCAAAATGTCTCAAATGTCGGAAATTTGACTCCTGAGCGTGATTTTTTATCCGAATTCTGACTCTCTGCACCTATTTTCAGTTTCATATTACGACGTTTCGTACCGAAAATATGCCAATTACTGTAAACGGCGATGGGTCATATTTTGCCCAAACCCCCCTGCAGTTTTCAAAATGTCTCAAATGTCGGAAATTTGACTCCTGAGCGTGATTTTTTATCCGAATTCTGACTCTCTGCACCTATTTTCAGTTTGAAATTACGACGTTTCATACCGAAAATATGCCAATTACTGAAAACGGCGATGGGTCATATTGTGACCAAACCCCCATGCAGTTTTCAAAATGTCTGAAATATCGGAAATTTGACTCCTGAGCGTGATTTTTGAGGTGAATTCTGACTCTCTGCACCTATTTTCAGTTTCAAATTACGACGTTTCATACCGAAAATATGCCAATTACTGTAAACGGCGATGGATCATATTTTGCCCAAACCCCCTGCAGTTTTCAAAATGTCTGAAATGTCGGAAATTTGATTCCTGAGCGTGACTTTTTATCCGAATTCTGACTCTCTGCACCTATTTTCAGTTTCAAATTACGACTTTTTATACCGAAAATATGCCAATTACTGAAAACGGCGATAGGTCATATTTTGCCCAAACCCCCCTGCAGTTTTCAAAATGTCTGAAATGTCGGAAATTTGACTCCTGAGTGTGATTTTTGAGCCGAATTCTGACTCTCTGCACCTATTTTCAGTTACAAAATACGACTTTTTATACCGAAAATATGCCAATTACTGAAAACGGCGATGGGTCATATTCTGCCCAAACCCCCCTGCAGTTTTCAAAATGTCTGAAATATCGGAAATTTGACTCCTGAGCGTGATTTTTGGCCGAATTCTGACTCTCTGCACCTATTTTCAGTTACAAATCACGACGTTTCATACCGAAAATATGCCAATTACTGTAAACGGCGATGGATCATATTTTGCCCAAACCCCCTGCAGTTTTCAAAATGTCTGAAATGTCGGAAATTTGACTCCTGAGCGTGATTTTTGAGCCGAATACTGACTCTCTGCACCTATTTTCAGTTTCAAATTACGACTTTTTATACCGAAAATATGCCAATTACTGAAAACGGCGATGGGTCATATTTTGCCCGAACCCCCTTGAAGTTTTCAAAATGTCTGAAATGTCGGAAATTTGACCCTTGAGTGTGATTTTTGAGCCGAATTCTGACTCTCTGCACCTATTTTCAGTTTCAAATTACGACTTTTTATACCGAAAATATGTCAATTACTGAAAACGGCGATGGGTCATATTTTGCCCAAACCCCTCTGCAGTTTTCAAAATGTCTGAAATGTCGGAAATTTGACTCCTGAGCGTGATTTTTTATCCGAATGCTGACTCTCTGCACCTATTTTCAGTTTCAAATTACGACGTTTCATACCGAAAATATGCCAATTACTGAAAACGGCGATGGGGTCATATTTTGCCCAAACCCCCCTGAAGTTTTCAAAATGTCTGAAAACGTCGGAAATTTGACTCCTGAGCGTGATTTTTGAGCCGAATTCTGACTCTCTGCACCTATTTTGAGTTTCAAATTACGACTTTTTATACCGAAAATATGCCAATTACTGAAAACGGCGATGGGTCATATTTTGCCCAAACCCCCCTGCAATTTTCAAAATGTCTGAAATGTCTGAAATTTGACTCCTGAGTGTGATTTTTGAGCCGAATTCTGGCTCTCTGCACCTATTTTCAATTACAAATCACGACGTTTCATACCGAAAATATGCCAATTACTGAAAACGGCGATGGGTCATATTTTGCCCAAACCCCCCTGCAGTTTTCAAAATGTCTGAAATGTCGGAAATTTGAATCCCGAGCGTGATTTTTTATCCGAATTCTGACTCTCTGCACCTATTTTCAGTTTCAAATTACGACGTTTCATACCGAAAATATGCCAATTACTGAAAACGGCGATGGGTCATATTTTGCCCAAACCCCCCTGAAGTTTTCAAAATGTCTGAAATGTCGGAAATTTGACTCCTGAGCGTGATTTTTGAGCCGAATTCTGACGCTCTGCACCTATTTTCAGTTTCAAATTACGACGTTTCATACCGAAAATATGCCAATTACTGTAAATGGCGATGGATCATATTTTGCCCAAACCCCCAGCAGTTTTCAAAATGTCTGAAATGTCGGAAATTTGACTCCTGAGCGTGATTTTTTATCCGAATTCTGACTCACTGCACCTATTTTCAGTTTCAAATTACGACTTTTTATACCGATAATATGCCAATTACTGAAAACAGCGATGGGTCATATTTCGCCCAAACCCCCCAGCAGTTTTCAAAATGTCTGAAATGTCGGAAATTTGACTCCTGAGCGTGATTTTTGAGCCGAATTCTGACTCTCTGCACCTATTTTCAGTTTCAAATTACGACGTTTCATACCGAAAATATGCCAATTACTGAAAACGGCGATGGGTCATATTTTGCCCAAACCCCCCCTGCAGTTTTTAAAATGTCTGAAATGTCGGAAATTTGACTCCTGAGCTTGATTTTTGAGCCGAATTCTGACTCTCTGCACCTATTTTCAGTTTCAAATTACGATGTTTCATACCGAAAATATGCCAATTACTGTAAACAGCGATGGGTCATATTTTGCCCAAACCCCCCTGCAGTTTTCAAAATGTCTGAAATGTCGGAAATTTGACTCCTGAGCGTGATTTTTGAGCCGAATTCTGACTCTTTGCACCTATTTTCAGTTTCAAATTACGACGTTTCATACCGAAAATATGTCAATTACTGTAAACGGCGATGGATCATATTTTGCCCAAACCCCCTGCAGTTTTCAAAATGTCTGAAATGTCGGAAATTTGACTCCTGAGCGTGATTTTTTATCCGAATTCTGACTCTCTGCACCTGTTTTCAGTTTCAAATTACGACTTTTTATACCGAAAATATGCCAATTACTGAAAACGGCGATGGGTCATATTTTCCCCAAACCCCCCTGCAGTTTTCAAAATGTCTGAAATGGCGGAAATTTGACTCCTGAGCGTGATTTTTGAGCCGAATTCTGACTCTCTGCACCTATTTTCAGTTTCAAATTACGACTTTTTATACCGAAAATATGCCAATTACTGAAAACGGCGATGGGTCATATTTTGCCCAAACCAACCTGCAGTTTTCAAAATGTCTGAAATGTCGGAAATTTGACTCCTGAGCGTGATTTTTTATCCTAATTCTGACTCTCTGCATCTATTTTCAGTTTCAAATTACGACGTTTCATACCGAAAATATGCCAATTACTGAAAACGGCGATGGGTCATATTTTGCCCAAACCCTTCTGCAGTTTTCAAAATGTCTGAAATGTCGGTAATTTGACTCCTGAGCGTGATTTTTGAGCCGAATTCTGACTCTCTGCACCTATTTTCAGTTTCAAATTACGAATTTTTACACCGAAAATATGCCAATTACTGAAAACGGCGATGGGTCATATTGTGCCCAAACCCCTATGCTGTTTTCAAAATGTCTGAAATATCGGAAATTTGACTCCTGAGCGTGATTTTTGAGCCGAATTCTGACTCTTTGCACCTATTTTCAGTTTCAAATAACGACGTTTCATACCGAAAATATGCCAATTACTGAAACCGCCATGGGTCATATTTTGCCCAAACCCCCCTGCAGTTTTCAAAATGTCTGAAATGTCTGAAATTTGACTCCTGAGCATGATTTTTGAGCCGAATACTGACTCTCTGCACCTTATTTCAGTTTCAATTTACGACGTTTCATACCGAAAATATGCCAATTACTGTAAACGCCGATGGATCATATTTTGCCCAAACCCCCTGCAGTTTTCAAAATGTCTGAAATGTCGGAAATTTGACTCCTGAGCGTAATTTTTTATCCGAATTTTGACTCTCTGCACCTGTTTTCAGTTTCAAATTACGAATTTTATACCGAAAATATGACAATTACTGAAAACGGCGATGGGTCATATTTTGACCAAACACCCCTGCAGTTTTCAAAATGTCTGAAATGTCGGAAATTTGACTCCTGAGCGTGATTTTTGAGCCGAATTCCGACTCTCTGCACCTATTTCCAGTTTCAAATTACGACGTTTCATACCGAAAATATGCCAATTACTGAAAACGGCGATGGGTCATATTTTGCACAAACCCCCCTGCAGTTTTCAAAATGTCTGAAATGTCGGAAATTTGACTCCTGAGCGTGATTTTTGAGCTGAATTCTGACTCTCTGCACCTTTTTTCAGTTTCAAATTACGACGTTTCATACCGAAAATATGCCAATTACTGTAAACGGCGATGGGTCATATTTTGCCCAAACCCCCCTGCAGTTTTCAAAATGTCTGAAATGTCGGAAATTTGACTCCTGAGCATGATTTTTTTTCCGAATTCTGACTCTCTGCACCTATTTTCAGGTTCAAATTACGACTTTTTATACACAAAATATGCCAATTACTGAAAACGGCGATGGGTCATATTTTGCCCAAAACCCCCTGCAGTTTTCAAAATGTCTGAAATGTCGGAAATTTGACTCCTGAGCGTGATTTTTTATCCGAATTCTGACTCTCTGCACCTATTTTCAGTTTAAAATTACGACGTTTCATACCGAAAATATGCCAATTACTGAAAACTGCGATGGGTCATATTTTGCCCAATCCCCCCTGAAGCTTTCAAAATGTCTGAAATGTCGGAAATTTGACTCCTGAGCGTGATTTTTGAGCTGAATTCTGACTCTCTGCACCTTTTTTCAGTTTCAAATTACGACTTTTTATACCGAAAATATGCCAATTACTGAAAACGGTGATGGGTCATATTTTGCCCAAACCCCCCTGCAGTTTTCAAAATGTCTGAAATGTCGGAAATTTGACTCTTGAGCGTGATTTTTTATCTGAATTCTGACTCTCTGCACCTATTTTCAGTTTCAAATTACAACTTTTTATACCGAAAATATGCCATTTACTGAAAACGGCGATGGGTCATATTTTGCCCAAACCCCCCTGCAGTTTTCAAAATGTCTGAAATGTCGGAAATTTGACTCCTGAGCGTGATTTTCTATCCGAATTCTGACTCTCTGCATCTATTTTCAGTTTCAAATTACGACGTTTCATACCGAAAATATGCCAATTACTGAAAACGGCGATGGGTCATAATTTGCCCAAACCCCCCTGCAGTTTTCAAAATGTCTGAAATGTCGGAAATTTGACTCCTGAGCGTGATTTTTGAGCCGAATTCTGACTCTCTGCACCTATTTTCAGTTTCAAATTACGACGTTTCATACCGAAAATATGCCAATTACTGAAAACGGCGATGGGTCATATTTTGCCCAAACCCCCCTGCAGTTTTCAAAATGTCTGAAATGTCGGAAATTTGACTCCTGAGCGTGATTTTCTATCCGAATTCTGACTCTCTGCATCTATTTTCAGTTTCAAATTACGACGTTTCATACCGAAAATATGCCAATTACTGAAAACGGCGATGGGTCATAATTTGCCCAAACCCCCCTGCAGTTTTCAAAATGTCTGAAATGTCGGAAATTTGACTCCTGAGCGTGATTTTTGAGCCGAATTCTGACTCTCTGCACCTATTTTCAGTTTCAAATTACGACGTTTCATACCGAAAATATGCCAATTACTGAAAACGGCGATGGGTCATATTTTGCCCAAACCCCCCCTGCAGTTTTCAAAATGTCTGAAATGTCGGAAATTTGACTCCTGAGCGTGATTTTCTATCCGAATTCTGACTCTCTGCATCTATTTTCAGTTTCAAATTACGACGTTTCATACCGAAAATATGCCAATTACTGTAAATGTCGATGGATCATATTTTGCCCAAACCCCCTGCAGTTTTCGAAATGTCTAAAATGTCGGAAATTTGACTCCTGAGCGTGATTTTTTTTCCAAATTCTGACTCTCTGCACCTGTTTTCAGTTTCAAATTAGGACTTTTTATACCGAAAATATGCCAATTACTGAAAACGGCGATGGGTCATATTTTGCCCAAACACCCCTGCAGTTTTCAAAATGTCTGAAATGTCGGAAATTTGACTCCTGAGCGTGATTTTTGAGCCGAATTCTGACTCTCTGCACCTATTTTCAGTTTCAAATTTCGACGTTTCATACCGAAAATATGCCAATTACTGAAAACAGCAATGGGTCATACTTTGCCCAAACCCTCCTGCAGTTTTCAAAATGTCTGAAATGTCGGAAATTTGACTCCTGAGCGTGATTTTTGAGCCGAATTCTGACTCTCTGCACCTATCTTCAGGTTCAAATTACGACGTTTCATACCGAAAATATGCCAATTACTGAAAACGGCGATGGGTCATATTTTGCCCAAACCCCCCCTGCAGTTTTTAAAACGTCTGAAATGTCGGAAATTTGACTCCTGAGCGTGATTTTTGAGCCGAATTCTGACTCTCTGCACCTATTTTCAGTTTCAAATTACGACTTTTTATACCGAAAATATGCCAATTACTGAAAACGGCGATGGGTCATATTTTGCGCAAACCCCCCTGCAGTTTTCAAAATGTCTGAAATGTCGGAAATTTGACTCCTGAGCGTGATTTTTGAGTCGAATTCTGACTCTCTGCACCTATTTTCAGTTTCAAATTACGACTTTTTATACCGAAAATATGCCAATTACTGAAAACGGCGATGGGTCATATTTTGCTCAAACCCCCCTGCAGTTTTCAAAATGTCTGAAATGTCGGAAATTTGACTCCTGAGCGTGATTTTTTATCCGAATTTTGACTCTCTGCACCTATTTTCAGTTTCAAATTACGACGTTTCATACCGAAAATATGCCAATTACTGAAAACGGCGATGGGTCATATTTTGCCCAAACCCCCCTGAAGTTTTCATAATGTCTGAAATATCGGAAATTTGACTCCTGAGCGTGATTTTTGAGCCGAATTCTGACTCTCTGCACATATTTTCAGTTTCAATTTACGACGTTTCATACCGAAAATATGCCAATTACTGTAAATGGCGATGGATCATATTTTGCCCAAACCCCCTGCAGTTTTCAAAATGTCTGAAATGTCGGAAATTTGACTCCTGAGCGTGATTTTTGAGCCGAATTCTGACTCTCTGCACCTATTTTCAGTTTCAAATTACGACTTTTTTTTACCGAAAATATGCCAATTACTGAAAACGGCGATGGGTCATATTTTGCCCAAACCCCCCTGCAGTTTTCAAAATGTCTGAAATGTCGGAAATTTGACTCTTGAGCGTGATTTTTTATCCGAATTCTGACTCTCTGCACCTATTTTCAGTTTCAAATTACAACTTTTTATACCGAAAATATGCCATTTACTGAAAACGGCGATGGGTCATATTTTGCCCAATCCCCCCTGAAGCTTTCAAAATGTCTGAAATGTCGGAAATTTGACTCCTGAGCGTGATTTTTGAGCTGAATTCTGACTCTCTGCACCTTTTTTCAGTTTCAAATTACGACTTTTTATACCGAAAATATGCCAATTACTGAAAACGGTGATGGGTCATATTTTGCCCAAACCCCCCTGCAGTTTTCAAAATGTCTGAAATGTCGGAAATTTGACTCTTGAGCGTGATTTTTTATCTGAATTCTGACTCTCTGCACCTATTTTCAGTTTCAAATTACAACTTTTTATACCGAAAATATGCCATTTACTGAAAACGGCGATGGGTCATATTTTGCCCAAACCCCCCTGCAGTTTTCAAAATGTCTGAAATGTCGGAAATTTGACTCCTGAGCGTGATTTTCTATCCGAATTCTGACTCTCTGCATCTATTTTCAGTTTCAAATTACGACGTTTCATACCGAAAATATGCCAATTACTGAAAACGGCGATTGGTCATAATTTGCCCAAACCCCCCTGCAGTTTTCAAAATGTCTGAAATGTCGGAAATTTGACTCCTGAGCGTGATTTTTGAGCCGAATTCTGACTCTCTGCACCTATTTTCAGTTTCAAATTACGACGTTTCATACCGAAAATATGCCAATTACTGAAAACGGCGATGGGTCATATTTTGACCAAACCCCCCTGAAGTTTTCAAAATGTCTGAAATGTCGGAAATTTGACTCCTGAGCGTGATTTTTGAGCCGAATTCTGACTCTCCGCACATATTTTCAGTTTCAAATTACGACGTTTCATACCGAAAATATGCCAATTACTGTAAATGTCGATGGATCATATTTTGCCCAAACCCCCTGCAGTTTTCGAAATGTCTAAAATGTCGGAAATTTGACTCCTGAGCGTGATTTTTTTTCCAAATTCTGACTCTCTGCACCTGTTTTCAGTTTCAAATTAGGACTTTTTATACCGAAAATATGCCAATTACTGAAAACGGCGATGGGTCATATTTTGCCCAAACACCCCTGCAGTTTTCAAAATGTCTGAAATGTCGGAAATTTGACTCCTGAGCGTGATTTTTGAGCCGAATTCTGACTCTCTGCACCTATTTTCAGTTTCAAATTTCGACGTTTCATTCCGAAAATATGCCAATTACTGAAAACAGCAATGGGTCATACTTTGCCCAAACCCTCCTGCAGTTTTCAAAATGTCTGAAATGTCGGAAATTTGACTCCTGAGCGTGATTTTTGAGCCGAATTCTGACTCTCTGCACTTATCTTCAGGTTCAAATTACGACGTTTCATACCGAAAATATGCCAATTACTGAAAACGGCGATGGGTCATATTTTGCCCAAACCCCCCCTGCAGTTTTTAAAACGTCTGAAATGTCGGAAATTTGACTCCTGAGCGTGATTTTTGAGCCGAATTCTGACTCTCTGCACCTATTTTCAGTTTCAAATTACGACTTTTTATACCGAAAATATGCCAATTACTGAAAACGGCGATGGGTCATATTTTGCTCAAACCCCCCTGCAGTTTTCAAAATGTCTGAAATGTCGGAAATTTGACTCCTGAGCGTGATTTTTTATCCGAATTTTGACTCTCTGCACCTATTTTCAGTTTCAAATTACGACGTTTCATACCGAAAATATGCCAATTACTGAAAACGGCGATGGGTCATATTTTGCCCAAACCCCCCTGAAGTTTTCATAATGTCTGAAATATCGGAAATTTGACTCCTGAGCGTGATTTTTGAGCCGAATTCTGACTCTCTGCACATATTTTCAGTTTCAATTTACGACGTTTCATACCGAAAATATGCCAATTACTGTAAATGGCGATGGATCATATTTTGCCCAAACCCCCTGCAGTTTTCAAAATGTCTGAAATGTCGGAAATTTGACTCCTGAGCGTGATTTTTGAGCCGAATTCTGACTCTCTGCACCTATTTTCAGTTTCAAATTACGACTTTTTTTTACCGAAAATATGCCAATTACTGAAAACGGCGATGGGTCATATTTTGCCCAAACCCCCCTGCAGTTTTCAAAATGTCTGAAATGTCGGAAATTTGACTCTTGAGCGTGATTTTTTATCCGAATTCTGACTCTCTGCACCTATTTTCAGTTTCAAATTACAACTTTTTATACCGAAAATATGCCATTTACTGAAAACGGCGATGGGTCATATTTTGCCCAAACCCCCCTGCAGTTTTCAAAATGTCTGAAATGTCGGAAATTTGACTCCTGAGCGTGATTTTTGAGCCGAATTCTGACTCTCTGCACCTATTTTCAGTTTCAAATTACGACTTTTTATACCGAAAATATGCCAATTACTGAAAACGGCGATGGGTCATATTTTGCACAAACCCCCCTGAAGTTTTCAAAATGTTTGAAATGTCGGAAATTTGACTCCTGAGCGTGATTTTTTAGCCGAATTCAGACTCTCTGCACCTATTTACAGTTTCAAATTACGACTTTTTATACCGAAAATATGCCAATTACTGAAAACGGCGATGTTTCATATTTTGCCCAAACCCCCCTGCAGTTTTGAAAATGTCTGAAATGTCGGAAATTTGACTCCTGAGCGTGATTTTCTATCCGAATTCTGACTCTCTGCATCTATTTTCAGTTTCAAATTACGACGTTTCACACCGAAAATATGCCAATTACTGAAAACGGCGATGGGTCATATTTTGCCCAAACCCCCCTGCAGTTTTCAAAATGTCTGAAATGTCGGAAATTTGACTCCTGAGCGTGATTTTTTATCCTAATTCTGACTCTCTGCACCTATTTTCAGTTTCAAATTACGACGTTTCATACCGAAAATATGCCAATTACTGAAAACGGCGATGGGTCATATTTTGACCAAACCCCCCTGAAGTTTTCAAAATGTCTGAAATGTCGGAAATTTGACTCCTGAGCGTGATTTTTTATCCGAATTCTGACTCTCTTCACCTGTTTTCAGTTTCAAATTAGGACTTTTTATACCGAAAATATGCCAATTACTAAAAACGGCGATGGGTCATATTTTGCCCAAACACCCCTGCAGTTTTCAAAATGTCTGAAATGTCGGAAATTTGACTCCCGAGCGTGATTTTTGAGCCGAATTCTGACTCTCTGCACCTATTTTCAGTTTCAAATTACGACGTTTCATACCGAAAATATGCCAATTACTGAAAACGGCGATGGGTCATACTTTGCCCAAACCCCCCTGCAGTTTTCAAAATGTCTGAAATGTCGGAAATTTGACTCCTGAGCGTGATTTTTGAGCCAAATTCTGACTCTCTGCACCTATTTTCAGTTTCAAATTACGACGTTTCATACCGAAAATATGCCAATTACAATAAACGGCGATGGGACATATTTTGCCAAACCCTCCTGCAATTTTCAAAATGTCTGAAATGTCGGAAATTTGACTCCTGAGCGTGATTTTTGAGCCGAATTCTGACTCTCTGCACCTATTTTCAGGTTCAAATTACGACGTTGCATACCGAAAATATGCCAATTACTGAAAACGGCGATGGGTCATATTTTTCCCAAACCCCCCCTGCAGTTTTTAAAATGTCTGAAATGTCGGAAATTTGACTCCTGAGCGTGATTTTTGAGCCGAATTCTGACTCTCTGCACCTATTTTCAGTTTCAAATTACGACTTTTTATACCGAAAATATGCCAATTACTGAAAACGGCGATGGGTGATATTTTGCCCAAACCCCCCTGCAGTTTTCAAAATGTCTGAAATGTCGGAAATTTGACTCCTGAGCGTGATTTTTGAGCCGAATTCTGACTCTCTGCACCTATTTTCAGTTTCAAATTTCGACGTTTCATACCGAAAATATGCCAATTACTGAAAACAGCAATGGGTCATACTTTGCCCAAACCCTCCTGCAGTTTTCAAAATGTCTGAAATGTCGGAAATTTGACTCCTGAGCGTGATTTTTGAGCCGAATTCTGACTCTCTGCACTTATCTTCAGGTTCAAATTACGACGTTTCATACCGAAAATATGCCAATTACTGAAAACGGCGATGGGTCATATTTTGCCCAAACCCCCCTGCAGTTTTTAAAACGTCTGAAATGTCGGAAATTTGACTCCTGAGCGTGATTTTTGAGCCGAATTCTGACTCTCTGCACCTATTTTCAGTTTCAAATTACGACTTTTTATACCGAAAATATGCCAATTACTGAAAACGGCGATGGGTCATATTTTGCGCAAACCCCCCTGCAGTTTTCAAAATGTCTGAAATGTCGGAAATTTGACTCCTGAGCGTGATTTTTGAGCCGAATTCTGACTCTCTGCACCTATTTTCAGTTTCAAATTACGACTTTTTATACCGAAAATATGCCAATTACTGAAAACGGCGATGGGTCATATTTTGCTCAAACCCCCCTGCAGTTTTCAAAATGTCTGAAATGTCGGAAATTTGACTCCTGAGCGTGATTTTTTATCCGAATTTTGACTCTCTGCACCTATTTTCAGTTTCAAATTACGACGTTTCATACCGAAAATATGCCAATTACTGAAAACGGCGATGGGTCATATTTTGCCCAAACCCCCCTGAAGTTTTCATAATGTCTGAAATATCGGAAATTTGACTCCTGAGCGTGATTTTTGAGCCGAATTCTGACTCTCTGCACATATTTTCAGTTTCAATTTACGACGTTTCATACCGAAAATATGCCAATTACTGTAAATGGCGATGGATCATATTTTGCCCAAACCCCCTGCAGTTTTCAAAATGTCTGAAATGTCGGAAATTTGACTCCTGAGCGTGATTTTTGAGCCGAATTCTGACTCTCTGCACCTATTTTCAGTTTCAAATTACGACTTTTTTTTACCGAAAATATGCCAATTACTGAAAACGGCGATGGGTCATATTTTGCCCAAACCCCCCTGCAGTTTTCAAAATGTCTGAAATGTCGGAAATTTGACTCTTGAGCGTGATTTTTTATCCGAATTCTGACTCTCTGCACCTATTTTCAGTTTCAAATTACAACTTTTTATACCGAAAATATGCCATTTACTGAAAACGGCGATGGGTCATATTTTGCCCAAACCCCCCTGCAGTTTTCAAAATGTCTGAAATGTCGGAAATTTGACTCCTGAGCGTGATTTTTGAGCCGAATTCTGACTCTCTGCACCTATTTTCAGTTTCAAATTACGACTTTTTATACCGAAAATATGCCAATTACTGAAAACGGCGATGGGTCATATTTTGCACAAACCCCCCTGAAGTTTTCAAAATGTTTGAAATGTCGGAAATTTGACTCCTGAGCGTGATTTTTTAGCCGAATTCAGACTCTCTGCACCTATTTACAGTTTCAAATTACGACTTTTTATACCGAAAATATGCCAATTACTGAAAACGGCGATGTTTCATATTTTGCCCAAACCCCCCTGCAGTTTTGAAAATGTCTGAAATGTCGGAAATTTGACTCCTGAGCGTGATTTTCTATCCGAATTCTGACTCTCTGCATCTATTTTCAGTTTCAAATTACGACGTTTCACACCGAAAATATGCCAATTACTGAAAACGGCGATGGGTCATATTTTGCCCAAACCCCCCTGCAGTTTTCAAAATGTCTGAAATGTCGGAAATTTGACTCCTGAGCGTGATTTTTTATCCTAATTCTGACTCTCTGCACCTATTTTCAGTTTCAAATTACGACGTTTCATACCGAAAATATGCCAATTACTGAAAACGGCGATGGGTCATATTTTGACCAAACCCCCCTGAAGTTTTCAAAATGTCTGAAATGTCGGAAATTTGACTCCTGAGCGTGATTTTTTATCCGAATTCTGACTCTCTTCACCTGTTTTCAGTTTCAAATTAGGACTTTTTATACCGAAAATATGCCAATTACTAAAAACGGCGATGGGTCATATTTTGCCCAAACACCCCTGCAGTTTTCAAAATGTCTGAAATGTCGGAAATTTGACTCCCGAGCGTGATTTTTGAGCCGAATTCTGACTCTCTGCACCTATTTTCAGTTTCAAATTACGACGTTTCATACCGAAAATATGCCAATTACTGAAAACGGCGATGGGTCATACTTTGCCCAAACACCCCTGCAGTTTTCAAAATGTCTGAAATGTCGGAAATTTGACTCCCGAGCGTGATTTTTGAGCCGAATTCTGACTCTCTGCACCTATTTTCAGTTTCAAATTACGACGTTTCATACCGAAAATATGCCAATTACTGAAAACGGCGATGGGTCATACTTTGCCCAAACCCCCCTGCAGTTTTCAAAATGTCTGAAATGTCGGAAATTTGACTCCTGAGCGTGATTTTTGAGCCAAATTCTGACTCTCTGCACCTATTTTCAGTTTCAAATTACGACGTTTCATACCGAAAATATGCCAATTACAATAAACGGCGATGGGACATATTTTGCCAAACCCTCCTGCAATTTTCAAAATGTCTGAAATGTCGGAAATTTGACTCCTGAGCGTGATTTTTGAGCCGAATTCTGACTCTCTGCACCTATTTTCAGGTTCAAATTACGACGTTGCATACCGAAAATATGCCAATTACTGATAACGGCGATGGGTCATATTTTGCCCAAACCCCCCCCTGCAGTTTTTAAAATGTCTGAAATGTCGGAAATTTGACTCCTGAGCGTGATTTTTGAGCCGAATTCTGACTCTCTGCACCTATTTTCAGTTTCAAATTACGACTTTTTATACCGAAAATATGCCAATTACTGAAAACGGCGATGGGTGATATTTTGCCCAAACCCCCCTGCAGTTTTCAAAATGTCTGAAATGTCGGAAATTTGACTCCTGAGCGTGATTTTTGAGCCGAATTCTGACTCTCTGCACCTATTTTCAGTTTCAAATTTCGACGTTTCATACCGAAAATATGCCAATTACTGAAAACAGCAATGGGTCATACTTTGCCCAAACCCTCCTGCAGTTTTCAAAATGTCTGAAATGTCGGAAATTTGACTCCTGAGCGTGATTTTTGAGCCGAATTCTGACTCTCTGCACTTATCTTCAGGTTCAAATTACGACGTTTCATACCGAAAATATGCCAATTACTGAAAACGGCGATGGGTCATATTTTGCCCAAACCCCCCCTGCAGTTTTTAAAACGTCTGAAATGTCGGAAATCTGACTCCTGAGCGTGATTTTTGAGCCGAATTCTGACTCTCTGCACCTATTTTCAGTTTCAAATTACGACTTTTTATACCGAAAATATGCCAATTACTGAAAACGGCGATGGGTCATATTTTGCGCAAACCCCCCTGCAGTTTTCAAAATGTCTGAAATGTCGGAAATTTGACTCCTGAGCGTGATTTTTGAGCCGAATTCTGACTCTCTGCACCTATTTTCAGTTTCAAATTACGACTTTTTATACCGAAAATATGCCAATTACTGAAAACGGCGATGGGTCATATTTTGCTCAAACCCCCCTGCAGTTTTCAAAATGTCTGAAATGTCGGAAATTTGACTCCTGAGCGTGATTTTTTATCCGAATTTTGACTCTCTGCACCTATTTTCAGTTTCAAATTACGACGTTTCATACCGAAAATATGCCAATTACTGAAAACGGCGATGGGTCATATTTTGCCCAAACCCCCCTGAAGTTTTCATAATGTCTGAAATATCGGAAATTTGACTCCTGAGCGTGATTTTTGAGCCGAATTCTGACTCTCTGCACATATTTTCAGTTTCAATTTACGACGTTTCATACCGAAAATATGCCAATTACTGTAAATGGCGATGGATCATATTTTGCCCAAACCCCCTGCAGTTTTCAAAATGTCTGAAATGTCGGAAATTTGACTCCTGAGCGTGATTTTTGAGCCGAATTCTGACTCTCTGCACCTATTTTCAGTTTCAAATTACGACTTTTTTTTACCGAAAATATGCCAATTACTGAAAACGGCGATGGGTCATATTTTGCCCAAACCCCCCTGCAGTTTTCAAAATGTCTGAAATGTCGGAAATTTGACTCTTGAGCGTGATTTTTTATCCGAATTCTGACTCTCTGCACCTATTTTCAGTTTCAAATTACAACTTTTTATACCGAAAATATGCCATTTACTGAAAACGGCGATGGGTCATATTTTGCCCAAACCCCCCTGCAGTTTTCAAAATGTCTGAAATGTCGGAAATTTGACTCCTGAGCGTGATTTTTGAGCCGAATTCTGACTCTCTGCACCTATTTTCAGTTTCAAATTACGACTTTTTATACCGAAAATATGCCAATTACTGAAAACGGCGATGGGTCATATTTTGCACAAACCCCCCTGAAGTTTTCAAAATGTTTGAAATGTCGGAAATTTGACTCCTGAGCGTGATTTTTTAGCCGAATTCAGACTCTCTGCACCTATTTACAGTTTCAAATTACGACTTTTTATACCGAAAATATGCCAATTACTGAAAACGGCGATGTTTCATATTTTGCCCAAACCCCCCTGCAGTTTTGAAAATGTCTGAAATGTCGGAAATTTGACTCCTGAGCGTGATTTTCTATCCGAATTCTGACTCTCTGCATCTATTTTCAGTTTCAAATTACGACGTTTCACACCGAAAATATGCCAATTACTGAAAACGGCGATGGGTCATATTTTGCCCAAACCCCCCTGCAGTTTTCAAAATGTCTGAAATGTCGGAAATTTGACTCCTGAGCGTGATTTTTTATCCTAATTCTGACTCTCTGCACCTATTTTCAGTTTCAAATTACGACGTTTCATACCGAAAATATGCCAATTACTGAAAACGGCGATGGGTCATATTTTGACCAAACCCCCCTGAAGTTTTCAAAATGTCTGAAATGTCGGAAATTTGACTCCTGAGCGTGATTTTTTATCCGAATTCTGACTCTCTTCACCTGTTTTCAGTTTCAAATTAGGACTTTTTATACCGAAAATATGCCAATTACTAAAAACGGCGATGGGTCATATTTTGCCCAAACACCCCTGCAGTTTTCAAAATGTCTGAAATGTCGGAAATTTGACTCCCGAGCGTGATTTTTGAGCCGAATTCTGACTCTCTGCACCTATTTTCAGTTTCAAATTACGACGTTTCATACCGAAAATATGCCAATTACTGAAAACGGCGATGGGTCATACTTTGCCCAAACCCCCCTGCAGTTTTCAAAATGTCTGAAATGTCGGAAATTTGACTCCTGAGCGTGATTTTTGAGCCAAATTCTGACTCTCTGCACCTATTTTCAGTTTCAAATTACGACGTTTCATACCGAAAATATGCCAATTACAATAAACGGCGATGGGACATATTTTGCCAAACCCTCCTGCAATTTTCAAAATGTCTGAAATGTCGGAAATTTGACTCCTGAGCGTGATTTTTGAGCCGAATTCTGACTCTCTGCACCTATTTTCAGGTTCAAATTACGACGTTGCATACCGAAAATATGCCAATTACTGAAAACGGCGATGGGTCATATTTTGCCCAAACCCCCCCTGCAGTTTTTAAAATGTCTGAAATGTCGGAAATTTGACTCCTGAGCGTGATTTTTGAGCCGAATTCTGACTCTCTGCACCTATTTTCAGTTTCAAATTACGACTTTTTATACCGAAAATATGCCAATTACTGAAAACGGCGATGGGTGATATTTTGCCCAAACCCCCCTGCAGTTTTCAAAATGTCTGAAATGTCGGAAATTTGACTCCTGAGCGTGATTTTTGAGCCGAATTCTGACTCTCTGCACCTATTTTCAGTTTCAAATTACGACGTTTCATACCGAAAATATGCCAATTACTGAAAACGGCGATGGATCATATTTTGCCCAAACCCCCCTGAAGTTTTCAAAATGTCTGAAATGTCGGAAATTTGACTCCTGAGCGTGATTTTTGAGGCGAATTCTGACTCTCTGCATCTATTTTCAGTTTCAAATTACGACTTTTTATACCGAAAATATGCCAATTACTGAAAACGGCGATGGGTCATATTTTGCCCAAACCCCCCTGCAGTTTTCAAAATGTCTGAAATGTCGGAAATTTGACTCCTGAGCGTGATTTTTTATCCGAATTCTGACTCTCTGCACCTATTTTCAGTTTCAAATTACGACTTTTTATACCGAAAATATGCCAATTACTGAAAACGGCAATGGGTCATATTTTGCCCAAACCCCCCTGCAGTTTTCAAAATGTCTGAAATGTTGGAAATTTGATTCCCGAGCGTGATTTTTTATCCGAATTCTGACTCTCTGCACCTATTTTCAGTTTCAAATTACGACGTTTCATACCGAAAATATGCCAATTACTGAAAACGGCGATGGGTCATATTTTGCCCAAACCCCCCCTGAAGTTTTCAAAATGTCTGAAATGTCGGAAATTTGACACCTGAGCGCGATTTTTAGCCGAATTCTGACTCTCTGCACCTATTTTCAGTTTCAAATTACGACTTTTTATAACGAAAATATGCCAATTACTGAAAACAGCGATGGGTCATATTTTGCCCAAACCCCCCTGCAGTTTTCAAAATGTCTGAAATGTCGGAAATTTGACTCCTGAGCGTGATTTTTGAGCCAAATTCTGACTCTCTGCACCTTTTTTCAGTTTCAAATTACGAATTTTTATACCGAAAATATGCCAATTACTGAAAACGGCGATGGGTCATATTTTGCCCAAACCCCCATGCAGTTTTCAAAATGTCTGAAATATCGGAAATTTGAATCCTGAGCGTGATTTTTGAGCCGAATTCTGGCTCTCTGCACATATTTTCAGTTTCAAATTCGACTTTTTACACTGAAAATATGCCAATTACTGAAAACGGCGATGGGTCATATTTTGCCCAAACCCCCATGCAGTTTTCAAAATGTCTGAAATGTCGGAAATTTGACTCCTGAGCGTGATTTTTTATCCGAATTCTGACTCTCTGCACCTATTTTCAGTTTCAAATTACGACGTTTCATACCGAAAATATGCCAATTACTGAAAACGGCGATGGGGTCATATTTTGCCCAAACCCCCCTGAAGTTTTCAAAATGTCTGAAACGTCGGAAATTTGACTCCTGAGCGTGATTTTTGAGCCGAATTCTGACTCTCTGCACCTATTTTGAGTTTCAAATTACCAATTTTTATACCGAAAATATGCCAATTACTGAAAACAGCGATGGGTCATATTTTGCCCAAACCCCCCTGCAATTTACAAAATGTCTGAAATGTCTGAAATTTGACTCCTGAGCGTGATTTTTGAGCCGAATTCTGACTCTCTGCACCTATTTTCAATTACAAATTACGACGTTTCATACCGAAAATATGCCAATTACTGAAAACGGCGATGGATCATATTTTGCCCAAACCCCCCTGAAGTTTTCAAAATGTCTGAAATGTCGGAAATTTGACTCCTGAGCGTGATTTTTGAGGCGAATTCTGACTCTCTGCATCTATTTTCAGTTTCAAATTACGACTTTTTATACCGAAAATATGCCAATTACTGAAAACGGCGATGGGTCATATTTTGCCCAAACCCCCCTGCAGTTTTCAAAATGTCTGAAATGTCGGAAATTTGACTCCTGAGCGTGATTTTTTATCCGAATTCTGACTCTCTGCACCTATTTTCAGTTTCAAATTACGACTTTTTATACCGAAAATATGCCAATTACTGAAAACGGCGATGGGTCATATTTTGCCCAAACCCCCCTGCAGTTTTCAAAATGTCTGAAATGTCGGAAATTTGATTCCCGAGCGTGATTTTTTATCCGAATTCTGACTCTCTGCACCTATTTTCAGTTTCAAATTACGACGTTTCATACCGAAAATATGCCAATTACTGAAAACGGCGATGGGTCATATTTTGCCCAAACCCCCCCTGAAGTTTTCAAAATGTCTGAAATGTCGGAAATTTGACACCTGAGCGTGATTTTTGAGCCGAATTCTGACTCTCTGCACCTATTTTCAGTTTCAAATTACGACTTTTTATACCGAAAATATGCCAATTACTGAAAACAGCGATGGGTCATATTTTGCCCAAACCCCCCTGCAGTTTTCAAAATGTCTGAAATGTCGGAAATTTGACTCCTGAGCGTGATTTTTGAGCCAAATTCTGACTCTCTGCACCTTTTTTCAGTTTCAAATTACGAATTTTTATACCGAAAATATGCCAATTACTGAAAACGGCGATGGGTCATATTTTGCCCAAACCCCCATGCAGTTTTCAAAATGTCTGAAATATCGGAAATTTGAATCCTGAGCGTGATTTTTGAGCCGAATTCTGGCTCTCTGCACATATTTTCAGTTTCAAATTCGACTTTTTACACTGAAAATATGCCAATTACTGAAAACGGCGATGGGTCATATTTTGCCCAAACCCCCATGCAGTTTTCAAAATGTCAGAAATATCGGAAATTTGACTCCTGAGTGTGATTTTTTAGCCGAATTCTGACTCTCTGCACCTATTTTCAGTATCATATTACGACGTTTCGTAACGAAAATATGCCAATTACTGTAAACAGCGATGGGTCATATTTTGCCCAAACCCCCCTGC